>NC_134157.1:11152154-11802585 GCF_033958435.1 Carettochelys insculpta
GATGCTCGTGGGCGGATTCAGAAGCTGCTGGGTTTGCTTTCATGGGGCTAGCGGGTTTCTGGTCCCACCTCTCACGGGCTGCGGTACCTCAAGTAATCCAGTTTCTCGGCCCCGAGCTGAACTGGGCTGTTGAGCTGGGACCAGTCTGGTTTAATCCGGTGTAAAACTGGGTGCCAAGAGGAACACAGGACGGGCGTCTCTCTTAACCCCCCTCTGAGCCCCACCCTGAGTCCTCTGCCTGGATGGAGCACACAGAACACACCAGGCAGCGTGTGGTACCCCAGCCATGGTGGGACTGTGTGGAACAATGGAGAGACTCCAGATGGACCTGGGGGTGTCTTCCCCAGGGCGGGAGGAAACCCTGGCCTCACTGCAGTGGGAGTCTTCCCACTGACTTCCCTGGGCTGGGCTCTCACCTGCTGTGTGCACAGGGATAAGAAGTGCTTTGGAGATGGCACCAGAAAACACTCCCCAGCAGCAGCTGTGGGTTGAACTCTGCTCTTTCTCAAAGACCTGGGGCTTTCCCCAAAGGCCTTCAAGGCAGCTACCCAGCACAATTTCATTTTCTGCCCCCTCACACTTCCTTCCCAGCAAGCCTCCCGCACCTGTAACTTGGCCCGTGAGGAGGAGGCTAGAATTTAAATTTGCTTTGCTTACTCCCTCTCCTCATGCTCGATGCCCACCCCGAGACTTTGAAAAGCGGTGTCTTCCCGCTACAGGATCACTCAGTGCGTTGCAGACATGAACCAAACCTGCCTCACAGCAGCCCTGGGTAGTAAAGTTCATCCCTGATTTAGACATGGGGGAAACTGAGGCACGGTGGCATGAAGTGATGCCTCTGGCAGAGTTGCATTTACCACTCGATCATCCAGGGGGGGACAGCAGTTTTGGGATGACCCCTCTCAACAAGTCTATCAATTCCCTTTCAATAGGATCCCCTTCTGCTCCCCAACAGAGGAGAAGGATGGTCTGGAGGTTAAAGCGCAAGAGAGCTAGGTTCCACTCTCCACTCTGCTACTGACTTCTTGCATGACCCTAAGGAAGTCACGTGGGGGAGAGCTCCAAAGACCCAAATGATAGTCAGCCACCCCGCTCCCTGCCACTCACCGCCGTCCCCTTTATCTCCTAGGCTTCAGCTGTTCAGACTGGACCATCTCACTAGCTGTTTGTCCAGCCCGAGCACAAATGAGTAAAACCCTTGAACGAGGTGTGAAATTCAGACCTGGGAGTCAGGTTGTGCCACTGATTTAGTGCCTGACCTTGAGCACATCACTTCTTCCATTTGTCACCGAGTTTTCCTGCCTGGGGTTTGTGAGGCTTGTTTGCAAATTGCTTGGCGAGCCTGTGACAAATGATGCTAAGAACGGCAAAGCTTTGCATTATGACGCTGCAGCCAGGGTGCCACAGACTCTTGAGACCAGAAGGGACCGTTGGAACAAGACTCATCTCCTGCCAACCTGACCTAGAGACTTCCCACGAGGGATTCCTGCCCTGCGCCCTGGCCCCCAAACCCAGTCACAGCACAGCCCTAAGCTCACGCTGCCCTGGGACAGCCCTGCAGCTTTCTGGAAAGGGAAACAGCACTTTCAGCAGGCTGCCTACCCCTAGTAGCGGCTACCAGAGTTGCTAATGGCCCAGGCAGCTGTGCCCTGGCTCTCCCACCTGGTCCAACCCTGGCACTGGCTGAGGGGGGTGGTGCTAACCCTGTGCTGCAGGAGCTACCGGAGCAGAGCAGGGGGGTGAAAGGCGAGCCCTTCCTGTCCGGGTTAGAAATACGACTCGGGTTAACGCTCTGCACTCAGCCTCGCAGGTGGCAGCTGAGAGATGAAAACAGAGCTCGAGAGGCTCTCGGGGCTCACTCGCTTAGGAAGTGGGCAGATGGTATGTTTCCCGCGGTCTGCCTCTCGCTGACACAGGCTGAGCTACTCGCTCGGGAGCGCAGAAGGGCCCTGAGCTCATCTGGAGTTAGTGTAGATACGGGAACCCACACAGCAGCCCAGCCCCACACGTACCCTCCTGCACAGGCCTGGTCACATGGTCCCATCCCTGCAGGAACCTGGCCCCACATGTACCCACATGGTCACATGGTCCTGTCCCTGTAGGAACCTGGCCCCACACGTTCCCACATGCACACAGGGTCACATGGTCCTGTCCCTGTAGGAACCTGTGTGCATGTGGGTACGTGTGGGGTCACAGTCACATGGTCCCATCCCTGCAGAAACCTGACCCCACACGTACCCACATACACACATGGTCACATGGTCCCGTCCCTGCAGGAACCTCACCCCACACATACCCACATGCACACACGGTCACATGGTCCCGTCCTGCAGGAACCTGGCCCCACACATGCTCACACCCACACAGACATGCACAAAAGCACATGGCCTTCCCCACTGACACACACACACGCTGTCACATGTACACAGCACAGTCTTGCTCACACAGATATCCAGTTGTGGTGCACCATGCGCCATCGAGACACACCCAGACTCTCCTCCCCCTTCAGGAATATATGAGCACTCACGGGCACCCGCTGCCACAGACCCCTAGGGCTCAGATCATCAGGCCTCACTGGGGGTCACAGAGGTTTGTCTCAGGTTCCACCTGGCGGCACGTGCAGGCAGCGGGATCCTGGAGCAGTGTGGTGCTGTCCTCTCTGGAAGCCGAGCGCATCACGAGGCTGTTCACTGCCTGAGTCACCCTCTGACTGAAATAATAACTTAGGGACAGGGTGGCTGACATGCACACAAGTGTAAAATGCTACCGGATGAGAGCAGTTACTTTTAGCACTTGGAAGGAGATAACAGGGGTGGCCAAACTTTTGGTATCAGGGGTCACATGGCAATTTTTTTACATGTTCCAGGGCCTGAACACAAAATAGCACCAAACTGACCCCCCCATCCCCAGGCTTAACCCCTCTCAGCCCCAAACCCTCCCCCCATCTCCAGGCTTAACCCCTCTCAGCCCCGAACACGCCCCGCATCCCCAGGATTAACCTCTCTCAAATGATGAGCTCCGCTTGCTGCTGCTGCTGCTCCTCTGTGGCTGCCACCTCCCTCCCCACCTCAGTGTGGCTGTGCGGCTCCATCAGGGCAGACTCTGCTATGCCTCCCTGCAGCTCTCCTCACTTCCGCCACCTGCAGTGCGGGTGGCTTCCTGCTCCACCACACTGAAATAATGGAACTAAATGTAATTGAGGGATCCTCCCTGCCACCCTTTAAACCAATTCAATTTAATTCCATTATTTCAGCTGCTGCAGGGCAAGGAGCTGCAAGTGGCTCCTTAAAGAGCCGCATGTGGCTCCGGAGCTGCAGGTTGCCAAATTCTGCCTGACTACGCCCTGCCCTGCACACTCACTTTGGGTAAAATGGTGCCGCTGCTGCAGGAAAAGGCTTCATGGCCTAGATTCTGGCCCGCAGGCCACGTGTTGGCCACCCCAGGTTAACCCATCGCTAGCATCTCCTTGTGGCCAAGGATGGTGTAGCAGCTCTTCCCTGTTGGGCACCTCGTGCAGATAGATGATCACTCCAACACTATGGTGGTCTGCATCTCCCAGGGACTTAGGTCACTTTAAAGTAAGTCTCTCCCTGTCTGGGACACCAAGAAAGAGAAGAACGGGAATTAACACAAATCATTTCTCCCAAAGTGGGGCAAAGGCTCTCTTCCATCAGAGCAGGCTCACTGGGCTATAGCCCTATTGGAGCTCCCAGATAACAGGGGGGCCCCTGTGGGCTTGGAATACCCAATCGCAGGTGCCTGCTGTGAATGGGCAGACTAATGACACAGACAGAGAGTCAGGCCCTTGGCAGAGCCCTGATCCTGCCCCCAACCACACAGGTGTCATGTCACTGGTGTGGATGGGTGCTGCCTGAAGTCACAGAGGCCAGCATCAGGGTCCTAGGACATACGAGGTGTGGGCGAGTCCCAGCATTCTGCCACTGACGCCCCCAACATCTCTGCTGGAGCCGGTCCAGCCCCTCCCACAGAAGATGCATCCGCTTATGGGCTGCATCTCCCCACCCAGCCTCTGCTCTAACTGACGCACAGGCTCTGAGCTGAGCAGTTCCTTCACGTGCTAGATCATTACACACTGAGCAGAGCATGCACAAAAACCACAGTGGTGCAAAGCCACCATCAGACCCACAACTGTTCTCACCGGGGGCAGAATCGACCCTGCTGAGAAAGCCAAACGGGGGGAAGGGCGGGGTTCTGCCAGCAGACACAAGAGGCTGTTCTCTCCAGGCTACCATCTCTCCTGGCTTGCTTCTGGCCTTTTAGCCAGGAGCAAAGGGAGCGAAGCCTCAGGCACAGAAAGGGGACGGGGGAGGCATATCATCAGTTTGCTCGGCTGCCAGACAAATGCAGCCTCTTCCCCTGCAGCTGTCAGGGTTTTGCTGAGGGTGGGAACCTGAGCGGAAGGGTGGGAGCAGGGCTGCCCGGTGCCTGTTCACATTCCTCTGGCTGGCTGGGAACCGTTTTCCACCTTGTTGCCTGCTCTGGGCACAGACCCGGGAGTGCTCTCTGGGGAGCAAGGAAAAAGGTCAGATTTAGAGCCAACTCCTGGGAGGCTGAGAAGAAACCAGCTCTGAGTTTGGCCCTCAAAACCCCATTGAGCTAACAGCAGGGAACAGAGCAGGAAGAAATGGAGATTGGTTTGTTGCTGGGTCCCCCTCTCTTCAGAGCCCTTCATCCTCTGTGTCAGGGCTCCCTTGCCCCTCACCGGAGCTGAGTAGGGCTCTCACCAGACCCCTGCATGTTTCCATCAGGTTTTGTTCTCCTCAAGGCCCAGAAGAACATGGCCCTCGAGCCCAATGTCCTGGAGTGTGGGGGTCACTAGGCCCTGCATCCCCATCCATGGCCAGAGGGGAGTCTCAGCCAGCAGGTAGAACAGAAGGTTGATTAGGTGACAGATACAGCGTCCGCACAGAAGTGGTCGGCACAATCCATCTGGGAGAGAGGAGTTCCGGGGGGGGGGCGCGGTCCCTGAGCCTGGGCCCCAGCCCTTTTCCTCCCCAGGCACCAGAGTCTGCCCCACTCCCAGCTGGCCAGGTCTCTCTCTCTCTCTCACACACACACACACACACACAGGTTACAAAGGCCATCAACCACTGAGTTCCCATAGAAACTATCACACTAGAAACTCCCATCTCCCACGACGGGCATGTCTAGACTACATGGGTCGACCTTCCAGAGGAGAAGATCTGGAGGAGACGCATGAAATCAAACCACCTGGGGCCAGCAGTCGACCCCTGTGTCCTCGATATTGTGAGCCATACGGGAGGTCAGCTGGAGAGTTTCTCCCGTTGACCTCCCTCTGTGAAGATGACCAGGTAAATCGATTGCAGATAAGTTGACTCTAGGTGCACAATGGCCATAGCGAGAATTGCATATCTGCAATCGACTTCCGTACCTAGTATAGACCAAGTGGTGCAGTGCCTAGAGAAACTGGGGCACGCACCCGCGATCACAACAGGGCAGCAGGGAACACACACAATGTAACAAGGGGAATAAAATCCCCACAATTCCCACACTGTCACGCCCGCAAACAACAGAGAGGCCCAAATTCCCCAGTAATGCTGAGCTGCAACCAGCCCCGGCCTTGCATCCAGCGGACGCAGCCTGGCAGCAAGCCGCCCCATCGTGGTGGTTCCCCTGGGCAGGATCAGGAAACATATTGGCCAGATTAGCCCTTACCAACAGCATCCACCCTGCAGCAGCGTCTGAGAGCTGGCAGGCTGCGGTACCACTTCCCGGCTAGAGCCCTGAGTTGGATTTCCTCGACAACGGGACACTGGGCTTGTTTCTTTGACTGGCTGTCTAGAATCTGGAGATCTCTTATTCCTCCCCATTGCCCCAGTGGGATTCTGTGGGGCCAGATTTCTCGCCCCCCACCGCCCCACCTTGCCCCTTGTGCTGTCAACATGTTCGTGAAACCCAGTCACTCCCCTTATGAACCAGTCAAGTGCTATTGGGCAGTATCTTGCACATTTGTACATCTGAACAACCCTTAGCACTTACATAGAGCTTAGTATCCAGAGAGCTCAAAGTTAATTTCCAAGGAGGTCAATATCATGTGCCTATTTCACTGATGGAGAAACTGAGGCAGGAGGCAATGACGCCATTAGCCCAAGGCCACTCAGCCACAAGTGACCATCTCAGGAATGGAACTGCATTCTTCTGAGGCCCAGTCTGATGGCCAGCGTTCCCATTAATTTTTTCCCATCCACAGATGGAATAAATTTTGTTACATGCACTGAGGAAGGCGCAGATGTTCACCACTAAATAGAAACACAGGCTGCCCACAGTGGGTGGCTGTAGGCACTCTGCTAATAGCTGGGAGGCATTTGGCTCTCTCTTGGGCAGCCCCTGTAAGCTGAATGCTTGGGCAAACACAGCCCATGACTTAACCATTAGGCCATGCTACCTCAAGACACCCACAGGTGCTGGCAGGGGGCGTCAGGCTGGCTGGACCAGACTCTCCCAGTGCAACTCCACTGAGCTACCCCCAGGTGAGTGGGCTCAGCACCAGGCTGTACTTCCAGCCCCAGTGCCTTCATCCCAGCCTCCTGCCCAGAGCCAGCCCAGCCCTGTGCTTCCCTCCTCCCAGGGAGTAACCTCGCAGCACATTTCCTTGTTTCCTTTTCTCTTCCAGAGTTCTTCAAGTTCAAAGGCTTTGGGAGCCTGAGCAACATCCCTCGAGCCTTCACCCTGAGGCGAGTGTCTGTCGCCCCCAGCGTCCCGGACAGCCTGGGGACGGGGACCCTGCACCCCAACAGCTTCCTGGAGAGCCCACTGGAGAGCACCCAGGATGACCTGAACACCATGCCCAAGAGCCCGTCTCCCTACGCCAGGTCATCCGACATGTACAGCCACATGGGGACAATGCCCAGGGCCAACGCCAGCGGGGCGGGGAAACGGGTCAAGAGCTCCCAAAACTGCCGCGAGAGAGGAACCGCAGGTAGCGGAGCCCCTGGCACATCCCCATCAGCCACCCCAGAGTCCGTGGCTCCTGCTGGCCCTGCCCCGGCAGCAGAGGCTTCCCCAGCAGCTGGAGGAGATGAGACTTTGCCACCGAGTAACATCCCCAGCCTGGGTGAGTCAGTAACAACAGAGCCTAGTGGGGGATCTGACTCCCTGGGGAACAATCCACCGCCTGGACAGACATCGGGGTGCCTGGGAGAGGGACCCACTGCCAGCCCAGCCCAGGAACCTCTCCCAGCTCCTACAACTGGTTGTACCAAAGCGGAGCTGTTACAAGAGCCTGTCCATTTGGAGGGAAAAGAAGCAGTAGAGGAGCTGCCGCGTATCTCCCAGGAGAGCCCCTGCAGGAGGTAAGACACAGCTTGGGCATGCTCAGCTACTGCAGCGCACCCTGGTTCTGCTGCTGGATGAGGGCTCAGGCCCCAGCCCAGCAAAGCACCTGCATAGGTCTGAACTGAGCACATGCACAAAGTCAAGCATCTGCTGAATTGCTTGGCTGGATCAGGGCCAGAGCACTCAGCACCCTGCAGAATCGAGCCCCTCCAAGGCACCCCTTCCATCCCATTCTATTTAGGGATGGATTTGCTCCAGAGGTGGGGGCAATGCTGTATTCAGCCAGCTGGGGTGTGCTAAATATTTCCCTACTCCCACCACTCGCTTGCCTCTGTTACCCACAAGGAAACTGGGCCCATAGCAGCAAAGTGACTCACAGCAGCTGGCCTAGAACCCAGGAAGCAGGTCTCCTAGCCCTGGGGCCAGCCACTAGGCCACATTCCCCTCCGCAAACACCACAGGAAAAGTGGCTGCTTATTAGAACCTTTCGCGTCTGTGTCAGCTTTGTCAGAACAAATTTTCCTGTGGGGCTTCTAGTTTTCCCAGCTTCCGGCCCGGACGGAAACGTCTCAGGCAGGCTGATTTCCTCCGGCCTGCCCCTTGTCTGGGTCTCAGCTTAGTCTCCAGTTGGGACTTTGTTGGTTTGATGAGCCGCTAGAGAAATGCACCAGTTGGGGCTCGGGAAGCCGAATGTGGAGATCTCCATTGTGTAGCACCATCCCCTTCTTTCTCCCCCGGGAGGAGAGTGTCACTTTCACAGCGTGCCTGGTCTCAGGTTCAGCTGACCAGCTTGCGGGGGGGATGGGGGCAACCTGTGCAGCCGCTGGGGTTTCTCAGACTCCAGCTGCTTGCGACTGTCAGAAGACAGCGCTGTCCCTTGGCCTCAGCCCAGGGCCTCCTGGCTCCACCAGGACTGTCAGAGACCATGTCAAATTCATAGAGGAGGCCTCTGCTTGGGAACGCACTAGGAATTTGGGAGGGGATGTGCTGGGCGGCTGCTGGGAGCTCCAGCTGGCACTGGCTGGCCCTACCAGGCTTTGCGATGGCTGCAGGGAGTTCATCAGAATCTCCCTCAAAGCCCTAAGGGACAGTGACCCTCTGCCCTCCCCAGTCTCGGCCCCAGCTGGAAGCCTCCCTCACCTTTAACTCAGCCCAAAATTGCTGGGCTTAGCACTAGAGCCACACTACCAGGGCTGGCTGCACAGAGACCTGTCTGATCCCACTACACGCTTGTGAGCACACTCCTGGGCACGCACATGCCTATGAACTCACACCCGTGACCACACATGCACAAAACACACACGCCTGTGAACACAGAGCCTGCGTGCCTGAGCCAGGACCCTGCCCGCCTGCCTGGGCTCTGGCTGCTCCCTTGCAGGGAGGGGGGCAGGTGCGGGGACACCACAACCCAGCCTGACCGCAGCAGGCGCCCCCAGCGGCACAGGACCCAGCTCTTTAGCAGGACTCGCAGGCTCCGGATGCGGCCGTTCAGTGGGCGGCAGAGCGCTAGGCCCGGAGGCTGGGTGCGGTGCCAGGGGCAGTTCCCTTCGCTGGGGCGGGGGGGGACGACTCAGACCCACCGCTTGGCTCTACCTGGGGTTTGCCTGTTCCCTGGGTCCTGCGCTGGGCCCAGTTGGAGGGGTCTGTGCTGCCCTCCCCCGCCATGCGGCGCTGCTTTACACCAGCTTGGCCCATCGCTTCTCTCCCCGGCTTGGGCCAGGCCCGATGCCGGTGCCTGGGCTTTACCGCAGCGCAGAGCCAGGCCAGCGGCTCGGGACTCCAGGGAGCCCAGCCCACGCCCCCTCCCTCCGCCCGCTGCTGGGCCAGGCCCGGGTGGGGAGGGATCTCTCCCGGGCCCCGCGCCGCGCTGCATCCCGCCGGCCGGGCCGGGCCGGGCCTGGGAGGGCGGAGGCAGGGCCGGAGGCGGAGGGAAGGGCGGGCCCGGCTCGGCCCGGCTCAGCCCTCGCCAACTTCAGCGCTCAAACTCCCTCGCAGGCGGCCGGCCCGATGACCGAGGTGGGCAGGAGGCCCCACGGCCCAGGCGGGTGAGTGTCCCCCGCGGGGGCGCAGCAGGGGCCGCGAAGCCGCGCGCGGAGCTCCCCGCTCGGGCCCGGGGGTGGCCGCGGAGGCGCCCCGGTGCCCGGCCCACGCGGCAGGGGATCGCTCCGGGGAAGCGCACACGCGCTGGAGCGCAAAGCGGGCGGGAGCGCAGCGCCTGGTTGGGGGGGCGGGGTGTCACAGAGCACCAGCCCCTGGCCGGCTCCCTGGGGAGGCTCCATGTGCTTAGCAAAGCCCCGTGGGTCTGGGGGGGCCTGCAGTCCCCCCACCCACTCCCAGCGCTTCAGGTTTGGGATCCAGGGTGGTCAGCAAGAATGGGGAGCTTGAGCCTTCTCCAGCTGCCCCCCGCCTCTGCTGCCTGCCTGCTGGGGGTTGCTAGGGCCTGGGCTGATCCAGCCAGAGGGATAGGAGAGGGGCCCCGCTGCCCGTTGGGGAGTGGGGAAGGGGGGTCATGAGCTTAGTCTTTGGGAGAGGAGTGATGCCGTGCGGGCGGAAAGGAGAGTTCCTGGCACTAGCCCCGGCAAAGCAGGATATGGGCAGGAAGGGGCCCAGCTGGCTCCTGCAACTTCAGCAGGAGACAGATCCACATTGAGCCGGTTACTGCCTGCAACCCCTGCACGCAGGGCTGGGCCCCATTTCCTGGGGAACCCGAGGCGAGGCAGCTTCAGCAACTGCTCGGCATCCCAGGTAGGGTGGCGGCAAGGCTGGCCGGGGACAGGAACTCTTGTCTCAGTGGCTTGTGGCCCTGGACCCCATTGCCAGGGCAGGGAGGGGGCAAGCCCATGAGAGGGGAGGCAGCGATGGGGCCGCAGTCAGTGCGCGCCCTGGTTGGGAAGACAGGCGAGCCGGACATGGGGCAGGGGGAGGAACTAGCTCTCTCCGGAGCTGGGCACACGCAGGGCTGGGCCAGACCAGTTATGGAAACGGTCGTTTCTTCGGTGCCTCCTGGGTGCACATAAACCGTGGTGTTGTCTTCATGGCCTCAGGCCCTGCCCTGCAGCTAGGCCCTGGCTAAGGACAGAGAAGATGTTCCATAGATGACTCCAGCCAGCACTCGTCCACATCCCGTCTCCTGGACCCCCCCTGTCTTGGTGGACTCTCTCACTTCTCCCGGGAGGGGGAGAGGAGGCCGGAGATGCAAGGCTGGGACTGGCTGTCCCTGCCCAGGGCCAGCAAGGGCACCTTTCCCCCGTGCTGGCTGATGCTTGCTAATGTTCAAGGAGGTCCACTGGAGGGTGATGTCCAGCTGTAAGACTCCCCTCCACTTTCCCCCCATGGTCTTGAGTATTGCCCTGTAGAGGCCATAATTTAATGCACTGACGGGAGTGTAGATGCCACAGGGAGCTACGGGGGAAGATACGGTACACGCTGCCTTCATGCGCCACTGCCCCTAGAGCTTAGTACTGACGCAGCCCGTGTTAGTGCAGTGGGGATCTCTCCTAGCTTTAGCACTGGAGCCTAATCTTGACATTCAAGCAGCTCCTGCTGGTCCACTCGGGAGCTGTTCACGGCTCTCCAGCCTGCTGTTCTGATCTAGATCCACTCCGGTGCAGTATCCCACGTAAGTCCAGCCAGGCTCAGGTTGCACCTGTCATTCTTGTACCCCCTGGGATCAGGGCCAAGGAGCGAGGCTGGTGCTTTAACCAGCTGTATCAAGTGCAGTGCAGTTGTCTGACAGGTCTGACCATAAGTCCATAGCTAGGAATAGAGTTGCTTTCCTCTCAGCCGCTGTGCCCAAAAGGTCCAGCTTCCCTCGTGCCACCCTCAAGCACCCCTGTGATATGGGGCCAATCCATATTCTGGATCTAGCTCTTCTCCCCATGCAGTTGAGGATTCATCAGTCATGCTGGGTTCTGGAGCTCACCTTGAACCATTCCCACTGGTCAGGAGCAGGGGGCGGCTGCTAATCAGGAAAATTCTCCATCCTCCATGCACCCTCTCCCCTCCTCACTCTTGCAGCCAGGGAATAATCCACTAAAATAAAAGGTGGACTAGTGTGTCCCCTTTGTGTATTCTCCTTCCAAGGAACTAGCCCTTCCGAGCTGAGCCCTATAAACAGATACACAGCTCTGCCTCAGGAAAATGCTCAGAGGCACACCCTGTAGCAGTAGCCGCCACTGTCTGGGGAGCCTGTCATTTGTCAGGGGCCTTTAATCTTTGTAATGCTGATGGTTGTGGGGTGTGCGTGACCAGGAAAGTTCAGCCTCTGCCCGGCCAGCCTGGGTGCGGTGCTTTCATGCCAGGGGCGAAGTGAAAACAATCACAGTAATGGGGGAAATGCAGCTTCCTGAACCAGAGGAGCGATACCCAGGTGTCCACGTTGTTCTTAGAGCAAGCGGTGCTGAAAGAGGAACCAGAGTGAAACCCTCCATGCTGCTGCATGTGGCAGTAGAGAGCTACTACAATCCATCCCTGTGGGGGATTGCCAACGGCTGGACAAAGCCTTTCCGAAGTTCCAGGATGAGTGTTCCAGGCATGAGTGGCACTAGGGAGCAGCGGTTGTTTAGTTCCGGTACTCAGTACCAGCACCTCAGCAGCCTCAGCCCTGGGATTGGCTGTGGGGGTGAGGGCAGAGAGCCAGCTGGGTACCGGCTCCTCTCTTTTTTAATGCAAAAGAAGCGCTGTAGCAGAGAGTATGGGTTCTTTAGAAGAAACCAGCTGCCAGGAGAGGCTAGTGACTGGTTTGTTGCAGACAGGTGTAATGCCCTGCATGTGACCAGATGGACTAACCAGAGGCTGAATTATACCTGGGGTAATTAACAAGGAACAAAAACGGTTACTGGAAGAAACGGACTTGACTTTGCTGACAACAGTGAATATACACAGGGCTAGTGAAAATAGTGCTTCCCCCAGGAAAGTGTTAGCACGTGGTTAGCTACGCCCCTGCAGAAACTGCAGTGAAAAATCCCTGATACAAACCCACAGTATCATCATCAATGGAGCGCAAGTGCATTATAAAAGGATGCAACAATTGTTATTCCCATTTTATAGGCGGGGAAAAATGAGGCACTCAAGAACAATAGGTGACTTGACCAAGGTCACCCGGCAGGCCAGTAGCAGAGTCCTAAGTTCCAGCCCAGTGCTCCATTCATTGGCACTTGCCCCAGAGCAGAAGAGGTACACCCAAGATTAAGAATACTTTTTGGACGTGAGGTGCAGGTGGGACAAGGAGCATCTTGCCCCCGGAGCGGCCTCCCGTGGTGAAACACAAGGGGCTGCAGCAGGAGCAGCTGGAAGTAAAGGTGCTTCAATTTTGAAACCAGCAGCGAGTGGCACATTGGGTTCAGCCCCTCAGCCCGGCTTTCCACCGCGAGTACCAGGGAAGTGCCCGCAAACCTGCCCCTCCCCCCGCGAGGCATTCCAGGCCAGGCGGCCAGGGCTGTGGGGCAGCGGGGCCTCATTCCAACGGGAGCACTGGAATTTCTCCCAGGCGCTTTGACCGGCTTCAAGAATGTTTGAGTCTCATTCAAGCATCTGCCGGCCTTTCAGCCACACAGCGCTCTGCATACTGCAGCCACTAGCGTCTCTCGGAGGGCCCAGGCGCCGGCACAGCATCTGCTTGCAGTTAGGAGAGGGGGCTATTTATAGACATTTCATTCTTCCCCAGCGCTGAGTGGCAGCCGGGGCTCTCTGGCAGCGGATGCTGGGATGGGAGCATTGCCGTTCCTTAGCCACAGCCCTGGCTGGCTTTGCAGAGCGCTGGGAGAGCGGGCAAGAGCCTCCTCAGTTCCACTCCCTAGCTGCTCTCATGCTCCCAATTTCCTGCCCAGAGTCCCCCTTCCCCCACCCTTTGTTTTTTCTGACAGATTCCCAAGCCCCGGCTGATCTCTGTCTGACCCAGCCCCTCTGGAGGCTGCAGCTGGGGCAGCGAGGGAGCAGATTTTTAAAACCCCCACCAGCCCAGACCCGGCCTTGCCCCAGCATCCTGGCAGCACCCGGAAAACGCCAGCGGGGCTGGCAGGGAGAAGGGGAGTGTCCTCTCCTGCTGGCAGCTCCAGCTTCCAAGGGAAGCCAGCCCCCCAGCAAAGGCTTGGTGTAGGGCACTGTGGCAAGCTGGGTTGGGTGTTGCTAACCCCCCTGCAGCCTGGTAGGGCCCAGGGCCGGATCAGGAGGGAAATCTGCATCCAATCACATGCCTGGCCCTTGAAACAGGCCTGGCTCAGGGGTTAGTGCAGTGTCAGGTCCCACTGAGCATCAACTCATGTTTTGTAGTCTAGCTCTGGATTCCACGCACTGGGGCCTCCCCCAGGCGACGGGGCCCCAGTCTTGTGTAGTTCTCTGGCGCAAAACTCAGTCACTGATATGCAGCCTCACGTGTAACATGAATGAAATATGAGGTAGTCTAGAGCCAGGAGGTAAAACTGGAGTGGGAGTGGGCTCTGCTTGCTGCAGAACCAGGTTCTTAGACTCCATGCTCCGTCCCCTGGCACCTGCAGCTTAGGTATCATCCCTGGCTCTCAGCAGCTGCAGAGGTTCCTGGCCAGAGGTCCACTGTCTTCTACCAGCTGCAGCAGAGGATAGCCGGTACCTGGCCCTAAGCATATGCCACACCTGCTGCAAGGCAGCATGACCTAGCGGAAGGAGCACAGGACTGGGAGCTCGGGACTCTGAGGGGCTAATACAGGCTCAGGCTCGCTGTGGCTTTGGTCAAGTCATTTCACTTTGATGACTCATTCCTCCTCCCCACCACCCCCAATGTAAATGAGGGTAATAACCCTGACCTAACTCCCCGTGGTGTCAGGGGCTCCGATTGGCTTATTCTAATAGTAGGATGTGGGTAGCACACAGGAGAGTGGCTGATGTGTTTCTTACACACAAAGAACCAACCTGAAGAGACTAGGGGAAAACAACCTAGGAGAGAACAAACCTAACGTCTCCCAGAGAGCACAGCATGCGAATCTCATTGCTAGCATGCTGCATCAGCTCTGCCTCACAAACAGCCCCTGCAGAGGGACAGACAGGCTGCAAACCACAGGGTGCAGCATAAACAGGAGACAGTCCTAACACCTCCTGGCTCTCACCCCCCAGCAGGCGGAAAGGGGAACTCAAGCATTTACAGCAGTAAAAGTTTACAAATCAATGTAAAATATTGGTCGTGTCACACACGGCTTTTAAGGCTTCCCTCTTTGTGCGAGCATTTGAGAAAGCAGGGCTGGTACACAAGTAGCAGAACCCCCACTCGTGCATTGGGGCTCTGGAAAGAGGGCAGTTTGTCTGCAAGGGCAGGCTCAGTTGGCCACGGCCCTGGGAAGTTGCAGCTCCATTGACTGCAAAGCTCCTGGGGGCTTGTGTCAATTTAAGCCTGTGAGTCGTGACACTGATTCATACAGGCTACGCACAGGCTTGAAGTTAATCATGTGCTTAGCTGGATCCAGATGGCTCCTCTCTATATAGCTCATTGCGAGTTGTAACGGCGCAAGGGTAAGACGCAATTTTCCACCTGTGGAAAACCATCCCAGAAGGAGGTGGCTTTAAGCTTCCCCTAGAGTCTAGGCTGCTGCTGAAATGCCAGGCTCTGGGGCTGCACTAAATCACAGCAGCCTCACAACCCCAAACCCACCACAGTCTTGGTTAGGTGCCCCCACCTGCTACGCTGGGCCCTTTCCTGTGCTGTAGAATTCTTCCCAGGCCTTGCACCTCCTGTCCTGTCCTGGCCCTCACCCACCTTCCAAGCAGCAGAGAAGGGCAGGGCCTGGACCAGGCCCTTGCACTCTGCTTGGAAGACCAGCTGTTCCAGCAGGCACTTCCTAGTCTATGGCAGGGCCAGGGGTGGTTCTCAGCAGCACACGCCTGCATTTGCTCTCTCTCTATCCACCTGTATGTTTAAGGAGCCTGGTGTCCCACAGGTAGGCTGTGGCACCATGGGTACCCATCACACCTCTCGTTGAGCTGGATGGAACCTCAGGAGGTCATTGAGTCCAGTTCCCTGCCCTCTTGGCAGGGCCAAGCACCATCCATGACAGATTATAATACATTTTTTTTCCTTTTTAAATCTATTTGCCCCAGACTGCTTAATGGCCTCCTCAAGAGCTGAGCGCTCAACCCTGGAGTTAGCAGGCCAGTGCTTAAACCACTGAGCTATCGCTCCCCCCCAATGTGGAAGTCTGTAAATTTTCCAGGTCACGTTGCTGTTCTGACACCTGTAAGATAGATGCCGCATTTCAACCGCTGGCCCCTGCGCTTCTCCTGGTCACTGGTCCCCTCTGCAGGAAGGGGGCAGCTGACCTCTGCCGCTGGCCCAGCACAACTCCAGTCACCGTTTAATTTTTGAAGATTAAAGTGGCTGCTCCCTGTGCCTGGATCAAGGAGTCTGACTGGGATTAAAAGCTCTGGGGTTTCAGCTCACTCCTGGACAGAGCCGGCCCAGCTGGTTGGCAGGGTCCGAGGCAGCAGGCTACTACAGTCAATGGGAGCTTGGGCTCTGAAGGAACAGGGCCTAGGGCAGCCGCCTTGCGTGCAGTGCCCTAAGGCTGGGTTTGCTGGAGCTGCATGGGGATCTGGAGCTGCAACTTACAGACAAGAATTAAGACAGATCAACAGCAGCGTGCCCCATACAGGCCAAGATACACAGGCCACGCGTGGCTCATGTCAAGACACCAGGCCATGCAGGGCCGTATGCTGATCTTATTTGTGCCTGGCCAACACGGGCATCTTAAAACCAGTCCTTTTGTTCCCAGAGCATCCAGCCAACAAGGCTCATATTCAGGAACCCTGGCAGCGGCAGCATGCACTGGAGGCCACATGCCCGCTTCCAGCACAGCTCCCACCAGCAGCACACTGCCCTCCGTCAGGCTGCTGTGCTGAGCCTCTGGAATTCGTAAACCTGCCGTCTCCCAAGGGCTCCCCAGCTGGCGCCTGACTGATTTGCAGAGGAAGATTAAACCGGGAGTTAATGGCAAGCTCGGCTCTGGAGCGCAGCCAGAGCTGCAGCAGATTTTCTGCCGGGGCGCGTAAGAACGCATCTCCCCAAGCTCCATCAACAGACACGCTTCTGAGAGCGTCACAGCATTGCTCAGGCATGTGCGGTTTAGGCCCTGGCTGCCCCAGCTACGCCGACAAACATTTTCAGTGTCGGTCACGCCCTAGTTATACAGCATGGTCCATAGCTTGTGGCTGTGTTACCTTGGGCTGCAGCCCTGGCAGCTCTGGCACGCTCAGACCAGTTGCAATAGCTCAGGAGTTGGAGGGGAGACCTCCAAAGAGACCCCCCTGAAGTGGGGGGGGCAGTGTCCTTCCTTACCTCCCCAGTGCTCTAGCGAGGCAGCTGGAAGTGCCGCATCTTTGGGCTAAAACTATGCTTGAGTTCTGATTCTTGTCCTGGCGCTAAGCCCCCGCTGCTGGTAGGAATGGAGCTATTAGTGCCAGTGTCCCAGCCCAATTCCAGCTCAGGCCATCATAGTCCCAGTCCCTCAGCTACCCCTGCTGCTCCAGCTGGATACAACTGGCTGCTCCACTCCCCCTAAGCCTGCATACTGCAGCCAGCTGCAGCTCACACCCCGAACACGGAAGCCTTTTAGCAGGGGGCGAGGTCGGTGCCTAAACATCCTGTACAAGACAATGACCGTTCTCAGCGGCTGGAGTTAGTTCCTTGAGTGGCCGAGTTGGGTGTAAGAGTCAATGGGGTAATTCCCCTGGTGGGTGGAGCAGGCGCTCCCTTCGGATTGCAGCCTGGCCCCGAGAGCCCTGCACCGAGAGGGGTTTCTTTTTGCGACCAGAAGGGCGAGGGACGTTAGTGACTCTCTTCAGTTCTGCAGGGTTAGATGGGGCCAGGAGAGGGGTGCCAGTTTCTAAGTGTTTAAGCAAAGCTCCCGCCCATGGAGACTTGGTTACAGACAGGGTGCGCAATCCCTCCCCTCCTGATCCTGTACCGCTGCCGTCGAGGGGAGCGGCATCCTGCCCTTTTAACAGGCTGAGCCCCTCTCCTGCCAGCATTCCCATGGGGCTTAGCGGAAACCGGCAGCTCTCGCGGATTGGTTTGTGCGGCCGGCTCCCTGCAGGGCAGGGTGTAACAAGCTGGGGGGTGGCTGTTTCCTGACCAACCCTCCTAGGGCGGGTGCAGCCACTGTCTGGTGCTTGACCCATGATCCTGCAAGTTATTCTGGGCCTGCCGTCCCAGCCCTTTCCGCCCTATGGAGCTCCCCCGGGCTCCAGCTGGAGCATCCAGGAGGGCAGGAAAGTGCAGGGGAAGCACTTGTGAAAGCCCATGTGTCCCAGTGACGCGCTCTTCCCCGAACAGGATGGAAATCCAGGGCCGACTGATGGGAAGTCAAGAATGAGCATCTTCCTCCCGGGAATCGGGGGGAGGGGATTAGCGAAACCCGGAGAGCCCATGCACTGGGTCTCCCTGCTCCCTTACCCCCATCCTAGCCCTCGTGGGCCTGGGAGGATTCCTCACAGCTCTGTCACCTCCCCCAGGTTCTGGCTCAGCTGCCACGAACTCCAGAGGTGGGAGCAAGCCCAGACGACGCGGAGAGTCTGGCCCCACTCACAGCCCCCAAGCCGATTTCAGGAGCGATCCCACAAGAAAGATTTCATTCTTCTCCGACTGCACTGGGGATGCTAAGCCCCACGGCCGCGGGAGGGGGTGCCAGGGCTCTGGGAACTTTAAATGAAAACACATTTGTTCTCGTAGCTGTTCAGCAAGGACGTCTGGTGCCTGGCTAAGTCCCCATCTGGGAAAGGCCCTATGGACTTGAGTGACCTGGGGCTTCCCCCTCCCTCCTCTGGGGCATGGCCTCACACAGGAGCAGCTCTGTTGTGCTTCAGTGCCATGGGGAACAGAGGAAATAAACATGTGTACAAGCCCTAGGTCTGCAGCTGCTGGGCCTTTCTGCCGAGGGGACTTTAGGGACAGCAGAGAGCACATACCAGAATGTACCCTCCCTCTCCTGCCCCTCTTCACCTTGTCTGAGCAGCCCACCTAAAGGTTAGTGCCAGCTGGGCTTACCCTGGAACCCTCCTTTCAGCTGCTTGAGCAGAGTCCAGGAGATGAGACAGAGAGAGCCCAGAAACCCTGAGGCCAGTCCCAGTGTGGTCTGCCAGCTGGTGACAAAAGGACAGGCCTGGGGGACACAGTGACCAAGTTTTACAGCTGTCACTCTGATAGTCATCAACTCCTTTTTGTTTCTCCTAGTGCCCCAGAAGGCCCAGAGTCCTGCAGTGAATATGTTAAGGTAAGAAACGCTCCCCTTTCTACAGTGTGCCTTGCGTGCTGTTCTGGCCCCTGCAAGCTTTGACTTTTTTGGGGAGAAGCAAGGACTGTAAGAGCGGCTGCAGCCACCTTTCAGCTCCTGCAGCAGGGTGGAGAGCAGGGGCACCTGCCCCTTGGAATGCCAGAGCTGCTACAATCTTTAGGGCCTCTCGAAATGCATCTGAGAGTCGGGACGTTGGTGGTTTCCTCTCCCTCCGTGTGCTCCAGGAGGAGCATTAGTATCAGAGAAGGAGAGAGATGCTGGGTACCAGCCCCTGGATGTGGTCTGATTGCATGCAGGGCTAGGGAATCCCATTTGCCATTTACTCTGATCAGCTCTCTTTGCCCTTGTAGGGCTGTTACCCAGGGGGAGCCACCCAGTGTTCTTGCCTGGAGCGTGGCCATTAGCACCTTGCAGCAGGTCTGGCTGCCTGCTGGCCAGCCTTTTCATGCAGAGAAGAGACCAAGCCCTGCCTGTGAATCCAGAGCTGTGGGTCATCCCATCCCCAACTCCCATCCAGCCTATCGTGGGTTCCCTCTTTGGCCACGACGTACAGCGCGGCCAGCTGGCCTCCCATTGCCAGTTGTAGACATACCCACGCTCACGCCTGTCCAGCAGTGCTGAGTTTAGCCCAGACTACCTGCCCAGGTTGTCTTGTACAGACCCCACTGAATCCCAGCCTGCTGTTGATATCCACCCTACTCAGGTATGTCTGCAGTCACCCCACCAGTTACAGTGTAAGCGCACCCACAAATCCCTCCCAATCCTGGCTTAGGCACCTGGACCCAGGGCTTTGGTTCACCCCATCTCTGCTGTGAGGAGCAGAGCTGAGCTCTTGGCAGCTGCAGGGTCACTTTGCTGCCTTTGAGGCTGGTGCAAAGGGAGGCAGTGGAAGGATCCCCCCCCCCCACCCTTCTCACAAGCAGCCCACAGAGCAGGAGGGGAGGCTGGAGCTGCCTTCGTTTCATGCTCTGGGCCACGGGGAGGGGTCTCCGCTCTCTCAGGGGCACGGCCAGCATAGGCCCTGGCAGGCGTCCTCATCACTCAGCCTTAATAAGGGAAAAAGCAGCATATCAGCCGTGCTGGAGCAGTCACATGAAAGTTGGTGCAAATCTCTCCAAATCCTTCGCTTATCCTCCAGCAAACTATTAACATTCTCGCGAGCTCCTTGCACAGTGCCAGCAGTTCCCCGGGGAGCTGGCTGGCTTTAGGGGGGAGCCTGCCTTTCTGCAGCCTTGCTAGGGAGTTGCTCCAAGGAGCAGGCAGGGGAACGCCTGGGTCAGGGGAGAGGGCTGCAGAGCTTTTCCACAGAACACAGTGTCCTTAGCCTCTGCAGCAGCTGCTCACACCCACCCCAGCTCAATAGCGAATGGAAGTTGCCTCCAGGCACCGTTCAGTCAGTGACCCGTGAGCGGATGGCTCAGACTGGTTCCCTGTGTTCCCCTCACAACAGCCCCAGGCCAGGCTTTCCACACTGGCGGAGAACTTGGGCGTCCGGCTTGAGATAGCAACGAAGGGCCCTGTGGCACCTTATAGACTAACAGAAAAGTTTTGAGCATGAGCTTTCGTGAGCACAGACTCACTTCATCAGATGCACATCAGATCCAGCTTGAGATAGCGTAGTGGAGCCCAGTGTCAGGAAGTGCTGAGCACACAAACCCCTCAGAGAGCCAGGCCCCTCGCAGGGGTGGCTAGTTGGGAGCTTACATTTAGTGCTGCTGTCCAGACTTTGAACTGGCGCCCAAGCGGACAGGGGCACGAGATAAGCACCTGCTCCTGGAAGGGTCAGGGAAAGTGCTGGGGAGGCAGGGAGGGAATTCACTTTAGCCGATATGCGTGTTGGTGTCCTGTTTGTACAGGCACTCAGACCACAATGGGAGTGCTTTATAACTCATGTTAACTAAAACACAGAGATGGGTATAAACCATGCAGAGCCTTCAGCTTGGTGAGCCCCCAGAGTCCCCAGCTGCCAGGTGTCCTGTCCCGATTGAGCGCATTCATCATTTGGGGCAGTTTGGGTGTAGGGGTGAACTGGGCCGGTTTGGGTTTGCTCTGATTTGCTTGGACAGGTTAGTGTGCTAGCTTACCACGAGCCAGGGTGGGTGGGTGGGTGTGTGTGTGTGTGTGTGTAAATTCCTGTAACTTACTCCTGTGTACCTTACATCTTCACCAGGGTATGCTCAGCCCAGGCCGAGAGCCGGCCAGCTCAAGGCCTTTGCACCCATTGAAATCCTAGCTGGAGGGCTTATGTGTGACTACAGTGATGCAAAGGCAAGGACCCTGCCCCAGGGACCTTCTCAGCTGGATGAAAGTTGGTTGCATGGCCTGATAAAGCTGGTTGAGGGTCAGGCAGAGTTCCACAGTGAGAATTGTACTGTCCCCAGGGTGGGAACCAGTGGCTGCTGCTGCTGCAGGTCCTTTCTGCCTGGCTTTATCTGATACTTTCCCACTCCTGGGGTCAAGGCTCTCCAGGTCAAGGAGTGGTTGGCTCCTTTCAGGAGCTGGCACTGCAGAGCAGGGAATAAAGCATGATCCTGGCTGGAGCTTTGCCCGCCGAGACACCTGCCATTCTCTCATGTGCTGTCTTGCTGGAATCAGACCCAGGAGCAGGCAGAGGGTAAAGGTGCTCTGCAGAGAGACTCCCCATCCTAGTGGCTAAGGGGTTAGAGGCATTGCCAGTGCAAATGAACGCAATAGCTCTACCAGCACACATGAACAGCCAGACTGGGTCAGACCAAAGGTCCATCTAGCGCAGCATCCTGTCTTCCAACAGCAGCCAGCGCCCCCAGAGGGAATGAACAGAACAAGTAATCAAGGGGTCCGTCCACTGTTGCCCATCCCCAGCTTCTGGCAAGCAGACTAGGGACACCCTCCCTACCCAGCCTGGCTAATAACTTCACAGTGGACAGGTCCATTGATGGCTTTATAGTCTTGACCTTCCCAACTTCCTCTGGCGAGGGAGTTCCCCCGGTTGAGAGAGCAGCATCTTGTCTACCAGCCAGGGCCATTGTTCCACCTCCTTTCTGGGCTCTGTGTCAGACTCACTGTCCCCCTTTTGCTTCCTCTCCCACCTCCCAGCAAACTAGATCGGAGCCTCTTCCATCCCTGGGTCTCCCTTCAGGCATTGCTGCAAGCCACCAGTGGGAGAGCATCCAGCTAATCTAGATCCCAGCAGGCATCTCTGTAGGGAACACTGCAGCAGCAGGAGTAGTGGGAGAGCTCCCAGGTTCCCCACTCAGCAAGAGGTTGACTTGGGAACAGGGCAGCAGTGCTGGCCTGTTGGGAATCTGCCCTGGTACAACCCCAGTTCTTGGCCACAGATTGAGGATTTGGTCTCTGTGACTGTGTTGCAAGCGATAAGTGACTAGAGTGACCCAGCCCAGCTGTTCCGCAGCACCCAAGCAATGAAAGATAGGAGACAGAGGAGGGAGCACATGCACTTCCCTGCAAGTGACTGGGCAACAATCAGTGCTAGCAAGGCCTAGAGTTTCAAAGAGAAATCAGCCAAGCTTGGCCCTCCCTGATTACACTGAGAGCTGCCCGGGGCTGACTTTTCATCAGCTCTTAACCAGCGTGGGTTAGACTCGACTAACACGAGAGTGGTTCCCACAGCCCCATCCGTACCCCCGCACCTTGGAGAGCTTCGGGCCTGGGAAACAAGCCAACAAGTCCCCCTGCAGCCAAGCAAAGCAAGGATGAAGCACTTGGGCTGCAGCCCAGAGCCAGGTGTGCTGGCAGACTCCAGAGCCCAGGCCGTTGCAGTTCAAGCGCAGGCAGGCTGGGCAGCTTCCCTTGAGGAGCCCTGGGCATACAGAAGTGGTTGTGCTGTGTCCCTGAAAGAGCCAAGTACTTTATTTGCTGGCCCGGTTTGCTCTCAGTTTCATTCTGACACGGGAGCAGCTGCTGCCACTGGCTGATACACACCTGCGATACACGCAGCAGTGCAAAGATGACACACGAGTAGCAAACCGCCCCCCAGCTGAGTAAGTGTCCGTCTCGGACCACAGGGGGCCGGTGGAACAGCAGGTGGCTGGCCTCTCATTGGGCAGGCCTGGCCCCACTCTGTTGCTTGCATTCTGGGTAGTCATTGGCACAGGTGCAAAGTGCTACGGTAGCATCTGCCATGCCCTTGGCGTGGGAGTGAACGAGTGCAGATGGTGCAAAGCCCCAGGGCTTTCTGAGCACCTGACCCTGCAATGCCGGGAGCTGGAAGGCCAGGCCAGGCCCCTGGGGCTCATCTAGAGTGGGGATGAGCTGGGCGAAAGCTGCTGTGAGAGCACGTGGGAATGAACACATTTTACACAGGCCTCAGGCCGAGGGGTGCCAAGCTGCCTATGGGGGTGGACACCCATTGTTCAGTCACGTCAATGGGAATTGAATGGCTTCAGCCGTCTTAAGCCCTCACCCCCAGACAGGCCGTGCTGCGTAGAAATGCCTTCCCCTCCAGTGACCTGTCGTCTCCCCAACCCTGAAGAAAAGGGACCAAGCTGCACCTCCAGTAGCGGGAGAGGTCATGGTCAGGGTTATCACCCTGACTCTTCTTACTCCGGACAGCCTTCTCCCTCAGGCTTGGGAAGGACAAAGGGATTATTTTCCAGTCCTCTGAGCTCCCCAAGTGAGTTGTCCAGAGGTACAGCACTGCAGCGCGTCGGGTGTAGACGCTGCATCAACAGTGGAGAATTCCCCCCCACCCCCACCGCCGCCTCTCCCCACATGGCACCAGCTATGGTCAGGGAAGACCCTCTCCTGCTGACATAGCTCAGTCGCATCACTGGGGGCAGAGTCAGCTTTGCTGACCAAGGTCAGGCCTACGCTAGATCTGAACATCAGTCTAAGAGTGATTTATCTGGTTGTCTACACAGAGGGAGGTAGATAGGAAAAACTCTGTCGACATCCCTTACTCCTGGTGAGCATGAGGGATACCAGGGTAGACTGTCAAGTGCTGATGGTTCGAGTTAGCACATCTGCACTAGGCGTGCTAAATCTAACCCTGGAAGATTGTCCTTCATGGGGAAGATCTTCCAGTAAGTCTAGCTATACCCCTAAGCTGCCAGGTGGGCACAGCCCAGGAGTAATGTGTCTGAACATGGCTTTTCGTACCAGCTAGTGTTCTTGAAGCTGTCCTAGCAGGTTACCCCTACCCACCCACCCCACTCTCTGCCCCAGCCAGCTTCACAATGGGACACTGCCTGCATCTTAACACACAGAAGCTTTTCAGTCATCTTATGCTAACCCCATTGGAATATGCACCCTTTTGCCTATCGGTGGTCTTTGGTGGTAGCATTAGCCGATGTCAAGAACTCATGTTAAAACTACCGTGTGCCCATTGGGCCTACAGCAGTAAGAATATCCCCTTTTTGCCTCCTGTAGATGAGCCTTGAGGCTGCCTGCAGACATGACAGCATCAGCCTAGGTCACATCCTGAAAGTCTTCCTTGAAACTGGCCAGGCTAGAGTCAGACCCTGGGCAAGATGAGATTCTAAAGAACACGGCAACCTTAAGGGAAAAGCAAAGCAACTAGCTTTCCAAGCCACTACAAACTGGCCCAGTTTGAGCCCTGACTACTCCCACTCCCATGCTGAGGAAGAGGCTGGCTCCCCCAGGTCTGGGGAATGACTGGTAACTGCAAAGAGAGGGAGTGAGGTAGGTCAGGATTGCAGAACACAATCCAGATTTCCCTCAACATGCAATCTGTGCAAGCAATACCAGGCTCTTCGGAGAGCAGCTGTGTGGCACAGATCAGGTCCAGCCCTAGAAATGCAGGCAGGTAGATAGTAGCGGGATACATTGTCTATGTCTGGCTATCCGCCTAGGAGCTCAGGCCCCTACCAAGCAGCCCTGCTTCCCCAGAGAGCAGCTGAGTCCTTCCACAGCTCCAGATCTGCCTGAGGAAAGCAACAAAATCCTTCAAGGAGAAACAGGCTTTTCAGGGAGACAAATCACAATCAGATTCTTTCAGTTCAGTGTCTCCCTGCAAGCTACCATCTGTTCCATCCCTCCATCTCCTTCAGGATGAAAGGGGAGTCTGTGCTTTCCCCTTCCAGTAGTGAAGGGCTGGAGATGCTTATGGGAATGCGTGTCACTGTCTCCAGTATCAAACAAAAGCAAGAAGGGAGTGCAGCTCCAGGTCTGCATGGCAGATTTCAGCACGCACACGCTGTCCACCATCAGTGGGGTTTTCACCACCATGTGGCATTGGGCGCTATACTCGCAGCCACTGAGCCCTGCATTATCAGTCACCACCTCCTAGCCCCTGGGATTCCAGGACTCTTCCTTGTGCTGCTCTTCCTGCCCAAGGTACCTCTGGCACAAGAGGTGCACAATGAAGACATGTCTTGTCCCATGCTGGGGGAGGATCGCAAAGGGGGTGGAGCGCTGGCCTGGGATGTCGAAGACCCAGATTCAGTTCCTTGCTGTGCCATGGACTACCTCTCTCATTTCATTGCTGAGCCCAGCCTCAGTTTCCCCTTCTGAGAAATGGGATGTTGATGCTTCCCCACCTTACAGGGGTCCCAGAGACAAGGAGGCACCCCTCAGATAAAAGTAATGCCCCTTGATGTGTCACAGAACAAAGCCCCTGTAACTGAGTCAGCTGCAGGTCTCATTTGCGTTTCCTTCCTGGATCCTCCCACGCATGGCTGTGTGGAGCTGTCGCTTGGGAGAAGCATGTCTCTACAGCAGTGTGCGTTTGCTTTGCCCTTTCCTCAGGATGCGAGGGACTTGTTTGAATTAATTAATTGCATTGGAAAAATGTACCATTCATGTATTAGCTGCGGCAGAAATACCTGTGTGTGTTGGCAGTTACCTAGCTCCTTCAAGGCAGCAATTAACACCTGCTGGTATAGACCAGGCATTTCTGCACCAGTCACCCAGGTGCATGTGCTTCCTGTGACTTTGGGGATGGGGCATGGTTGGTAGCTATGTGGGTGGGAATTAGTATATGCAGTATTTGGAGCGCCAGCCATTTAGAAGTAACTTGCAGCCTCCGCCCTCTCCCCCATACCTGCCTTGTCTCAACCCCAGAGTTGTGATTAATCTGTGTTCTTAATCCCCCTCTGGGCCACCTCATCCAATATGTGCAGCAGCCAAAACTCAGGAGAAAGGGGAGAACTTCCTGGGATGCACCGCTGGCTGGGTTACAAGACAGGTAGCGAATTCCTCTCCTCCCTTGCAAGCAGCCTAAGTTTCAATGTCCTTTGGCTAACTGAGCTGGCCGCCGTGTTTGGCTTTCAGTATGGGGCAGCTGACACAGATGGGACCAGCACTTCTCCCATGGCCAAGCTAAGAAACCCACCCCCACGAAAGAGTGAAGGGAAGAAGGGGATCAGGCTAGTTTGGAGAGAGCCAAGGCAGAGCAGGGCTATGCCTGGCCTGTTAGGTGGCGGGGGGGGGGGGGGGGGGGGGGAAACACACGTGTACCAAAGGCACCCTGGAGGCCAAGAGTTTTCCTGATGTTACCCCACGAAAGCCACTAGCCTGGCCCCAGGAATGAACTTGGCCCACCACCTACAGACCGGTTAGCGCTGAGAACCCTGCCATGGGCAGAGATCCGCTGGTACCAAGTACCTCTGGGAGCAGGTGCCTGTCTTGGTGTGCCGGGGAGCTGGTTGAGGAGAAGGGGAGCGTTGGGTCCTTTGGAAGGCAGGGAAGTGTGAATGGGCGAGGAGATGAAACAAGGTGTGACCCTGCATCCCCCAGTTTAACTTACACTTTGGATCGGAGCATAAATGTGAGCAAACAGAGCTGGGCTGGTTCAAGCCGGCTCCCTCTCAGAGGGGGTCCCCTGCCACTCGCCCTTTCAGGGACCCTTTGGGGGAGGTGGGGTAGCACTGGCCATGCGAGAGAAAGCCCTGCCCGGGGCAGCTGCGCCTCCCGGGGGCTGGCAGCTCCGGAGATTTCCCTGCAGTGTGATTGGCTGCCAGCCGCCGGGGAGCCCAGGTGGGAGGATGCTCTGTCGGCAGAGCTGGGCGGGCGTCCGGGAGGCGGCCTGGGGAAGGGGGCGGGGCCAGGCGGGAGGCTCGCTGTCAGCCGGGCTGAGCAGGGCCAGGGCGCCAGGCCGGCTGGGGGCGGGGCCTGGGGCGGGGCCCGGTGGAGCCACGCCCCCAGGCTGACAAGGGATGAGGTAATCGTGGAAGCGGCCGAAATTGAAGCCGGGCCGCGGCGGGGAGAGGAGCGGAGCCCGGCCCGGCAGGTGCAGCGCAGCGCCGGGCCCCGCGGCATCATGACCGAGCGGTGCAGCCTCTGGAGCGCCCTGTCGGCGGCCGCCTGCTGCTTCTACCGCGGCTCCTTCATGCAAGTGCAGGTGAGGGGCGGACTGACCCCGGGGCGGGGGGCAGGAGCCGGGTACCCCCGGCTGAGCTGGCTGGGGGGGGGGTTAGTCGGGGCTGGGTGCTGGGACTGGGACTCCGGGTGGGTGAGGTAGAGGCAGCAGGAGGTGCCCCCCCACTCCCTGCTGGGGCAGGGGGGCTCTAGGGGGTGACAAGGGGGGAGAAGGTGCAGCTGCAAGCAGGGTTATGGGGAGGGGGGGGAAATCAGTCACACACCCCCCAGCTGACCCTTGCCAGGCTGCTGCTTTCGGGGGACATAGCTCAAGGCTCCATGGGCAACCCCATCCCCCAGACATACAGCTCCTCCCCCAGTCTCCCTGGAGCTCCCAGGCTGCAGCAGGGGGGCAGCGAGGTCTGATCCCCACGGGTGACGCGCTGGCCCCACTTACAGATCTGTCCCTGCCAGGTTCAGCACTTGTTGGTCAGCTCTGGGCTCTGGAGAGCCAGTCACACTGGTGCTAATCCCGTTGCAGCCACTTGCGCTGCAGAGCCCTGGTGAGCAACCGAGAAGGGCAGATGAGGCTGCCAAGACTCACCTGGTGCCAAGTCAGGCAGGGGATGAGGGATAGCCCCTCTCTTGCTGCAGTCACTGCCTCGTGTGTGCAGCCCACACTCCAGCTGGGGGAGTGACAAGGGTTCCCCCTGCTTTCTGACACATGCAGTCTGCTCTGCAGGCTCAGCAGCAGCTTCCTGCTACAGGGATGCAGCAGGGAAGGTAGCCAGAATCTAACCTGTGCCACTCGCTGGGTACCTGTGCTGGCAGTGGGGCTGCTTGTCAGAGGCTCCAGAGCCCCGAGGAGGCTAGGTGGGGAGATGTGTTCTTTTGTCTGACAGTGATTTTTCATAACTGTTTAAAAAATAAATGCTCCGGTTGTGACTCAAACCAAAACGTCTTTGCCGACCCACACTGCTGGGGACCCATACTGCTGGCAGTGTTGCAGTTTTCACTGTGGGTCTACAGCAGCTGTCAGATGGGCATAACACTCTTTCGCCCGCCCCTTGCTTTATAAAATCCTAAGGCTGGAAGAAATCTCAGGAGGTCATGAAGTCCAACTCCCTGTTGAAGGCAGGGCCAATCCCAACCAGGGCTTTGTCAAGCCTGGACTTAAAGACCTCTAGGGAAGGAGATTCTGCCACCTTCCTAGGCAACCTATTCCAGAGCTTCACCACCCTCCTAGTGAGATAGTTTTTCCCCAATATCCAACCTAGACTTCCCCTCCTGCAACTTAAGATCATTGCCCCTTGTTTTGTCTAGTTAGCCAGGATTGTGAACTCTTTGGAACAGGGACTGTCTTACTAGGTGCATGTACAGCACCTAACACAACAAGTTACTGCTGGACTACAGCTACTGAGGTGTGCTTGAAATAGGTCCCGTTTTCATGCAACCTTTTCCTTCTACTCCTCTCACCCCACCTCCCAAATTCTTCAAGCTTTCACCAGACTGGATTAGTCACACACAGAGCCTTGCTGGGATACAAATTTGTATCTGATTCCACAAAATGAGCCCCCAAATATAAAGCAGATAACTGCAAGCTTGCAGAACTCTAGATGGAAAATTTGCACCCACATCTGCAGCTGCAGAGATCTATGGATTTGCAGGACTCTACCCAGACCATTTAAAACCAAACACAAAACCCCATTTCTAGGCTTCTACAGTGAATGTTTTTTGCCTGGTCCCCTCCCCCAAAAAAGAACACACAACAGCATCTGAGCCTCATAAGAAAAGCCTCTTTGCCCCATCTTTTCATTGTGAAGCACCCCCTGCCAAACCCAAAGAGTTGCCTTTATGCCTGTCTGACCAGGAACATGCTGGGTAGTAAGTGCTATAGGAAGAGCAAGGCTAATTAGTAGTTATGGTAGTGTTAGCAATGTGCTGTGGGGGAAGCAGATACAATCCAAAACAGACACCCAAATCTGGCACATGTCACAGTTCTATCTGGTATTACCCAGGCATTATGTGCAAGGGTCCAATTCAATCCCTTCTTAAAAGGCACTTCTTCCAGAAAGCACTTTGATAAGAGCCCTTTAACCCAAAAAGCCTCTATGGTTTGAAGTTCAGATCCTTGTCTTGTTTATCTGCATTGGCTGTGTCTGACTTCACTTAACGGATGCTCAAGGAGCCAGGGCCTGATTCTCATCTTCTTACACCGAGTGTCCCCACGTAGACTTGTGGTGCCAACACAGGTAGCAAGAAGGGAGAAGCAGGTCCCTTTACCATGTTTTCCATCACACCCAGCATATGCCAGGTGCCTATCAAGTCATAGGAGCGGAACAGAGCATTGCAAGAGGCCAACTACATTGGACTGCAAATTCAGAGAAGAGCCTTCTAGGGCAACATGGGTTAAAAAAAGCAACAAGAGCATTATGGAAGGGATGACTTACCACTGGCATGCCGACTCCTGGCTGCACGTGGTGTAGCAGCATCTTTTCCTATAGTACCTCCTGCTAACAGCTAGTTTGACCCTGTGGTGGCTCACCTCTTCTTGGGATGTAGCTCTCCCCCAGCACTTCTGGGTAACAAACAAACATACAATCCCTCTCCCTGGTCTGTCAGCTTCAAGTCTGAGCCCAGTAAGTTGGGTACTCTTTCCTGGGGCTTTGTACCCCCTTACCAGGAGCTGGCAGGGGAACACAAGGCCAACATCTGCACTTGGCTGCAGTGCAGGGATCCTAGAGCAAGCACTGAAGGGTCCTCTTTGAGCTACACTTCCTTTATTGATAGCATCACCCAGCCCCTCTCCAGCTGGGTTTCATCATTAATTAAGCCTGCTCCAACCTCCAGTTGCAACCAGGTGGGTTAATTGGTCTCTCCAGACCTATTTAATCCTTTCATCAGCTGTCCTGTTGGGTAGGCACCATATCATAGGTCCACTGCTTCTGTTCCAGGTATCTTGGAGCTCCTTAAATCAGGAGGACCTGAACTTTAATGATCCTGTCTGCACTGCCTGGGTGCAGGCAGGGACCACCCTAACTCCTGATAGCATAGTCAATGCAAGCACTGGTCTGGATTTTCTGGGGACTGCTTCTCTTCCAGAGCCTTGTTGAAGGATCTGAGCCTGGAGGCTCAAGTCCAGAGCCTTGCTGAAGAAACTGGAGGGAATGTCCACAGGACATGCTGCTCTGGCTCAGCAGTGCATGGGTTAAACAAAAGTGCATTAGGCATTCTGAGCCAGAACTGCAAGAGTTAAAGGGCTATAGTCTCTCGCTGGGACACTGCAAGGGCTGTGGCATTATTTCCCACAGTGCAGGGTTAAAAGTGAGCCCCAAGTGCTCCCCTGGCCCTACCAGATCTTCATCTCCATCTATCTGTCCAAGCCCAGAGAGTGAACATGCACTGAACTCCACATGAATGACTGGAGCCTTTCCAGCTGACAACAGCATCTCCGCCACTCCACCAATAGCACTGCATCACCATCCAGCACTAAAAGCAATGACATCATTTCTGACCAATAGCGGCTCAGCACTGGAATGCAGCAGTAGCCTTGGAGTGAGATAACTAATATCAGATGGATGTGCATATGCAAGCCCTGGCTGCGTCTACACTAGGGCCTCACCCAGCAGCCCAGCTCCCATCTAGGTACCAGCACTGCAACGTGTCCAGCACAGTCCCGCTGTCTGGGCTTCAGCTTCGACCCATCTCCATATGTCGATCTGCAGTTGCACAGACTGCTGTTTCGTACCTCAGCCCCCTAACATTTCAGCTGTCCTCCAGCCCATCATTGTTCCAGTGCAGTGCAGCTGCCACGAAAGGTCATGGTCGAGGAGGGAGGTGACTGTGTGTGTGTGGCTGTGACCAATTCCAAAAGGAGGCTTTGAATCTCAGGAGGGAGACCTTGAACTAGAGTCAAACCTCAGTGGGGAGCTGGTGCAGAGAGCAGTACACTTGAGTAATGTGTTCAGTGACCGATGTTGCCAAACAGGCGGGCTGGTACGCTCTGTGCCAGTTGTTGCTCTTTCAGGGTGTGTGGCTTCATTCCTAGATAGAGCGGAGGAGTGGACTCTTGTTTTGGTCTTAAAGACCAGGATGATTGACAGTGCTCGTTACACAGACTTGTTTCCCAGAATCTCCTTTATTATACACAAACAAAAATGCCGGCCAGCTGCAGCAGCGAACACAAGAAACATAGTTACACAAAAGGTAACTGGATATTTTACAGGTGTAGCTTGTCTATCTAACAGGGGATTCTAGTCCTCTTTGCCACCAGCACTTGATGGCTGTGAAAGAGCAGGAAGTGCTCCAAAGAGCACTGTTAACCTCTCGGGCAAGGGTCAGTTTTGGGGTTCACTGTGATTCCTGAGTCCTTGGAAAGCTGTAATTAGCCTTGCCTGGTTTGAGGTTTCATGCCACATCCGCCCAAGCCTGTCCAGTCTCTTAAAAGTAAGCATCATTTTCACCTCCTTCCATCAGTCACTTGAAAGCCCTTCTCACATTCCTCTACCTGTCCAAGTATTGGTCTTCCTTGCTTTTCCCAGTCCCAGGGCCATTTGGCTGTTCCACCCTGGATCTGGTTCTCTGGCCCCTTGTCTGTAGCAGGTGCTACAAAAAAGTGAGGAGTTGACAGCATCCCTGGACAGAGGGCCCCAGCAAGGTCCTGTCAGGAGGTTCTTGAGTTCATGAGGAAATCTGGATTACGCACATGGGTCATGTCAAAGGAGACTGGCCTGGGGCTGGAGAGGGTGAAAGAAGTTTGGTGAAGTTTAATGGGAGTGTGCATTGCTCTCACAACTGATTTGTATTTTCAGACAAAGGGGGGAAGGGGAAGAGAAGGGGAATACGGACTGCTTCTCTCTGCTAGACTGATGGAAACGTGTCTTGTGCCTGACAGCAGGAGAGAATGTGGCATCAGCTAACGCTCATGGCCGGTACTAGTCGTACATAACAAAATACCCCCAGGCCTGCCTTTTGTGCAGTAGGTAGCAAGGTTGAAATGAGACTGCAGGTGGGTAGGAGAAACACACCCACCCTAGGGCGGTATGAGAAAATGGAGTGCAAATGTCCTGGCTAGAGGCGCCCCCCCCCCCCCCCCCCGATTCCTTTCAATAGAGTTCTCTGATCCCCGGCCTCTCCCTGTCCTTTCTCATCCATCCCCTTGGCAGGACTGGCCCTTGCTGGGCTGGACATTCTCACACCAGCCAGAAGCTGTCAACTACAGCAGAAGATGGGGGATTCCAACCCTGGGGAACGAACCTGCTAGTCTGGCCGAGGGCTTGCAGCCGGTGCTCTGCAGTGCAGAGGTGGGGGGATAGCGAAGGGGGAGGGGCACACAGAGAGGAGGAATCTCCTGCCTTCTTCCATGCAGTGATGGCAGCATTCCCGGTAGCTGGAACAGAAGGATTTCATCCCACCGAGCAGATCCAGGCAGCGTCTGTGGCAGCTCCTAGTCTACTCTGGTTCTTCAGGGGTGACTGTGTCACCTCCTCCATCCTCCCCACTGTGGCATGAGTTGCCTTTACTCTCCATTAGCATACTGAGCTGTGGAAGGCCAAGTGCCAAGCACTTGATTCAGCTGCTCATGGAACAGGCATGTTCTCTGCCCTGCGCCAGACGTACTGTTATTGTTCTGGGCCTTGTCAGCCTCCTGCTCTCCTCTTGGCATTGCTAACTGCTGGGGGTGATGCCCTTCTCAGCCAGTCAGCCAGAATGCCTGTGTACGCACCAGTGTTCCTATGACAGCGTTTGGCGGGCCCTGGATCTCCTCATCTTGCCAGCGCCTTCCTGTTGGCTCCTGGCCAGCTGGCAGCATGCTCCTGGGAAGGCCTCCGAGATGGGCTAGTGCCTGAAACAGAATCAAGTTGATTGCTCAGATAACGGTGTGTACAGGGCTGGTTGTGCACATGGCTTCTAGCACACATAACCCCCATGCTGAATGCTGACCAGACAGGCCAGTTAAGCAGCGACAGATGCACTGTGGCTGGAAGAGGGGTGTGTGTGCCAGTGATGCTCTTCCACCAGCAAGTCCCATCTGTGCTGGTACTGCACACCGGAGGACCGTGCAGCTGTATTTCAAGCATGTCTAATGCAAATGGTGCAGTGCTAACGGATGTGCCATGTGTCACAGGCATGCAAAGGTGACCAAGTGGTGGCTAATGCAGCCCGCTCTAGTGTAGACAAGGCAATCCAGGGACAGCTGGGGAATAAACAGGGCGAAGCAGGGGGCAGTGTTCCCTGCAAGCTGCATGCTCAGGCAGCCGCCCCAGAGAGAGTCAGGTGCTGCCCAGCTGATGAGCAAAGCTTCCACAGCCACCCACAGGGGGGTAGCCTGTGTTTTTACAGGTGGTGCACACAACAAAATTAATTCCACCTGTGGATGGGTGGAAAAAAAAAAAAAGGGAATCCTGCAGCATGTCAGAGCCGCATGCAGCGGCAGGACTTTCCCATCCAGTCAGCTTGGCAGCTGAGGGTGCTCACTACTCACAAGCAACCCTCCCCTCCTTCACTCCCCCCGGGTCCCCACTGCGAGAGGCTCCTGCTCATTCAATGCTTTCCTCTTCTTCTCCTAGTTTAGCACCTGGCCATCAGCACAAATGCTGTCCTGGCCCCTGGCCAGATCCAGGCTCAGGAACAGTGGGTGTTGCTTGGCTGGGCCTGTGTTTTGTTATCCTTTGCTTATGTGAATGGCGAGGATTTGGGCAAAGCTCAGATGCACTATATTGGCTGGACCAGTCCCTGAGGGGGAAAAGGGAGAGAACAAGCCCCAGATTAATGTATTTATTGCAGACATAACTTTGGAGGTTGCAATAGACCAAACTTATGCCTCTCACTCATTCTTCACTTTTTAAAAAAAGCCTTTTTTCCACTGATTACTGTGGAACACTGATACTGCTGGGGTAGCACCTTGCTAGCACCCTGCTTGGTGCCCCTTCGCACCAGGCACTGTGTCCCTGTGGTTTATCTTCTGCCATGTGTACAGGTACATCGGGGAGACTCATCCAGATCAGACAAATGGGGCGCATGAAGGGGTGAGGGGGAGATGGCTAGAGGCCGCAGGGGAGCAGACGCACCATGAGGTAAGACAGCGTGCTCCCACATGAGGAGGAGAAATGGCTCTACAAGCCCAAGCTACAGAGGTGTGGGTGCAGCTGGATTTCCAGGAGGGAAGGCAGGGGGAAGCTTTCAGTGCAGGATTGATGGGATCTTGGAGGCTCTGCTGTACCTGCCTACACAGGTCTTCAGTGTCTGTTGAGGTTAGTGGCAAAGGTTAAAGATGCAAGGTTGGCGGAGGAGGGGAGAGCCACCCAGGGGCTCTCACAAAGAGAATGAGGGGTGAGTGCCTGAGGGGGGTAGAGACAGAGCAAGCTACTGGGGAGAGAGGGAAGGGCTGCTCCCTCATCTAAATGCTGCAATGACCAATTCTAAGCTTTTGCTGGCTCGTTGACCCCTCGGCACTCTGTCGTTTGTCTTCTTGTTCCTCCCCGCATGCTGAACTGGGGGTCCTCCCATGCACGCCCTCAGTCGCTCTGGGTCTCCCCCAGTTCTCAACACATCTCCCTGTCATCTCCCATGGTGCCCCTGGAAAAGGGAGGGAAACTAAAGCAGGACTAAAAGAACCAGGAGAGCTGCTACCCCCAGTCTGGGCACCTCTGAGAAGTGGCTGCTTGGGGGCGTGGATAGGGACGCAGTCACCAATTCCATGCTCCCCTGCTTGGGCAAGCCCCCCAAGCCCTCCTAGTCACATGCATTAGTGACCTCAGTAGGATTCCTCCCCTTCCCCCCCCAGCTTGCAGCCCTGTCCAGGGTTGGGTGGAGTCTGACCCCACAACTGCACCCCCTCTGCGTGGCTCATGTGCTGCCCGGTGGGCACTGCAGGCTGCACGGGAATGTCCCCACATCCCCTCCAGCCCTAGAGTTTAGTTCTGGAGGCATCTTATGGGGAGCCTTTGCTGCCGGGGAGGGAGCCACAGTGAACAAGCTGCTGCTGCCACTCATACCCAGAGATGCGGGCGGCTCCATGTCAGAGGATGGGGTTGTCATGGCAACAGTATCTGCTAAGGCCTAGGCCCCCTGGGAGGGAGCTGGACTTTGGCTGTATCCCCTGGCTACCATTTCTTGTTAATAAAGTTCAGCTGTGTTTGAATAGGTTTGTCCGTGTGTTTAAACGCATGAAGGGGCAGGAGAACACCTGCTAAGGGGAGCACCCAGGGGCCAGAGCCAGCCAGATACCTGACGAAGCGGGTCCTTGCCCACGAAAGCTGATGCTCCAATAAATCTATTAGTCCGTCAGGTGCCACAGGAGTTCTCGTTGTTTTTGTGGATACCGACTAACACGGCTACCCCCGATACCTCCCCCTCCCACTGACTTGTGAGAGTTCTGAGCACTCAACCTGACAGGATTGGGCCCCAGGGCTGCAAGGGGAATTAGCAGCTCATGCTCCAGTACGGGTAGAGACACGTCTGCACACAGGCAGCCCCAGAGGGTGCCGTGTTTCCTGTGCCCTGTACTCTGTTGAGGGCTCGCCTGAGCCATCCCCTGGTGAGAAAAGAAGGGGGCCTGGTGGGAACCTGGAGCAATGCAGTCAGTGCAGAGGATCCAGAGATACGCTGGGGAATGTGAGGAGCAAGGTAGCCAGCCCCATCTCTGCCCAGCGTGCCCTGGCCAGGACAGTACAGCTTCACAGAGCACACTGCACGGGGCTGAATCTGGAGCTGCTGTAAGCAGTTCAGATCTGCTGAAATCTGTGGAGTTTCACCTGCTGGCAGCAGGTCTGGATTTAGCCCCTTGTTGGCTTCGGCTGTGTTTAGGGTCCCCAAAATACATCGGAACTGTTGAGTGGGGAGCGCAGCCAGGGGCAGGGCAGAAGAGAGGCTGGATACAGCGGAAGAGAAGGCAGTGGCTGCACTGCAGAAGGTAACTAGCTGGTCTACACGAGGCAGGGAAGTCCATTGCAGATACATAATTCTAGCTACACAAAGTGCTTAGCTAGAATTGACTTATCTGCAATCAACTTACCTGGCCGTCTTCACAGAGGGAGGTTGACGTGAGAAACTCTCCCGTCGCCCTTCCTTACCGGCGATGAAGCGTACGGGTTTGACTGCTGAACCCAAAGAAATCGATTTCCTGTGTCTCCACCGGGTGCACAATATCAGACTCCGTAAGACCAACCCTGACCAGCTCGATCTTCCACATAGTCTAGACAGACCTTAGTGCATGCAGAGGTGGGGAAGCAGACGGCAAGAAGACAAGGGCTTGCTGAACACAGGGAGCGGGAAGGTTTGAGGTTATCTAGGGCAAGCCCACGGCCGCGTTAAAAGCAAGAAGGTTGTTTTCCAGGTTTCAAGGCAAACAAACTGGCAGCAGAGCAGAGGATAGGAGCATGTAATCCTGCATCTATGTACAGAGAGCTGGGGCCTTGGAATGCCAAAGAGAATGGGGCTGTAAGAGGAGATGAAGGCTTGGCAGGGACTTCAGCAGACAGCCTACTAAACACAGAGAATGCCTGGGAGGTGATGACAGGCAGATGGAAACTTGTGGTTTAGGATGATTTCTACGTGAAAGGCACAGGGGAGGTCTGATTGCCCAAGAGAGAACACTGTGCCTGAGACAATTAGCTGAAGGAAGCTGAGCGGAAACCACAAATTTATTTGGTCAAGATGGACGAGAGTGATCATTGAAGGTGTCGGGAGATGAAGTGCAGAGTGTCGTCAGGGTGAAGCTGGTGCAGGTTACAACCAAAGGGACTGAGGGGGTAGAGAGCAGGAGAAAACGAGCCGGCTGAGACTCCACACAGAAGGATCTCCAGCAGCGAAAGCGTTTGATAGGAGCAGATTGATCAGAGCGCGCTCCACGTGGTACACAACTATGGAAGGGACCCAGGAGGAAGGAGTCCTCCAGTCTCAGACTTCCCTAAGGTCCAGGCTCAGGAGGAGGAGAGCCCATGAGCAGAAGAGAGGTCACTTCATGACAGTGAATGAGAGTGGCTTGCCGGCTCTGGCTAGAGTGAGAAGAACCTGTTCAGGAGGTGCTTGAAGAACTCAGGCAGTGATGTTCTAGTGCTCTGCTAAGAAAGGAGAGGGTGGGTGGTTGCAGATGTGAAAGAACTGGGTGGGAAATGAGAGCTAACCTACAGAGAACGGCTGGAGAGCAGGTGGATCTGTGGTCACAAAAGGGGAAGAGAGCAGAGAAAGAGGTTTTGGGCATGGGGACCACATTCCAAGGAACCAAGCCAGCTCTCAAACAAGTGCAGGTCCGAAGCATTTGCCTGTGGATGTGCATCTTGGACCCTTTCATTTCCTGCCAGTTGGACCATGGCTAGTTTTTCACTTCCAACTACAGCCACCAACAGCCTCAGTGAACTCTGCCAGTGCTGGGGCTGGGCAGCTCTTGTACAATGTAATCCAGATCAGAGACGTGAAACAGAACAAGAATTCTTCCAAATCCCCATTGGTTTCAGTAGGCATTTTTGTGGAGTAGGAATGCCAGTGCCTAGCCATAAATGAATGAGTGACCGGTATATTAGCCTTTAGCATCACATAATCGAAAGGGGCAACAAGGAGCTCCAAATCTGCAACTGATGGAGTGGGCCAAACTCTGCTGTCAGTTACACCCTGGATTCCAGCATATGGTCACCGTTATACCTGGGAATGTGGGCCAGTAACAGTGTTCCCTCTCAGTCGAGCATATGGGCAGCCACCCAGGAGAGATTCAGGTGCCACCCAACTGATTAGTGGACTGCCCACAGCAGTCAGCATGTTTTTATGGTGGTGCACATGCCTTGGTGCACATAAAATTTATTCCACTCATGGCTGGAAAAAATTAGCGGGAACACTGGCCAGTCGGTGTAATGAAAAGGAGGAAAATGTGGAAGTTAAGCAAAGGAAACTTTGCAGTAATGAGATTCATCAGACTTGTACATGGGTTGGAAGGCGCTCCCCCCTGAGCAATTCCTAACTGGACAAAACGGATATTGTATCTGCATGACAAAGGGGGAGCCTGAGGGTGGTGGTGGTGGCATGATGTGATAAATGAGACCGAAATCTAGGCGCTCTTGCTCCCAGGCCCAGCTGCACTAGACAGCACTGCCTGAAGGCACTGAGAACATGTTGCTGTCCATAACCTTTGGAACCAATATTTCCATGCTGGCCCAGAATGCAGGGCTAACATTAGCTGTAGGGCTGTGAGTCATGCCTGTGTGAAGTGGTGCGCCAGGGCTCTTTCTAGACAGGAGATGCCTGCATGAGTATTGGCTGAAATAACACAATGGGAGGGGCCAACGGAACTCCCAGCTGCACAGGTGTAAATCCAGAGCAAGTCCTTGGGGATGCTGCTCTGGGATATTGAGGAGCACAGCCTGTCCCTCCCAGGCTCCGGGCTTGTGTGTGTGAGTGCAAGTCCAGCTGTGATTATAGTTGTGACTGGATACCCTCAACAGCCCTCTGGGAATCCTGTCATTTCTCTGGGGTGCTGCTCTGAGCTTGGTGGTCCTGTGCCTACATCCCAGCTTCAGCTGATCCGAGACATTACGTCATCCCCTTGTGTCTCTCTAGGGGCGGGGGAAGGGAGGCTGGTATGTTTTAGGCTCAGGTGCAGGAGTGTTAGTAAAAGCTCATTTCTATGCAAAAGATTCCCTTTAATTCTGTCATTATTATTCATGGTACTGGCAGGCTAACAGAGTGGCATTAACCCTTTAGCGGACGGGTCTCCTGTTACTGCCATGATATGATCTATCCTTAACCTCAGGGCGAGCTTTCCCCAGCCGTGCTCTGACTGCAAATCAGACAGTGTGGCTTTCCACCCCCACCCCTCATTTTAGTTGCCCTGGCTCAATCCACAACCCCCCTTCAAACCCAGACCCAGATGCTACTCGCTTCCCTCCCCCCCGTTAGGAAGTGTCATCCTGCTTTAAGTATGCTGACCAGTCTGCAGGCGGGGGGGTGATGGTCTGGAGTCGGGAGTCAGCTCAAGTGCTGAATTGTGCAAGGGAAAGGCTCTGGTGCTATCCTACACAGCCCTGAAGAGCCAGCAGAAACGACATCAGCCTATGCACAGTGTGAGCAGTGAGGGTGAAAGGCGGGGGGACAGCAAGGACCCAACCTGGGAACAGGCTGTGCTTTTATAATGCACAGCTGGTTGCCTCCTCGCAGGTTGGTGGCAGTCAAACGACTTTCCAACATCAGTCGCAGGGTAGGCTGCTCCAGCCATGAAGAAGAGTGGCCCACTAAAGTCCTGCCTTGAAGTCCTGCTTCTGACCCCGACATGAGAAGTGGCGTGGGCCAGGCGACGCATGGGGGAGGCCCTGCATTTACCCAGTTTCCTCTGACAACGCCCAGGTTTTGGCAGGGAGATGGGGGGGTGGGAATCAGCAATGTGGGTTTTACATGGGGGTGGGCCAGAACCCAGCTCCCCCCTTGCAGAGTCCCCAGAGCTGCTGTGCAGCATGGGAGCTAGATGGCCAAGGAGCCAGGTCCCAGTAGCCCAGGCCAGCACAGAGAACTCCCCTGCTAATGAGCACCCAGGAGTACCCCCTGACCTTCCCCCCATGAGTACTGGGTATTCCCCTGTTTACTAATTTACCCCCATTTCTTAAGTTTTGAGATAAACACTGAAGAAGTCCCAGGAAATCTCTCTCAAAATAAAAACAAAAAGCCAAAGGCCTTACCCAGCTGCTCTGTGCCTGGGTTCCCCAGCTGTACACAGGGATACTACTTCTGTGATAAGGCAACCATTGCCCTAGGACCCTCTAAAGTCAGGCTATGGCACGACAGGTGCCTCTGCCTCAGTTTCCCCATGGCCCAACTACTAAAAGGAACGTTGTCTCCCACTGTCGAATGTGAAGTCTCAGCTCTGGGCATAACGTACATAGATGTACAACAGGCCATAAAACCACTGTGGTAAAACTGTTCTCCTGCTTGCCAGAGAAAGACATACAAGGGAGTGAGATTTTTTCCATTCTTGCTCTAGGAATCTCACTTCCTTGTCACCCACCCTGGGGTCCACCAGCACCTGTTCCCCAATCCCTTTCTGCCCTTGTTCCAGAGCTCCGCTCTCTAGACCATCCACATGAAAATCCTCAGTCTCAGGACTCTTCTACACAACCACCAGTCAGCAATTCAGCCCCTTCAGCCTCCCCTCACTGGCTCTCCATCTTAGGGTGGCAGATTAGCCCCTTTTCTGACTAATTCAGGTGGCTCTCACCTGCCTCTTTCCTAACTCTGTGCTCACAGATAACTGGGAAGTTCCACGTCTCTTCCCTCTGCTCTAGAGGCCAGCCATGAATCCTCCTAAGCCCAGCTGAGAGTTGGCTTAGCAGACGTCCAAGCCAATCTGATAGCTTTCTTTGACAGAATAACATTTTCTGGATCGGGGAGAAGCGGTGGATGTGGTATACCTGTATTTTAGTAGGCATTTGCTATGGTCTCGTATGATCTTCTCATCAACAAACTGGGCAAATACAAGTTAAATGAGGCTATTATAAGGTGGGTGCATAACTGGATGGATAACCATTCTGAGAGTAGTTATTAATGGTTTGCAGTCATGCCGGAAGTGCATAACAAGTGGGGTTCTGGACGAGTCTGTTTTGGGACCGGTTCTATTCATTACCTTCATCAACGATTTAGATATTGGCACCGAGACTATGCCTATTAAGTTTGCACATGATACCAAGCTGGGAGGGGTTGCAACTGCTTTGGAGGATAGGGTCAGAATTCAAAATGATATGCACAACCTGGAGAAACGGTCTGAGGTAAATAGGGTGAAGTTTAATAAGGATAAATGCAAAGTACTCTGCTTAGGAAGAAACAATCAGCTTCATACATGCAGAATAGGAAGCAACTGTTTAGCAAGGAGTACTGCAGAAAGGGATTAAGGGGCCATAGGGGACCACAAGCTAAACATGAGTCAGTGTGACACCCTTTGGGGGAAAAAAAAAAGTGCAAACATCATTCTGGGATGCATTAACAGGAATGTCGCAAGCAAGACGTGAGGTAAATATTTTTTGCTCTACTCTGTGCTGACTAGGCCTCAAATGGAGTATTGTGTCCAGTTCTAGACATCACATTTCACGAAAGATGGGTACCTATTGGAGAAGGTACAGAGAGGAGCAACAAAAATGATTAAAGGTTAGAAAACATGACCTATGAGGAAGTTTGAAAGGACTGGGTTTGTTCAGTTTGGAAAAAAGAACACAGAGGGGACAAGATAACAGCTTTCAAGTATCTAGAAGGTTGTTCTAAGGAGGAGGGGAAAAAAATATTCTCCTTAACTCCTGAGGATAGGACAAGGAGCAATGGGCTGAAATTGAATCAAGGGAGGTTGAGGCTGGACATTAGGAAAAACTTCCTGTCAGGGCAGTTAAACAGTGGAATAAGTTGCCTGCAGAGGTTGTGGAATCTCCGTCACTGGAGATATTTAAGAGCAGGCTAGACAGACATCTGTCGGGGATGGTCTAGATGGTGCTGTGTCTCACCATGAGCACAGGGGACTGGACTCAATGGCCTCTCAGGGTTCCTTCCAGTTCTAGTGTTCTAGGACTCAATGATACAGACAAGCTGGCTTCCTCCTTCAAGGGCCAGGGACAGCTTAGCACAGCCTCTTTATTTTACAAGGACAAAATCCATCCATGTGTGAAGAGCACAGATACTGTGGTGAGGAGGGACACAGAGATAACACTGAATATTTCTGCAATTGCAGTGCAGATAGATCACTATGAAGAATGGGAAGTGAATTCTGTTGCATTGCTATTGCAGGGCACTATAGCCCTGTGTGGCCACATTAACTGTGAGACCAACAGATCTGCTGAGAAGAGATGCCACAAAACACAGGGTTGCCATGTTGGTTATCAGCCCACTGGTAGGAGGAAAAGAAATCAAAGCCCTCCCTCTCGTATCTCGACAGGTGTTGTATGTAGCTTCCGCCATACTGCTCACGACAAAAACGTGAGGGAAGGGCCACATGGACAGTAAATGTACACGTCTCCCATGTGCACAGCCTAGAAAAACTCGTGCAGAAGCAGCCATAAGAGTAAGGGTTTGATCTAGTCCAAAACCTTCTGGGGGATCCAATTCCCAGCCCCACATAGAAATAAAGATGCATTTACCTATCAGTCATGACTGCACTGGCAAATAGTGTAGTAGTGAGCAGCAGCCTGGTTCAGGCATAGGGTTTAGAATGGCATTCCAAAGCAGTCCTGCACTGTCAGCTGAGATGGAGCAGTGGAAACGCAGCGAGCCTGTGGTACACACAGCTTGACTGGACAGGCATTGAGGACCATGCTGTAGTCACCTGCAGATGGGATCACAGGCTCTGACCTTTCTTCCTCCAGCAGCTCTGCTTTCCATTGCGCTGGCATCATTGACTCCTGGCCTGCTGGGACTCGGCTAGACAGAAATAGCCCAGTGATGTCATACACAGTAGGGAGGGCAGAGAGGAGGCGGTGTCCAGGGGGACCTCTTGTCCACTGCAGGGGAGTTGCAGGTGCTTTGATTCAGAGCCACATACGCTGCCTGAACGCGGGGGCTGGGGGGAGGCCCATCACTGCATCTCTCCTCCCACAGGTGCACATGTCAACAGGCACACACCACCCATCCAAGCAGATAAGCAGCACAGCTGGCCCCCTGGTGATGCACAGAGCCCCAGAGCCGCCTTGTGAAACCAACCTGTCACCTGCAGTACCACTGACAGCACAGCCACGCAGCTCCCTGGGACCATCTTGCAGTGCATGTTAGCTGACCGCTCTCTTCATGCGTCACCGCCCTTCCCTCACCACAAGCCCTGATCCTCGGTCAGGGACAGGCCATTGCACGGCTGCCAACCGTCACTCAGTGCTGTGGGGGGTCTCTGATGTGCGGTGGCAGCTCTGTGTTTGAGGGAATTCTTTTCTAGTGGGTGGGGCATGTCTCCTTGGAGCGTCCCATGTGCCGAGGAGAGGCCCTGGCTTGGGACCGAGGGCCTCCCCTGGGGGGCCGCTTCAGTTCTCAGCTGGCTCCCTGCGCGTCCAGAGGATCTGGGCGGTGGCTGATGCGCGTGTGTGCTCTCTCTCCAGTTCTCCAAGGAGAAGTACATCCTTGACTCTTCACCGGAGAAGCTTCATAAGGAACTGGAGGAGGAGCTGAAACTGAGCAGCACGGATCTGCGCAGCCATGTGTGGTACCACGGGCGCATCCCCCGTGAGGTGAGGGGAAGCTGGGATGCTGCCGGGAGCCCTCAGCCTTGGCTGCCTGCCCTGGGAATCCAGGCTGGCCTCGAGCACACGTGCCCCAAGGCCCAGCTCTGCAGGGGGGCTTTGAAACTCATTGCTGGGCCCAAGCTGCCTCTCTGGCAGCCGGATGAGGAGAGTGTAGCACTGAACACTCTCACCCCTGCAGCAGGATGGCTGGGGAGATGGCTGGGGCTTAGAAGAGAGACCAAGGCCTCCTGAGTGACAGGAAGAGGTGGAGAGAGGGAGCAAGCCCGTCTCCCAGGAGCCGCCTGCATGGGCAATACTGCTCAGTCTGTGTTGCCTCCACGAATCTGCGCTGCCAGAATCACCTGCCTGGCCATGCGGTCAGGGGTCCATTGGGAGCAGCACCTGGGGGCACGAGCAGTTCCTTTGAAGCTGATGATACCTTCACACACACACCATTAAGGGTCCCACAGCTTCTCTCCCTGCACCCGCCTGAGCAGCCACAGAACTACCCGCTCTTCCTCCCCCTGTAGCCTTGAGCTCTAGCCTGGCGGTGGGCGGAGCAGATGGATGCTTGGAGGAGGAACTCCAGTTAGAACAACCACACAGGTGCCCCAGAACACTCAGCGTTGAGCTAACTTTCAGGTGCCTAGGGGAAAAAAAATGCAGGTTGGACACTGATCCATAAGCCCGAGTTCTGTGCCTGGGCTCCTTATGGAGAAACCATGGCAGAGAGACACCTTATAATGCCGTGGGCAAAAGCCAGCATGAGACTAGGCCAGAGAGCTGGGCAATGGGAAAGCCCAACCAGACGGATGTTTGCTAAGCCCCGTCCCTCTTTCAGAGATAGGTGCCTGTGTCCAGGCTGCAGGTAGCACCTGTCCATGCCAGTGACCCATGAACGGGAGCCTCTTCCCAGGAGCCAGTCAGCTTCAGCATCTGAGTGGTTTCTTGCAGGAATGAATTGGGTGCCTCCTTTGCGCCACATGCAAAGGACTAGAGGAGGCGTCACCATCCGTATTATAACTTTTAGCTCAATGGAAAAAAAAGAGACTGGAGCAGGGGGACAGGCCCTTGGGTCTCTCACCTTCCAGGTAGATGCCCACCCTGAGCTATAGAACAGGGGTCTCAAACTCATGGCCACATCACTGGCCACAGCAGTTTCACAATCTGGTCTGTGTGGCAGAGGCCGTCCATTCCCGTCACCGCCTCGCCCTCCCCCAATCCATGGCACCCCGAGAGATGCAGCCTTGGGGATTACTGGAGGAGGGGGTCAGTGTGTGTGTGGGGGGGTAGCAGCAGTCAGTCCCATGGTGGTGGGAGCCATGAGAAAGCAGCCAAGCAGAGGCACCAGTGTATATGCCCAGAGGCACAAACTAAGGTGCCCAAGGGAACAGTTACCTTGAAAGCCAAGGCACCGTGGTAGCTTAGGCTCCTCCAAGGTTCAGTGAGTGTTCTGTGAATCTCAGCCAAGCCTAAAACACTGGGGCAGCCCATCCTAGAGGCCCTCCATGAATATGGGCCCAGTTCTGTGTCCTGGAGGGTTTCTTTCTATGACAGTTTCAGGGGTTGGGATTGAGATTCCAGCTCCTGCTACAAGGAACATTTTGAGAAGGAAGCTAGCAGAGCTCTCCGAAGTGGCTGCAAGGAGCGAGAGGGCCCAGGTCACCTGGTGGAACTGCACCACACTGCATTTGGGTAGGCAAAGTCCTACCCAGTCAGAGCTGCAGCAGAGCTGGTGTGAAGGGCACAGGAATAAATGACTGTACAAGGGACAGGCCAGGGCAGGGCCTAGGTTAGTGCCGCCTCCCTCTCACAATGTGCCTCAGTCTTCTCCACCCCCTCCAGGATGAATTTATTTAGCAACTCAAACACCGCCCACCACTCACCCCAAACAAGTCCCTGGATTCCTCTCCCGAGCGGACGCTCCTCCCTCACCCAGGTTCTGGAACGTTGCTTGGGGCAGTCCTTGCCCAACGTCTCACTCGGCAGAAGGCCCTGCTGAGCCTAGGGCTGATTGTGTCCTTGTTGTCCCAGGTGTCGGAGAGCCTGGTCCAGAGGAACGGGGACTTCCTGATCCGTGACTCACTCACCAGCCTGGGGGACTACGTGCTGACCTGCCGCTGGAGGAATGAGCCGCTGCACTTCAAGATCAACAAGGTGATGGTGAAGTCCAGTGACGGCCGCAGCCACATCCAGTACCTGTTTGAGCACGAGAGCTTCGACAACGTGCCCGCCCTGGTGCGCTTCTACGTGGGGAACCGCAAAGCTGTCTCTGAGCAGAGCGGCGCCATCATCTACTGCCCCATCAACCGCACTTTTCCGCTGCGCTACCTGGAGGCCAGCTATGGACTAGCCAATGGGAAGCACGGGGCACCCCACAGCCCCACCAGCCAGAAAGGGGGGCACATCAAAAGGCGGAGCATCACCATGACAGACGGACTGACGGCCGACAAGATCACCAGGGGCGAGGGCTGCCCAACCAGGTAATGTGATAAAGGAAAAGCAGAACAGTCAGGGTCTCTGCAGGCCTCTCACCACCTCCCTGGGCAGATCTCCATTTGTGGAGAGTGGCACCAAGAGGGGAAGTGACTAGCCACAGATCATGCAGCAGCTCGATGGCAGAGCCAGACTAGAACCTACGCAGGCTGACTCCTTGTCCTCAGCCTCTATTTTGCCAGACACACTGGAATGATCAGCCACCTGCTGCTTTGCTTGCTAAGAGCCACAGAGCACTTTAGGGAAACACCCCTCCAGTCACCAGTGAGTCAAATCAGTAAAAGCTGCAGCCATCAGACTGATGGCATCAGCTGACAACCCATCAGACTGACAGGGGGATACGTTCCGCCAGTGTCATTTTATTGGATCATAAAAAACATATGTACCCAGGTCTTGCCAAGACTGCTGGAGAGGGGAACTGGGCAGAACTCTCATGTACTGCTCATCTGTGCTCTTTGGTCTGCTTAGACAAAGAAACCAAAACATGTCCATTTCTTCACAGTTCTTGGCTGTTTCTCCGGCACTAGCCCCACCCTGCTGGGTATGGGTTACTGGCCAGCCCTCGGGGAGAGTGGGGACAGGTGGAGGAAAGGAGACCACTTAAACTACTGTCACTGACAGCTAATACACAAATTACAGAAACATTTCTCTGCCTGCTTTCGTGTTACCCACCCTAAGCGTTGGGCCTCAGTTAGCCAACTGTGATCCTTCAAATACTGAAAGGGTTGAGCATTTCCAAAGGTGCTGAGCTGCTGCAACTCCCACTGACTTCAGCTAGAGCTGAGTGTGCTCAGCACGCTTGTAAACCCCATCACCAAGGGCTGGGCTTCTAGAAGGGCTTCCACCCCTACTCCAGAAAGGCCAGCTACTTCCGTGTGTGCATACATGGGAGCTGAGCTCTCCTGAAAATCAATCATGTATGGCCTCTCCTGCTGTGTGGGCATACCACCCCAGCTGTCCCCGAGTCCAGGGGACCAATCTACTGCTGGAGCCAATAGACACAAGTTCACGGACATGCACACAGTTACACCAGGCCTTTGTCCTTTGGCATCTCCCCTGGACTGTCTCAGGAGCCATGTGTTTCAGAAAGATCTGTGACTTGACTTATTTTTACCCCACCTGCAGTGTGTCCTTACCAATCCACCGAGATGTCATCCGGAACTGCGCAGTCAGCGTGGACCAAATCCAAGATCTCCATTCCCCAATGTCTCCCATCTCCGAGAGCCCACTGTCGCCGGCCTACAGCACCGGTAGGAATCCCTCAGTCCCCTGGGAAGTAGCAGTCCACAGAGCTTCATTATGGGCATTACCTCTAATCTGAAGAGTGGAACTGGAGGAAGAGTGTAGGGACTTCACTCGGCGTGACATCAGAGGCTCAGGCAGGCACACAGGGCTGGACTGCTACTAGACACTGGCCCTGTGGGATGTAGCACTGGTCCCGGCGTGCTTAATACAGATCTTGTCCAGGAGGCAGGTTTTGCCCCTTCCTTAGCCCTCGTGGCCAGATGCCACACTACACTTAGTATCTCAGTCCCCCACCTTGAGACAGTAGCTCCAAAAGACTCTTCTGTCAGACACTACCTCACCAAACCTGTCCCAAGCAGAGAAAGATCTTCGGTTGGGGTCTCAGGTGCCACTCCTAGCTCTGGAGTTGAGAGGCAGGTCCCCCTTACACAGCCTCTAGATCTTCCCTGGATAAAGAGCTTCCTGGAAGCTGGGGTACTGTTCTCATCAGTTTCTTAGTTCTCATTACATACGTGACCTTCAGTCCTCCTCCCTGGAGCTAAGAATATGACTATCATCAGGAATTTGCTTATTTTTCCCAGCTGTCCTGTTCAGCTCTGGGCTTAGTTCTGACTGCTCCTTCCCATAACCCTCCCTTTGCTCATTGCCAGTCTCTTCTCTCCAAGAGCCTGACTTCTCCACCTGATCACCATGGTTAGTCCACTCCAGCTGAGACCTGTTGATCACTTATCAGTTAAGCACTAACCAGCCATCTGCATGAGCATTTAGCCCATAGGCAATCAGTTAGCCCCACAGCTGGCTCAGCAGCTGTACTCACAGGTAGCTTAATCCCAATTCCCTCCAAAAGTCCTGTCACTCCAAGAAAAATCTTTCCTACAATGCTATGTGCCTGCTGCATCACTTACTGCTAATGAAATCCAACTGTCTAAAACAACCCCTCTTCAGATTAAGGGAAAACATCCAGAGAGAAGAAAAGTCCAGGCTGAGAGAAAGCACAGTGTAAGAGTCTCCTGTGTAACAGTCTGCAGCCCCTCTGAGAACACAATGGCCGCTGTCTTTGCACAGAGGCAGAGCTTAGAAACACAAAGGAATACTACACAGAAAATAAGGGCCTTAGTCTTTCATCAATACATATGCCACAGAGACCCCATAAAACACCCTCCCCCCAAACACACACACGGGCCATTTAAAAAGAATCGGCTAATCTGGTGTGAGACTTGGGGGAGGACGACGACTAAATCCTAAGTTTGTGCAACTGTTTGAAACTACTCTAGTTTACACCAGTCCTTGACAACTTCAGTTATAACATGGGCTCAAAATCCTGCCCTGAGACTGGCTGGAAGTGCTTCGGATCAGTACCAAAAACATTTGTAACTTCATAGGTTCTGACTGAGGTTGTCTGTTCTAGCTGAGACCTGGGTCTTGCGCATTCCTTGGTTTGGCCTCTTGCATGTGTGTGCCTGGGATGCTTGTCTCTTCTCTGAGCTACACTAACTGGGTCTCTTCTTCTCTCTGCAGTGACACGGCTAAAGCCCCAAGCGGGTCAAGCTGGTGGCGTAACCCCAGCCTCTCCCGTCATAAGAAGATCCAGTGAGCCACAGCTGTGTCCAGGAAACAAACCCCTGACAGACCTGGCTGACAGCTCCCACTCCACTCCCGGCCATGGATATTCCAGGGCCTCTCCTTCCCCCTCTGTTAACAGCTATAGTGACCCAGACACGGGGCATTACTGCCAGCTCCATCCCACCTCTCCTGTTGGCAAGGAAAGGCCGATTTATGACACCAAGCAGCTGCCCGCTAAGAGCTACGTGGAAAGGTTGAAGGTGGAGGGGGGTCAGAAGGTGGCTGCAGAGAACGGCTCCCTTGAGGCAGGGCAGAGGATGAAAGGGGACCTGGACATTGTGGGCTTTGTCCCACCCACTGTAGAGATGAGCTCGTCTTTCAACCCGCTGGCGTTCCAGTCCCTGCTGATCCCCCTGGAGAACAAGCCTCTGGAGATGGCCGTGCTCAAGAAGGTGAAGGAGCTCCTGGCAGAGGTGGATGCCAAGGCCCTTGCCAGACACATCACCAAAGTTGACTGCCTGGTATGACTGGAGATTTGGCGTGGGGGAGGGCGATGTCATTCCCTGCTGCCCTGAACTAGGCCCGCCCTCGCTGGCCCTGCTGGAAGAGCTGAGATTTAACTAGCCAATTTCACGTCCTCGCAGCGGCCTACCTAGCGCTATCCGGGCAGACGAATGGGGTCTGGGGGACTGGGTCCAGAGCTGGGAGTGACAAGCTTTGAGTGGTAATCCCAGCTCCACCTGTGACTCTGTAACCCTCGGCGAGTTGCATTAGCACTCCATGCCTCAGTTTCCCCACGCTGTAAAATATACACGTCTAAGGGCTATGCTAACTACTAGCTTCCCAGGGTGTTATGAGGACCAATTAATGTTAACGGAGCTCTAGAGGCCTGAGGGGAGTGGTCTCCCCCGCTGTCCCACACAGCCATTGGTTGGCCTCTCTGAGACACTTGACAAGGGGCCAATCAGTACCAACTGTGTGAGAGTTTATTGGGAGGTGAGTGCTTGTCCGTCTGGAAGTGAGACCTGAGGCACCTCATTTCACACAGACCACTGATGGGGATCAACCCCCCAGGCTTGATAGGAGGCAGCTCGCTGGGGCTGTGCTGCAGTCAAAGAGCACTGGCCATTCCCTGTGCCTGAAGTGGGGGCAAGAAAATCCAGGACCAGGGAGGGGCGGCTTGTCCCAGGCCAGGTAGCCAATGGCTGCTCCATACTAACCCTCCGCTAGCAAGGACACGGCTGAGGCGGCGTCCTCAAAACACCTGCCAGTCCTGTCCAGGGCCCCATGTCCCCTCCAGGGTTTGTTTCCAGCTAGGGTCTGGTCGCTGATTCTGGACACCAGGGGATCGTGGGTGTTAGGGCCAAACTCATCTCTTTGGGTGAGTGCCCACAACTCCCTTTGCCCACACACGTCGTCCATCCCTTTGTGGGCCCTGCGTGTGTAAATCCCCTGCTGGCAGCAGGTCGGGGTCATCACAAGTATCTGTGGCCTCTTGCTGAGCCAGGCCAGCACTTCCCCCTGCCCTGGCCACCCTAGGGCTACTACATGGCAAGGCGAAGAAGGGGAGACCCTGACTCCCAGCCAAGCCTGTACAGAGCCAAAACTTTCTCTGCACCTAGCCAAGCCCCCTCCCCTCAATTAGAGGAGATTCAGCGGCTTTCCCTCTTTGTTGCAGGTTGCTAGGATACTAGGCGTTACCAAGGAGATGCAGAGGCACATGGGAGTGAGCTCGGGCATGGAGCTGCTCACCCTGCCCCATGGCCATCAACTTCGGCTTGACCTCCTGGAACGGTAGGCTGGGGAGTAAGGAGGCCATGGGGTCTTGGGAAAGCACGCGGTGCCCTGGCTGCTGTCCCGGGCAGCCCAGCAGAGCCATGGGGCTCAGCCCCACTCGGTTAGGTGTCTCACACTGGCCTGCGGGGATTAGCTGTTGGCACCGGCTTTGGAAAGCGTGGCCTGTGTTTCCGAATCCAGCTCCCCTTGCCGCACGAGGGCTCTGCCCCGACCCTGCTTGTGGTGGGTGACTGAGATGACAGCGGCAGGCCCCCCACGGAGTAGCTCTGGAGATTGAAGCCCTCACGTTAGCCACACACCCCAGGCAGCATCGGTGCACGCTCCACACCCAGTGCTGGCCTCCCACAGGACCTCGATGGGCCACCTCGAGGGGCATTCCTGGCTTCATGGCACCATTCAGTCCTCAGCCGCTCTCCTGGGCCTGCCAATGAGGCGGCCAGTTGGACTGAGGCAGCCAGCACCTGGGGCACCTCAGCGCCATCCCCGTGTGAACATCTGGGCACTCCTGACGTGGGCCACATTTGAGCCAGTGGCCAAGAGGCCCCATATCCCCGCACCACCTTCTGACTCCTTCGCCTCTGCTGCCTTCATGTTGCTTGCTGGCTCCTCACCGGCCAGCTCAGCCTCTTTCCCTCCTCCCACGTCAGGTTCCACACCATGTCCATCATGATTGCGGTAGACATCCTGGGCTGCACGGGCAGCACAGAAGAGCGGGCAGCCCTGCTGCACAAGACCATCCAGCTGGCTGCCGAGCTAAAGAGCACCCTAGGGAACATGTTCAGTTTTGCTGCTGTGATGAATGCGCTGGAAATGACCCAGGTACCAACCCCCCCTTCAGGGAGTGCTCAGCTCTGCTCCCATCCTGCCCCCAAACGTCACAGCCCCTTGCTGCATCCCTTAGGAAACGCCCGCATGTTGGGATGGGGGAAGAGCAAAGAGAACATGGGGGGACATAGGGACCCGCTTGCTGCAAGTGTAACTCAGAACAGAGCTTGAAGCAGAGTAGAAAAGGGACCTGTGGGAAAATAGTCAGGATGGCCCTGAAAACAGCCTGGTCCCACACAACCGTGACTTGGTGTTCTTTGCTGGGCTGTATTATTTGGAGGAAATAAAGTCACCGCCCAATATGATAATAAGATACACACATCTCATAGAGCTGGAAGGAACCCTGAGAGGTCACTGAGTCCAGTCCCCTGCCCTCCCAGCAGGACCACGCACCATCCCTGACAGATTTTTTTTTTAATCTATTTGCCCCAGATCCCTAAATGGCCCCTCAAGGGCTGAGCTCACAACCCCTGGGTTTAGGAGGCCAATGCTCAAACCACTGAGTTATCCCTCCTTTTCTAAAGCCACATCATCTCACCATCCAAGCTGCTGCTTTGCAATGATAGGAGAGTAGAATTCTACTTCAAATACAGCCCAGCAGTGAGCTCACTTCCCCCAGTACAAAGGGGCTGGGGCAGCTCCCTGCCCCTCTCGCTGCCCAGCATCAGCTGCAGAGGGAAGAAAAATATCAGCAAAAATTCTCCTGTGGAGCTCTCGGTCACTCGCCCCCGCTGCAGTCAGGTGTGGAGATGCCCAGAGAACTGGCACCTCTACAGGAGCCCACAGAGGGGACAGGCAGAGCAGGCTGCAAGGTAGTGCTGAAGTGTCTAGGTAAAGCTGTGGGATGGGGGCTCCAACCAGGTGCCTCGGTGTCCTGGGATTGAATTTGCAGGAGGCTGCAGCTATGATGCAAGGTGCTTTGGCAGCATTGTGCTGGGGGCAGGCTGCCCAGATCTACCCAGAATTAGTCCGTCCCCAGCTCCAGCTGGCGCTGCTGGTCCCTCACGAGCCCCAGTCTCCCTCTACGTCACTGTGACTGTCCTTGTATTGCTGAGAGCATGCAGCTGCCAGTCCCATGGTCAGACCCCTCCCCTGCTGCTTCCAGATCTCGCGGCTAGAGCACACCTGGATGGCGCTGCGCCAGCGCCACACCGAGGGGGCCATCCTCTACGAGAAGAAGCTAAAGCCCTTCCTGAAGAGCCTGAATGAAGGAAAAGGTACGGGGGAGGGAGCGTCCCTCTTGCCTGGCATGCCCTTTTCCCCCACTCCAAATCTCCCCTGGGCCCGGCAGGTCTCGCAGATGCCATCCGGCTGGTTTTTACCCAGTTGTGGGAGTCCCTCGGGCTACAAAGGTCCATACAATTCCCCACTCGCTTGCTCTGCAGATGAGCTAGCCCCAGCCCGTTTTCCCATATCCTCCCATTGAACAAGTGAGGGGGAACAGACCTGTCCAGTTACAGCCACCTGGCTCCCTGCCAGACCCCACATCACCCTGATGGGATAGGGGGCTCTTGCTATGGAAGTGCCCATGTCCTCTCTGCCACTCACCAAAATGTCCCTCCCCCAGCGCCCCGCCCTCCTCATTCCAGTCCCTGCTGGTTCCACCTATCCGCTGCCCTGAGAACCTAGTTCAACCTTATGGCGGCGGCGGCAGCAGCAGCAGCATCAGGTCCTTCCAAGGCTCCTGAAGTCTGGAGCCACCAGATGCCACAGGGGCTCTGCAGGTGGGATTGCTGTCTATGATCTAACAATCCTCCCTCCTTCCTGAGCTCCCCCCTGCCCAGCGAGGCTAAGGGCATTACAGTCAGCATCTACACGCTGCTGCTGGGATGCAGAAGGCTCAAGGTCCTGCAGAAGCTGCAACCCCAAGCTAAGGAAGTCCAGCGGTTCACGTGCCCACTGGCCTGTGTGCTCTGGAACGCCTGCCACAGCCTTCCACCCAGTCCTGCCCTTCGCTTTCTGAACAACCCCGTCGAAAAGTACACAAAAGCAGTGGCTGGGGAAAACCACTGGTTCCTAGAGCCAGCCCACCTGGCAGTCCAGGCTAACTCAGGCTACGTGGCTTCATGCCCCTCAGTAGGGGGACAGGGCAACCGATTCAGTGGGCACTGAGCAGCCAGGAACCAGACTGCCCTCTTGGAATGGTCTCCATCCCCTCTGGGGTCAGGACCAGGGCGTGCTGGGACGTGCCTGTCTGGGGGAATCTTGCCCACACTCTGCCTGTTCTGTAGCTGCCTGGAGGACACCAGGCCACAAGACTCGTTCTTGCACTTCTCCCCGTGCCAGGCTTTGAGGGTGAGCCTACGATGTGGCCCCTTCAGCCCTCAAAGCCCTGCACAGTCGCCGGGGAGTTCAGGGTGCGCATGTCTTCTTCTCCCGCAGAAGGCCCTCCCCTGAGCAACACCACCTTCCCTCACATCCTGCCCCTTGTTACGCTCCTGGAGCGGGATGCTGCACTCCTGGACAGCTCTGAGCCCTGGGAAAACACGGACGGTGGCGTAGAGGTTGTCATGGCCCACCTGGAAGCAGCACGGATGGTGGCGCATCACGGGGGACTGTACCATACCAACGCGGAGGTGAAGCTTCAGGGTAAGGAAGCGTTGGGCCTGAGCTGTGAGTTTCCATATTACCCACACCTTTTGGGTCCAGCCAGCCAGGCAACCTCAGAGAGTTCCTCCTCACTGCACTAGAGCCCCCATTAACACAGGGGAAGAGCCGCACAACACTGGATCGTCCTCTCCCAACTTCTTTCCAGACTCTTGGAACTGGTTCCACCCCACCGCAGTCACCGCGCTGTCAGAACTGGGGCTTTTCTCCCCGGTAGAAGGGGGATGAAATTAGGGGGTGTCCTGCTGCTGGCTGTAAATAAGTGGTCTGCATTTACCCCATGGAAAAATGGATTCACGAATGGAGCGCCCCCCCTTGTGGTTGCACATGGCGTAGGAAGAGATTCTCATCTAGCACCACCGGTAGTGGTCCAAAAACTCCCAACTCAGACCTCTGGCCAGGTCACACTTCAGTTTCATCCCATCTAGCCCACTATCCTGATGCAAGCTCTGTATTGATCTTCTCTCAGGGCTATCCCTTAGGGTTCTCCCTTGCCTCATATCACCTTCCAGGCCCTCCCCCTGAACTGGGTTCCACTCTAGAGAACTATAACCAGCAGCCGAGATCTGCTCTGTCAGATCAGCTGGCCTCTTCCACTGCCTGTCTAGGTTCACCTTTCTCTCAGAGCCAGGCTGAACAGGGTTCCCCTTGGAGTCCCAAATGAAAACCCACCTCTGCTGTCCTTGGGCTTGACCTCCTCAATTTAACACCTATCCAGGCTCTCTCCTTGGAACTTTAGACTTGCCCTATCATCAAAGGTCCTCACTGCCGGAGTGTGCTCTATCCTCAGTGGTGTTGTGTGTAACTCCCGGCTTCCTACTAGCTTTCTCTACTCAGGAGAGGATCCCAGGACCAACTGTCCTCCTGGGTTTCCCTTTGACCCTCCCAATCTCTGTGGACCCAGAGAGTGATTGCAGAGTTCTTCACGCTCTCTTCTTGCGACACCTGCTGCTGCAAACTTTCTCTCTTTGTAGAACCACCCAACTGGGTTTCATTATCAGATAAGCCTGGCCCACCCTCCAGATGCAGCCAGGCAGCATAATAAGTCTGTCAAAGCCATGGGGTTCACATTTCCACCTAGACTCTCCAAAGCTGGGTGATGCAGCAGTTCCCAGAAATCACGAGTTGCAGATCAGGGAGAATCTGGCCCATGGTGTTTGAAGGGACTTTGAACAGATTGTATTTAAGGCTTTGGCCTGGATTTGATGCAACTCATAACTTACTGCAGGACTATTAGTAAGAAGGTCCATGTTTTGGCCTCTCTCTCTCCAGCCTAGGCACAGGCATTGTGTGGCTGAACCAGCATCGTCCCACCCCTGCTCATACTCCTGAAATAATGCCTGTGTTTTATCATGTACTTTCCTGCTCTCATGGCTCCAGGCCAGCTCTCGTCTCCCTGGGAGTGGAAGGGGAGAGAAATCCCAGCTGCTTTCTGCCTGCTCCATTTAGGCTAGGGTGGGTTAGAGCATGCATGTGGCGGGCTGGCTTCTCTCTAACACTCTTGGGTCTTATGTCCTTTGCAGGCTTCCAGGGCAAGGCTGAGATCCTTGAAATCTTCAGTACTGAGTTCCAGATGCGTCTCCTCTGGGGCAGCCGTGGCGCTGAGAGCAGCCAGCAGGAACGCTACGAGAAATTCGACAAGGTCCTCACTGCACTGTCCCACAAGCTGGAGCCCTCTGTGCGCTTCAGTGAACTGTGACTGACATGGGCACTTGGACTTAAACTCCTAGGGAAAAGATGGCACCAATCGGTTCCTCCAGAGGCTAAGTAATCGGGTCCCCAGTCTGCAAGCCAGGTCACTCTTCCTCGTGCACGCATGGGGGCTAGGCAGCAGTGGCTATCCCAGACCCAGAAGGCAAGCCAGCCTGGCACAGATGGAGAGCGTGAGGAAGAAAGCTGGTATTTGACATCAACAAATGAAAGAAGTGATCAGGAGTGAAATCACAGCATCGGGATGGGTACAGCTGTAGCTCCCTGGAAAACAGAAACCTGAAAAGAGCCAGAATGATCAGTCTGCAAACCAGGGGTGAAATTGCCTGTAAATTTATTACAGGTACTGTCCTACAGTAACCCGGGTCCTTACCAGCTCTTTAAATAGCTCCCTGTTGGCTTTTGCCACAGCTCAGCCAGCTCTTGCCAGGCCCCTCTGCTACAAAGTCCAGGGGAAGAGGGCCCAGAAGAGCTTTTGTGGCACAGGTCCATCCGTGCTCCATGCATGCAAACTACAGGTGGCTGCATTTTAATTTCCACCCAAAGCAGTGACCTCCCCTCCTTGACCACCAGTACAAATCCATAGGGGACCCTGGCTAAAAGGACCCTCCATACTAACATCCAGTTGAAAGTCCCTGGGTAGTCCTGGTGCAAAATGTTTCAGGCTGCACATTTGTGGACAAGGGAGAGCTCTGATCAGTCCCAGCCAGGGGACCTGCTGATTCTCAGCTGTCGGTTAGACCAGCGTGTGCACCCCAGCTGATCTACTCCAGGATGCCTGTGGAGTTAGCAATCCTCTGGCCCTGTAATCACAAGGTATCTCACTACCATTGTGTTCTTCATTCAGCGTTGCTGGATCTCAGCCACATGTGGACCAGTTGCTATGATCACCCAATGCCACTCTCACTCATACAGCCTGTTGGCCTCAGATATTTTATCTTTTCTATGTCTTGGCTGAGGCCTCTTAATTCAGCCTGTAAATAAATTTCATGTTTACTTCCTGATGTACAGACTTGAGGGCGTTCTTGTAAATATTTATGCTCACGTTGTTTCATCTTGTAAATAAGTGTACATAGATCATGGGGAGGTTGGGGTTTTCTGTTGTCATTTTTGGTTCTTACATACAATAAATTTTATGCTCTTCCTGACTGGACTCACAGCTTTGATGGATGTTTTGAAACACTCTTCTATAGTGACACACGCTCATACTATTCAAAGTATGTTTGTACTGATGCCCCTAGTGTTGGTGTCTATATATTGTGCCCCAAGCAGCTATGGTAGTTCTTTTTTTCTCAGCATTATATTCAAGTTTAATGCACCTGGGATATCCAAATAGAACAGTAGCACTGGGAATAGCTTGAGAACATCTCAAGTAAGAACAATTGCACCTACTGGAAGTGGGAGTGGTTTTGTTCCTGCTGTCCCCACCTACTGTCCACTTTAACTCCATGAAGTTGCTCCATTAAATTTGGTAAATGCAACCTTAACAGACAAGCCACTTATAGAGGGAAAATGATGAACCAGTTCTTAATTTTGCCTTGGTTGTAAGGAGTCTGCTCACCACCTAAATTGTCCATATGCTAGGCAGAGTCAAAAGCTACTTGGCATCTCCTAGGGTTCCTCCTTCAGGACTGGTCAGCCCATGCCCTAGATTCTCTCTCCCCAAAGCGTCATTCTCATCTCCCTTATCTAAATGGAGCAATGAGCCCCCGTCTGCAATGGTGCCCACTTAATGCAGAGCCCATCCAATCCTTTGCCAGCAGAAGTAGCACCAGGATCAAGGTTTAGACATTTCAGGCAAACACTACCAGATATGGATAATTCCCACATGCTCTTTCTTGCCATCTTCTGTGCCAATGGAGCCGTGCTTCTGTACTTCTACCAGGACCGTCTCAAACTGTATCAAATCAATTCAGGTTTTATTTCAAATTCTTGTGTGACTGCCTTCCATGGCTGGTCCTGCCACCGTTCAGAGTTGGAGCTTTCTGTACACATGGTCATATCTGGCTGTCGGATGGCTGTGAAGTGCTACTCCTTGAGCGTCCTTAGAGGCTGTAGAGCTGGCAGGGAGCATTTCACATGCCTTTGAAAGACCACCGGGCAAACAATCTGCGATGCACCCTAGGCACAGCAGGTCTCTTTCTGAGGACAATACCTCTTCGAAGGACCAGCAGGCTTCTTCTGATGAGTTTGCTGCCTAGTGGGGACGATTCATCAGTTTGTTCAAAAGCAGATGATTCCCAGCATCTGAGGTCCTCTAAGGATTTCACGAATTTATCAAGCTGTAAATATGCCAGGCTGCAGGGCTGGGACAAATCAGCTCAATCCCAAACGCAATCATGTGAAACAATGTGTCTACGTGAAATAGACACTGAAGGTGTATGGTGAAACAGAGGAAGTCATCAGCACCTAGCTCTAAAACCTAGTCACCTTTTCATCTGCTTTGCTTTACACCAGATCAAGCCATTTAACCAGCCATTCATAAATGTACAGGGCTGGTTATCACCTAGCCAACCTCTGGATCTCACATTTTCAGCCCACTGCAGGGTAAAAACTTCACCAGATCTTATCTTGCTCATTAAAATTCCCATTCCAAATTGGCTTGTAAATTTTTTTGTTTTGCTGTAATCCTGGGGACTAGAACAGCCTTTTCTGCCTGATGATTGTATTACAAGCTCCAAAGGGGTCTTAAAAAAATAAAACACCACTCAAAACCTAGAGTTTGGGGAATTCTATTTATCCCACAGGAATTGATGCAGCTGTGGCTGGACTGTGGTTGCGAAAGGAATGAAAGAAGATCCATGAGGTTGTGCAGCAAAAGGCGGAAGCCAAGACAAAATATATGAGGCACCCTCTCAATGAAATTAGCGTGTTACTCATTTAGTGAGCAGGCTCCACCTGGCGGATATTTTCTTTGTGTATCACAAAGTATCTTACATATGGCTTCAAAACAAACCAGCAGTCATGTAGCACTTAAAAGACTAACAAAAGAATTTATTAGGTGATGAGCTTTCGTGGGACATACCCGCTTCTTCAGATCCATAGCCCTACCAGAACAACTCAATCTATAAAGAACAGAGGTCCAAAAATTGTTATCAAGGCTGACAAACATAATAGAAGAGCAGAAAGGGTGGGGGAAGGAGTTAAGTGTTAGATCAAACATCAAAGTATATGAAAGAGTCCTTATAATGGGTCAGGTAATTGCTGTCCCTGTTCAAGCCACGTGTTAATGTGTCAAATTTGAATATAAATGTTAGTTCCGAACACACTCTCTCTCTAGACTGTTGTTAAAGCCTCTTTTCACCAGAACACAAACTCTCAGGTCTTTAACAGAGTGGCTTGATCTCCACAAGTTTAGGTTGAACTTAATTACATTAGGTTGATTTTCTAAACAATGAGTCTACACCCCCCAGCCTGTTCTTTCACCTTTAGGGCTGTTATTAAAGTTGATTTCTGCACTCCTTGGTGAGAGGAGTGACGCTAACTCAGATCTGGCATGGTCCACTTCAGGCTAGTGCAGTCACGGCATTGCGAAAGTCAACATCCTTGGATGCCAGGAGGTGTCCCACAGTGTCCCAATGTGTCTGCTCTGGTCAGCACTTTCAACTCTGCTGCTCTTCCAGGTGCGCCGGAAAAAGCTCTGGGAAAATTTGAATTTCATTTCCTGTTTGGCCAGTGTGGTGAGCAAAGCTGCACTCCTGATCGTGAACGCCTAGAGTTGCAAATGAGCAACAGCATGGAGGGTGCAGGAGATCCTGGCTGCGAGTACTGTGTGGGGAGAAGAATCTGTGAAGGCAGCACAACAAAGCTGCAAAAGAAATGCTGGTATCTGTGACAAAATTGCAAAGGGCATGGTAGAAGAAGAATACATGAGGGACACCAATCAGTGCCATGTGAAAATGAAGCAAGCAAACCAGAAGACAAAGAAGGCAAAAAGTCTAGGTCAGAGCTGCAAATTATGTAGCTCCTCTGAGCACCTGCAAGGGATTCTGGGAAGTGGGGGGAACCCAACCAGCATCCCAAAGCTGTCCATCAATACTTCCCAAGCAACCCTTCAGGAAGCATCGGGCAACAAGCAGGACATGGCTGAGGAAGGGGAAGCGAATGCTCAGCAGGCAAGCAGAGCTCTCACTCTAGGTGACAACCAGGACCTTTTCTAACTGGAGCCAAGCCCCTCCTCCCAAGCCATATTGCTGCTGGACCCTGATGGTGGGGAGGGCACTTCAGGTTTTTCATGGTTTTAATGGTGCAACAAGCAGGTTAAGGCGATTGGGTGTGATCTGTGGTGGCCACTCTGCTGAGTCGGAGCAGGAATCCTCCCTGCACCTCTCTGAAAAGCTCCCATAGAGGTCCTATTTCATCCTTCTCACGAGGTTTCTGGGGAAGCCTGCCTTATACTGTCCTCCATGGTCGGACATCAACCGATGACAAGCCACCATCAGGCAGCATTGCAGCACAAGGTCCCTGGCCACATTCAGTCAGCATCCTGCCCCATCACTCTGTGTGATTTGCAGAAGACCAATATCGCGCATGGCAACCTGGATGAAGCTGGGGAAGTTTGTAATCAAGACCATAGCAGTATACCTCCATTTGCTCATCCCCAACAAAGCACAGTTTAGTGACTGCCACAACCTCCCCATCACCTCCAGCAGGAACCCTGTGGAAAGGGAAAGTTGAACTCTGCAAGGGAAATGGAGGAGCGGCAAACACACAGTGACTGCGTGAGACCCCTGCCACCACAACTCTCCCTCCCACTGGCACAGCCCCATGATACCGCAGTCCCCCTTTGCAAATGAAGATGCATGCCTAGTGGGGGGAACTGCAATTTGCAGCCAGTGCCATACATGCTTTTAAAGTAGAAACAAAAGAGAAACAGCCCCAATCTGTTCCTCACCATGCCTGCCACTGAACACAGTCCACCTGCTCTCTTAAGATCTGTCTGTTGTGCCTGCTCTAGGCACTTAAAAACATAAATTTTGACCTTGTACATAACACTTGCCTATTATGTAGGACAGATGTTCTTTCACTGTCAGAGATTAGCTTCCGCATTCTACAATGTTTCTTCTCTAAAGTCTGCCCCTCACTTTTCCTGTGTTCATCAGTGCATCACCTCTGAAGTCTGACCTTCACTTTTTTTGTTAAAGAAGGAGTGCAACAGTGAGTCTATAAAGTCCTCCAGCACATCCTCTATCACAGATCCGAAGGTGGAAAAAAATGTAATCGGGATGTCATGGTTAATGGGCAAATGCCAACATCGACAGTGCACAAATAAATGTACAGGGAATAACACTGCAGGATATGAACAGAGCAAGAGGAGAGGAGACCAGGCAAGGAACACAAAGCCAAGATCCTCAGGCTCATGGGACAGCAAACAGAGCTGCTGAAGAACCTGGTAGATGCAAAGGAGAAGCATCCGGAGCACACAGCCCTCCTGCTCCCATGATGACCTCCTCATGAAGTTCCATGGCCTCCCCGCACAGGTGTCCTAGACTGAGGGAGAGGGCAGGGGAAAGTCCAAGGGCAGCTTTGCACTCAGCTCCCAGGGACGTCTCCTGGAACAGAAGGCTGTCGTTTATGGGATTGCTGAACAGGGGAATTGTACCATGCCACTTGCCCTTGCTCCCACCCATCTCCCCCAAGCTCCTACCCTGAACTCCTGTTCCCTAAATAGAAAGGCATAACTTCTGAACAACAGGAATCTTTATTGCTCATGTTATGCCATGCGGTAGTGGGTGTCTACAGACCAGCACTTAATGCATGGGGCACCCTGTTAATAGCAACATACATGATTGTTATATCCCTGTCTGGTCATTCACAAAACTGGTTTTCAAAGCCTCTCTGATTCACAGTGCCCATTGATGTTTTCTCCTTATTGCCCTGGTGTCTGGCTGCTCATAATTAGCAGCTAGGATGGCGATCTGCCTTGATCCCCACCTTGGACAATGTGGAGATCTACTGAGACTGAAGGACAACAACTGGAGGACTCCTGGGATCAGCTAGAAGTTCTGTCCTGAGACAGAGTGAAATGGAGGAGACTGGTCGGTGATCTATGCACCACAAGAATGGCTACACAAGAGATCTTACACCAGTGCAGCTGCATTGATGCCACAGCAATGTCTGTAATGCAGACATAGCCTCCTACACTGGGACCAGTACAGCTACAACAACACCTCAAAACAACTGTCAAAGCGTCTTTGGGTGGTAGCTTGGCAATGAGGGCATAATTTATCACTAAAAACTGGCTGCTAAAAAGGCAACAGCCTGACATGAGCAGCCATCTATCTGAGCTCAGGTCCTTGTGTCCTCCCATGCTTAAAACCAGCAGGCTTGGAAACATGCTCAGCAAACCCTTCCAGCAACCTCCTCCATACAGTGCTCGGGGGTGGGGAGGTGGGAGAGGGACAGGCTCCAGTGGCAGCTGCTATAAACTCTTTCACCCAGGGAGCCTATCTGCCATGCCAAGGCCCCTGGTGTACAGGGCAAAATGAGCGGGTAACAATGGAGGCCTCTGGAGCATTTCCATGCTCCGAAATACCAAACTTACTAGTGTACTAATCACCAGTTGTGAAAGTCTCACTTGTGCCACACAGACTGTGTGTGTCTCAAAGACTTTGTCAGCTGCATCCCACCAGAGGACAGCGGCTGCTGGTTCCCCCCAGCGACACTTTTACAACATGAAGCAACTTTCTTCTAGCCTGCCCCTGCATCGCAGCTCCATCCCATTTCCAAACCCCGGATAAAAACCTCCCCCCGTCCCTTGCTTTAGGATTCCCACAAAGGTGCACTTGAGCAGCCAGTCAGGAGAGATTCAATTGCTGCCTAGCTCATTAGCACAGTGCCCACAGTTAAGTATTTCATTTCTCCTGGTGGTGCATGTTCTCACTAGAGATGTAAAAAAAAAACAAAACAAAACCGCACAAAAATAGTAACTGTGTAACCAATTAAAATTCTATCACTTACATGGTTAAATGTTTTACTGAGTGTACCTGTACAGGTAGCTAGGGCTGTCCCCATGCTCCTGGCTGCCGGTGTAACATCAGTAACTGCCACTGGCAGACTCTTCTGTCAGTAGCAGATTTCAACGTACAGGCTGATCATAAACCGCTCTCTGTCACATTTTGCCGGTGCACCTTGAGCTTCTCCACCAGAAGCTATGGCTGCATCTACACTAAGAGGTGAAATCAAAGTTAAAGGAGTTAGCTCAATATTAAAACTTTACTGTCCTCACTTTAAATACGATTAGCTTGAATCAGTGAAGCCTCATGCCAATAACAAAATGTCAATGCTACTGGATAGATGCAGCGTCAATTTAAAATTTAAAATTTTGAATGAAGTCTAGCATGGGAGCACCATGGCTTTAATTTTAATTTATTAGCCTCCACAAGTGTCCTGTATGTACCCCACAAAGCTACCCAGTGACCCTCCATGTACAGCCACTTCCATCTCCGCTGCTCTCCCCCCAGGTGCACAGGAAGGGGACAGGAAGCCAGAGAATTTTTGATCAAATCAGAATTTGAATTCTGCGAGCGCCCAGGCCTGCAAATATGCACCAGCCCTGCGCCTGGGATCCTGGCTGCAGGCTGTGTCCCCGCACCCCGCCCTCTCAGGGGACCCCAGCAGAGTTGAACCCTTCCCCGTGCCCATAAGCGCCAGCTGACCCGTTAAACCGGTTCGTGGGTTACAACTCCTGCAACCCCACTCCCACGTGCCTGGTGCACACACACGTGTCCCCGGAGGGGCACCTCTAAAACACGCCCACGCCTCGCACCCTGGCCGCGCTCCTCTCCCGGGCCGCCGACACTGCCGCTCACCGGTCCGGGGTGGAGACCGGGCTGCGCGCAGACCGCTCGGCAGCTGCAGGAACGTCGCGGGAACTAGCCGCTGCCCCGCCCCCCACTTAAGCCCCGCCCCCGCAGGAGGTGGTCGCGGCGCCTTCCCGCCTCGCAGGAGCCGGCGCCGGCGGCGCGCGGGGCAGCCTGGGAGCGGCGGCTGGGTCCGCGCCCGCTCCCGGAGGATGGGGGGCGGCGCCGTGCCGCTCCGGCTCGTGCTGCTCCTGCTGGGGGCCGTGGGCTCGGCCTCCCCCTGGGACCTGCGCGCGCTGCGCTGCAGCTTCTCGGCCGCCTGCGAGTGCGAGTTCCGGCCCGACGTGCGCGGTGAGGGGGCGGGGCGCTGCGTGGCAGGGCCCTGAGGGGAGAGCCGCGGGGGTGGGGGGGTCAGGAGCCGGTCCCCGGGAGGGATCCCTCGGCGCCGGGAGCTGTGCCCTGGCTCATCCGCGCTGGAGGGCCCCCGGGGAGCTGTGGGTTGCACCGCTGCCGGCAGAGCGGTGGCTGCCCGGCCGGCGTCGCTCTTCGCACGTGCCCGTGGGAACAACAAGAGGCATTTGGCGGCTGCTCTGTGCCGCCCCCCCCCCCCCATTCTGGGGTGACGCATCCCGGGGAGACACTGGATCAGCAGGCCCCTGCCCGGCTCTGCGGGGTGGTGGCTGTATCGGGCTCTATGGATGGTTGTGGGGAGCTGCTCCTTCTGGGAGCATCCTTAGCTGGAGGAGGACGGATGCCTCGCCCCCCCCCCCCCCCCGGAGGGCCCTCCAATACAACCAGTTCCTTCAGGGCTGCAGCAATACACTGTTCCCACAGCTACCCATTTGTGCTGGTTGGAGCTTGGTGTAAGTGTTCACAGGCAGACTCGAACCTGGGACCTCTGGAGCGTTGTACAGGTGCTGCTATAGTTTGAGCTAAGAATCACTTCCTTCTCAGTCTAGGCTGTAGAGGACACTTATGCTCTCTCTGTGAAGTGGTACAGGTGCCACTATAGGGACAGTTAACCACACCTGGGTGTGCAGATTACATACTTCTCCTAGCTGAGGAAGCAGGTTCTGAGCTTCAGAGACCCGGGTGAAATCCCAGACACTCACTCACTTGCAACTGCCCACAGGCAGACTTGAACCTGGACCCCTTAAGCTTTGTAGAGGTGCTGCTACTGTTTGAGGTAAAAACTAGTGGGCTCTTAGTCAAGGCTGTAGAGGACACACATTCTTTCTCTGTAAGGTAGTCCAGAACAGTGAACCATACCTAGGTGTGTGGGTTACACAAGGCCTGTTGAAAGATGCCCTTTAGCTTCAGCAGCCGTTCTGTAAGAATCCTGCTTCCTGAATGGTTTCTTTCCTGGCTCTTCAGTGTTCTGGCATTTTAGTTTCAAATGACAGTGAACCTGTTTCCTGAAGACCTTTACTCTCCATACCGTCCCCTGAAATTCTTCAGGTTTTTTCCTTTTCCTAACTGTGTTCCATTACTCCTAGTTAGACTCCTTACTACCATTCTGAGGCCAGACCTACGCTTAACCATTTGATCAATATGTAACAGTTGAGCTATGTCTACACTACCGCTCCCCTTTCAAAAGGGGGATGCTAACAACACACATCAGGATATGTGGCATAATGGCAGCTGCAGCACTTTGAAAGTGCCGCTTTTGATTGCGCGTTGCTCGTCTACATGGGGTCCTTTTTGAAAGGACTCCATAGATGTTGGAATCCCCTTATTCCTGTTCTATTATAACGGTAGAGTTAAAGAAGAATACTTTTGAGCAGCAGTGGGCAACCCAGGCTAGTGAGTGGGCTGCATGGATGGCCCTCCAGCTCAGTGAGCTGCAAGATTGTCCTTACCAAGACAGGCCGGGATAGGGTAATTTTGCTAATTGCACTTGCATACCTAGAATTTGTTGGGTGTGCCAAATTGAATAGTAGCAGTGCTTTGATTAGCTGCAGAGGTAGCCCACTCCCTCATATGCACAGTTGTGTGCAAAATCAGCACACGCACGTAACTTCGTGTGGCCTTACTTTATATGCATGTTACTTTAGTAATACCAATAAGAAAAAACGTAGGCAGTCAAAAATCAGTGGAATAGGGCATCCCTGTGCATGGACAGTGGTAAACAAAATGTCTCATGGGCCACACATAGAACCCCAGTGGGTCACAGATTGCACACTTGAGAACTCATGGAATTGGCAGCTATGAGTCAGCTGAAGTTATCCCAAAGGAAGAAATATCCACCAACCCAGAATCTGAGGTGAGGGAGCAGAGGTGGCTTCAAAAACAGCCCAAGTGACTTCCATTTCTTCACCCAAAACACCACCCTCTAAATCTTGGTTTGGATTAATTTCAGGTCTGGAGTGTGACTTGGCCTTGAACCTGTTTGGGCAGCACCTGGTGAGGCAACTGGTGGTGAAAGGAGTGAGAGAGTTTTTACAAAATCATGATCCTGTCAAGCCCCTGGTGATGTCCTTCCATGGTTGGACTGGCACAGGCAAAACGTATGTCAGCTCCATGCTGGTCCGCTACTTGTTTCGAGATGGGATCCGCAGTCCCTATGTCCACCAGTTCTCCCCAATAGTGCACTTTCCCCATGCTGAACAGATCGAGCAGTATAAGGTAAGAATGGAGACTGCCTCTGAAAGCTAAGTTACCAGACTTATTTCCGCTTTTGATTAGCTAGTCAGCCATTGGATAAGTATGGAGACTTTTCTCCTGCTTTCCAACACACATTGTAAAGTGCAATATAAGATCTTATCTGAGACAGATTTGGTGCTTTCAACCTGCTAATTAACCCTGTGGGATACTCTCTCAGCTTTACAAATAGGAAAGAATGACCTAGGACCAGTGACTTGTCCAAAGTTGCATGGCAAGTCAGTGGAAGCAATGGCTGTATAACCCAATCTCATTACTAGCCCTGCCCTGTTTTAACCACTTGATTATACTCGCATTAACCTTGGCATTGCCCAGAAACTAAAAATAGTTATGCAAGAAGTTTAACTGACAAATACTGAATGAAGCAGGAAAGTTAATGACATTTGTGGATTTTCTTTACACCATGTGTAGAGGAAAAAAAACATATAGCTCTTGATTCCTCAGGAGAAAGAAACATTGGGTTAAAATTCGCTGTTGGAAAAAGAGCTTCAGTTAAGGCTTAGCACATTTCACCAGGACGTATGTACATGAAAATATGGAATGATGTAAATAGGGACCAGCTGCAGCATTGTAAACATGTGCAATTGCTGTCAGAGGAGCCTCATATGCTTACACCTGAACTGAATTTGGTTAAAATCTATTTTTCTACATATCTGGCCGGTCTCAACATCGAGTGAAGGGAGAAAGTATGTGTTCTATAATGTCAGGAATCTGACTATTAAACTTGTTGAACTCCTTAATATGTTTGATTCACTCTTAAATGTTTCTTCTTTAAATTGCTTTGCATTAGTAAGACGATATTAAATTAGGCAAAATTCATTAAATGAATTGATCATCAGTTGAATAAAGAGCCAAACAAACAGTTTTCCAGAGAACTTAGCAAATGGTAACAAGTATCAGAGGGGTAGCTGAGTTAGTCTGTATCTTCAAAAACAACAAGAAGTCCTGTAGCACCTTATAAAGTAACAGATATTTTGGAGCATAAGCTTTCATGGGCAAAGACATGCTTTGTCAGATATGGTAGTCACTCTTGCAGAGCATCACAGGTCCTGGTCTTTGGACCAGCAGTTTTTGTAGGTTGCTGTTTCTGGCATTATTAGCCCAAGTTGAGTTCTTGTGTAAGCTTAGCTCCTGTTAGCTCAAGTTACCTCCCATAGGTGTGGGTCTAACTGGCTTGGTTGTTTGGTTTGATTTTTCCAGGAAAATCTGAAGAGTTGGATCCAGGGAAACTTGACAAACTGTGGTCGTTCGGTGTTTCTCTTTGATGAAATGGATAAAATGCATCCAGGTCTGATAGATGTGATTATACCATTCCTTGGACCCTCCTGGGTTGTGTATGGAACCAACTACCGAAAAGCTATCTTCATTTTCGTAAGGTAGAAGAGATCCCTCTTCAGCAAGTGTAGCTGGGTTGGAGATAATTCTAATGCAATGCTACTACTATGATCAAATGTTTTTAAGTTCCTTCAATTTTAATCACCAAGAGCAACTCCCTTCTGCCAATTCCATGAGTTCTCAACTCATTTTAGTCCCCAAAAGGTACAAGGGCTCAAAGTGCTTTGCCTTTTCCACTAATGGAAAATCATTCTCAGAGAGTCCTTATCAATGGTTCACAGTCAAGCTGGAAGCACATAACAAGTGGAGGGTTTGGGGACTGATTCTGTTCAATATCTTCATCAACAATTTAGATAATGGCATAGAGTGTACGCTTATAAAATTTGTGGATGATAAGAAGCTAGTAAGGGTAGCATGTGCTTGGGAAGAGAAGGTTATAGTTCAAAATGATCTGGAGAAATGGCCTGAGATAAGTAATATGAAGTTCAATAAGGACAAATGCAAAGTACTCCACTTAAGAAGGAAGAAGCAATTTCACAATTACAAAATGGGAAGTGACCATCTAGGAGGAAGTACTGGAGAAAAGGAGCTAGGGTCAAAGTGGATGACAAGCTGAATATGAGTCAACCTTATGACACTGTTGCAAAAAAAGCAAACGTCATTCTGGGATCCTTTAACAGGAACCTCATTAGCAAGACATGAGAGGTAATTTTCCACTCTACTCTGCATTGATTAGGCCTCAGCTGGAGTAGTGTGTCCTGTTCTGGCACCACATTTCACAAACGATGAGGAGAAATTGGAGAAGGTCCAGAAAAGAGCAGCCAAAATGATTAAAGGTTTAGAAAACATGACCTATGAAGGATAATTGCAAGAATTAGGCTTGCTTAGTTTGGAAAGGAGAAGACTTCCAAGTACCTAAAAGGTTGTTACAAGGAGGAGGGAGAAAAATTATTCTCCTTGACCTCTGAGAATAAGATGAGAAGCAATGGGCTTAAATTGCAGCAAGGAATATTTAGGCTGGATGTTAGGAAAAACTTCCTGCCCAGGTGGTTAAGCACTGGAATAAATTGCCTACGGAGGTTGTGGAATCTTCATAATTGGATACATTTAAGACAGGTTATACAAACATCTGTTAGGGATCGTCTAGGCCCCACTGGGGCTCTTTCTGCAGCCTGTGGACTCTCAGCTTCCTCCACCCGCATATGCCTCTCACACATGGGAACAAGGGAGCCTCATGCCTCCTTGCTCCTTCTCCAACCTCCCAAAACTTTTGTACAAATTGCCTGATTGATGGTCTGTCCTCACTACCCCCTGCTTCCCTTTCAGAACTGGAACACCAGGAATCAGCTGTTGCCAGCATTCCAGCTCTAGGCGTGATGGGGAGGAACAGGGACAACGTGCAAATCCAGTGATTAGTGGCACTCCAAAAGTGCTGGGAAGGACAAGGAGGAGTGTAGGACTCTGGTGTCCCAATGCACGAGAAGCACATGGGGAAGGAGGGACATAGGTGGAATCCCAGTGGGCAACAGCCTGCTGTGATGACAGAGGGCCACTCATGTGGCCCACTGACTGTTTCCAGTTGCTCATTGCTGAACTAGAAGGTGCTTGGTCCTGCCTTGAGTGCAGGGAACTGGATTCAATGGCCTCTCAAGGTCCCTTCCAATTCTAGTATTCCGTGATTCTATTTGACAACTTCTGGAGCAGTCTTCATAGACCAGTTAGGAGACAATAGCAAGACTGCTTCCGTGCTCACTACAGGAGGCGGCACAGCCAGTGTAGTACAGCAGACCGCGTTAATGTCGTGGGATAATTCACTGGTAATTTCTTGTCTTGTTCTTGTTCAGCAATGGAGGCGGTGAGCAAATTAATCGAATAATGCTGGATCTCTGGTATGCCCGCAAAGACCGTGAAGAGGTCAGCCTGCAAGAGCTGGAATCTGCAGTTTCAAAAGCTGTGTTTGAAAATCCCAATAGTAAGTCTCTCCACCAACAGGGAAATGCATTTCAGCTAGCATGTTCACCAGTGGGGTGAGCCACACCTTATTTTGAATAAGCCAGTGATATTTATACAGTGTTTTACACATACACGCCTAGCTCTTATCATTTTTCAGGACGAGGCCTGAGGTGGAGTTAGGGCCTGGATGGGTTGCTTTGGCAGATGAAAGAAGTTGTTCTGCTTTACAAACCTACAGAAGCATTGCCATGCTTAGCAGACCTCTGGTGGGAAAAGGGGCATTCACAGAAGACAACCAGAGTAATAGAGTATAGTGAGAATCTAATTAATGGCCTGATTCTGAGAGATACTGAGCACTTAATTTGGCTTTTTTTCCCTGCTCAGCAATTCTTGGGATTGGACCTACATAGTTATGTCTGACCTATCAGTACAATAATTAGGAACCATACACTTGAAGAACACCGGATTTGACTGCTATTCGCAAACAATAAATGGACCACCTCCTTCGGTTGAATCTGGCATAGAAGCAGATCTTTTGTCTCTTTTGGGTACTCTGACCAGAGCCCTGAAAATCTGTGGATATCTGCTTTTATAGCCACGGATACCTGCACTTCTGAATGCAGATGTATTGTTTACCCTCTTTGTGGATTGGATGCAAGTCCAAATTTTTGTACCTGTGCAAAGCTTTAACTATGACTTCCTAGCAACTAGCTCTGGTAGCTTTAACATCTGATTCCTCAAACAGTGGGAACTTCTCCCTTGCCAAAAAGGTTCAATTAATAGAACTGCAAGAAACTCTGAAGGTAAATTTCTTTGCCTCTCTTCTTTCACCTGCAGATGGGTTTTGGAAGTCCGGAATCATTGAGGAGCACCTCATCGACCTCCTCGTGCCTTTTCTCCCAATGAAGCAACACCATGTTAAACAATGTGTGGTGAATGAACTCACCCAGCAGGGCGTACCAATACAGCAGGACATCATTCAAGCAGTTGTTGACAGTATCCCCAGCTTCCCAGAGGAGGAGAAGGTGTTCTCATCAACAGGCTGCAAAACGGTGGCCTCTCGTGTCACCTTCTACTCCTAACCTGAAAAGTACTTTTTCTCCAAAGAAGCACACAGTTGAGGATAAAGCAGCCCTGGGAGGATACGTTTACCCATGGATTTGCTCTGATTCAGAGGAATGGAATTTCAGAATTCTTAAAGCTGCCATTCCCAATAAAACAGGGATGACCATTAAGCGCAACAGACTGTGGAACTCTGATAGGACAAGTGCTGCACCTTGCCCTCCAGCCCTGAGGAAGAGACTGCTGGATATAATGTTGGGAACAAAGAGCAAACTAACCTGATTCTAAGCACTATATCAGTCTGTTCTTTGCCCTGGTACATGGTGAACACAACAGCCAAGAATACCACCATGATCTATATGGGGACTTCAAAGTGGAAGAGGTTGGGATGTATCCAAGTAGCTGGGAAGGGTTCTTGGCTACTGCCACCTCAGTATGAGAGCTAGAACTGTGAACATCTTCCTCATTCTCTAGGCAGCTGTCAAAATCTTTGACCAAGCTACAATTAATTATCTTCCCAAGGTGGCAGACAACGGAGTCTTATCTGCTAGTGCTTTTTAGTTACATTTTTAAGCATTTTAAACATAAATCTCAGTAAGAATGTGCCAGTGCTTTAGAGCCTGCCATACTGCTCTTTGAACAAATGGAGCAGTCTTATCTTGAGTCTCTAGGATAAATGTTCAGAGCCAACTTTTCTCAGGTTTTCTTTCACAGTGAATAGGTGCTGATAAGTGAGGTTCCAACTGCAGTATCCCTTACTGTATTAAGCATAAGAGACAGGGAAAAAAAAGTGTGATTTCTGCTACCAGCTCTGCCCAGGATATGAGGTGTGATGCTGAGTAAGACCCTTAACCTCCCAGGACATTTCTTCTACCATAGAATACTAAGTCATGTCCTTGAGTCAGTAGCAAATACTTACGTCTTGCCAGGACGACTGGAGAGCCATCTACGTCAGTCTTCCCCAATATCAAAACAGTGATTCCTACCTCACTGGGAGACAGGGCATTAACTAATAGTTTTAAGTACCAGTTATTTGTCTTGTGCTGTATTATGTTGTTAGGGTGAGTGTGTCTCATCTGAGTTGCATTTAGCTGCTGAACCTCTTGCATATATACTGGAATTTGTCATTCTGACAGGACACTGCTGAGAACCCTGGCAGAACCAGCTTCCATTTCACTCCACTGCCTCAGATTCAGCTTACTGTATCACAATTCATTGCTGAGGTGGCTTGGAAATAATTCCTAGGGAATCTAGTTCCCCATGCATAGCTGTCACTGACCAGCACAGCATCCTTTGTCCTCTCACCCTATATGAGCTGCCTAACCCACACTGTGAAAGAAAACAGTGTAAACTCTAAGCAAACAGGTGTGGGAATAGGCAGAAAAAAGCGAGGTCTGGGAAAACTGGCTTGGGATGCCACAGGAAGGTCTCTGCCATAAAGCACTGGAGCAACTTGCACTCAGCTTGAGAAGGAACCAGCACTATGAAATTCTGCTCGGAGCATGCACAAGATACAGTTGGACCAAGAGACAGATTTGCAGTTGAACATTTTGCCTCTTACAAAAGGTTCATTGTTTTTAATTTAAAATAAATCTATTTAAAAAAACATGCACAAGTAGCAGTCACTTACTGGGATTCCAGGTGGCATTTTATAAGGGAGGTATCTGTGATCCTGCAAATGCATTGGAGTGGCTGCTTGATGTGAGAAAAGTAATGCAGGCAGGGACACAGAGCTACCTACTGTCTGACGATGGAAAACCAGAACGGGGACCTTTCTTGAGGGTGTTTAGAGAAAGTGAAGGGGCCATATTCAACTAAGACGGACCATGCATCCTCAGTAGGGGTAGCTGGTTTAGGGAATGGCGAAGTCTGAGCTATTTTCTGCCAAAGTTAAGCCTGAAGAGAGCATTGGCAAGTGTTTTCTCTGCAATGTGTGGTCCTTTGTTTAAAGCCCAAGGACTTGCTCAGGAGACCATTAAAAACACACGAGAGGGATTAGAGCAGAACAAATGTCTCAAATCATCCTACAGTCACAGAATTAGGGTGAAAATGTCACTACTAGCAGGGAGAATCCTGTTGCTGCAGTTGCTTTTTTCTTAAATTCTCATGGTCAATTTCCTCATCTGATTTAATGCAAATTTAAACTGACACCTTTTGGTTGTTTGGAACACCGGGTCTAGCATTCTCCTCTCCACCTAAATCAGAGTAGTAGAGGTGAGAGTTTAGGTGAAAGGATAGGCGTAGCTTCAGATTTTAATACACAGCATATGTATGTCAGCCGCCCAGCATGAGTAGCATAAGATAGCACCTGTGGTTTGAGTTTGTCCTAATCAAAGCATGTCTCCTGCTCAGCCTGGATTCAGATTAATGCAGATTATCATTCACAGCTAGTCTGCTTTCCTGGCCATTACAAAATCCAATTCTGTCACTGTGTGTGAACGTCCCGTTAGATGTTTATTTTTAAAGCAGCAATGTGTCAAGTTTCCTGTTAATCCAGCACCCCTCTGTGGCACTAGCTTGCATTACAGCAAAACTTCTAAATATAGTGACTTCCTGGAAAATACCCTGAAGTTCTTGCCAGAGCTGTTTTTTCTGCTTTGGAAACAGTTCCTAGGTTACCTGGACAATGGTTGGACCTATACCTAGCAAGAGGAAAGGGTGAGTCTGCAGACACCCTCCTCCCAAAAAAGAAACAGGAGGGGGCTAAAGAGGAAGAGATAAACAGTATATTTATTAAACTAGGTGGGAGGAGAAGTGTCTAAATGCACTTACTTTCCATTTAAACACAGCTTGATGTCTAACCCAGGCAGCTTGGCTGCTATTCTAACATGCAGCTATAGCACTGTTTGTTCTCTGGACTTTTACTGCCTTCTCACCATTTCTCCTCTGAGATGGCTTCACTTGCTTTGCTCACTTTCCTTCTGGAGATAGCAATCTGCTTGTACATCTTATGTTCTGTCATACAAGCTCTGATGATGCTCTTTGAATCTTCCTGGGCAGTCTCAGGCTGTTGGAGCTCTTCACTTGGAGCACTTGGTTCCTTTGGGTCGTTCTCGAGAGCGCCAGGTGGCCTGTAGGAGCACACATGAGGCAGAGAACTTACATTGCAAAGCAGCAGCTATGAGAAGTGATAACATGAACAAAAAGCCCTCAGAGCATATGGTCTAATTTTTGTGACATGATTCAGTGTTTAGAAAGATGGCAAGCTAATATCCTTTTAAGATCACGAAGGGGCACAACTAGCAGGAATCAATCTGTTGCTCCTGTTCCCATTGAAATCAGTGAGTTTTGTGGCAGACTTGGGTCCCGGTTGTCCCACTTAACTCAAAAATAATTAACAGTAAGTACTTCTAGGTCCAGGAAATGTTCAGGCTTCTATGATTTGTATTTTATAATCAGCAATTCTGAGATGTTCAAAACAACTTTAGGAAGCCTGTGCCCGTTGCTTATTTCGTACCATCTGAGTTTAGCTGGGCTGTTGGAAGAGGGGCAGGCTTGAAGCTTTCTTTTCAAGATTGTTTTGGCAACCTCAGCAATCTTACTGCTAATAATATCCTGGATGGTCTGTCCTGGAAAGAGGCTGGTTACAACAGGCAGGACCTGCAGAGGAACGAGAACAGTTGAATTGGCCAGGTGTATGCCAAAGGAAAAAAGTTCTTTATCCTCCTTTCATGATCAGAAAAGGCTGCAAGGATTAAGCTGTGTGCTTCCCATTAGAGCAGCCAAACACTTGCATAGATTACATTAAAAGTATAGTCCTAGCATTTATGGACAGAAGGGACCACCAGATTATTGAGTTTGACCTGTGTAGCTCAAGCCAAGAGCCATCCTATCCCAAATACAACCACTCGATTCAGACCAGAGAATTACATGCCTGCGGCATAGGCCTCAGCTAAAGCTTTTAATTCAAGTGAAAGCTTGCTAGAGTAGGGATTCTGGTCTTTAATTTAAAGAAATATTTCATCCCTCAAAGCCTGTCAGGAGGGTATGCAATTCCTGGAAGATGAAGGATTAGTTTTTACAGTATGTTTAGTTAGTTTTTTCACTCAAGCCCTGGTCTTGTTTTCTGATAGCTTCTAGTCACAGGGACTGCAGGGAAGGGTTGATGCTCTGAGCAGCTTGAAAACATTACAAGAAACTATAGTTCTTGGTTTACAGGCAGCAGAAATAAAATAGCCTTAGGTTTTTGATTTTAGCAAATAACTGCTGCAAGCCCCAAATGAATTATTATTATCTGTATAATAGTATGAAGGCACCTTAGTCCTGAACTAGGTTTCCACCATGCAGACACAAAATAAAGACGGTCTCTGCTCTAAGGAGCTTGCCATCTAAGTGCACGTGAGCGCATGTGTTCAGGAGATGGCACAAGGAGCTTGGGCCAAAGATAATAGGATAACACAGATTATCCCAACTTGGTGTCTAGCACAAGGAGTGGTGTCATTGAGGTACCGCTTCATTTTCAGGGTCCAGCAACAGAACCGTGATCACATCTTCCTTAGCACACATCAAATCCTGCAGGAAGAGGCAGCTCTTGGCCCGGTGCAGGTAATAGCATGGCTCACGAGGATTGCTCTCAATAGCACCAGAGAAACAGTACACTGCTCGCTGGTACTTTCTGGGAAAAAGAAGATACAAGGAAACAAGAATCAGGTGCACAGAATCCCTAAGCAGGATGACCTACAGTGGGATAAGAACTCTGTCAACTAGATATAAGATGGCAGGGAGCTGTTCCAACATACCTCTGCTTGTGCTCCTGCAATCCTAGCTCATCAAGTAACATACCAACACGTTTTTGCAAACTAAAGTCTGTTGGACTCAACTCCAGCGCCTGCTGGTAATCCGCCAAGGCAAAGGTTAGTTCTCCCAGTTGAAAGAGGCAATCTGAAGTGGAGCAGCACAGATTACTTTAGCAACAGCAAGCTGAGGTTGGTAGTTGAGTATTTTCGGATGTTACTGCTGCTAAAAAAAGCCAGTGATTGATGCTGTCCTGTTTTTCTCTCTCCAGATCTCCCCAAGACTTAAAAAATGCTACAACATGTCTGTCCAATTGCCTCCCATCCTCAAGGGTCCAAATGCTCTGTAGATGCAGAGCAGTAACCAGATGGATAGTGCTAAGTAAAAGCTAGGTATTATTCACTGAAAGGAAGCCACCCGTAGGGTGGAATGTAACACCAGGTGGCAGATTAGGACAAGTGAGGAACATCCCCATCAGCCAACTACAGTGGGATTTTAAGGAGGCAGAAGGTAGTTTCCAATCTGGAACTAACAAGGTGACAAGTCAACTGTTGCAAAAAGTTCCATGGACTCTTTACTGCTGCTAAGTTGGTTGAGATGGGAATGTGAAAACCAAACCAAAGAAGGTGCTTCCAGTAGCACAAGTGGGGAATGAATCAGCAAAAATCATTAAAGCTATGTCTACACTAGCCCCCCCCTTCAAAAGGGGGATGCTAATGAGACACTTTGGGATATGCTAATGAGATACTGCAATGAATATGCAGCACCTCATTACCATAATGGCAGCCGCAGCACTTTGAAAGTGCTGCTTACGTGCAGCTTGTCTACACAGTGTCCTTTTCGAAAGGACCCTGCACACTTCAAAATCCCCTTATTCTTATTTGGTTGTAGGAATAAGGGGATATCGAAGCGTGTGGGGTTCTTTCGAAAAGGACCCCATGTAGACGAGCTACACATGATCAAAAGCAGCACTTTCAAAGTGCTGCAGCTGCCATTATGGTAATGAGGTGCTGCATATTCATTGCAGGGCCTCATTAGCATCCCCCTTTCAAAAGGGGCGGGGGCTAGTGTTGACATAGCCTAACACTTTGCCTTATGCAGCACTTTCTATTTTCAAAGCACTTCCCAAGCACTAATTCTCACAACCCCTCCATGCAATGATGTTGGTTATCGTTTAAAGATGAGGAAACCAGCATACAGAGAAGATAAGTGAGTGACTGATACCAGGGTTCAGAATCAGCAACTGGATTCAGGCTAGAAGCCACAAGACCTAGGTCCCAGCCCCCCACTCAGACTCCAGTGCCTCCCAGGTACAGGAGAACGGATGGGAGGAAAGAGTGCCAGCTGCAGCATCCTACAAGGTCTCCCATATTGGTAATGACTATGCTTTATTTGTGAGAGTCAACATGATTGCATTCCAGTCAGGGTAGCTATAGGTATTCTATATGCAGCTCACAAGTTCAGGCATACAGACCCAACTACAGAGTTTCATTATTATCACTGCGCTCTCTCATACATTGCTTATCCCAAGGAACATTTCTGCTTTGAAACCTCTGACTCTTTTAGAAACAGCTAAGCTGTGTCTGAGAGTGCACCCCCCTCCGAGAACTGCCCCCACAGGGATACCCTCACACACACGCAGTCACCACTCAGGAAGAGCTTTGCTACCTCCTCTGTTGACATAGAGTGCCTTCTCATTCTTCTCCCCTTTCAGGGCTTTGTTGAGGAGTTGTACAGCCTCTTCAAAGAAGCCCTTAGTGTAGCAGTGCACTGCAAAGTCATTGTATGTGAGCAGGAGCTGCTGCTGCACCTCCGTGGCCGCAGCTCCCCTTTCTTCACAAAGCTCTGCAGCCTTGAGATAGTCATCAATGGCTGAGTTGAAGTCCTTGAGCCTTCTCTGTAGTGTTCCTCTGCCGAGAGGGGCAAAAGAGAGAAGGACAGAGATATGGAAAGCAAGGATTAGAGCCCACTGGCAGAGACTGGTAAAACGATGGAAGTGTTGGGAACCTGGAACCAGGATCAAGTCTCTAGTGCAGACCCCCCACTCCCCTCAGAGGGTCACAGACATACACCCAAGCCACCTCAGTCATGGCTGGATGCAATGGGGTCTCTACCTGAAGATGAAGTACCCTGCATCGAAGGGGCTGTTCTCTATGGCAAAGGTGATTTTGAGCAGGGCCTCCTTCAGGTTCCCCTTCAATGCCTTATTCATAGCCTGGTTCTTGGCTTTCTGTGCTCTTTTCAGCAACCTCTGCATTAGAACCTGCGCTTCTTTGTGCTGTGGCTCCAATGCAATGGCCTCCTGGACGTCCTGGTAACACAAGGTGGCCTGCAAACAGAGGGTAGGCCTTGCACTTTCCTCCCTCCGTTACCCAGCACTGTAGAAGAGCTCAGCACCATTATCCCACTTTGCAGATGGAATCTGAGTCCCATGTTTGCTCAAGGCCACACACTGCATCAAAGGCAGAGGTGAGACTAGAAACCCTGCCTGGCCAGCAGGCAGTTTCTCTGATTTCTGTCGTGTTTTGTCTGTGCATTTGCCACATCACACTGAGCATCTGATCAACAGGAAAACACGTGGCCCAATGCACTCGCCACAATCCTGTCATTCATAGCCTGGCTTCTATCCTAGAGCACCAGTTGCTCCTGCAGGTACAGGGCAAGAGGATGGGGTTGTGTTTCTAAGGGGAAATACAAAACAGAAATAAGATCTCCAGTTACTATCGCTCATCTCCTCAGGGTGAAGGGCCCCCTCACTTCTGCTGGGCCAGGAATCACATGACCCGCATAAAACAAGGGTATGCTAGTCACAGAGTGATGCCCTGCTGCTCTCTCTGCCAGCTTTCTATAGCCCAGGGAGGAAGAAAGCTCCTAAATGGTATGAGAGGCCACATCCAAATGGCAGGGGAAGGTAAGTGCCACAGAGCGTGTGGAATCCCACAGCCCAGGAAGCTGTCACTTACGGGGGGGAGGGGGGGGCATGAAATTTCATAAGTGGGGCACAGCACGATTGGCTGCTGGGTCTCAGGTTCACCCATCTCATTAAAAATGTTGAACTATGTTAGTTTTTGTGTCTGTGTATTCACATCTACATACCGATAAATAACGCTTTCAACATTCTACATACTTATTTTCTTACACATGCCAAAAGGGTTTTTTTCATATGAACATTAGACAGGTGGGGGAGGCTGCTAATTACAGGGATGAAAAGTGGGTCCCAACATAAAGTTTGCTCCCTGCTGACTTAGAGGGGAGAGAAACAGTTTCCCAAAAGGAGTGAGAGTCACTGGAAAGGGTTGACTCATGTCTCCTGAAACCCATTTGATACTTGATGCTAACTAACTGATTAGCCACAGAGCAACAAAGCTGTACTTTGTCCTTACAAAGCAATTCTATATGAAATGCATATGCAGCCTTGCACGTATGCTGTTGCTCCCCGTTACTTATGTAGCTATCAAGTCACCCAGCAAAGCGTTAACCCTGAATGTGTTGCTCCACCACTGTCCTGCAGATTGAGAACCCTGGGTACAGGCCACATGGGGTCAGGAGTAACAACTGTGTGAAAATTCGCTGCAGCCAGCACACCCTGGGCACAGCAAGTGCCCCTACCTGACAGAAGTGCTCATGCAGCCTGGCTCTCAGGATGTACAGATCTGGGTTCTTGGAATCCTGAGCTAGCTCTTCATTGACAAGCTGAAAACAGTCATTAAATCTGTTCAGGGCAGCAAGACAAGTAATGCTAGAAAGAGAAGGAAAGGGCACCATAAACCACCAGTGGAGAGTACAGCTGTTAAAGGGTCTAAGATAAATAAATTCCTTATCACAAGCCCCAGTTTACCTTCTCCTCCGATAGACTGAGTTGTTGGGCTGCAGCTCTGAAGCTCGAGTGAAGGATTCCAAAGCATCCCAGTAGACCTCTTGGTCAAACAGACACTGACCCTGCAGAGTCAAATCACATAGCACAGAATCAATGTGACTCAGGCTACCTGCCCAGTGCTCCAGGTCGGGGGTCAGCAACCAAAATAGCAAAAAGAGCCATTTTTTTCAAATTCGGTAAAAAAGTAAATAATTCAAGAGCCACAATGCATGTGAATATGAGATTGTCCTTAATAAATAACATCAAACCCTACTTTTTGCACCACCTGTTTTAAGAACAGTGCACACAATGATTTGTAATGTGATACATGTTTACTGCAGGATGATCAAACATTTTACATATTCTACTTCCTTGCACTTTACATGTGTGTTTGTATCCCAGTCTTCCTGACTCTCACTCCCACACCTATTTTGACTATGCCAATTTTTACTTCACATTTAATTTCAGGTTTTTTTTCTTAAAATGTGTATTGCCTTTCACAGTAGGAATGTTGCAAGCTTCCTTTTTCTTTTCAAGATCTAGACTTTCGTAGCAGCATGATCAAAACACAGATACCATATCATATCCCACAATGTGCTGCACATAATGAAGGGGCAGTTATCCAACATTTCAAGATTGTATATTGGTTGCTATTTAGACGTGAGTTGGCCTTTTAGACATTCACCATTTTTTCAAATAATCAGGAGGGTTTTTCACTTTGCAATTATAGCTTAGGGAGCCACAAAGAAGTCCTTAAAGAGCTGCATACAGTTCCAGAGCTTCAGGTTGCAGACCCCTGCTCCAGGTTAATGAGAGAGACAGAGCATTTGCTCTCTCCAAACAATCCAGGAACGGAAATGCTGCTCACAAGGAGATGCAGCTCCTAAATACCACCACTTCCTAGCTGGAGAGCACTGAACATGCAAAGCATCACAGAATGCTAGAATGGGAAGGGACCTTAAAGGTCATTGAGTACAGTCCCCTGCCCTCATGGCAGAACCATGTACCATCGCAACCATCCCTGACAGATGTCTGTCTAACCTGCTCTTAAATATCTCCAGTGAAGGAGATTTCACAACCTCCCTAGGCAATTTATTCCAGTGTTTAACCACCCCGACAGGAAGTTTTTTCTAATGTCCAACCTAAACCTCCCTTCGTTCAGTCTGAGCCCATTGCTTCTTGTCCTATCCTCAGAAGTCAAGCAGAACAATTGTGCTCCCTCCTGATTGTAACACTCTTTCAGGTACTTGTAAACCGCTATCATACCCACTCTCAGTCTTCTCTTTTCTGAACTAAACAATCCCAGTTATTTCAGTCTTTCCTCATAGCTCATGTTCTCTAGAGCTTTCATCATTCTTGTTTCTTTTTTCTGGACCGACTCAAATTTCTTCACATCCCCCCTGAAATGTGGTGCCCTAGCATAACACCACCCTTGTTTTTACCCCTTTTAAAATGCTTTTGTCTCCTAGTTCCATCTCCACCTCTGTCTAGGTGTGCACATTTTTAATATATAAGGCAACACCTTCCTGTTTTCCCCATCTATCCTCCTGAGTAAACTGTACTCTCCTATATCAATATTCCAATTGTGTGTATTATCCCGCCAAGTCTCTGTGATACCAACTATGTTGTAGTTGTGTTTATTTATTGGGACTTTGAGTTCTTCCTGCTTATTACCCATACCTCTTGCATTTGTATATAAGCATCTAAGATACTGATTTGATTTTGTCTCCTAGTTCTGCCTAGTCCTTCTTTTTTTCTGCTATTATAGTCCATGTTCCCTCCCATTTCTGGCCCAGCTCCCAGGTCTCCATGTTTTTCTGTTACCTGTGGGCTTTGGTCACCTGTCTCCATGAAACCTAGTTTAAAGGCCTCCTCACTAGGTTAGCAAGTCTGCATCCAAAAATGGTCTTCCCCTTCCTCAAAAGGTGAACCTCACCTCTGCTTAGCAGTCCTTCTTGGAAAAGTATCTCACAGTCGAGGTAGCCAAAGCACTCCTGGTGACACCATGTTCGCAGCCAGGCATTCACCTCCCGGATGCACTGGTCTTTGCCTGGGCCCCTACCTTTGACCTGAAGGACTGAGGAGAATACTACCTGCGCTCCAAACTCCCTCACCTGTGCTCCCACTCGATCTGCTGTGTGTCATGCCTGGCAGTATCATTTGTGCCTACATGGATGCATGGGCTAGTAGTCAGAAGGCCAGATGATCCTCAACAGACCCTCTGTAACATCTCAGATATGTGCTCCTTGCATGCAGCATACCTCCCGGGACGTCACGTCAGGGTGATGGATGGATGCCTCCAATCCTCTCAGAAGAGTGTTCAATCACCACTACCCTGCATTTCCTCCTCCCAGTGGTGGTTGCAGACCTCCCAGCCTTGGGGAGTTTCTCCTCCTCCTCCTCAGTGGAGGATTTCTCACCTATGGTATCCAGCGCCGCGTAACGGTTCTCCATGAACCCCAGATGGGACACTTGGCTCTTTCTCTGCTGCACATAAGTTAGCATGTTCAGAGGCCCCAGCAGACTAACCACAAATGTGAACAATAGAAACATGGACCTTTCAGAGGGGAATCACTGGACAGAATCTCCTACCCCCAAACATGAATATGCAAAGGACCCTCCCTGGGAAATCCAAGATCATGGTGACTTACACTTAAAGAAGCATCTCCAGATTTCCCCTAAAGACCAGAGGTCAGTCACTAGACGCTGCGTTCTATTGCTAATACTGAGAAATTAATGAAAAACACATGTCTAGGATGAAGAACGTTGGGGCCTGCTAGCAGGGGATACTCTGTACCCCTTACCTGTAGGTAAAGAATGGAGGCCATGCACACTACATATTCTTCCTTTGCAGAGGACAAGGAATACGCCTTTCTGAGGTTCAGCACAGCAGACTGGAAATCACAGAGCTGGAGAAAGGCCTCTGCCTTCTGTACATAGAACTCCACCTGCAAATGCACCCAGACATTCCTCCACCCTTCAGAATAACTTTCTACCTGCTCCTGTAGCTGGACACACTGAAAATAACTCTTGAGACTCAACACCGCAATCCCACCCAAACAGAGTCTAATATATGCCCACATTCATATCCCCAATGATAATCTTCATTCAACAAACTTGGAAATCCAAGTGCATTAAAAGCTTTGTCCTTTCTGCTGAAGGACTCCATGTTCTCATGCCATGCAAGGTAAGCTTGTAACTCCACCTAACTATGCCTGTTCTGCTTTCCCCCTTGCCTGATCATGATCCCCTTACCTGTTGGGGGTCCAGGTTAATGGCTTTGGAGTAACAAACAACAGCTTTCTCCCACTCGCCTTGCGAGAAGAACTCCTTCCCTCTCCGACAGCTGTGATGAGAAGACAACATGAGCTAATGCAGAAGCACGTTTTCCCTCCCTGCAGCACAGCCCTTAAGAGCTGCAGCACAGACCTATGACAGCACTGACTCGGTTTCCCCACTGTTACATTAGAGGTAATGAAAATATCTGAAAGTGTGTTACAAGGCTTAATTCATTATTTGTTCAGCACATTGACAGCTTTGGGTGGAAGGTAGGAAAGAAGAAGGCAACTCTCTCTACAAGCGCACTAGCCAGTGTTCTGATCACAAATTGGAAGTTGCAGGACCATCGCTCAACCAGCACCTATGGATTCTGCAGCAGACTCTGTTGACCCCACTGCCGCTATGCTCAAGGAGAGCAGATTCTGAAATGCAGGAATAGGGGACTACCAGCAGACACCAGTCATGGGATAAATATGCTATTATCTCTAGATCACTAGTTCATATGCACCTCACCTTGGTAGAGACGGGAGCCATCTGATGGTTGTTTGGTGGCCTCACAACATGGCAGACAGCTGGTCATGGAGATTAGAGGACCTGTGATTTTACTAGGTTTTATCCTTCTAAAATGGGCTACAGGTGACTGTCCCTACTCTCCCTGTCCTGAAGTGAGGAGATTGAGGGGCAGCTGCTGTACCGAAACATCAGACAGTCTCTCAAATGGCTGCTGGATAGTCCAACTACAGACAACCGGCTGCCAGTTTCTGAACATTACCTAGGACAGCCTGCACTTCTGGTGACAATCCCCATCTGCAGTTGCTGGGTCTCCATCTAATTCCTAGAGGACAGGTAACCCTTAACCAGGCTCTTAGGAGGTCCTAATTGGCAACGTCAACAGAGAGAACAAAGGGGCAAACAGCCTGTGCAGCATGGCCACCCCATTTGCCCACAGGAGACCCTACAGAGCAGGATGAGGGCACAGTGGCTGGGCACAGGAAGCTATAGCCCTTGCTGTACTTGTTCTGTGGATGAACCAGACACCAGTCCCCAGGACTGTCGGTTCAGGACCTTGGACCAGGACCAAGTAAGGCTTTTTAAAAATTTGGTTCCCAGACTGCTTGCAAGACATGAACAAGAAACAGGGGGGTGTAAGAGTGACAGTGGGTGACGTGTCTGCTGAGCACTCACTGGTCCTGTGTCTTGTTCTGCACAATCACTGCTGGGGACTTCACGCCGCTGGGGTCCTCAAGGTCTCGCAAAGTCTGGCTGGACCCGAAGATCCGTCGCAGGGATCTCTCCCGGAGCTTCTCTTTGGAGGCAGCAGTTGGGAATAGTCCTTTAGTCTCTGTCTTCATCGCTTGTCCCACCTGCTGTGAGGGGGGCTCATGGTCACTCTTCCTCCCCACCCACTTCCAGGCTCTCTGCCCTTAACTATCTCCCCTTGTCTGTTTCAGCTCTGACCCCACCCAAGCTCTACACCTGGCTCTCTCCATCCCTCTCTCCCAGCTTCACCTCCTCCAGTTCTGTGCCCTCTCCCCAATTCAGAGCCTATCACCCTCCATGCACCCCAGCTGTGTGCCCTCCACCCCCATTCCCTTTGCCCCTCTGACCTACAGCCCAGCAGTACTCACTTCGCTCTCTCCTGGCTGCCTCAGCTCCTTCTGCGCAACCACTGCCGCCATCCTGATAGCCGAGTCCTTTGTTGCTAGGCAGGTGGTATCCAGGCAGTTGGTGGCTGAAGGGGTAGGCCCAGAGTATGAAGGTTCCAGGACTAGATCCCTGCTGTGCTTGCATGGCCCCCCTGTGAGCCCCGTCTGAGAGGGAGGGGCAGAGTTCACAACATCCCTTCCTACCTTACTCAGATGATAGGCAAAACCCCAGCATCCTCTCAAACTGCATCTAGCAAGGAAGCGTGAACCTGGTCCTGAGCAGGTGGGTGTGTCTGCGGAGGGTCAGAACTCCGTCAAACCACACACTACCACAGGGGCTTGGGCACTGGTTTTCCTCCTGAGCTGCTCCACTGGTGTCCAGGGCCTTGGTGACCAACATCCCAATATCAGGGCCTGTCTCTCATACATGGAACTATACCTCTCCCCCAGAAAGTGTCCTGATTTTTCATACTATCTGGTCACCCTACTCTAGCCGCCAGGTTCTGAGCCAGATTAGATGATGAGGTGTTAAACCTACAGATGGCCATCAAGAGTCTGTTTGCGAATGCAAATGTTTAAAAAAAAATCACAAGACAGGACCCAATTTATGAAACCAGCTTAAAAATTAAGAGCTGTTAACACTAATATAGGTGGGATTCTTACTTGCCTTTTGGGATACGGTTATTTAGGGGGTAAACTGTGCTCCCCAGCTTTAAGGGCTAGAAAATTACTCCTTCTTCAACAAAATTCTCAGGTAATAACCTGACTTTGGCTCTTGGGACTTGAAATAAACACCAAAAATCAGAGTGTGATAAAACCACAAAGCCTGCCAACTCTGAATTTTGCCCATGTTCATGCTTCCACCCACACTGGCGTTCACTGACAGTTTGTAAAATGATAGCAAGTAAGTATATTCAAGATTGTGAGGTGCTCAGGTACTATTGTAATGGGTGCTGCGTAAGTACCTTAGATAAATAGGATAGCAGCTGATGGCCCATTTAAACTAGCTTTATATCTATAGCAACCTGTTATCTCTCTATAATTTTCCATGATTGCTATCACCAGAACAGCTATTACTAGCAATAGTCATAAAGAGATTGTTAGGATAGCTAGTTAGGAACACAGCAATCAGAATTCAAGAATTCTTGTCCTTTAATACTGGTTTGTGTTTCTCTAATACCTATCATCCAGGGATCTCAAAATAAGTAGCAAATGTGGTTATGGCATAAGATTGGTTTTACCCCAAATTTTTGGTGTGACTTTGGGCAAGTCATTTAATCTGCTCTATGCCTCATTCTACCTGTGAAGCAGCAGAATAATGTCATACAATAATAGATTTAGGGGTTAATTTCTTAAATGCATGTGAAACATGTTATGATAACTTGACTGAAAATATCTAGAGAAATCCAATTTTGTTTAAATATTACCATGGAAAGAATTTTACATCTGATACAGAAACTGATGCACAAAAGGAAGACATCAAAACAATAGAACCTAGAAGTCCTGATGCCAAACTTCTGCTCTATCAATACCATGTCTATAAACTCAACAGCCATTTGGACCTAGGTATAAAGCTCCCATTTACATCTAGAATCCAAATGTGTAATATAATTTGAGAAGGGAACCCATAAGATGGATCATTACATGATGTTCATCCCATAGTAGTAATGGAACTTTTTTCTTGCCCAAATGTCAATTGAGGGAGAGTCTTCCGAAGCATCCTTGTCCAGCGTTAGTATCATGAAGAATCCACACCACTGTGCCCTGTAAGCGGAGCACAAGGGCAGCTGCTCAGGAGAGAGTCAGGTGCCAGCCATCTGTGACAGAGGTCCCACACACGGATGGAAAAAATTACAGGGAATACGGACCCACACCAGCTACAAGCCAGAGACAGGGGATTAAATCCTGGAACAGCCAGGTAAAGAAGGCTGGTCTGGCCAAATGCAAACTTGCAGGCCTGGATCCTGTGCTTGGGAACTCTGCAGCCAGCAAGCAGCTGAATACACTTGGTGCCTTACACAGAGCACCAGCTCTTCCAGTCTGATAACAGGGATGGAAGAAAACAAAAAAGCAGACGAGGAGCACTTTAAAGACTAACAAAATAATGTATTAGGTGATGAGTTTCGTGGGACAGACCCACTTCTTCAGCCCATAGCCACAGCAGAACAGACTCAACATTTAAGGCACAGAGAGCCAAAAACGGTAATCAAGGTTGACAAATCAGAAAAATATTATCAAGGTGAGCAAAGAGACCTTCACATAGGGGCGCAGGGGTTAAGCACTTCCGCCCACAAACAAGATGGCAACGTCCGCAGATCAGGTGGTCTGTGCGCTTCCTACCCCATAATCAAAATGGCCTCGCCCATCAAACCACGTGGTGCGAAGCCCTTCGCCGGCGATGAGAGCATCACGTGGCAGAGTATGGCCCTTGCGATTGGTTGAAGTGGACGTGACGCATGAGAACAGCCAGGGTCCTGCTCAGGGGACACTTGTGGCCTGCGCTTCCAGAGGCGGCCCATCGGCCGCCCTGCGGGGAACAGCGGGGGATGCTGCGGTCGTTGCCCAAGCGCCTCGGGAGGTTACTGAGCCGCGCCATGAGGCACCGCGAGGCCACGCTATGCACCGCCGGGAAGCGGGTCCTAGTAAGGCGAGAGCGGGCAAAGGGAACACTTCCGGGGTCACTCGGGGTTATTTCCTGGATGCGAGGGAGGGGCTACTTCCGAGTCGGGCTGGCGTTAAGGCAGTAGGTCCCCTGGGGTAGTCAGGGTAACGAGGTTATGTCCCGCGTGCAGAACGCTTGGCGCCGGGGTCCCATCCTGCAGCCCCTTGCGTTCCCGGCTGTGGGCGTTGCTGGCGTCTGGACACGCTGCCTGCGTGCAGCCCCAGGCGCTGTCCCTTAATGCCGTGGGGAAAGTCTGCTACTCCTCATCAGCAACAACCGTGGGCTCAACCGGCGCCCCTCGGCGTCCGATGCCTCCCTCACTCTTTCCTTCTGTCCCTCCCTGGCCGGAGCGGAGCGGAGCGGAGCGGCGTGGTTTGTGTAGCCCAGCTCTGCACCAATCCACTACGTCCTCTGCCCTCTCTCTGCGGGGTCTGCCTCGCCTCGTCATCCCCTCCGTTGAGAGCCGTAATCTTCTTTCAGCAGCCAACTTAGCGACCCTACCCTGACCACTCGATTGGTGTCGTGGACCTTGTTCGTCGGGGCGACCTCTGAGCCGGCACGTTTTATCATTTAGTCGTACTGGCATCAGATTTCATTTGTATTGTTTCACAGTTAGTGCAGTGTCACTCGTCTGTCTGACCGGCCCTCCTCTTCTATCCAGGCTTGGGACTGGCATGGAACCCTGAGAGGCTTCATGGCAGACTTAAAGGTCTACTGGGACCTGAAATATATGGAGATATATACATACCTTATAGAGCTAGAGGGGACCTGGAGAAATCATCAGGTCCAGTCTCGTGCACTCACAGCAAGGCCAAGCACCATTCCCTGACAGATTTTTTTTAATCAATTTGCCCTAGACCCCTAAGTGACTTCAAGAATTGAGCTCACAAGCCCAGATTTACAAGGCCAATGCTCAAACCACTGAATTGTCCCTCCCCCGCGAACTGTAGCAAAGAACCCAAGAGGTCTGTGCTGTTGGCAGGGGGGGGCGGGGGGAGTTTAAGTGTCATTGCACAGATCCCAAGATCAGAATTTGCAGCTGGCTGTTTCAGATGTGGGCTTGATGCTGGGCCCACGTGTAAACTTACTGCAACTGTGCGTGCAGACACACACCTCATTCAGGGCTATATTAGAGTGGAACAAAATAGACCTTATCAAAGAGCATAATCCAGCCATAAATTCTCCAGCCTCTTTGTGCTATTGTTAGACCAGTTGGTAGGAACAATCCCACCACTTGAACATACCTCTTTTTTGACACATATCAAAGGCAGTAGATGAGACACAACATCCAAAGGAGAGTGACAGTGCATGCCTGAATTCAACATTTGATCAGTTAATTTTCCCCATGGTCAGTTTTCTTCCTAGTTGCCTGCTATTACAAGGCCCTTGAGACCTTCTTATGAAACATGGGGTATGAGCCCCTTTAAGCACCGACATACAGGTCAAAAGTAGGGTTGCCAGATTTTTGGAGAACTTATGCAGGACAGGCAGCTGCAGCCACAGGATCCCCAACATGGCTGCCTGCCTGTCCTGCATCAGTTTTCCAAGAACGGGGAGGAGCTGGGCCCTGTAGCTGTGAACCAAGGTCCCTGGCCAGGGCTACAGAGGGACCCTGCAGCCCCACAGGATTCCCAGATGGGAGCAGGCAGAACTGGTCCTAGGGGGTGGGTGAGCCAGGTTGCCAATTTCAAGGGGCGTCCGAAATGGATCGGCCTGTGTGGGGCTGGAGCCAGCGGGCTCTGACTGCATGGGAGTGGGGGAGGGGCACCACAAAGGGCTTCATGGATGGTAGCTTCACAACTGATGTTCTCATAAACTAATAATGAACAAAAAAGACTCAGGCCTAGTACCCTGCACCTCCTCTACTACCTTAGTAATCTAGACATCTCCCCTTCACAACTGCGTTAGCCTTTGGAAATGTCCTGTAGTCAGATACGATAGTGTCACTATCCAACGTCATATTGTATGGAATTGCACCACCTTTGCTTCTCCAGCTACCACCCCTTGTCTCTTTCTTCTCTGTACTTGTAGAATGTGCTGTTTACAATCATTGCCTAGAGCTCCTCCCCTGCAAGTCTATCCCAAACAGCTGCTGCCTCTTGCACACCACTGAAACTAATTTCACCAGAGTCTTGAATAATCTCTAACTATCCATGGCTCAGAACATTCTCACTGACGTGTAAGCTACCCGTCAGCCAGAATGTTGGACTCTTCTTTGTTGGCTGGTCGGCTTCCATCCACTCCTGGTTCTCTAAAGATCTGTAACTCCTTCTTCAATGTGTCCTTTGGAGGATCTTCCTCATCCCATATTCCTTCTCTGGATGTTTTTGGCCCCCTTCTCATCTCTGGGTAATCTCTGTGAACACCAGTTTAGGAACCATCTAGGTGCTGAGGGCTCCCAAATCTTCTTTTCTATTCTTGTCCCACCTTCTGTCCAAACTAAAATCTCAGTGTGACTCTGACCTCTGGTGGATGTTTAGTTCAAGCTCAATGTAATTAAAGAGAGTTTTTACCCTTTTCCCCCCATCTCTTTTATTGATTGCTGTGGACACCACAACCATCCTGCCTGTCACTCAGTTCCACAATACAGGTATCATCTTTGAGTATGACCTCTCAGTCCTCATGTCCAGGTATAAGTCATGCCAGTACTTTCCACATAACATCCCTACGATACAGCCTTTCCTGTCTATCCACACACGCAAAACTACAAGAAGTCCTGTGGCATCTTATAGACTTAACAGATATTTTGGAGCATAAGCTTTCATGGGCACAGACGTGCTGATGAAGTGGGTCTCTGCCCATAAAAGCTTATGCTCCAAAATATCCATTAGTCTATAAGGTGCCACAGGACTTCTTGTTGTTTTTGAAGATACAGATGAACTTGGATACCCCCACAAAACCCCTATCCAGGCTTTCATCAGTCTCTGTAATATCCTCGTTTCCAGCATTGACAAATGCTGTGATGCCCGTTACGAATGCTGCTGTAAAGATAATTTTTCTAGTCCCTCCCTTTATCTCCATCTGTCATTTGTTCAACTCCCTGCGCTGACTTCCCATTCTCTCACTTTCTCTTCAAGCATAAGAAGCTTGTTTTCACTTTCAAGGCCCTTCCTGGCCTCTCTCTGCTGCACATACACAGACTTTATGTCCCCCACAGATTTCTTTGCCTCCCTGCAGAAAAATGACTTTCTGATGGGGAAGCAAAAGGAAGCCTAATGAGTCATAATTGGACCCAGTATGCCCTGAGTGCGCAGGGCAGCTGGCAGAGATGTAGATCTTTCTGGGCCAAGAGGTGAGACTGGGAAAGGCTCAGTGAGTAGCTTCTACCCTGTGTCAAGCTCAGCTACTAGTCACAGCTGGGATGGAGAGGACTGGACTTCCTCGGCATGGTATCCGGTGCTGTGTGAGGCTCGCCCCAAATTTTTCCCCTGGCTGTCAGAAACATTGCACACTCCCCAGGTCCTCCTATGCACTTCCTGAACCCATCATGCCTCAGATGCAGGGGGAGGGACCTTCACCTACACCCTCCAACCCCCACAGGGTCCCATTACCAGAACCCAGACAACAAGCCTCTGTGCACCAAGATCCTGCCCCTACCCAGGTGCCCCACACAGAACCCTCTGACACACACCTGAATCCCCCCACACTAGGCCCCTCCACACTTGAATCCTGCCTCACCACACTGGGTACACCTGGCTGGTTTGGCTGGGGAAGTTTCCTGCGCTGGTAGTGAATGGAGCAGGGCTGCAGGGAAGACAGATTTGTGCCCTGCTACAAGGACAGGCTCCAGTGACTCTGGCTGGTTGGATGCTGATGTAGAGAGAGTCCCGGTAACACCTGTTACTGGCCTTCTTTGTAGGTGGTAGGGCTGGGAAATTATGGGCTGCGAGGAACCCGTCATAACGTGGGCATGGCGGTGCTCGATGAGCTGGCCCAGAAGCTGAACGTCGGCAGCCAGTGGGGAGCAGACAGACACTGCCGCGCCGACGTGACTGTCGCCAATGTGAAGGAAGCCGAGCTGGTGCTGATGAAACCTCGGCGGCTCATGAACGTCAACGGACTCAGTGTTGCAAGCGCTGGTGAGTGGCTCCGAACATCTCCAAGAGCCAGTTAAGTGATGCACGCAACTGTAGCCTTCCAGGGACTATTGTGCTTCCCCTGTGAGCCACAGGGGACCACTCAGAGCAAGTCTGAACTACCTGCCCTGACACTGCAGGGCCCATTCCTCCAGGTCAGTCTCCTTCTTCTTTTCCATGGAAGCAATGACATGGCCTCTTAGGACTTTCCAGTTGTTCTGTGGCCATTTAGGCAGCACAGCAGAACTAGGGCTCAGGTCCTCCTGATCCAAAAGTTCAGGCTAAAGGGGATGATCCGTTTCCAGTTCAGGGCTTGTGACGCATGGTTGAGCATATTCAGTTCTGTCCAGTAGAGGGCAGTGCGTGTCCACCTCATTGTGCCTAATCCCATTATTTATTTTTCACAGCCCCTGCAAGGTTCCTTCTCATTTTTTTCATCTGTGTGCAGAACAAATGTTGTTATGTGCCCCAAGGCATATGCAGATGTACACCACCGATAGAAACACACATTGCTGTACACATCGCTAATCAGCTGGGTGTCTGCCCACGTGCTCAGCTTACGGGAAATGCTGCACCCATGGGAGGTGCAGAACATTCATAGAATCCTAGGGCTGGAAGGGACCTTAGGAGGTCATCAAGTCCAGCCCCCTGCCTAAAGCAGGATCAACCCCACCTAAATCATCCCAGCCAGGGCTTTGTCAAGTCGGGACTTAAAAACCTCTAGGGATGGAGATTCCACCACCTCTCTAGGTAACGCATTGCAGTGCTTCAGCACTCTTCAGCTGTGTCTGCACTAGCCCCAAACTTCAAAATGGCCACGCAAATGGTCATTTCGAAGTTTACTAATGAAGCGGTGAAATGCATATTCAGCAGTTCATTAGCATGCGGGCGGCAGCAGCACTTCGAAATTGATGCGCCTCGCCACCGCATGGCTCGTCCCGACGGGGCTCCTTTTCGAAAGGATCCCGCCTACTTCAAAGTCCCCTTATTCCCATCTGCTCATGGGAATAAGGGGACTTCAAAGTAGGCAGGGTCCTTTCAAAAAGGAGCCCTGTTGGGACGAGCCGCACGGCAGCAAGGTGCGTCAATTTCGAAGTGCCGCGGCCGCCCGCATGCTAATGAAGCGCTGAATATGCATTTCAGCGCTTCATTAGTAAACTTTGAAATGGCCATTTGTGTGGCCATTTCGAAGTTTGGGGCTAGTGTAGATGTAGCCTTCTAGTGAGATAGTTTCGCCTAATATCCAACCTACACCTCCCGCTCTGTAACTTCAGACCATTTCTCCTTGTTCTGCCGTCTGTCACCACTGAGAACAGCCTCTGTCCATCCCCTTTAAAGCCCCACTTTAGGAAGCTGAAGGCTGCTATCAAATCGCCCTTCACTGTTCTCTTCTGAAAACTAAATAAACCCAAATCCCTCACCTTCTCCTCATAAGCCATGCGCTCCAGCCCCCTAATCATTTTAGTTGCCCTCTGCTGAACCCGCTCCAATGCGTCCACGTGCTTTCTATAATGGGGGGGGCCCAGAACTGGACACGATACTCCAGATGCTGCCTGACCAGTGCTGAATAGAGGGGAATAATAACTTCTCTAGATCTGCTGGAAGTGCTTCCCCCAGTACACCCCAATACACCATTAGCCTGCTTGGCTACAAGTGCACACTGTTGACTCGTATCCAGCCTCTCATCCACTGTAATCCCCAGGTCCTTTTCTGCTGCACTGCTACTTAGCCAGTTGGTCCTCAGACTGTAACAACGCTTGGGATTCTTCCGTCCCAAGTGCAGGACTCTGCACTTCTCCTTGTTGAACCTCATCAGATTTCATTAGTATTAACTGAGTTCCATATAGGTGGCCTTTTTGGCACCAGTAGGAAAAAAAACAGGTGGCAGAATTCAAAACCAAGGTCCTGAGGGCATTGCATGGACACCAGAAATCCCAGGGTATTTGTCAGAAGAGTCGGGCTTTTTCCTGCTGTCATAGGCTACACGTTCCCCTCGTGTAGCCTGCTGGAAGCTAGTTGCCTACGACTTTCCAGCCCACTGTGTTTCAGTGGTGTGGACTGTAAATTACTTCTGACCGGAAGACAATAGCAGTGAACAGCTGCATCATGTGGTGCAGACATCCGACAGCTCCAGTGACAGCGTGTGCAGCTCGTTTGCCAGCATCACTGATAGTGAATTCCTGAGGTTAGAAGTTCTCTTGGCCCTTCTGTGCATTTCCACATCCCCTGTAATTTTTCTCCACTGACGCAGCAGCGTCCTTCGTTAGGCCCTCAACACAGTGGAATGGTGACATGTGGATTTAATTTTGCTTCGCTTCTTGTGCATTGTTTTTTTCTCAAGCTCAGACTTACAACCTCGGGGTAGACAACATTTACCTGGTCCACGATGACCTGGAGAAGCCGCTGGGGAAGATGGCGATAAAACTGGGAGGCAGCGCAAGGTATGAAGGGAAAGCCCCTGTGGAAAACGATTTGGAAAGATTTGTGTGAGCTGCATCTGACTTTTGTACATTTTAAGCCGGGCATTCAGGGCTGTGGTTGTCCCATCTCCACCTCCAGGGCTGCAGAGGTGGCAGCTGATCAGCGACAGAAGCTTTCTAAGCGAGGGTCACTCTGTAGCGCTTTTCAAGCTTTAACTGACATGCTCCTGCAGTTTCCAGGTTAAAGAATCAGTTAAACCAATGATATTTCCAACTGTGGGCTCTGGCCATACACATGCAGGAAATGACAAGTGCCCAGGCTACTGGGATAAAACACAGCAGTGACAGCCCAGAGTGGCATTGGGCAACCTCCCTGAGTCCTGGGTAACCTAGCTTCATCAGCACTCGAGAGCTAACCGAACCAGACCTGTGTCTGTTGTGACAGTGACTGAAAAGCAGATTTTCTGAATCAGTTATGTTCCCCACAGACTTGTCCCTAGGAAGTATCCTCTTTCCTTACCATGTTCCATTCCTGGCTCTGTTAAGACCTGTCTAAGGCAGGCAACATATGCAGCAAATACAGTGCTTTCAACTGCTGGAGAAGGGAGTGTGCCAAGGCCCCTGCTGGGGAGTTGAGTGCAGGGCAATGAACCCACTGTATCTGCACAGCTGTATCCTGGCCTGCGCACCCTCATTAACAAGATACTCTGACTGGGGATCACCAAGTCGGTTTGGCCTAGATCAGAAGGTGCTGCACATAAGTGATGCTTAGCCTGAGTGTGGGACTGGGAGTAATGAGCTGCACCTCTCTGACACTGACTGCCCCTCTGACCCTGGGTGTGTTACCTAAGGTCTGATTTTCTGAAGCTTTAAGCGCTCCGCACTCCAGGGGCAATCGGGGGAGCTGCTGATGCTCAGCATCTCTGCAAAAGGAGGCAAGCCTGCCTGTGGCCTCCTCTGCACAACTTTACATCACTTTCCCAGGGGGTACATTCAGATGCTGCTTTGAGTTACTTGTGCTTTAGTCTAAGCGTGACTAAGCTAACCCATCCTCAGATCCTTTCTCTCAATGAAATCCAGGTGTCTGCCTGGGGTTTGCACCAGGTAAATTAAACCAGGGCAACGTCCCACCTCTCCTTAAATCAGTGCAACTTGGTGTAAACCAGCCCAGTGCCTGGGATTTATGTAAAGGGAGATAACAGGGCATCCCTACTTGGCTCCCAGTGTTGGGAGCAGGGATTGGTTACTACATGTACAGAGCAAAGGGGAGGAGATGTAAGTGTCACTCCCCTAGGGGTGGGCTCTGACCTGCACTCCTGATGGCTGGTCTGTCTTGCTTTCTCTAGGGGCCATAATGGGGTCCGTTCCTGCATCAGCTCCCTGCACTCAGATGTAAGTCAGCCTTGAAAGGGTGAAGGCCTCTATCGTTTAGCATATGCAAAGCACCTTTGCTCCCAGCCCAGGGAGTTTTTACCCACCCCCGTCCCCAGGAGGGCCCCCGCCACCCCCATTGCCTTAGCTGCCCTCTGGGTCTGAGCTTCCTCTCTTTAGCAGACAGACCTTCATCTCCTACTCCCAGCCCAGCCCTTCTCACCAGTCCTTTCATCCCTGAGCCCAGCCGTGGAAGCAGGAGCTAAAGTGGAACCACATGGCCTGGCCGGTCCAACTGCACTGCATTTGTTGGACATGTGATTTCCAAGCTCATGTCAGCTGGAGCACAGCCTTAACCTGGCCATGGCCACAGCCCGGCAAGACAAAGGAACAGAGCAGGATGCGAGCCCAGCTCCCCGGCTGCTGCTGATCTCTGCCTTGGAGGGCTCTGGGCTTTAGCAAGGCACTTAGCATTCACTTCACCCCGCAGGCGCTCCATTTGGCTGCTCCCTGGCTAACCAGGCTCCCGAGGCTCTCCTGCCCCCCGAGCCCCACGTCAGAGCCTCCAGTATCTGCTCTGGCTCCAGGCTGTGCCAAGTGGGTTTAGCACTTTGTAGCAACTGTCATACTGTGCTGGGAGCCCAGCTCGGGTGAAGGCAGGCGCCAGCAGCAGGGGCCGGCGGCGGCTGGGAGAGGCCCCCCAGCACACGCTGAATTCTCATCTCTCCTTGCAGCGCATGGTGCGGCTCAGAGTTGGCATCGGCCGGCCAGCGGGGGAAGCTACGGTGGAGGGCTACGTACTGGGCCGGTTCAGCAGTGCCGAGCGTGAGGTCCTGCAGCACATCCTGGAGCAGGCAGCTGACCTGCTGCTGCAACACATCCTGCAGAGGAGCAGTGGCAAGGCCGCCCTGGCTCTGCACGTGGGGCAGGACCACACGCCCCTGGGCAACCAGGGAGACGGGACCCTGTGAGGTGGTGGGGGGACTTTATGAACCTGGTGCCAATGGAAAGCAGTGGGCCTGGACTCCTCCATGGGCCTCTGGGTTCACCTGCTGCTGCTGGGGCGGCCTGGGGGAGCTTAGCAGAGAGCACTGGCCCCACGAGCCAAGGGCAGCTCCTGGCAATGAAAGGGGGGAGGGAGAGATTGCCACCCCCGCAGGCTTCTCCCAAGCCCATAAGCACTGGTAAAGGCAGCCCTGCAGAGAGCCGGGCTCCACGCGGGCATGGGGAGTGCTATAGCCCAGCGCCTGCACCTGGCTGGAGCTGGAGGCCAGTTGAGCTTCGGGGCGCCTGCCTCCTTGCCCACCTTGGCCCAAGCACTGGCCCCGTCTCCCTGCAGAACAGGCCTAGGACTCGGTGATCTTGCCGGGTCTCAGCTTGGCCTTGGTTTCCAGCCAGACGTCTCAGTAAGTCCATAGGCTTTATAGGGCCGTTTGGCCTAGACTAAAAGACACCCAGGCGCCATCCTGTGCGCGCGTTGCCAGTCCCTGCCCTTCACACAGGTGTCCTGGGGGCAGAGACGGGAGCGTCAGCTGGCAGAGCCTGGTGCTCCTCCCCGCCCGCCGCAGCCTCTCCCAGTTTGGTCAGCAGGCCCTGCAAGGAGCGTCTGGCCACGATCTCCGGCAGGGGCAGCAGCGGCTGCTGCTTCCCCTCTTTCTCCTCCGACCAGGACGTCACCAGGGGCTGTTGGGAAATGGGCAGCGAGTCAGAACTGTCACAGCAGCCGCTCCACCCCTCTGGGCGTGGGGCAACGCCTCTGGCGCTTGGCTGAGCTTCCCCTGCCCAGGCGGGGCCATGGACAGAACCGTTAGGCACAGGGACTTGGTGCTCACCTCCCTCCTCAGCCCCAGGCAACTCCCTCTCTAACCTCCCAGGCTGCCTGTTCCCTCCTGGCCCGAGCACCCCCTCACCTCCCAAGCGCTGGTGTAGGAGCGGAGGCTGCCGAGGCGAGTGGTCTTGGACAGCGGGCCCAGCTTGCTCATGCTGTGGAAGAGCCGCGCCCCAGGCCACCGCTGTGCTAGCGGGTGGTGCGGGGTGACGCAAGAGGCCTTTTGGGACGGAGCTGGGGGGCAGCTGGCTGGCGCTGAAGGGAACGGGAATGGGTCAGACAAGGGGACGCTGGGGGCGGGTGAGACACAGCCCAGGAACTGACATGCTGCTCCCACAGGGAGTGTGGCAGCCCCAGGAGACACTGTACTTCCCACCTGCCCAGGCTGCCCTAGCTGAGCTCCCCAGCTCAGGCACTGGAGGCAACTGCACAGCACGGAGCAGGAGAGGGTCAGCCGGATTTGGGGGTGGGGAGCAAGCAGCCAATCAGAGACCGGCGAGAAGCGCACGCTCCAGGGCTCAGCAAGGAGCGCTGGAGCTAGCGCAGGGGGGAACGTGCGGCTGTCAGATTGCTGGGAGGGCGGGGAATGAGCTAACAGTGGCCTGGGAAGGTCCCATTTGCCCTGCCTGTCCCGGAGGGCTCTCGGAGGTGGGAGTCATGACGGCAGAGGAGCAGGGAGGCAGGCGATTAGACACAGAGCTGGAAGGTGGTGATAGAGCTCCAGGTCACACGGGGCTATGGAGACAATCGAATAATGCAAAAAAGGCACATCCCCCTTTGTCTCCTCCTTGCCAGTGGCGGTCGGGTCAGGTCTAGCCTCCAGCTGGGACCTGCCTCTCCTGGGTGCAAGGAGCTGTCAGGATAGGGCCTGGCTGAGAGTCGGCCTATTTCCTACTGACCCCTCTGCTGTGGTCCCAGGGCCATGCTCCCTGCTGGCCATTTTCGGTGGCCCAGCCTGAGACGTGGGCCCAGCCTTGGTCGCCCGCCTCAGCAGGCCCAGCAGGTTCCGCAGCATCTCCTGCTGGCGCAACTGGAACATCACGTCGAAGGCACCATCCTCCTCGTCCGACGGCCTCTCCTGCAGGGCAGTGAGGGGAAACAACGCAGTGTTTGCTCCCTCCTCCGTGACGTCAGAGCACAAGGCCCCCACAATTCCTACCATAGGCAGGGGGAGCCCCACACACAGTCTCCACTCCCATGGGCCCAGCTCCTGCATGCTGGGGGCACCCAGAACCCAGCAGCTCCCATCAGCGAGGGGGGGCCCCAACACAGAAGCAGGCCCCAGCACCACTCAGAACTGGGCTGGGACAGTGAGCGGGAGTTGGAGCCAGTGGGAGTTAAAGGATGAAGCCAGACTTTAATGGGGTTCCCTGGAACCGCTGCCTGGCATCTCTTGGCTTCCCCGCCAACTCCATCTCCCCCCTGCTGTGAGATCCTCCCTTGGGTGCAGCTAAGCACTCAGTGAGAGACCTACCAATTGGTGTAATGGGATTTCTAGTCCTCATGCAATAAATACCACGTATGTGCAGGGTTAGGACATGTGGCATAGCAGCTGGCAGCATGGACCATCCTGCCCCAGGGCTGTCCTCCACCAACTGCCCTCCGCACACCAGGCCCCCAGAGGGGAGAAAGGAAATTACAGTGACTCCTGCCAAAGCAGCCCTGACACGTTCTGGTTTGGTGCAAAGGGAGGAGCGGGAAACAGCTGCCCCACGAGAGTCAGCGCCCAGGGCCAGGGTGGGTGTTTGTACAGAGCAGGATGCTGGTGGCTCTGGTCTAGGTGTAGTGACTTGCATGGCAGAGTCGGGGCAGGACACCTGCCCACGCGAGGCCATTGCGCTCTCTCAGACGATCACAGCTGCTTTGGCGAATGGGGATGGGTGCAAACCCCAGCCCCATTCAAGACCTCCCTAATTGTACAACTTCCTCATCCTCTGATGCAAAATCAATTCCAGTCAGTGGAAGGGCCTCCCACGTCAACACAGCAGTGCAAAGTGAGACCCCACTCGCTCCACACTCTGCAGGTGCCTCTCATGTAGGGATGGAGCCAAGCACAGAGGCAAGAGCTAGGGCCCAGCCTAGGACTCCGGAGGCCTGGTGTCAATTCCCAGCTCCACCACTGACTTCCTGTGTCAGCTTTGGCAAGTCACTTAATCTTCCAGGGCCCCATCTCTACACTGGGGGAAGGAGCACTGCTCTTCCTCTCTGGAGCTGGGGGGGGGAACACTGCCCAGCTTCTGCTAACGGGGGCCATATAAGAAGCCAAGACAGACCAGGCTCAGGAGCCTCCAACTCTCCTTAGCAGGATTTTGGGCAAGTTCATGAGCTTCCCAACAGTTGGCTACCCCAATCTGTGCCCGCGTTGCCCACTTCTTAATGGAACCACTTCCTTCTCTACAGCCTCTACTGGAAAGAGCTGGAAGAGCCTTAAACACTAGCAGAGCAAGGCTCACAGCCAGCTGCAGGGCAGGGCAGTATCATTATCTCCATTTCACACATGGGGAAACTAAGGCGCCGAGCTGGGAAAAGGACCCAGGAGTGCTGATTCCCAGGCTGCTGCAGACAGTTCTGCTCCCCTTCTAGGTCTCAGGGCTTCCTTACTTGACCTCAGTGACCCAGTGGTGGCTGATGCCCACTGGTCCATCTGTTCTGTTCTAGCTTTGGGGAGAAAACTATGGAAACCCTCCCAGGACCATGCTGGGCTCTGGCCCACTCAGTGGCAAGCATCCACCCCAGCGCATCCACCCCAATGGCCAGGACTGTTTGAGTCTCACCTGCAGCAGGTCCATCAGGGCTTGGGCAGCCTGGTTCAGGCTCCTCTCTGCCTTCCTCCTGAGCTTTTGCTCTTCCTCCAGGTGCTTGGCCTGACTCGGCTCTTCATCCTTCTTCCTTCTCAGCTCCTCCTTCAGCTCCTTCAGCTCCTGTCTGCAGGGACAGAGGCAGACAAGAACGGCCGGGGTGAATAGCGAGACAGAGAGCCAGAGATAGCCATCTTAGCCCACAGCCACTTCCCCTGGGGATGCCTGGAGTGCAGGGAATTGCTCCTCCCCTCCACCTGGCCCCAGAGAGCCATGTGCCCATTTGCATGCCCTTGGCTGAATCAGGGAGGTCTGTCTGCCTGCCTGTTACATGTCTGTCCAAATCGGGGCCCCAGGGAAGTCTGTGTGTCTGTCCAAATCAAGTTCCTCTGCTTATAGCTGCCTGTCTGTCCATTGCAGGCAGATGTGTCTGTCTGTTCAAGCCCGGACACCAGGGAGACAAGCAGGTCTGCATCTGACAGTCAGTCTGTCTTAGTCAGGGAGCTATGTGTGTGGATTGGCCGGGGGGTGGTAAATCTGGTTTCTGAGATCTGTGTGTCTATCCATCCGTCCATCTGACTAAGCCAGGCCCCGGGCAGCCTCCCTGCACATCAGTGGCACCAGGGTCTCAGAGAGAACTTACTTTCCAAGAGTTTCTGCCCCAGTGAAGCGCTCGGGAACACCAGGCCACCCGTCCCCATGCTGGCTGCCACTCCCTGTGGGGTTCCACAATGACCCTTACAGACAGCAGGCCCTGAAACCCAGCTGGGTGACCAGAGTGGCCCTTGCTGGACAGGATGGACTCAGAGGCCAGGCACTGACAGAGGGTTCTCATGGCTGTGGCTGGGGCCTTTTGGGGACCTCTGACAGCACGAGGCACAGCAGCTCTGCTGGAGGGCGGGGAGACACGACAGAGCCTTGCTGAGTGTGTCACAGGGCTGAGGTGACAGACACACTCAGGGTAAGCACTAGCATAATCCTGATAATATTCTTTCCTACTCCCTACCACTGCAAGGGCTCCACGTGCTTTTCAGACATTGCTTAGTTAAACATCACCAGGCCCCTGTGAAGCAGGTGAATGGATATACAGGGACCACTTCCCTCAGCACTTAAATGCAGCCACCTCTTGGGTGCAAAATGGCAGCTGTTTAACACCTCACTGCAGCACTGCACGGCAGTGGGGTCAGAAAGTGAAGAAAAATCCCCCCTTGAGTTCCCATTGCAGAGAGTGCTGAGCCAGGACACATCAGATAACATCACCACTCTTCCCAGTTCCCACTCTGAGGGCAACAGGCAAAAGCCGTGTTTCCCAAAGGGTTTCAAGAGGTATGTGACAGAAAATAAATGACTAAAAACCAGCAGATAAGCCCTGGGACGACACTGGGAGATGGGGTTCGCTGGTAAGGCCGGAGTCCCAAAAGGGGTAGGCAAATGCTTTAAGTCTGGGAAACACTGGGCACAAGGAATCAGGACTAGACTTAAAACATTTCCCTCAGTGCAGTTCTCCACCCGGAAAAGCATTTTGTCGAGATGCATCCATTTCAATGGCAAAAAGTCAAAATTTATCACAGTGGCTTCCCTGTTGCATTCTGAAAAGGCAAAACGTTTCTGTTTGGCCTCCTTGTTCTGATTAACGTCACGTAGCCCTGGGAAAGCATTAAGTATCTAGCACGTTCCACCCTGCGTTTGACACCTGATATTAAATGGGAAGGTTTTAACACTAAGTGGAATTTTTGTTACAAATTTTCTAATTTTTTATTTGGAGCAAAAGGGGTTTTCAAGATGTCGGCGTTTCCCATGGAACTGAACGTCCAGTCCCTGGCCCACTGGCACCTGGCTCTGCGTCTTCTGTCTCGTGGAAGAGCTAACCTTGCAGCGTGGCTAGCCCCACTGGGAGCTTACAGGCACCATTTTCTGACACACAGTTCTCGTAATACCTGGCTTTTCCTTGGAGGTCTCCCATCCCACCTGACCTCGCCACACACAGCCTGGCAATGTAATGGGATCCCAGTGCAAAGCCTCTGCTTTGCCTCTACATGGCCTTGCAACAAGGCCAAGCTGTAGCGCTGCAATAAGATCTGCCCCGGGCTCCCCGTGGCTTGCTGTGGCCTCCTCTCTGCTTCACGTACCGTAGCACCTGGTTCTCCTTCTGCAGCATCTCATGAGCCACCTTCAGCTGGTGTATGGCCTCCTTCTGCTGCCTGTGCTCATCCACCAGCACCTGCTGCTCTTTGCATTTACTGGTGAGCATCCAAATCATCTGAAAACGAGCAGCCGCGACACAGTTCGGGATCAGGAGATGAGAGAAACATCTCAGGCACCAATCTTGGCCCAGGCTCCCAATTGCCTTGTTTGCAGCCCACATACAAGCTGCAAGTTGTCTGAGTTCACTGTCAGGTCCCTGCTGCCCAGGTAATGATTCAACAAAGCAATGAGCCACTTGCACTCATGCTGGGGGCTGAGCAAGCTCTAGGGAAATAGCACCACGAGGGAATGGGGAGACCAGGCCCCCTGACACCTACCATGTGGTCCCTTTGCACAGAAAACCTGGAGCAATGACAGGACCAGAACCTGGCTTTATCACCCTGTCTTCCCTCTGTGCGTTGGTTGAGCTCTTACCTTCTGGTTGCTAAGGCTGTTCTTGGCCATCTGCTTCTCATTGTGCTCCAGCATCTCCAGCTGCTTCTGCATCTCAGCCTGGGCCTCCTTCAGCTTGTCGTTCTCCTGGATGAGGTCATAGCTGCGGTCAGACATCTTGGCCAGCTGGAGGTTGATGGCGACGTTCTCGCGGATGGCGCGCTTGGTGGTCTCGGACATCTGGCTGTTGGAGACCTTGCGGAACTCGGTGGCCACCATGTTAACACGCTGCATCATCTCCTTCTTCAGCCTGCAGGGGCAGGGATGCGTGGCCCACCCAGAGACAGACATCACTCCTGGGGCAGGCCCCACAGCAGCTGCTAGCATCTCAGCCCCAGCAAAGCAGACCCAGTCCAAAGGATTAGCTCCAGCCCGAAGGAAGGAGTGCCCTGGTAGCCCACCCATGGGGGTGCGGTTCACACCATCCCACTCACACACACCCTGCCCACTAAAGGAGCTTTCCTGCCTGCCTGTCAGGGAAGCTCTTCCAGCACCTCCCTAGGTGGAAACTCTTCCTGCATGAGGCCCATCCACCACTCAGTTGCAGAAGGCAGGTCTCCTGGCATCCCACTCAGCCAAGGCAGAGTGCCCCGGAATCCCAGCAGCCTTCCCTCCTGGAGTACCATCATTCCAGTCTCACAACACTGCCCAGTCCTCCAGGCTCGCTCCTCCCTGGAATATCCTGCCCACGTTAGGGGTTCACCCAGCAAGTCAATGGCAAAGCCAGGCTCCCATATCCCACACATCAGACAAACGCTCCCCCTTGAGACTCAGGTCTGGAATTATACAGTCAGTCCCGGGTGCTGACCTGTCTTTGTCCAGCACAGCTTTCCTCTCCAGGTTATAGATATACTCCTTGTGATCTTCTGCTTGGTTCTTCAGCTGCTCCTCCAGGGCTGCAAATCTGCCCATGAGATCATCCTTTTGGATCCGGAACTCCTCCAGCGCAGCCAGCTTCCCACCTGCCAACAGAGATCACTGAGGGCCCAGCAGGACAGCCGGGGGCTTTCACACTGAGCCACAGTGGTTGGGGATAGCAAAGTCTTCAACAAGCCAGCAGACTCCCCTGTTGAGATTCTCCCCAGCTGCTTTTCTCACCCCCACACCGTTTTTTCAGCCATAATCCCTGTGAAGCCGGGACTTGTCTCTCCAGTACATTTGTACGTGGCGCTGCTGTAATACCAATAATAGCAGGGCAGCCTACAGGGAAAGCTTGGCCTGAGGCTGCCCAGGCTGTTCTGCCATGGGGCCCAGCAATAAACAGCAATCTCCAGCATGGGAAAGGAGCCATCCACAACCCACACTGTGGTGAAGAAGAGGCAGGCTCCAGTGCGTAAACACCATCCAGCTCCAGCTCCCCACCTGCATGTGTCCTGCCTCCATCCCCACCCCAGACGGAATTAGGGCTGGGCCAGTATTGTCCAGTGAAGCTCAGAAGTGACAGCAAATTGGGTATGTGACTCAATGGACGTGCTCGCAGAAAGCAGCCGCTCCTCCTGAACACTGAAGATTTTTCATCCGAAATGCAAAACCTCCAATCGCCTGTCACACACCCAACCTTTTTTTGTTTTCAGCAGCTTTGGGACAAAACCAAGTCTTGTTTTTCAAACTCCTTGTGTCTGCGGAAAGCTGAGGCGTCCTGCTGAAAACGCCAGCAAAAATGAAAAGCAAAATAATTGTCTTCATCGGAAAAAGGGGCTAGGCGTGGGGGGCGTGTTCCTATTCCCACCTGTTCCAGCCGGGATGTTTCTATGGGCTGTTCTCTCAGCAGGCCATGGCTGCACCCCAAGTTTGAATTATTTACCCCCCGCCCCAGAATTCCAGCCTGTTCCCACAATACAGCGCCAGTAACCCCCTGTCCCAAAAGAACCATGGTACAAGAGGGAAGGGGAAGAGACGGAGCTGGGCCAGGACACGTTACTTAGCAGCATGTTCTCCGAAGTGAGCTGGTCCTTGGTCTCCTGAAACTCATGTCGAACCTGGGCCAGCTGGGCCTCGAAGGCGTCCTTCTCAGCTTCTTTGGCCTGCTGCAGGCTGAGCAGCTGGTTCTCGAGCTCGGTGATCTCGTCCACCCGCTGGTTCAGGGTCTTCTTGAGAAAGGCCACAATCTCCTTGTTGTCATTGGCCATCTGCTCGTACTCCGCCCTGAAGAGGGTCTCGTTCACATGCATCTCGTCCCATTTTCGCTGGTAGCTGCCGGGGGGAAGCAGCACCCAACAGGCAGTGACACAGCAAACTCTGGGGTGGGGTGACTGCCTCCCCCAACTCCCACCTATTTGTAGGGTGGTCCAGTCCTTCCCATTGCTTTGGCCCAGGCCCAGGGCATGCACAGGAGCACAGATCTGGACTGAAAGGAGTACAGCAGAGTCTCAACATTCGCCAGCGTTCCATGCCGAGAACCCTCGTGAATGCTGAATTTCACGAACTTGGCTCCCACCTGGAGCCCAGCTGCGGGTGCTCCTGGCTGGGCCCTGGGGGAAGTAGCCAGTCGGCCGCTCACGAATAATTGAATTCACAAACGTTAAGTTTGTGAATCTTGAGACCCTACTGTATGGTGAGTCCTGGCGCAGTCTCTCAACCCGATTGCAGGATGGGAAAGAGACAGAGGGGGGACACCACATGGGAAGTGGACAGGATGGCCCTGCCCAGCCCTACCATGTTATTCCAACCCAAGAGGCCACACTGATCACTGAAGCAACTAAATAAAGGCCCTTGATATCTATGGGAGCTGCATCTGCTCCTACCGGGACTGAATTTGGCCCATGGGCTCAGTGCAAAGCACCTGGGAACAAAGGAAAGAGAAGCTGCACCTTTGACCCTGGGCTTGGTACCTCTTTTTTGCCCTATACCAATATCTCCCCCATACTAGGAATGGCGCCTGCAGCATCAGTGGTAAGGGCTACCATGAATCTGGGCAGAGATCAGAGCAATGCCTACCTGTCTGGAACAGCTGGACCCCAGAGCACTTCCCAATCTGTATTTACAAGAGTTGTTCCACCCCACGCCAAAATGCAGCCACCTCTGGGGAGGGACATGGGCAGCTCTGTATACAGGTACCCTTCACCCCACACCAAAATGCAGCCACCTCTGGGGAGGGACATGGGCAGCTCTGTATACAGGTACCCTTCACCCCACACCAAAATGCAGCCACCTCTGGGGAGGGGCTTAGGAAGCAGTTTAACACCAGCTCAGCTGGGCTGGGCTGGCCCGGTCTCCCCATGGCTTAGGAAGGAGGAACCGCTGCGCCGAAGGGGGCCCTCAGGAGCTGCTCGGCGAGCTGGGCAGCGCGGCCCAGGGGGGCAGAGTCGGGGGGTCCCGAGGCTCGTCCCTCCAGGGGCGCAGCCACCCCGGCGTTGGGGGCCCCACGTGGGAGCCCCTCCCCTCACCGGGCCAGGCGCTCCTCCAGGTCCCGGATCTGGAGCAGGTAGAACTCGCGGCTGTGCGGGGCCAGGGGCTGCTCCGCCTTCCCGTCCGGCCGGGCCTCCTTGGCCTCCTCTTCCTTCTTGCCACCGCCCTTCTTCTTGGGGGCCATGGCCGCGGCGGGGGGCGGCGGCCGCGGGAAGAGCCTGGCCGGGCAGCCCGTAACCGGGCAGCGCGCTGTACATAGCAACGGGGCTTAAAGGGCCAGTCAGCCCCCTCCCGCCCTGCCCGCACCGCGGGAGCCCCGGGCAGGGCGTTCCCCCCAGGCGGGAAACCCCGCTCTGGGCCACCCGCACTCTGGGATCCCAACCCAATCCTAACCCTAAACTGGGCCACCCCCAAACTGGCGCCCCATAGGCAGCCCGCTTCCCTCCAGTGAACCCCCCAAAACTGTGCCGCCCCCCAGCTGCGAATCCCGGGGCAGCGCAGCCCGCCAGTGCACCCCCCAAGCTGGGGGATCCTGGTGGTGCCACCCCCTGGGCTGACCTACCCCCAAACTGGACTCCCTGCGGGCTGCGCCCTCTCTTTCAGGGGGGTCCCTGGAGCCAGCCCCTGCAGTGTGAGGAGGGCAGTGCATGAGGCTCCCAGGTTTGCTGCGGAGGGCAGGGTCCATGCCACTTGCTGCTGGCCACCCTGGAAAGTCAAGGAGCTCAAAGTGCCACCTGGTTAAAGGCTCTTCCCGGACCTCGCACCCCACCACACCCCCCAGCCTGGTGACAATTCCTAAAGTGGCATTGAGTGGCAAAAGCCACCCCCCAGTTACCTGGCCCCTGGGGCCCATTAGACCAGCACAAGGCTGCAGCAAACACACCCTCCCTGCACCACTTGGTGTAACACAACAACCAGGACCTCAGGTACAGGCACCAGGGAAAATACAACTGCTGGGGCTGTCACAGGGTGGGACAGAGGAAGGCTGAGGCAGCAGTGAAGGTTCTTGTCGAGATCTTAGATGTACGAGTTCACAGGCCACACATTCCCCATGTGACCATGGGCACGTCACCATCTCTCTAGGCCTCAGTTTCCCCCTCAGTGAGGGCACATGAAGCCCAAGTTTGAGAGGGGGTCACATAAATACCTAGGCAGTTCCTGTCGAGCTTAGGGAGGTCACACTGATGTAGATGTCATGTGATAGAGCTCAGGATTTCTTCCCTATACAAAATGATGTGGGCACTGAAGCCCAGAACCGGGTAGCCAGTCTCCCAGGAGCATGTGGGATGGTAGATTTTGATTTGCCCATCCGCGACACAGGCACAGGGACAGCAATTCCCCTTCGTGAAGGACTTTGACACCTGCACCCTAACATTGATTCAAGCATAGCCCCCGCTCCGGGCAGCGAGCGTTTGGTCAGACACTTCCTCTGCCCTTCCTGAAGGTGGCCTGGAGCCCAGTTCAGTGGCACTGCACAAGGAGCTTTTGGGCCCATTTGTCTGATGTAACCCAAAGGTCGGGCTTGAAATTCTCCTTTTGTTTTCTGTCCGTGGGGCAGGTGCTAATCAAATGGGGCCGGTCAGTCAGTGGTAAAGAGACTAGCAGTAGTTCCCAAACTCTTCAGTATCATGCCCCCCCCGTTTTGATTTTTGAGAACGCCTCAGGCCCCCCCACCGCTTCTTTACCATCATCTAACCCCCCTTTAACAAAAAAACTCAGTTCACAATTTAAAATGAACACAGAAATGATATACAAATGTTATTTAAAATGAGAAATAAGCACAAACAGTTTTCCTTGGTCCCTTGCAGGTGCCTGGTGCAGCCCCAGCTACCTGCGCCCTGTGCCAGCCACCAGAGCTGCCTGTGCCAGCTGCCTGCCCACCTGAGACCTATGTTGCCAGGGCCGCCCACCCGAGCCCCACACTGCCAGGGCCAGCCACCTGACCACCTGCCAGCCACTGGGGCCAGCTGCCCACTGGCTGCCCGAGCCCCAGTGCTGGGACCAGCCACCCACCCACCAGCTGCCCACCCCAGCCATGGGCCAGCCACTTGAGCCACCCACTCAAATCCCACAATGCCAGAACCAGTTGCTTGTCCACCATCCCGAGCTGCCTGAGCCCCACGCTGCCGGGGCCACCTGGCCGAATCCAGCACTTCCGGGGCCAACTGCCCACCCCCCAGCCCAAGCCGCTGGAGCTTTGCAATGCCGGGGCCAGCCCCCTAAGCCCTGCAAGCCGTCTGGCTGCCCGAGCCCCTCCCCTCCCACAAAGCCAGGCACTCCCAGCCCCCCCCATCTAACCCATCCTCCTGACACTCACTCACCTTTGCAGGAGGCAGCTAGCTCCAGGTGGGTCTTTGCCAGCTGCCTGCTTTTGACAGCAGCTGTGCCGCATTGCCCACGTAAAATGGCATGGACTGAGACACAGAAGCAAAGCCCAGCTTTCTTCAGGTGGGGAGGATGTCGGGGGCGGGGGCTGGACTGCCTCACCCTCCCCCAGAATTTCTTCCTGCCCCTCCCCCCAGGGGCATGCACCCCAGTTTGGGAAGCCATGGACTAGAGGAATTCTAGTGCCAAGTATATAATGGGAGGAGAGAGGAAAGCACCAGGTGGAAAGGCATAGATGATTTGGCAAAGATTATCTGGGCAGGGACTTCATTTTACTTCTCCACTGAACAGCTGGGCCAGGCTACCACCAAAGCAGTTCCAGGCTCCTCTAAACGGAGGTAAGACTGCCAGCTACCATGAGAGCTGCAGGTTTCTGCCCAGGAATGCTCAGGGTGCAGGGTCACTTTGAACAGCACTTGGGAAGCCAGTGCAAAGTCTGAGTTGTCCAAGGTGGCTGTGAAATGCCACTGGGCTAAAAGGGAAGTTTTACACTTATCCTGCCGCTCCCATTTCAGTGACTACACGGGGAGCAAAGCAGGGCTGAGCCAAGCTCCCTGTCTTTGACATGGCCGCAGAACGCTGGCTAACCTGCTCTCCTGCCCAGATGTCGATGCAAGGACATTTCAAACAGCTCTTCTCACGTCGACGCGCACACTGGCATTTCCCTCCCTGCCCAGCAAAGACACGGCAAGATGCAACCATCCAGAAGGCACAGAACAAGATCTAGGGTACCCAGCACCGGGGCAGATGGAGCTCCCTCCTCCCGTGGGGGGACGTCTTTGAAACCCTTGATAGATATTAAACTAATTAACCTTTCCATTGATGGAGGGAAGGTTCTTCTCCTGTGTCCAACAGCTGAGGCCAGTGAGGCATAGACGGGAGATGGGACTGGCTCAAGGTCACCTGGGCAGTGGCAGTGCTAGGCAGTTCCTGTCTTTGGTTCTCTGTTTGAGACATGAAACCAGCCTTCATTTTCCTGCACAAATCAGCAATGGAAACACCAACCTGCAGGGCAACGCCACATACCAGGCGGCCGGCAGCTCCCCCCTGCCACACACAGAGCCTCCACAGAGCCTGATGCTCAGTGCTGGGCTGGTGCTGAAGGTTTCTCGCACAGGGACATCCCAGACTGTGGTCCATCTTTCCTGGATCCCACACTTAGCCCACCCCCCCACCACTTCTCAGCTCCCATCACCACCCAGTTCACACGTGGATTTCGTACCATTATAACTACATCAGTTAAGGGTGTGATATTTCTATCAGTTATATCAGTACCCAGTATAAAGACTTCCTACACGGGAGTAGCTTCTTCCCCTTCCTCTGTAGCATTCGGAGGCAAATCACTAGGCACTGGCCGTGCATTGCACGAGGAGGAAGGGGAGTGATCTGGGCATTGCAGATTATTGTACACGTACGTGCCCCATGTCCTGAGCAGGAGAGATCAAATGCAATACACACTAGAGAACACTAGAGGGGGCTACAGAGAACAAAGAGATGGTGATGAAGGAGGAGTGAGTTGGTTTAAATAAAGCCCAGTTTAATCCTCTTGATGGCTGGCTTATTTGAGTCAAAACAGGCTGCACATGAGAGAAAACCCAGCTGGCAAAATGCAGAGAGAACTCCAAGTTGCAATCAGCTGGGCCGATCTTTGCATTACTTCTGACCTGCACTGGATTCTCCCCCTACAACTCTGGAAGTCTGGGACAAGGCACTGCCTCTTCAGCAGTTCTCAGGCACCCCCCACCTCACATTGAGGTGCCACGGCAAGGCATGCAGGCTGGGGATCAGCTCCGAGTGAGGGCGGAGAAGAGAAGGAGTTTGATTCCATTGGAGTTGATCAGATAGGACAACATCTAGACAAGTATTACCAAAGAATCACAGCCGTTGGCTCTAACACACACCCCCAACTCCACAGCCAGGCAGCTCTCGGCAGAGCTGGCTCCTGCAGGAAGGAGCTCAGTCTGAAAGTACCAGACAAGCCAATACCTGGAAGGCTACTGAGCCTCGTGCATCTGCAAACAGTTCTGTGCTTTCAGACAGAGGCACCAGTAGAGATGGGGAAGAAGCAGTAGGTAAAACCAAAAGCTCCACCCTCTAGCAGAGTTGTTTGGACAGTCAAACTTGGTCCCCCTCGGTCCAATCCAAGCCTATGGTCTGTGACTGTAGGCCCAGGTTAAGCACCCCCCTTTGGTCACACAAGCACAGCTGCATCTCTCAGACGGTAGCCAGTGGAATCTGCAGCAGGGCAGAGTGGCTCACAGTGTTGCTCCTTTGTAGCGGTCATGGAATGGGAAGCATCCCTGGAAAAGGAAACGAGAACCCAGTGTCACTGGTGCAAGCTGGGATTGTGCCATTGTGGGGAGCCAGGTCCCTGTGCTGATGTGGGGCCAGGCTGCAAAAATCAACAGTTTAGTGTCCCAAATGCTCCCTGTTTATGCACTGAGCTTCCCCGTGTGCCGCATTAAGCTTGTCTCCCTGTTCATTGCAAGACGGCCTGGCTGTGTGGCTGGACATCTCAGGGAGATGGCCACCCAGAAGAGAAAGCGTGACTGGGCCATGCAGAGCAGATTCTGCTCTGCCCACAAAGAGGGTCCCTCCCATCAGGATGGAGATCCAGTGGCAGGAATCTGCCGGGGGGAAACTTGCGACATGCAGCAGAGGTTCTGTGGATGGATGTGGGACTTCAGTGTGCAGCTCAGGAACCCCACCCCACAGCCACTGTCCGCCAGGGTATTAACCAATACACAACCGGAGAGCGAAGGGGTAAAGCGATCCCACTCTGTGGGACACTCCCCAGACGCAGCAGCAGATTCAGGCTGGAGTCACAGCAGGTACTCTGCGTGGCTCACCTAACGCTCAGCCAGGGCCACGTACAAGTCTGCATGCGAGGAATAGTCTCTTCCACTTCTGTGGTGCAGCCACCTCTGGGGAGCAGAATGCCAAGAGAGGGTATGTACTGGCACACTACAGCCCAGGCTATGTGCCTGACCCACCATGTGCTGACCATGGAAACAAGGCCAGGTTCTTTTTGTTTCAAGCCTTGTCCAGTTCATTTGCTCCTACTTGGAGCCCTTCGCTGCTAGACTTCTGCCCAGGGATCATTTCCCGCTAGCACAAAACTGCCAGACAGAAGGGCTTTGTCATGGAAATTCCAATGAGGATTAACGATTGCTGTGCTAAGTTTGGGACAGACAAAGCATCAGTTTGCACCAGGGCTGCTCTGCAGTCTGGCATCAACACTCTCTCATTTTCCAATTACAGAGCAAGCTCCGTGAAATACACCAGCCAGCCTCCCACACCTGCAGGAAGCCAACTGAGCTGCGAGCGTGTCAGGCGCATGTTGGGATGCCAGGAACGACGTGCTCTCCCCTCACCGCCTCTGCCTCAGGAGTTCCAAGCACTTCACAGGCAACAGCTAAATGTGGCCTCTCCCCTCCTCTGGGAAGCAGAGGTACCTCATCCCCATTTTACACACAGTAGTAAGTGACTTGCCCAAGGTCACAGAGCAAATCAGTGGCAGTCAGGACTAGAGCCTGGCAAGCCGGATGCTCAGTCCCCTCCCCTAGCCAGTGGATAACACTGCCTCCCAAAAGTACTCTGAACACTGATGTGACATCCTATGTTTCCAGTCCGTATCTCCCTTCCATGACCTCAACCCTGGGGATGCAGAAAAAGGGATTTGTCCCTAACATCGCAAGAGCAGGTCTGGGTCAGAACCCTGGGGAAGGGTGAGTGTCAGCCCCCAGTTCTCTTGCACAGGAGAGCACCAAGTATTCAGGGAGCAGCGGGACATCCCAGCCACTCCCTCAAGGACAGCTCAAAGAGGCTGTGGTCTTGCCCTTCAAGCACTGACTCAGGAATCCTGGGTTCTGTTCACCTGCCACTGACCTACTGCCCAAGCACAGGCCAGTTCAGTGCTTTGGTTTGACCTACGCTAGAGGAAGGAGGGTGGGGGACTAAATTCCTTGGTGGCCGTCGGGTGCTTTGAGTGGGGTAGGGGAAGGGAAAGGTGCTGCTGACGAGCAGGGAGATTTCAGACACGTTCGCAGGGCAGCTTCTCCTGGCAGCCAATTTCTGGCCATACAAACCCATGAACTGGCTTGGTTACACACATACTCTGCAGCGCTTACCAGGCTGACGTTACAGCTCGTCCCGGCCGGTGGAGCGGAAGGAATGGCCAGCGTTCCTTTGGGAACCTTTCAGTGTCTTCTGCGAGCCGCTCCAGCCCGTTGTCTTGGTGTCATCATCCCAGATGGTGGATGTTTCCGTATCGCTGAGCCACTCGGCATCCCCGGTGTAGTGAGTGGGGTAAGCCAGCAGGGGGTGGACCGAGTACACCAGCAGGTCTCGTTTAGCAAAATGCTTCTTGTAATCCTCGCTAGGAAAGAGAGAGAGGAAAATCCAAGTGGCTGGGTCAAAACCCCAAGGGGGCTGGGGAACACACGCTGTGAGCCCCAGGAACGCCAGGGCCGGCCTGCAGCTGTGGGGGAAGCGGAGCCCCTGGCCTCTCTAACGCTGCTCTTTGGGCCTCTGACACCGAAGAGAAAGTGCCCTGAGACCCGGCACCGAGAGGGACCATCCGAAGCATTTCCTGTTGGGCCTGGGAGCCCAGAACGCCGGGCAGGCTCCTGGTTCAGTGACAATCTGTAGGTGAGAGGAATTCGCCCATCCCCCCCCTCACAGAACAGCTCTAACCACAGCCAAAGTGCTTCGCTCGGCTGGGGCTGACTGCCCAGGAACATGCTTCTTGGCATCCACGGCAGAGCTGGGCCGTTCCCAGGCTCCTCGTTAAACTCCAGCAAACAAGGAATCCCGCGATGAGCTCAGCCTGCCGCCTGCGAGGGCGGCCAGACTGTGGGAGGGGCTGGAACGGGATGCTGGGCAGCCAGCAGCCTCCTCATAGGGCAGATGCCTCCTCTCCTCTTGGGAGGCTCATGGCAATTTCTGCCCCCAATACCCTGCACCCCAGCAGCCCCATGGCAGGGTTCCTGGCAGCCCTTAGTTGGACTGGAGCTCTCCCCACCCCCGGGGCCGTTCCCATCACATCCAGCTCCACAGCTGGCCCAGCACCTGCCTTGTGCGTCAGCTCAGACCAAGGCCTCCTGCAGAGCCGGGTGCTCGGCTAGTCCCAGTTAGGCCATTGGGCTGACCCAGTGCCAGACAAGACTGGGCTGCCGTTATTCGAGCTAGCTGGGGACTTGGAACGGTTCCTGGTGCACGCCCAGGGCTTTCTCTGGCCACCTTCCCTCTCCCTCCATTCTTTTAATCCCTGTTTCCCTATCTCCCTCCTTCTCCCCCCGCGCCCCACCCGAGGCCGGCCAGAGGGGCAGGCAGTCAGCACTCCATGGCAACAGCCTGAGTGGAATCTGACAGCACTTCAGTCTGAGCCACACGGCCACCCTGGAGAGGTGGGAGACGTCCGGGGGCCATGGCTATGGTGGGCCTGCACAGTGCGTGGAGCTGGATGGGAGACAATGCAGGAGGGAGCCGGGGGCCTTGACCGCAGGCTGCATTTACAGCCTGGGGTCTGGAAAGGCGCTGCCATCCCCAGACAAGCCTGCGCCCTCACACCTGCATGCACAGACTCCCTGGCCACAAAAACTACACTCTCCGGTCCACCAGGCATTCCAGTGGTCCTGGTTCTCCCGCTCAGCCCCTGCGTGTGATTTCAGTGCGGCTGAACAGCGTCTGGCCAAAAGCTCTGGAGTCCTCTGCCTACCCCGGCACACAGGCAGAGTCAGAGCCAGCGCCTCTGCGGCTGGCCTGCCCCTAACCGGGGGCAGAAGAGCCCCACAGCCCAGCCAGGGGCAGCGTGGGGGAGAAATCAGTGGCGCTAAGCTCATCTCACACCAGCCCTTGTTTGGCTGTTCTCTCAGCGCTGAGCCCTCCTCCCCGACAGCTCGCTGACAGCCCTTTTCCACAGACCGGCGCGCGGCCACAACCGAGGGGGATGAGCTCACGGGAACAGATGTTTTCCGCCAGCGCACGAGTAACGCTGGCTGGAGGGGGGCTGGGGACACGCACATGTTTCTTCACTTATGCGGCCGAGCTGCTCACAGAGCCCGAGCTGCAAACCAGACTAGACGGACTGACACCCGACTGGGAAGGGAAACAGAAGCAAACCCGCTTCGAGGAGCTGGGGGGTGTCTGAATAGACTGGAGATCCCCCCAGCCCTGGGGTTTCCCCTTCTCAGCCAGCACCAGGAGCAGCAGCCAGAGCCCATCCTTACTTGGGGTGCTTGTCATACATGATGGGCAGGAACTCATCCACCGGCAGCATTCTGGACAGGGGCTCAGCCGCGACCAGCTTCTGGGCCCCCTGCTGGGAGATGATGTAAGCCAGGGTCCAGTAGGAATATTCAGCCACCACCAGGTTCCGCACATCCTCCACTGGCTCCTCGTCCTCCGAGGTCACCTGCTTCCTGCCCAGGTAGCTGCAGAGGCAAGAGCAGCCCCTCAGCTGAGGGAAGGAGCCCGGCCCGCAGCAATCCCAGGTGGTGGACAGGCTGCCAGGGACTGGGTGCAGACTTGTCTCCAGAAGGCGGGTGCCAACCAGCAATGGGGCTCAGAACACCAGCCCTGGCCAGGGGCATTCGCCGGTCTGAAAGCAGGAGCCAGCATCAGAGGTACTAACCCACAGGGGAGCAGGCAAGGGACCCCCAGACCGTGTGGGGAGAGTCCACCAGTGACAGCACTCGGAAGGCAAGCTTGGGATGAGCCCCCCGCCCAGCCCTGCCCCTCCCCCTGCCCCAATGCGGGCTGACCCAACGTACATCAGGTCCCAGTCCAGCTGTGCCCACTCCAGCTCCTCCATCAGCCGCGTCAGCCGCACCTTGAAATAGGCCTCAAAGCGCACGTCATCCTCAAACACCACCACTTTCTCCAGCCCCCGCGCCACAATCTGCAGGGAGAGCCCGAGCAGCTGTCGTTACAGGCCCTGACACTCCCTCCTAGACCCCCTTCCCTAGGGCAGTGGCACCAGGTCTGGTTGGGGCTTGCGGTAACGAATCCCCCCTCCCCAAGAACAGCGGTGCAGGGGAAAGGAGATACCCCTGTGCCAGGGGCTCCGACGGAGGGCACCATGCCAGCCAGGCAGAGGCAGAGTCCATCTCTCACTCTGTACAATGGCCAGTGCCTCGGGGCCCCCATGGCGTTAGCATTATCTCCCTCCCGCCCGCATGCTTATCGTCTTCCTTTACCTCTTTCCAGATGTAATAATGGCTGAGGAAGCAGCCGACCTCCCCCTTGGTGAGCGTCCTGCCAGAGAAGGGGTCATAGTACCCTGGGAGCAGGTCCACACCCAGGTTCTTAATGTCACTGCTGTTCAGGGCGCTGGAGGTGAGAGGCCGTGGTTAGGGAACAATCCTGCACTGGCTGGAGGATGGATGATGGCCATGATAGAACCTTCCCATCTCTAATTCCCACTATCCTGCACACCAGAATAACAACAGTTCTTCTGTCCCAGCTCCTGGCCCAGTCAAATCCAGGCACCACGCCCCGAGGGGAGCTCGCCCACTGACAAGAGCTAGTGCCAACCTGGGGCAGGCTATTCCTAGCGAAGGTGAGGCCCTTTCCCCTGTAAACGCCTCAAGGAAGGGGCCTGGCCACACCTGGTGGAGATGGGACTCTCCAGCACAGCTCCCTGGGGCGAGGCCTGACGGGTGCAGAGGATGTGGCAGGCTGAGGCCCAAACTAGGGACTCGTGTGTAGCTTTGGCAGAGGACACTTCTTACCACGTCTGACATCTGCCTCTTTATTGCCCTGCTCAGGAGAGAATCTAGGTGACAACGTCCAGTGTTGTCCACCTCTGCATCCCCATCTAGTAGAATTTCCCCATTTACTTGCATGAGCAGTGTCCTAACGCATCCCCTGGCCCAACCCAATGCAGTAGTGAGAGCGCTAAGCTTCAGCTTCAAGAAACCTGCTGGCCCCCTCCCGCTCCCTGGGGTCCGAGCATCCCACCCGCACCATGGCAAAGCTGGGTAAGGAGCCCAGAGCAATCACCTCCCATCCACAGCATCCACCACCAGTGCGTCTATCTCCAGCTCATACAGAGAGCTCAGCATCCGCTGGCGCCGGTCTGGCCGCCGCACCAAGTTAATCAGGAAAATCTAAAGACAATCAAATACCAAAGGGGGTGGGATGAAAATCCAGAATGAACTGGACAAACTGGAGAAATGGTCAGAAGTAAAGAAGATGAAATTCAAGGAGGACAAGGGCGAAGGAGCAGTCAGTTGCACACACGCTAAAGGGACCTGGGAGTCATAGGGGACCAGAAGCTAAATGTGTGTGAACACTGCTGCAAAGAGAAGCAAACATCATTCTGGGAAGTATCAGCAGGAGGGCTGTAGGAAGACAGGAGAAATAAATTCTTCCGCTCTACTCTGCATTGCTTAGGCCTCAGCCAAAGTATTTTGTCTAGTTCTGTGTGCCGCGTTTCAGGAAAGATGTGGACAAACTGGAAGAAAGCCCAGAGAAGAAAGCAACAACTATAATTAAAGGTGTAGAGAACATGACCCATGAGGGAAGACTGAATGCAGAGGGTTTGTTGGACTGTAGAAAAGAAACCTGGACAGGAGGCACATGATAATAGTTTTCAAGTACATAAAAGGTTTTTTCAAGGAGGGACAAAAATTGTTCTCCTTCACCTCTCAGGACAGAACAAGCAGCAACAGGCTTAAATTTCAGCAAGGGAGGTTTAGCAAAAACTTCCTGTCATGCACTGGCATAAACTGCATCGGGAAGTTGTGGAATCTCCATTGTTAGGAGATTTTAAAGAGCAAATTAGACAAACACCTATCCAGGAGGGTCTAGATAACACATGAGCACAAGGGACTGGGCACTCTGACCTCTCCAAGTCCCTTCCACTCCAGAAACTAACAGCTGAGACACCCAGGGAGGGGCACTGTCTCACAATCGATCACCAAGGGGCAGGAGACACCGTCTATATTGGGTTCTTTCATCCAGTGATGGGCAGGCCATTGTGATTGGAGGGCACAGGACACACAAACACAGAGGATGGACAAAGCTCTATCCCAGCTGGGCATGAGGAGGGAACAAGCGCCACTCCATGACGAGGGTGGTGAAGGATGGGCCCTTGCCAGCTCCCTCCTTTTTGAAGCAACAGCAGAACCGTTCTGCACAGTGGGAGCTCAGGGGGACCTCTGCTCATGGGACATGGCCTCCTGTAAGGTCTCCCTCACCAACCACACATTCTCTCCCACGAGCCAGCTCTGCACCAGGCCCCAGCGTGCTGTCCCTGGTGTCCCAGCATGGGGGTTTAACGGTGCATCCACAGGCTGCCCGTCAAGGGATGTTGCATGTCCTTCACCCAGCAGTGGGCACCTGAGCAGCCTGCTCTCCTGAGCTAGGGACACCTCACATCACCCTGCAGGGCACAGGGACTGGGAGGGACAATAGCCACCATGAGGGTGTTGTGCTGGGCAGGGAGGGCAAATGTGCTCTCGCTTGCCGCCAGGTGCTCACCTCATCAAAGCCCATTTTCCCGAGGTGCTTGGGGCGGAGGGAAACGTGCTCGGAGGGGTACATCGGAGGGCCATCCACTGCAAGAGACAGAGCACAGAGCTAAGTGGGAATCACTGCCCCCACAGCCTTCGCTCCAGGGGTCCACAGCTGTGTCACTGCCTCACCAAACGCAGCTGGGCGTGGGGGCTGCCCCCGCATTCACTACACCGCAGACTGGAGCTGGCCTGACAGCTGGGAAGGCTCAAGTGCTCTGAGCCCACCAGAAGGGTACAGGCTGAGCACAGCCCCCCAGTCAGAGGGCCTCGCAGCTGAGCTGGGGCCTTCCATCTTCCACAGCCCATTCAACCCTTGGGCTTGTAGCTGTGACCCCAGCAAGAAAGCCAGGGAGCCCCTTACAGCAGGACGCCCACCTGGGCCCATGCACTTCCCTCATACCGGGTGGGGCGACTGCCAAAGTGACAGCAATCGCTTACGCTTGGTCTGTCAGCGCTGCAGACCAACACACGCCCGGGGTAAGCGGGTGAAACTCTGCCCCTTCCAGGGCAGCGGCACCCGCCAAGGCTGATCCACGCCACACTGGGATCCAAGCCCCAGGGACTGCCCCCTTCTTCCCCCAGTGCCAGTGCCAGTGCCGGGGCCCCGAGCCCTCACCCATGGCTTCCAAGATGAGGTGCACAAAGTTGATGTGTTCGTCCTCTAGTGTCTGATGCGACTTCACCGGCACATTGATGTAGCCAAACCGCTCCTGGTTGCACACGAAGATCCAGACACCTGCAAGGCAGCAGCAGCCAGAATAGCCTCAGGCTGCCCCTGCTCACAACCCGTCCGCTGAGAACTCTGCACTCCAGCCTTCCCCATGTGCTCTGTGTCAGCCAGCACCGCCTCCACCCACCACTCTGCCCTGGGCAAAGGGGCTGTGCAGGACCCGCCTGGGGCAGGAGACGGCTCCTCGGGAAATCCCTGCTCTTTTGCACCCTTACGTTCCACATCCGCATGGGCATAGACTCAAATTCCCCAGCAAACAGGCCTCTGGCCTCGACCCCCTGCCCATCCCCCGGCCATGGGATGCCTGGGGTCCCCCAGAAAGGAGCAAGTCCGACTCGCTGCAGGGCCTCCGCCCCGTCCTCTCCTCGGCTGTCCCTTCCCGCGGGCCCTCACCAGCAGCTTGGCAGGAGTAGGCGAAGACGATGATGTCGTCGAAGGGCCAGGTGTAGTTGGGGTGGGGCGGGTGGAAGGCGAGCTGGGAGGTCCCCTCTTTTCGCAGGTCAAGCAGGAAGGTGCCGTACACCATGGGGACGATGAAGCAGCCCACGCGCTGGCGGTTCTTGGTGGGGAAATAGTCTGCCGTCCTGCGGTAGTAACCCTGGGAAATACCGGCACAGAGGGGAGCCGTGTGTGCATGGAATTCCCACTGACCGGACCCACAGGGCCATCAAAGCAGCACGTCTGCCCCACCTACCGGAGCCAGGAAGGGCTCCAGCATGGAGCACTGCCTCACAGCCAGGTCCCCACGGCGCCAAGCCAGGCCCCAGGCCACCCTGAGACACATAAATGGAGCCATGGGGCTGGCAGCACAGCCCTGCCATGTGGGGTCTAAGTCAGAAGCTTCCCAGGGCTCTAGGAGACAGCAGAGCTCATGTGAAAGGAGGGAGCTGGGCAGGTGGCACCCAGCCCAGAAGGCACCAGTGGAATTTCTTGGAGGAAGCAGCAGCCTGAATGGACTGAGCGACTTGGTTTCGAGACCTTGGGCTCAGAAACAACCCTGGGCTGGTCGGGACACCCAGGGGGCTGGGGAGGTGCTTTGAGGGAGGTTCCTCACACAGGAATTTTACAGTTCACTTCCTAGGCTGAAGAGGTTTTGGGGCTGTGCTTAAGGGAGCAGACGTTCTCCCAGACCTGCCCTATGTCCATGGAGAACGGCGGGACTGGGGCACCCCAGGGGATAATACCCCACCCCAGGCAGCTCACCTGAGGAGTTATCCCACACCAGAAATTGGAGTAGTACGTCTGGGAGTCCAGCATGGGAGCGACCACTGACTTGTTCTGCAAGATCAGGAACCTCAGAGTCTGATTGTTGGTCAGGATGCTGTCCGCGTCAGTGAGCTAGTGGCGGAAACACGTCCTCCTTAGTGGGAGCAACAGGCTCGAATCAGGGCCTGCACCTACCCCACACAAGACATCAGGGAGGCAAGTGACCTGTAGGGTGCTAGGACGGAGAGCGCTGGCCTGGCCAGGCAGGGCACCATGCCTCTCTGGGAAGCTCCAGGATTCTCCTGAGCCCTCATCCTCCAGCTTCTCAGCCAAGGATCAAAACCTTGGAGGGTATTGTCCTAGCGGGGCCTCTCTCGGACAGCCCTGCTGGGCACAGGGGAGTGACCTTATCTGCGGGCGATGTCACTGGAGCACCCACAACAAAACACAGTCATAAGGCTTCAGTTAGGAAGACAACAGCTGTTGTTTCAAAGTAGGCTGGATACACCCCCAGAGAATCTGCTGCAAGGAACCATCCTGCCCTGGGTCCCTGGGGGTGGGCAGAGTAGCCTAACAAGGTGCTTCCACCTCTGCTTTCAATGTCTCTGACAAGGAATAACATTGCCCAGGTTGAGCTTTGCAGGAAGGCTGAAATCAACGTTCCTGCTCATCTTTTCCCTCCCAAGTGGGAATTCTTTTCCATCCACATGCAGAATAATTTTTGTCTGCACCGAGGCCTATGCAACTGTGCACCAGCAGTAGAAACAAAACGCCTCGCTATGGGCACTCTGCTAATCAGCTGGGCGGCATTTGACTCTTCCCAGAGAGGCCACATGAGCGTGCCAGTCACAGAGAACACTAGCTAAAATCTCTCCTGTGCTAAAGGGAGGAACGGGGCCCAATGCGTCTAACTCCGGAGTTCTCTTACCAGGAGATAATCAGCTCCTTTGGCCCGGGCAAAGCTCAAAGCTTCCTGCTTGAGCCTCATGACATGTTGATAGCGTTCATCTGTCCAGTGCTTGGGGCCAAGCTCATTGGGGTAAGAGCTGCATCAGGCAAACAAAAAGTTAATAACTTGCACTGGGCTGTGAACTGACTAACTCGCTGCAGGCGTGTGCCGAACAGCCGCGCCACTCAGCCTTGGCAGGATCAGCTCAGTCTTGACTAAGGGCTCATCTTGACTGGGTTTGTTTGGGGAGTTGTCTCTCTGGGGCAGCAGGGGGAGGGATCTGTCCCCCCACCCCTCCCCAGTCCGCAGCCCTTCCACTCGCACAGCCCTGTGACTACCCACCCTGCTCATCCCACAAGCAGCCCAGGCATGTGTGGTGTGGTTCGAGGCTGCCTGAGCCGCCCCAGGTGGGGAGGGGAGAAATATGAGTAACTCACAGATGCAGGCTCAGCATTGGATCAGACCCCAGTGCACACATTCCCAGCGAGGAGACTGTGGAAACAGCCTCTCCCTGTCTCCATCTGTGTGCGAGGCCTCTCGCTCCATCTGTGCATAGGGGCCCCTTGCTCCTGGGGGAGCGCTCCATGCAGCCAGCTCCAGGCAAGAGCGGGACAAGACAGCAGAGAACAGAACTAAGCGCGGCAGGTTTGCAGAGACCAGAACAGGATACGGCACAGATAGCAGCAGACCTGCAATGTGGTGGGCAAACAGCCACCATGCCAAGGCTGCTCACGTCTTTGCCTGGGTGCCACCAAACCGCTGACACTAGAGAAAGTGCTGGGAGAAAACCATCCCCATCCCACCTGGAGGAGAACATCCATGCACCCTGTCCTAGACTGCATCAGAAGCACCATAGGGTAGAAGAGGATGCAAGATGCAAAGATTTGTAAGCCCCAAATGTGAAGCTGCAAACCACCATGTGTACGTAAGAAAAATGCAACAGTGTCATCCTGTAGTCTGAGTGCAGAGCCTTCCCATTCTGTTCCAGCTCTGACGGACTCCCTTGTAGCAAACGTCTCAGCCCCTCTGCGCCTAGGTTTTCCTATGCGCAAAATGGACGAAACACCCTCTGTTAGGACGCGTTGCTATAGCAAGGCCCCAGGAAGCCCTGCATCTTACCGGGGCTCCTCCACAGACTTCCACTCAATGTGGTGATAGTGTTTCTCCATAGCCGTCAGCCATTCCCACAGGATCTCCGTCGTGTTGTCGATATTGTGGTCTGTTGCACACCTGGGAAATCAGCACAGAGAAGAAACATTAGCTCCTTCCCTCCTCCCAGATACATTGCTGGAACCACATGCCGCAGGCGTATGAAATGCAAAAGGAAACCACCAAAGTGGCAGCTCCCAGGAGGCAGCTCTCCCTGCAAATGCCTCTCAACCTCCAAAGCCCATGCAACTGGACATCTGCGGGGAGCTACTGTACAAACAAGGATGCCAGGGAGTTGGGAAGACCCAAGACCTCAGAAGGACACAGGGTACATGAGTAAAGGAGAAGCTGAGCATCTCATGCATAGATCTGACCTTGGTGGCAGAATGGGGGGAAAACCCTCCGACAGTGCCAAGGGATTGCTCAACTGGATCAGAACAACCTTAGTACACCAACTCATTTAGATCACTAGCTCAGAACCCGGAGATCACAAGTGCAAGGCCAGTTTTCGGGGCTTGGGCTTCAGGGGGTGCAGTCTGGAAAGGCTGAGAACCACTTGTCTATATAATCCCAAGTCCTCTGTCCAGCAGCAGCAAGTGTTAGGTGCTTCAGGAGAAGGTGCATGAAAACCCACAGCGGACAATTATGGAATCACCAGCTTGTAGGGGAAGTTTCTTCCTGACCCCTGACAGAGTGTAGCTGGATCATACCCTGAAGCATGAGGGTTTAAATCCAATTTTTAATTCCATCTGATGTCAGCAGCTGTTCTCATCCACAGAAAAACAGGCTCCTCCTAAGCACTCCCAGATGAATGGGAGAACTCCAGGGAAGTGGATTGGATCATCACCTGCATTCATGGACATTGGCCGCATCAGACAGACGGATTGCTGAATATCAAGGAGCAGGATTCCACCAGGCACAGCTCTCAAGACTCCCCACCCTTACCAGCAGCATGCCAATGCTCTGAAACTGGTTCCCTGCTCTCCTTTGTCATAGTGCCAAAACACCCTCTTTCTGCAGGCAGTGGTATCTACTGGCTAATATGGGGGGGTAAGGAACCAGAACACCTAGGTTCTAATCCCTGCTCTGCAAAGAAGTAATTTAGTCTGAGTGCCTCAGCTTCCCCACCTATCAAATGGGGGTTAGACCATCTCTGCAATGCAAAACTACAGATTGAGTTACCAGTTTTCTAATATGGTCCAGATGGGCCAAATTCATCAGTGATGTAACTGCATGGGCCTCAGGACTCAGTTCAGCCCAGGATGTTTCTATCCAGGAACAGGAGCACTTAGACCACCTTGTGAACTCTGTTTCCACCCTTGAGACACTGCTGTTCCTTTAAAAGGAGATATGCGAGCCACCCTGGCACATGCCCTGGCTCCTGCACTATAAATACCTCCTAGGGATGCTGGCACCAGCAAAGGCGGCAAGCAGGAACTTGGTGGAGATTTAACATGTAATTTTAAACAACCAAGTCTCTGCTGCTGAGAGGGAATGTGAAATTACAATTCCTTCCAAACTGCAGACTCTGTGACCAGGCCTCAAGAGGCACACGCTGCCCTGCCCATGCCTGGGCAGCCGCCAAACACAAGGGCTCATTGTCTTCAAACAAGGCTCTTCCCAATGTGGAATTTGCCCATCTCCTTCACTTGCTGTTCCAGTCCTCCTTCTCTCCCCCATTCTCGGTGCAGGCCTGGAACGCTTTACAATAGCACACAAGCGTGCACTCTGTCCAAATCCATGGAGGCCCGTCCAGCCTGCTGGGCTTCCGCAGAACCCAATCAGAGAGACAGGCATTGGGTTGTGTGGGCACCCCCGCTACCCAGCCAAACGCTCCAACATGCCTTAAACGAACCTCAGCTCCCTGTGCCCTGCTGTGTCTCTCTGCGCAGAGCTGTGGGATCAACCCACTGCCTACAACCTCCTTTCCCAGTTCTGTTTTCAGCCCTGCCTTTGTGCCAGGCCCAGGACACAGCCAGGACCCAATGGAAAGTCCTGTTCCAAGGGAGACAGGTGGGGGGACATTAATGTTGGGTATCGCCACTCAGTACCGGTTGTGGCCGGCCAGGTAGTGCAGGCGTGTACATAATGGGAGCGGGCAGGACAGAGCTGCGCAGACCTGCCAATTACACCCAATTACTAGGAAGCCTGAGCCAGAGCACAGTCCGCCAGCTCCATCAGAAAGGCTTAATTGGAGCTGGCTAGGTAAGGCCAAGTCTAAGGAACAGCTGCGGGCCTCATTGGCCAAGGGCTACAGAAAGCTGGGAGGAAGGCAGCAAAGGGGAGAAGTTAGGTTGTGGGTCTGAAGTGCTGTAGAAGGTGGCGAGAACTGATACGAGCAATAAAGGGCGGGGATGAGTTCACCAAAGAAGGTCTCGGGATGCTGTGTGAGGGCAGAAATGGCCCAGGGGCCTGTGTGTACCCTGCTCTGCTCCCCACCCCCCTCACACTCTTCTCATCTTTGCTGCTTTCCTCCCACAGACTCTCTCATGCAAGTGAAACTGTAAGAAATTTAATAATGCCTTTTGGGAATGCCAGGCTCAGCCCTGCCAGCAACCCCTGGCAGTGGGGAGTCTTTGCTGCCAGGGTACTGATTGCTCCTGGAGAGCACCTCCTTCTTCAATACTCCCGTCCACGCACCCCTGAGGTGTGATGCGCTAAGAGGACGGCCAGACCGGTCGTCCCAGGACACGGGATCCCAACACACTGCAGTGACTTCTGTCTGACTGCAGAGCTCAGCGCCCCCAGCACAGCTGCTCCATAGTGCCTCCTGCTGGGAGAAGCTGGGGCTGGGGTCTCCTCCGCAATCTTGTGCTGTGTGCTGGGAATTTCTGCAGTCAGACCAGCAGGAAGCCCTTGAGCGTCTGGGATGGAGGTAAGGACAGAAGAGTTGCCCAGCTCATGCTGCCATTGGGACTGCTGGCTCCCAGACCCCTCATCTGGACACCAGCTGCCACACGGCAAGGAGCCGGGAGGCTCTTTCCAGAGACTCCTGGGGTAACATTTCCCACCAGCTGGCGTCAGAGGCTGTGGGATAGGCCTGGGGCAGCGAAAGCAGCTGGCGTGAGGCTCCCAGCTCCGACCTCTCTGCTCACACGCCAGGGGTGGGTGGTATTAGCCCCAGGACCTGAGGGAGAACATCCCCTCTCGGGGAGGGGCATTTTCTTACATGCCCAGCCCACAACACGGGGCTGCCAGCCTCACTGCTGTGCCACTGCCCAGAGCCCCTTTGAATGGGGCCGGGGATCCCAGACCAGCCCCCCGAGTAAGGGGGCAGACCAGGGATGGTACCAGCCCCCTGGGCCCATCCCCTATCCCTGCGGCCCCCCACAGCACCAGGCTGCCCTGCTTCGCCCTGGCACTAACCCCAGTCCTCGGGCCCTCCCTGTGGGGCCTGGGGGGCGTCCCCGCGTCCTGCCCTCCGGAGGCGCCGAGCCGCGGCCCTTACCAGAGGGAGATGCGCTCCTTGGGGTAGTCCAGGCGCTCCAGGGCCCCCAGGTAGTGGGGCAGCGAGTGCTCCGAGTTGCGGGCCAGGAGGGCGATCACCACGCTGGGCAGCTCCGGCGGCTGCCCGGCGGGGCTGCCCCCTGCCGCCCCCTTCGCGGCGGAGCCCCCCAGCAGCAGGAGCAGGGCGCAGCGCAGCAGCGCGGCGGGGCTCATGGCCGCGGGGAGCGGCGCCAGCCGCCGGGGAGCCGAGCTGGGAGCGGGGCGGGGAAGGGGGCGGGGGAGAGCGGGGCCGGACTGGGATCTGCGCCCGGAGGGGAGGGGAGGGGGCTGTGCCCCGCTGCAGAGCCAACCCTGGGGCTGCCTTAGCTGCCCCGCTGGGGGGGGGGGCTGCACCCCCGCTGCCAGGAGCTGAGTCCCCTGCACAGCTGTACGACTGGCCTTGTCCCCTTTCCCCGGGCTGCCTCCTGCCTGGTGTGTAGAGGGGGCCCAGCCAGGGCCGTGGCAGGGGGGAGCAGGAGCCTCATTTGGCCTTGTCCTGGGGCTCCCGGGGGGGCTCAGGGGCCGCTGGTGGCTCAGGGACTAGAGCCCTGGCAGGGAACAAGGTGAGAAGCGTTTGTTACATTAAACACACCAAGAGTCCAAGGCCGTCCCCTTTTTTTCTCGTGGTGACTTATTTTGTTTTCAGGTGTCCTCCCGTTTGATTTGTACCGTGTCGAGCGGCGTCCAGAGCTGGAAGTAGCCCAGGCCTTTCTTGATCTCCGAGAGGGCTCGGGCCCAGCCGGGCAGGCGCCAATCTCCAGGAAGAGCCCAGGCGGAGGGATTATTGGGTGACTATTAATGTAGCGCCAGGAGGGTAGCCCCCATGTGGGACTGGAGCGCACAGACCACCCCGTGCCTCTCCTCCCAAGAACACCCCAATATGCCCCCTGCGCTGGGATGCAATGTAAGGTCGGCTCCCCTGACCCCTTCCCTGCTGGGGATTCCCCCACGCTGGCTGGATCCCCAGGGTAGAAGTGCTCAGAATCCCTGTGTGCTCACTTTAGCCCTGAAAAGTTGCACATGGGGCCCGCCCGGCACCCTGCTTCCAGCCGGCCAAGCAGGGGCAGCTTTAGTAGGTAAATTATGTCCTGAGCGTTTTAAAAACTAGACTGGACGTGTTGAAAACGCTCCATAGGGCACTACATTTCCGTCGCTGGAGCTGGCTGGCTGGGAACTGACTTTCCACCTCTAACAGCTCAGCTGTGAGTCTTCTGACTCCATAAATTTACCCACAAGAGTCCAGACTCCATGGAAAGCTGGGGCGGCGGAATGTGCCCTTTCTTCCCTCCATAGAGCAGATGTGCATCCCCATCTAGTGAGAGCAGCCAATACAAACACCCCTCTCACCTCCACTGCCTGAGAGCTGGGCCAGTGGCAAGGGCAGTGAGTCCCAGCTGGGTTTGAGAATTCCAAGTCACACTTCAAGCTGCATTCACATGTCTCCTTTTCCCCCCCACAGTCACCAGTGGGAGCAATGTTTTGTTCACACAGACATTTGCAGAGAGCAAATTCAGAGCCCATTGCCAAGAGCTGATTAATTGCAAAATAATATTGACTTCATGGCAAAAAAAGTTATTTTAGTGCCAAAACAGTTCATCCAATCATGGAACAGACAACCCTGTGACTCTGATGCCCAATCACACAACTCAAAGGGATGTCTGTAGCACCTACTTGCCCACTGAACCACAGGCTTTAAGGTATGTGGCAAAATGCTTTTATATAACACATCCTTACATACTGTGTGGCCTGTGCCCAGAGCATTTGCAAGCTGGAAAAGGGGATAACTATCAAAGAAATTTTTACAACAAAAAAAATCATTTAATTCTCCCTCGAGACCATCCCCAGTGTCATCCTGAATCCCAAAAGTACTTACATCTAGCATACCTGATCCACTGATCACTGAAGGACCCAGCTATCCAGAAAGACCAGACAGATGCCTTCCACGCCTGTTCATCACAGTTGCTGCAAAACCTGGCCCGTCAGCTTTGTTTGAACTTCTTGGACATCCAAAAGCAGAAAGACAGAATCCAGTGGGGGAAAACCTTATAACACTTAAGGGGGCAAGACCCAGAACTGGAAAACAGAAAAATCGAGTGAGGGAAATAGTATTTGTGCCTTTCAAGAAATCCTAATATTCCTGCAGCAAAAGAAAATAACATTTACAGCAAAGCCAAGGACTAGCGCCAAGTATGAAAGAGCATATAAAACCTCCACGTCAGCAGGGTCTTTGAGTGTAACTGGATGTCCCCATATTAGGCCCTTTGTCCTGTATATGAAGGTATACCCCAGGCCCTGGAAAAAAGAAAGTATTCCAATTTCTCCCAGTTGCTATCTGATCACTTGTGTCTTCACATGAGACCTTCAGCACAGCACCAGACCTCTGCCACTTGAGCTAAAGAAGCAATAGTAAGCTGGTTAAGAGTAGTAAACCATTATTCTCTAATGGATAAGCCCTACAGAGGGACACACTTTTCCAGCTGGTCACATACAGAAGTAACCTCTCCTCTACCAAATGAGTGTCCCTCATAATAGGCTTCAAGTCTATCCTGGGTTACATGGGTTGGACTGATGAGTTAGTGAAGGGCTAGACAGTTTATTCACAGAGCATCAGAGTGCACTGTTCCTCCTATAAACCTGCCCCTGGCCTCCTTGGGAGCTGGAGGAGCAAGAACTTCCCTCCATAGTGAGCTAAATAACCAAACTTTTTGGAACAGGAGAGAGTTTTCTGGAAGTTTCAGACCCCAAGCAGCAACTCAGATCCAAAAGGAAGTTCTGTAACTTGGGTGCATTAAATGAAAGCACAATGCGTACGGAACAAACAGAAAATACTACTTAACAGCACGAAATCAGCCTGCCCACTTCACTGTTCTGCGGAGGAAAGCACAATAGTAAGTTGTTGGGGTTTTTGTTTGCGTGTTTATTTTAAAAAAGGAATTTGATTGCCTTTAACTTTTTTCAGCTGAAAGTTTCTTTAGAAATCTGGCCCCACAGTGTAAGAGGCTGACCTGCTCCTTGGGTTTGTTAAACGACAGGTCTCCGAGTCAGGAAGCAGGAGCTTCAAGGAACCAGCCGGCACCCAGTGTCCAAAACCCATTCCCTCTTCCCTTCCCATGTGGTCTAGGCATGCCACTCTTACCGTGGCAACGCTGGGTAAGGCACCCAGAGCAATCACCTCCCATCCACAATCGGCGTGTCTATCTCCAGCTCATACAGAGAACTCCATGTCTGCTGGCATCGGTTTGGCTGCTGCACCAAGTTACTTAGGAAAACCTAAAGAAGAATCAAATATGAAAAGGGGGTGGGATTAAAACTGGAGAAATGGCCAGAGGTAAAAAAGATGAAATCCAATGAGGACAAGTGCAAAGTACTCCACTTAGGGAGGCACAATCTGTTGTACACGTGTTAAATTGGAAATTACTGTCTAGAAAGGAATGCTGCAAAAAGGGATCTGAGTGTCATAATAAACCACAAGCTAAATATGAGTCAGCAACGTGACATAAGTTTTTATTGTCATGTAGTTTGGTGGCTATCATTGCAGTTTGGAGGCAGATGGGTTCTGCCTCCTCTTTCCAGCTTACAAATGTTGGCAGGCATGGGACTGAGGAGCGTACAGTGATATGTGATGGGAGAAATACAAAACAAGCTGTGCTCAGAACTGCTTCTCTGACCGCTGCAGGATTCTGCCTCCTGGTACCCATGGGACCCTTGTGAGCCTTTAGTACAAAATGTGCCATCTTTCCTCACTGATCTTATAGAAGAGCACCTGCCAGAACACATCTAGCTTGGGGCCGTGGGTGGCGACACAGACAAGACAGCAGGATGTGATGACCAAGGGATCCATCTCTGCGAGGATCTAGCACAACAGCCCTTTGAGTACCCCTGCTTCTGAACTGCCCTGTCACTCTCTAGAGCCTGATGCTCTGCCCCCTGAACAGCAGCAGTTCCCTGTGAAATCCTTCCCAGGGACAGTAACAGAGAGGAAGCCGTGCTAGTCTATACACTATCAAAACAAAAAGCAGTCAAGTAGCACTTTAAAGACTAGCAAACACGAAAGCTCACCTAATAAACCATTTTGCTAGTCTTTAAAGTGCTACTTGACTGCTTGTTTCTTCCCAGGGACAGTATTTTTCAATCAGCAAGCTGCTGCCATCTAGCGGTCAATGAGTTTAGCTCTCAAATGCAAGAGGCACACAGCAGCTCTGTTTTACTTGAGCCCATTCATCCCTGGGGCAGCTTCAGGGATTGGGTCAAGCATGGGGCGAACTTGGCCTGTTGTCTGCAGCGGTGGAGATTATGAAATAGTCCCATGGATAATTGCTGATTTTAGTCAAGAAGCTCTCCTAACCTGCAGGTTTTCTTAGGCCCTTTGCAGCAAGTGAAGGCCTCAGGTCATGCCAGGATAAGGCAGCTTAGATAACTGGAGATACACATCTCCTAGAGCTGGAAGGGACCTCTGGAGGTCATCTAGTCCAGTCCCCTACCCTTGTGGCAGGATCAAGCACCATCCCTGACATCTGTTTGCCCCAATCCCTAAAAGGCCTCCTCTAGGATTGAGCTCACAATGCTGGGTTTAGCAGGCCAATGCTCAAACCACGAGCTATTCCTACCCCCCAGCTTGCCAGGTACAGACGAGAGGCCCCTGCATGGAAAGTGAGGAGTCTGCTTTCAGCCTGAGTGCTGTCAGAGGTGTGAAGGACCCAGTACAGAAATACTCAGACGGAGGCTCAGGAGCCCCAAGCGGCTCTTGCAATGGTCTCCTATGATCTTTGCAATACCTACTATAAACACAGTATGTGATTTGGTTAATAATAAACTATTATATTTTTACCCAATTGTATAATACACGGTCAGTCATTGTGCTGTGAGAATTGACGTATTAGCAAAAGGAACCATTAATTCACATGACTATGGCTCTTTTGGGTAAGGTGGATCACTTTAATTTGACTCCTGAACCACTCAGGTCTGAGTATCATGGACCTAGTCCTTCTGGTCCATTCACTCTTCTTTGTTGCCTGTGGAGACCACCTTCTAACTCAGGGGTGCGCAAAATTTTGGAAGGGGGCACAGCATGATCGGCCTGCCCCTGTCCCTCCTCCACAGCACAGCCTCCGTTGCCTTCCCCCAGCCGCTTTGCTCCTGTTGTGCTGAGCTCTGCAGGGAGCCATCTCCTGGATGCCTTCCCCCTCCCCAGAGGCAGCAGCTCCCTCTGGGTCTCTCTCCCCCAAACAGTGTCTGGACTCGCTACAGGAGAGCAGCTTAATTAATGAGTCAATGAGCCTCCTGCAGGGAAGGGAGTGATGTCGAGTGTTCAGGGGAACCCTCCATCCCACTGTGCATACAGCCTGCCCTATGCCTTACAAAATCTCTGCTTGCAGCTGCCAGCAGAAAAGGCTGGGGAACAGTGTGGTTAGAGAAGCAGACAAACTTCACACTCTGTGAAAGCTTGGCTCCCAGGCCCCACCAGATCAGGAACTGCCAGCTACTGGTTCCCTGCTCCCACCAGGCAGGGCCCTCAAGAAAAGCAAGACCCCCTTCGGCAGTGCACGGAGCTCTCCCAAGTGCTGGCTCTGGGCTCATTTCCTCTTTGGATAAGTACTGATGATACTGGGCCATTTCCACCTTGCTGAATAGACCTTGTCAACTCTCACCCTCCCTCTACTGGGACCCCGCTCTTTAAATACCCCTCTGAAGCCACCGCCCCCCCCACTCATGCATCTGATGAAGCGGGTCTTTGCCCTTGAAAGCTTATGCTCATAAGAAGCTGTGTAAGTTACAAAACTAGCACAGTTACGATCAACCTCTTTCAGTTTAGTGCTAGGGTCAGAGAGGTGATCCCGTGAGTCCAATCGATAAAAATGGAGATTTATAAAAAAAAATGTTGCTGGTCTCTCTTCCTTGAATGAAGTTAAAAAAAAAAAAGTGGCATTCAAAAAGCTGATTTATCCACTGTCTCCCCCTAGGGCCTCCGCCACCACCTTTGCTGAGGGAGCACAGGGCCTTGCTTTTGGGAGACCACCACTAAATGGAAGGGACAGAAACTAGGGCCTGATGTAAAAAGTTTACTCACCCCTGTTCTAATACGTGCGAGGTCCCAGAAGCTGAGAAAGGAGGGCAGATTCTCAAGGGATAGGAGGGTGTTTGAGATAATGCCGCCCTCAACATTACAGCAACAAAGGTTCTCTTCAGGTTTGTATGCCTCACCCATCACTCTGGGATCTAAGCTCCATTCCCAGCATCCCATAACACCAAGTGTGCTGCAATTTCCATTAACCTCCAGGCGCCTCTGACCTGTGCAAGTGGTCTACATCTGAGAAGCAGATGAGGGTTATTATCCATGATTCACAGAAGGAGAAACAGAGGCACAGAGCAGGAGCATTGACTTGCTTGTGGTCACACACTGAGTCTTGGGTAGAGGCAGGAACAGAACCCAGAAGGCCTGGCTCCCCAGTCCCAGGTCTTACTCTAGTCTTTAGACACATTGCTGCCCACATTTGCTCTATTGTCTGCAAGGCATGCAGAATGCAGGAGAGGTGTACACGTAAATGCTCTCCATGCCTGGAGAACAGTAATGCTTCCCGCTGCTACCCGCCCCCCACTTCCTCAGCAGCGAGACCTGGGCACAGAGAGAAGCCAGACAGCAGCTGGGTGGGCTTCAGATGCCAACAATCATCCCTGCTCAGGTTGGGTGGTTCTTGCTCTCTTCACTGTCACTTACCTCCCTGCCTATCAGTGGAGTTTAAGGCTTCCACAGCCCTCCTGACATTGTCCCATAACCCAAGTATCTGAACACCACTCACCGACACACCTCTGGCAGGAACATACTCTTATGGCGCCCCTGGGAAATTATGTTTGATTTGCAGAGGTGCTGAGCTCTTCCCATTGGCTTCAAGTGGAGTTGCAGGTGCTCTCTCTCTCAGAGATCAGGCCCTTAGGACCTGCCCAAAGCCACAAGAAACCTGGTGCCCAGTGGCTTCAAAACAAACCCACCTTGTAGCCTCATGGTCTTGAGGAACAGAAGAAACCATCATGGTAATTTAGTCTGAGCTCTTGCACATCACAGGCCACAGAACCTCATCCACCAGTTCCTGCAATAGGTCTATAACCTATGGCTGAGTTGCTGAAGTCCTCCCATCTTGATTTAAAGTTGTCAAGTTACAGAGACTCCATTTACACCAGTTCAAACCAGCAAGTGACCTGTGCTCCCTGCCACAGAGGAAGGCGAGGCCACACACAATCTCTCTGCCAATCTGACCTGGGGCAAAATTTCTTTCCAACTCCAAATATGGGGATCAGTTAGACCTTAAGCATGAGGGCAAAATCCACCAGGCACACACATGAGGAAGAGTTTGCTATAGTAATTCAGAGCCCTCCCCATCTAGCATCCCATCTGCCAAGGGGACAGTGGAACTATGGTCAATAGCAAAAGGACATGGTCCCTGCCCTTTGCACTCTTCCACCAGCAGTAATAGAGAGAAAGCCGTTCTAGTCTATATACTGTCACTACAAAAAAGCAGTCCAGTAGCACTTTAAAGACTAACAAAATAATTTATTAGGTGAGCTTTCGTGGGACACACCCACTTCTTCAGACCGTAGCCAGACCAGAACAGACTCAATATTTAAGGCACAGAGAACCAAAAACAGTAATCAAGGTGGACAAATCATTACAAAAAAAAAAAAAATCAAGGTGAGCAAACCAGAGAGTAGAGGGACAGAAGGGGGGAGGGTCAAAAATAACTTAAGCCCAGTATGCAAACGAGCCCCTATAATGACCCAGAAAATTCCCATCCCAGTTCAAACCATGTGTTAATGTGTCAAATTTGAATATAAAAGAGTTCGGCAGCCTCTCTTTCCAGAATGTTGTGAAAATTCCTCTTCAGTAAGACGCAAACTTTTAAGTCATTAACAGAATGGCCTGCTCCATAAAAATGCTGGCTGACCGGTTTGTGGATCAGGAGTGTATTTATATCTGTTTTGTGCCCATTAACTCTTTGCCTAAGAGACTTTGAAGGCTGTCCAATATACAAAGCATCTGGGCATTGTTGGCACATGATGGCATACGTGATGTTAGTTGAGGAACATGAGAATGTGTCCATGATTCTGTGAATAACTTGGTTAGGTCCTGTGATGATATGTCCAGAGTAGATATGTGGACAAAGCTGGCAGCGGGCTTTGCTGCAAGGAGAAGTTCCAGGACTGGTGTTCCTGCGGTGTAGTCTGTAGTTGTTGGTGAGAATCCTCATAAGATTGGGAGGTCGTCTGTAGGAGAGAACAGGCCTGTCACCTAGGGCCTTCTGGAGTGTGGCATCCTGATCAATGATAGGTTGTAGGTCTTTAATAATGCGTTGCAGTGGTTTGAGTTGGGGGCTGTAGGTAATGACCAGTGGTGTTCTGTTCTTGGCTTTTTTGGGCCCATCTTGGAGTAGCTGGTCTCTGGGTATTCGTCTGGCCCTGTCTATTTGTTTTTGTACTTCTCCTGGTGGGTAATTCAGGTTTATGAATATTTGGTAAAGATCTTGTAGTTTTTGGTCTCTGTCAGTAGGATCAGAGCAAATGTGATTGTACCTAAGGGCTTGACTGTAAACAACAGATCTAGTTATGTGTGCAGGATGGAAGCTAGAAGCATGTAGGTAAGTATAGCGATAAGTGGGTTTCTGGCACAGTGTTGTACCAATCAGGCCATCCTTGATTTGTACTGTAGTGTCCAGTAAATGTCTCTCTCACATGGAGTAATCAAGGTATAAGTTGATGGTGCAGTGCAGACTGTTAAAGTTTCTGTGGAATTCTTCTAGAGTCTCTATACCATGGGTCCAAATCAAAAAGATGGTCATCAACGTATCTTAAGTAGAGGAGGGGTGATAGGGGACGAGAGCTGAGGAATCGTTCCAGGTCAGCCATAAATATATTAGCATATTGTGGGGCCATGCAGGTGCCCATAGCAGTTCCACTAATCTGGAGGTATAAATTGTCCCCAAATTGGAAATAATTGTGGGTGAAAAAGTTACAGAGATCAGACACCTGATTGGCTGTGGTGACATCAGGGATGGTATTCCTGATCGCTTGTAATCCATCTTCATGTGGAATATGAGTGTACAGAGCCTCTACATCCATTGTGGCAAGGATGGTGTTGTCAGGAACTTTTCCGATGTTCTGTAATTTCCTCAGGAAGTCAGTGGTATCTCGGAGACAGCTGGGAGAGTTGGTGGCATAGGGTTGGATAGTCCGGTGGTAAGGGTGCCAATACCCGAAATGATAGGACATCTGGGGTTCCCAGGTTTGTGGATTTCAGGAAGTAAATAGAATAATCCAGTTTGAGGCTCAGATGGCGTGTCTGAGTGAATGAGGTCCCGAGTAGCAGCAGCTCCTTAAGTAGTAGTGTAATTTCCTTTGGAATGCCAAAGTGGGATCAGAGGAGAGAGGTCTGTAAAACATGGTGCTGGAGAGTTGTCTGGCTGCCTCATGTTCATAGTCTGACTTACTCATGATGATAACAGCACTCCCGGTGTCAGCTGGTTTGATTATAATGTCTGGGTTATGTTTGAGACTCCACCAGCAGGCGTCACTACTGCCCACATCATTCTCCAAAGAGGCTTTTAAACCCCCTGCCTGGACACTCAGACAAGAGGGCACTGGGCTGTCAGACAAGGGGTGGGAGCCCTGTTTCTTTCCCAGCCCTGCCGGCTGCTGGGGGACTTTGCCGTCGCATCCTCTTCTGTAAAACAGGGACAACAACTGTTCCCTTGTAAAGCAGTTTGGCCTCATGGCTGGAAAGCAAATCGCTGGCATCAGCAGTGGGCAGCCTCAGGCAGTTAGTTACCACTCTCAAAAACGATGCTGGGGCCAGATGGCAAGAGGACCCCAGAGTTCGTGCTGTCCCCACGGCTGTCACTGCTGACAGAGCCTGCACTGTCAGGCCGGGTGAAGATGCTCAGCCTTGCCCTGAGCAGCTTAGGGCCCTGTTGTCTGACTTCCCAGGCAGGTGGTTCTACATGACTGTGGCATAAGAAAGTGCATCATTTGCCTTGATTAGCTGCCAAGTGGCTCACTTCATCCTTTCTCACTGGCCTGGCCCCCCTCCCACGGTCCCCTGACCAGCTAATACCTGTGCAGAACCTCCAACAGTTTGTGCTGGTTGCACCACTGTTATTTTTCACATCCCAATTATTTTATTTAAACAAATACTTTTCTTCTAGTGACCTCGTGTTTGTAAAGTCACAATTAAAAAAAAAAACCCAACATTTTGGGTCAGATTTGATTTAATTCTATGTAATTACACACGCGCACACACCGCACTGGTAAAAAGTTTCTGAAGGCTGAAAAGTCAAGCACACCAAAGTTTGGAAAAATAAGGTTGCCTGGGCAGGCTTAGTTGAGTCTCAGTGTGCATATGCTGTGTAGGGACCACACGTGTGAAGCCAAGGCAGCCCGAGAAGCTGCGTGCACTCAGTAAGGGTGAAATCTTGAGTGATTTGAATGACTAAGATGTAAAACTCCCCTGAATGCCTGAACTGCAATTTTTCAAAGGCTTATAACTTGGCCAGTGTTTGCCATCCACCTGGAAAGATGCCCAGGCACATCCCTGAAACCGTCACGCTGCCAAATAAGCAGGAGGGTGCTAAGGCTATTCAAATAATGCACTGCCAGAATTTTTAACAGGGGCGAACACTATTTTTCCCCAAACCGCTGTGGCTAAAGTTGAAAAAGCCTGAGGCAGACACCTAAACAGTTACGTTTTGGCAAAGTTATAAGCAATCAAATCCTGCAAGTGGGAAGTGTTATAACATTTTTCTGACAACAGTAGTCAGTGCCCCACCCAGCTTTTCCCTCTCGTTGCTTGTGCACGCTTCCAGTTACAGCCCATAGGTGGTGCCAGCGCCCCAGGTTTAGCACTGGAGATGCTGGGGTACATTTGGATGTGTCACATCAAGGACATGATCACAGGAGAGCTGGTCATAGAATGGATCCCAGGAGTCAGTCACTCTGTCGATTCCCACCCACAGGGACAGCAGAAAGCGTCTGCTGGAAGGCTTTCAAGGTTTTACACCTACTGATACCATATTTCTGCCCTGACATCAGCATCCCAGTTCCTCCATCATCCCTCTCTGGCGTCACCAACCTCCTTCTTGTCTCTTCTCTGTATCTCACTCTATTTCCATAAGGCAACTTCCCACCTCATCCATCATTTGTGTCGGACACTCCAAGGTCACACACAAGATCAGATGCAACATGCCTTCCAAACCACCTCCCCACAACAGCCCAGGCCTAGCCAAGCTGTCAATTACAATCACAGCAGCACCAAACTGGCAGAAACTGCCCTCTGCCATGACAGATGCAGAATCATTTCCAACGGCCGAACAGCTCTGAAAACTGAACCTTATTGCTGAAACAGCTTTGGCTGATTCACACCCTGGGCGTTGGCATCGGAGGATGGATAGTAAGGAGAGCCCTTGGGATTGAACCCTGGAGAGCTGATCCAAGGAGAGTGAGTGGTACACAAGATGTGCATCTCACACATGGAGAGCGGGGAGTGAATGCTATGTTTGGGGAATGAACCCTACAAGGCAAGCAGCAAAGGTTCTGTCAGCCCTCTGCTACTGCAGGGCTGGCTAGAAATTTTCCATCACTACTTAAAAAAACCCAGAAGATGGCATTTTGACAAAGTGGAAATATTGGCCCTTTCCAGACTTCTGTTTACATTTTGCAGACTTTTGTTTAAACATTGAAACCCAAAGCTTGTGTGGTTGGGACAGCTGAAAAACTAAAAGGGCAAGAGGAGGATTTCTCCCTCAAATCCTCCCCCCCAAAACCCTACAACAACTTCAAAAAGGAAAAGTCTCTTTTCCTGAGTAGCCCTCACCGGCAGCCATTTCGGCCAGATCCTGCATTGTTCTGGCTCCAATGGGATTTGGAGCATGAAAGGAATGCAGAACTGGGTGCTTCCAGGAAGTCTTGATGTTACTAGATACACCAGAGGGTTTGCTATGAGATGCATCATTCTAATCATTGATTAAACACTTTTGTCCCTCCATAGCACTTTCCAGCCTAGGCGCTGCACAACCTTTTCAAGCCTCAGAACCACAATTGAAGAAAATGAGCACCTTCTCCATTGTATAGATGGGAAACTGAGGCACAGAGCAGTGTCATGATTTAGTCACAGTCACACATGATTTGGAGAGCTGAAACTAGAACCCAGGAGTTGATTTTGTGCTATTGCCACTACACGATGCTCCCTCCCCAGCTGTGTTTGTATCTTTGTGATTGGCCTTCTGTTACTTTGGGATAGCCAATTGAGTGGATTCTCCCAACCTTGGCCCTGAACCTTGTGCAATCACTGACACTTAGGCAAAGCAGGCCCAGAACATGATCTCTTCTGTGAGTGGGCTGTTCTGACCTGGTAGCATATAACACCCACTTTGACAGGCATAAACGACAAACCCAGGAGAAAAGCAGGGTCCCAGCCGCCCCCCGCAGGGTAGGGGAGCCAGAATCCAGAACTCAAGCAAGGCCTTCTATCCTAGGCCAACAGGGGCTGGCAGAGTCATTCCTTCCCCACCAGCATCTTCATGGCCAGCTTCTCAAGCAGCGCTGGGGGTTAACACTGGCATAGTAGTCACAGGCACCAGAGGGAGCAGCTCCCAGATTCTTTGTCTGGCAGGACAGCTATCCTGAGAAGGGAGTTAAGGTTGGAGAAGAGGAAAAATATGACCTTCAAAAAGCAGCTTGAAAGCATCTTCCCTCCACACAGACATACATCACCCTGTTACCTAGAGAAAGGCAGGCAGCTGGAGCTGACAGTGTCTTAGTCTGTTACCTGCTCCCAAAGACATAATTACTGCCTCACGCTGCAGACGGTCAGGTGCTTTCTGGAAAGCATCTGATCCATATCACAGAAGAGCATTGCAGTGTGCGCTGTAGCCATGGAACGAACACACACACACACCCCTCCTCAGTGCAGTTTCTCTTCTCCATGTTAGCAGAGCCTTTGCAGTTGTCATCCAGGACAGCAGCAGGCAAAGCCCCATTGTTTCTCTGCAAATGGGGCAGTCCATTTGAGTGGTGCAGTCCAAGCAATGGTGTCAAACAGCAGTAGGGCAGAAAGCACCAACCTCCCCCACCCCCAGAACAGCCAAAGCACTTCCATTGAGATGGGCAGCACGCTGGCGAGTCCCATACACTGGGGCTCAGAATGCACCTTAATCCAGGACAAAGCTGCCCCTGTAACGCTCACCCTAGAGCCCTGCCGTAATCCTGCTGATCTGGCCCTGAGCTCATCAGCAGAAGACGTCGCCTAGTGTGACAGATTGCACAGCAGAGTTGTCATGTTTACGGATTGACAGTTGACACACTCACATACAATGCTTCTCCCAGCCACACAGACGTATCACACCCATACACCACATAGCCAGGCATGTAAACCTCCATGCACAGAGTTACTTACACTGCACACCTCCCCATGCAGCCAGACACACCCATTCATAGCTTCTATATACCTCAGCAATGCACAGCCACACACACTCACCCGTATCACACGCACTGCTGTGCATACAGCGCTCACTCACGCATAGAGAATACCCAGGCACTATGCCATCTCTAGATCAATAGCACCCCAGGTGAGGAGAGTCTTCTGTGGTCATTCCCATTTGTTAAACTTCTGAACAATACACTATATAGACTTTGAAATACAACAGCATGGGTACCACGATATCCCCGACTTGAAATGGTTTCCATTATGCACAGGATTTACAATTTGGATCAACAGCACGTGCACACGCACATACACAAGAATTGTCCCAGCACCCTTGCACCACACCACAAATGTAACTTTACAGTATCACAGCTGGGCTCCCACTTCACTCTTAAATCTCAGTGCCTGGCACCCACTGCTCCCCATACACACCCCCGGGGGACGGCGGACAACATTCCAGGAGGTCTGAGGAAAAGGCCACGCGCAGGAAGTCAGGAAGGTTCCACCAGAGTCTACAGAGGCCCAGAACATCCTGGGTCTGGCTCAGGGAATGTGGCTCAACCCTCTGGCCACATCACTGAGCAGCTGCCTCCCTTCCAGGGGAATAACTGTCCAGTGACAAGCCCCGACAGACAGAGGGTTTATCTCCTCCTCTTAAACCACTCCTGGGTCTGCCTCCCCAGCTCAGCTCTCTCTTTGCTCTGCTACAGAGCACTGACTCCCTCTCACCCCGGCCTTCCCAGCTTTCCACCCTACCTGCCGAGCCCAGCCAAGTCTGTTGCTCTCTTAGCTGAGCACTGCCTCCCAGGGCTTGCTCTTCCTGAAGGCCCTTCTTCTGAACCCAAGCTTCTAGCAGCTCCCCCCAGGAACCTGCCTGCAAATGAAAACTCAGGAGCTTTTTCAACAGCCCAACCTACTTCTTATAACACCTCCCTCTCCCAGGCTGCACCTTCTCAGCCCTTTTTACCAGGCCTGGGTGTTCCTCAGGCACCAGATCCTGCTAGCCTGAACAACAGCAAATGACAGCACAGGTGGAGTTAATAGAACAGGCAGGCCCAAGGCTTCCTGGCTCTTAAAGGAGCAGTCCATCGCTGATACACACAGTGCAATACTTGTGAACACATAGCGACGTGGGCTTACAGTCAGCGAGCTGTCCCAGCACCAGCTGAGCATGGAGCTCGGCCATCCCCTCGGGTGGCTAGCCGACCTCTGAACCCCATGTCACCACATCTTCCCTACTGTTGTTACCCTGCTAGCCAGCTCAGAGCTAACACAAACGCTGCAGTCATACCTTCACTTGCAGGGTAGACCAAACCATACAGTCAGACACGGCTGCTGCCAGGCAGGCTGACAACTGATTGTCGCCAATTAGTGGCCCGCTAGGGTGGAAGCTTATGCACTGTGGAAAGAAGCAGACACAGGCCACAGAAGCCATCAGCCATCGGATTGTTGTAAGAGCCAGTCTCTGCTCCCCCGTGCTAGATGTGAACCGCCAATGTGCAAAAGTCTTCACCTAGCCCCTCTTGTTGTAATATAACGATAGCTTGGCTACGTGCCCTTGGTAGGGAAACAATTTCAATCAATGACTGGGGACAGCCCCAAAGGCAGACAAATGGAAAAAGAAATCCAGCCTTCCCTGGCATTCCTATCCAAGCAGCCATCCGTAATGCAGGAAAAGCATCGTGTCTGCGTCCGGGGCCATCCTCACCACAGCAAGAAGGGTGAGCACAGAAATAGGGCTGGATCAGTCAGTAAAGAACCCATATGCTCCAGGACATCAGACCCATCAGGACTGCGCTTCACCATCCCTAATGGAGGCAAGAAGGACTCACAGGTGCCCTGTTGATCTGCTCACACAAAGTTGTCTCTCTCCAAAGGCTGTGCACAGAGAAGTTGCACACAAACTCTGCTGAGACACTGTCTGATAAGTCCTGAGAACTCTGTGTCCATTCCAGCTGTTTGCTCCCAAATCCAGCTGTTTCATAGATTAAAAAGTGAGAGCCAGCTATGAGTCCCCAAACTGGATTTTCATTCCAGCTTTCTGCTAAATCCATTCCCTTTCGCCAGGGGTTGTTGCCTTGTGCATTTGTTTTGTTCTGTCCTTCATTAGCCTATTCTCCTGGGCACGTAAGAATAATGGTGCCGAGCTCTAATCAGGATATTTTTAGGTGTATTCCACTTTCCCCCACTAGGGCCTGACTGAGTCAAACCCAGATGGAGAGGCCCCAATTACAAGAGCAGTTAAATCCTCGGGGTCCTCCTAACCTGCATTTTCCACCATCTCCCCAGAGATCTGCATAATTCAGACTGACTGACTCAAGGTATAGAAGGACAGAAAGTAGCGCTCTGTCTGGAAGAGAGGGAAGGAACAATGCGACTGCTGCTGTCGTTAGCTAGGAGGGGAAAGCGGTGGTGAGCCCATATTGAAAGTCACCTGAGACATTCAGGCAGAGATCACACACATTTCGCAGCCACTGAAGGCACCCCAGCTACAGGTTGATGCTCTACTGCAGATGTGCACGTGCTAACAGCGGCGTAGCAGAGGGCTAGCCGATCAGAAGAACATACATAAGAACGGCAAGACTGGGTCAGAACAAAGGTCCATGCAGCCCAATATTGTGTCTGCTGACAGTGGCCAATACCAGGTGCCACCGAGGGAGTGAACCAAACAGTAATGATCAAGCGATCTCTCTCCTGCCATCCATCTCCAGCCTCGGACAAACAGAGGCGAGGGACACCATTCCTACCCATCCTGGCTAATACCCATGAATGGACCTAACCTCCATGACTTTATCTAGCTCTTTTTAAAACCCTGTTATAGTCCTGGCCTTCCCAGCATCCTCTGGCAAGGAGTTCCACAGGGTGACTGTGCGCTGTAAAAGAAGAGCTTCCTTTTATTTGTGTTAAACGTGCTGCCCATTGATTTTATTTGGTGTCCCATTGTTCTTGTATTATGGGAACAAGTGAACAATTTTTCCTTATTCACTTTCTCCACACGGCTCGTGATGTTATATACCTCTATTATATCCCCCCTCAGTCTCCTCTTTTCTAAGCTGAAAAGTCCTAGTCTCACTAACGTCTCCTCAGATGGGACTGGCACCAAACCCCTAATCATTTTAGTTGTCCTTTTCTGAACCTTTCCTAGTGCCAATATAGCTTTTCTGAGATGAGGGGAAGAAGACAAGCTGCAGTTGGTTTCTGAGCTGATGGAGGTTTTCCTAGCTCACCAACCACTCAGTGAGGAAGAGTTAAGACTCCCTCCCATCACTGGCCCTTCAATCTGGACAGATGTATCTCATCCATCCCTTTGAGTCCAGCACAGGCAGGGCTCAGCAACCTTTCTGAGGCAGAGAGCTGAAATTTGACCTTTGGACCTCTATGTATAGTCCAAGCGCCAGTGATACTTTTTGAGGTCACCAATCGTCCTACCTACAGCAGCTTCATTAATTAATAAATTAAGATGCAGAGCGTTGCAGTTGGGTGGCAGTCGGGAGCATTACCTGGTCTTTTGTTAATTCACAGTTGGCCTGGCTTTCAGCAAGCCCCCAGCTGCATAGGAGAGAAGAGGCAGAGCTGAGATCCCCCCCTCACATGCCAGTGACAATCAGCTTGCGTGCCACTTTTGGCACCTGTGCTGAGGTTGTTGAGCCCTGTCCTAGCAGTACTAGCCTCTGCTCAAGGGAGAAAAAGATGCTCTTGTGGCTAAGCTGCAGGATTCCTGGGTTCTAGACCCAGCTATGCTGCTGAGTTGTTCTGTGCCATTAGGCAAAGCATTTAACCACCCCATTCCTTTGTTTCCCCATCTGTCGGAGGGCCAGACTAACACCTGCCTCACATGGGGATCATGAGGCTTAATCCATTTGTAAAGCCTCTTGTGCTCCTCAGACAGAAAGTGCTCTTGACACACAAGGGTGTTGCAAAGAAGCCAGGTTCTGCAGCGGAATACAGAGGCAGCGTGAGTGGAGCCCCCAGCTCTGTGTGGGCTCATTTGGGGACCCTGGCTTGCCTCCATGGGCTGCTCTCACAGCTCAGTGGCCCAACTGCAGATGGTGGCGGTGAAGGAGTAACTCTACAACCAACCAAACACATGGAACACAAGGAAACTGGCTGTGGAGTCCTGGTCCAGAGCTGTAGGTAACACATCAGAGGCATGGAGGGGAGCATGGGCGTGTGGCAAAGTGTAGCTGCTGTGCACCGGCCTACGTAAAGACAGAGCAAAGACATTACCAAGTCTGGGCTCCTGTATCCAGGAATCCAAAGTGCCTGGCCTCGTTCTCTTCTAGCCCCATCAATCCCCAAGCATGCCTGTGGCATCAGGTAAAGGCTAATAGAAGTGACTGCATCTGGGGCCCTGCCCCACCACTTCTAAGAGACAAGGTCCAGCCCAGGAAGTGGCTGGGCAGCAGGAGGACCTAGCATAGGGCGAGGGCTCAGATGAAAGCTGTGAGAAATTAAAAGCCTGCCTAGGAATGGGGAAGTCGCCCTGGGAGACACAAGAGTCAATCAAGCGAGGGTCTGTAGAAGAGCTGAAGGCAGAGCGAAAGAATCTGTCTCTGGGTGTCCCACCCTGATTTTTAGCCCAGAAAGGTCCTAACAAGCTTAGGTTTAACACTGGACCATTTGGGTGCTTATGTGAACTGAGTAACCCAGACGGCAGCTGAGGTCAAGCTGCATACTAGGCAGGTCAGAAAAGGGGTACAAAGGTGGCTTTCGGCAGCCTCTGAGCCCCCTCTCCTCCGGGGCCAGTACTGCCCCAGGTAAGCTCCAAGTCCTGGCCATACCTTAGAGCAGCCTGAGGGCTCCCAGGAGCTGGCACAGCAGCTGAGGAGGCCCCTGCCACACCCCCAGCCACATCCCCTATATCAGACAAGGGGCAGGAGGAGAAGTTCTGTTCCATCAGCGCCATACCGCCCGGGGATCCCCTGCACTGCTATGCCCTTTCCGTGGCTGGCTGCTTGGGGCTTTTCGACCTTGCTGCACTGGTGGTCAGGGTTCTGCAGTCACGCAAACCATCTGTGCTGCAGTTCATGGTTTGGGGCAACGGTCACAAACATAACGATGCCCCAGTTTTGCTCAGAGCTGCTTAGGTTGCTTTTGACTCATCAAAGTGTTACATGTTAGCAGGCAAAGGAACTGGCCCCTCTTTGAAACAGCCCCTTCCCTGGCACTGGAGGGAGTTGTTTGTGGCACAGAGGGGCTAGTCTATAACAGGGAATCATGAGTCTAACTTAAGGAAGGGGAAATGCAGGCAACAAATCAGGGCCACCAGGCCTGTTCTCCCATCAGCTACAGACTGAGGCGAGGAGACCCACAGGATGGGATGGTTAAAACAAAGGCAAAGGTCCTGTTGGACACAATCCTGCCCTAGACGCGGGGCCATGGAGGGGATTGGACCAAACAGGGTTTTTCTAGATCTATGATTGTCAGACCTAGAGAACCAGACCTACAGGTCCAGTTAGGCCAGTTCCTGGGACTGTCCTCAGCGCAGGCAGCAGGACCCAACTCCCTGGACTCTCCTCAGCCCAGGCGACATGGGCACCGTATGAGCATGGGGGCAACCTATGCAGCTGTACTTTTTCATAGGGCGGGGGAATGTTTTGTGATAGATTCCCCACTTTCATAGGAAAAAAAAATCAAGGGAATTCTTCAGTCAGGAGCTAAATCTGAGCTCTAGAGGTCTTTGCCTTGGCCAGAGAAGATCTCCCTCTAGGACTCAGTGACCCATACTCTTACAATCCCCAGCTCCCGCCTCGCTTCCCTCCCTCCTCTCCCACCCACCAGGACTTTCGGTCAGTCTCAGTCCAAACCCGGGCAGCTGTGACTGAAAACAAAGCTATTTCACACACAATAACCTTCTGTCCATTCCCAGATGCTGACCGCTGCGGTGGACAGCGGCTAGGGCTGGAGCCATTGAAGGTCCGTGCCAGGCCCCCGCTGGCAGGAGACAATGTTGGCAGTGATGGAGAGTAGGTATTTCAAAAGGTTTTGTTTTCAGATGACCCGCGGAGCCAGTGTGACCCTTCACCCTCAACCCTACCCACCCATGCTCCACCGTCCCAATAGCAACTGGCCACATTCCTGACCTTGGGGGGGAAAAGTTTAAAAACTCTTAGTGAGGAAACAATAACAGTGTCATGGAATTGATTTAGGAGGGACTTTTTCCATCACAAAGGAGACACAAAAGGGCTGGGAGCTGGGAAAGGGGCTCTGGTTCACAGCTCAGGAAGGGAACTGAATTACGGTGTGATAGGAGACATCTTCCAGTGGGAGGGGGGCTTGAATTCCACCTGTTAGTCCTCCTAGCTGTCTGCCCTCTCACACACATGCCTGGCACTGTCTGCCTGGGCTACATTTTAACCAAAGGCCAATCTACCCGCTCTCCAACCTTTAACTTGCTGCAGAGTCACTCCCCAAAGCCAGAGAAGAAGCGTGAAAATCAGGTCTGTTTCATCCTGCAGCTCCACTGAAGGAGTCCTCTTGCCACTCACATTTCAGGGTAGGGGAGAGGGGGAACCAGGCCGGCTAAGCAGCACCCATGCAGCTGGGGCTGTGAGAGATGTCATAGGCCTGGTATGGAGGGAGCCCTCTTTATGTTTTTAGCGGCATGGGACCTGGAGGACCAGGGACCTAGCACTGTCCAGAACTCTTAAACACAGGCTAGCTGGAGGACGGGGGGAGGGGGCCCATACCACTAACTGGCTAGTCTCCCTCAAGTAGCAGAAGCCTCCCTCACTGGAAGACTGTTGGCAAAGATTCTCCCTCACAGCAGGGATTTTGGCCACAGTCCAACGAGGCATTCAAAACCCCCACTCGGGGCACTTTTGGGGTCTTGCTGGTTCAAGTGGTGTCAGAGCAACAGTCCAGCTAGTACCTGAAGCTGTGGGACTTTGCATTCCTCTCTCTCCCAGCCCCAGCAGGGCTAAGATGAAGCTGCTTCTCGCTGCGTGCTGAAGGACACTTACCAACCCGGCACACTTCCCACAGGGAGCCCCACCACTGAGGGGAATTTAGCATAATTGGGGGTTTTTTTGGAGGGACTCAGGTGTGAGTGTCTCACCTCCAGCGTCACTGTAAAGGACCCACTAAGGATCCGCTGGGCTTGCAGGGCTTTGCCAGCATCCAGCATTGCCAGGCCTACACCCCAAGGCCACAGCTCAGTCTCCCTTTGCTGGCTGACTGGGTCACTCAATGTGAATCTGCCTCTGCCAGAGCTAATCACCTGGGGCCGCCATCACTCTGGGGTGATTGGGAAAGCAGGGAAGCAAAAGGGGACTCAAGTAAGAAACGCAGGAGAGGGCAGCAAAAGTAGCTCCAGCTGGTACTTTTTTTATGCCGTTCGAGCTTTAGCCCCCTGTTCCCCAGCCTCGTGTGGGCATGAAGAGGGTGGTCTGGAGCCAGACTGGGCCCATTCCAGCAGGCAGTGAAGGTTAGGGTGAAGACTGTACACCCACTGTGCTGTCACACAGTGAGGGGCTCAGGGGATGGGGGCGCCAGAGGCCCTGGCCGTTCTCCCTGACATAGAGTGGGTGCTGATGGGGTGGAGCCTCCTCCAGCTCAGAGACTGGAGCAGTGGATGGAGAAGCAGCAGCAGCTTCTCTGCTTCCTCACAGCCTGTGGAAGGGAAGGCCCCATTCCTCCTTGTGGCCCCCAAGGAGATCCCTGCAGCCTGTGTATTCCGGCTGTGCACTGTGGAAGAATTCGGGGCATTAGCCAAGTTCCTCTGTCCAGCGGCAGGGCCAGGCTTGAGGCCTGATCTCTGAACCAGGCCCTCGCACTCGGCAGGCACTTGTGGGGGCTTTGCCCACCATAAGCTGTACTCCTGCTACAGGTGCTTCGGGCCACAGGCTCTGCAAGTGCCAAGGGTCCAGCCCTGGGGAGAAGAGCTGGGACAGAGACAGCTGAGCAGTGCGCAGGCAGGACTTGGCCTGAGGGAAAGCTGGAAGGAGGGAAATTGCCCTGGTCACGGCATTCGCACGCAGTTCAGTGCATGAACTGAGGAGGTGACCAACATGGAGAGGAAGGTCTTAGTGCTACAAGCTGAGCCCTGAAGCGCTGGCTGGGGGGGCTGCAGGTCGGGAGGGGAAAGCGAATGTGGTCCCTTGGGGTGGGGGGAGGGCATGCGTGCTCGAGACAGACCTTGGGACAGAGAATCCACACCTCTGGGGACGCCCAAGAAGGAAACGAAGCCCAGACCAGAGCGTGAGGTAAAGGCTGCAAGCCCACTGGGAGCGTGAGGAGAGAAACAGCTCTACACGTTGAGACTCAGATACTTACAGGCCTCACAGAGCCTTAAAGGCACCTCCACTCTCCCCTTCAATGCCCCCCAGCAGTCAGAGCTTGGCACGGTGGGTGGCTGCAGTGTGGTGGATGATGCACACCCCCATCTCCTCTTGGCCCTGGGAGGGAGAGCCCAGACCCACCAAGCAAAGCCACCAGATGGAGCAGAACGAAACCCCTCCCCACCCCACCCCACCTCCCCAGCTCCCGGCTGGCCCTGCCACAATTCCCCTGTGGTCCTGCCAGTCCCTGGGTCAGAACACACATGCAATCCGGGACACGGAGAAATGCCTGATTCTAATGAGCATTTCCTCACAGAAGCCACGTTCCCCCTCGACACAGGGGAAGTCTTGGCTGAATCAGGGCTGTAGGCTGTTGGAAAATCAACCACCCTGCCTGACTTGGGTACCTGCCAGTCCAGCACCATCCACACAGCAACCCTGCTACTGCCAGAACCATTCGGAGCAGTGGCTGGGAGCAGGCGTTCAGACACGGGGCACAGTATGAGACGCTCCAGCTGAGTTGGCACAGCTGCACAGTTTAGGCGAGAGACCAGGGAGACCCTGCTCCCAGCTGCCCCAGACCCGAGCTAATGCCCTCTTGCCCAGGCTACAGCCAATGCTGGTAAAATGGTGGGGTGGATGTTACACATGCATGCAAGGTGCTGTGTGCTCAGGTTGTTCCCAGCCAGGCTTTTCTGCTTACTGCAGGGCAGCTCACAGAGGGTGTCAGCCTTTGCACTGGGGATGCTCCAGAAGTCGGGTATGAAATCTCAGCACATTGACCCCCAACCAAGAGGAAACAAACATTTCTGTTTGTTTCAAACTAGTAGCAGATCCTGAGGGATCGGATGGGGGTAGGGGGTGAGATTCACAAAAGCAGCCTCCAAACGCGGTCCGGATCAAACCCTCATGCCCACAGGAACGAGGGGGAACAGCAGGTTATCACCTGACCCCAAAAACGGAGCACAGACCTAGGCTCTGACCCAGCAGTCCTCTGCCTGAGCCAGGAATATCCCTGTGGCCACAAGCAGCTCTCTGAGGCACTTTCTTGACTCGTGGTAACAGCCCCAGGAGGGGCAGACACAAGAAGTCCGTGGTTCTCTGTGCCAGTGGGCTCATTCACACCCCCAGAGAGGTGAACCCCCTTTCGGCCATCCTGATCCTCAGTTGCAGGTTTAACTGCCCCTTGCCTCCTTCTGGGGCCAGGGAGTCCCCATGCCAGAGGAGAAAGGGTGAGTCATCTGTGGACTCCAATCAAAGGGGCTTTGTGAGATCCTTAACCCTTTGACATGCTGTAGAGGCATCAGCTCCCAGCACCACCAGTCACAGACCAGCACTAGGACTTGGGCCATCACAATGACATAGATAGATAGATAGATAGATATTTTAATACTGAGGCACATACATTAAGAAGACACAGATTCAGCCAAGCAACATTAGCAGTGAAATTTAATCAGTATTTTGCACATAAAAGTGCTTTGACACCCTAATGCCTGTATCGGAGGGGTAGCCGTGTTAGTCTGGATCTGTAACAGCAACGAAGGGTCCTGTGACACCTTATAGACTAACAGAAAAGTTTTGAGCATGAGCTCTCATGAGCACAGACTCACTTCATCAGATGCTGGTCTTGGAAATCTGCAGGGCCGGCTCTCTCACCTCCAAAATACATCCTGAGCCCACTCTGTCTCCAGTCAATCCCTGAGCCCCATCCATCCCCTTCTAAGTTATACCAGAGGATGAATTTGGGCCTTGAAAGCATTTAGAAATCTAAGAAAATAGCTTCAGAAAATGTCCAACTTACTGAGAGTTCCTTAGCGTCCAGCGCCGGCCTCTCCTGCCACGAGGACAGCATTCCGGCACAGAAGAGCTTTGGGAATGAACGAAAGGCGTTTTAACAGGAGATTTTTTTTTTTTTGCTTTTCTGGATGGATCATCAGAGGGAAAGGCTGGAAACAGTTCACTGGCTTTTTTTTCCCCCTCCTTGTCCTATTTTTTTTTCCTGGCAGCCTCTGGAAGGAAAGCAGCTGGCAAGGTGATGGTTTTTTGGAAAGGGGCACTGCTTGTGAAAGAAGCATTCACTCATCTGTGAGCCTGGGAAAATTCATCATTTTATCTTATCTCCAAACCAGGAAGATCTGTGGGCAAGTTGGGGAAATAAAAGGCAGGGTCAGAAGGTGAGATTCCTGCCCAGTCCTCAGACCTGGGATATTATTTTTATCTGGAACCAGGAGCCTAAAGTCAGGTGTAAGGACAACTTTCAACCCATGCTGTGCTGTGTTTACTCAGAATCAAAACTAAAGCCAATGACATCATGTTTTTCTCCAGGATGAAATTTCATTTGCAGATGATTTCCTCTCCAGACTGGAAGTATACACGCTCGAAAGCAAAGCAGAACAGACTTGCTCTGAACGACAGGGCTGCGTATGCGAGCAGGAAAATAAAGTTCTTTTGCTAAAATGTATTGTGTGGCTGTTTTATAAGTGGCCAGCTATAGGATTTGGGACTAGCAAGAGAGCCTCTCTCCAAGTATCAGAGACAAAGGCAGAGCAGTGCAAATCACACATTGGGATCTGTTATCTTGCTGTTGGAAGGAGCACATCCCAGTCTTTAGACTCAGCTAGCTGAAGTGAAAAGTTCTCGCTAAGCGGAGCACATTTTTCCACCTTGAAAATCTCTGAGGTTTGAATTCAATTGTGCAGTTCTTGCCTCACCCACCCATCCGACCCCCAGCAGCCTCTGAGCTGGCAGAACCGGGGTTCAGTTCTTTTGACTCTCCCCTGTTAATTTTGTTTAGAAACTTGTCAGATTGGTACATAAAAGAGGTGGAAAGATCAATCCAATCTTTTCAGCACTGTGGGAAAAAGTATTTCACTAATCCATATTTATTGGTGTAAGAAACTGAAAGGGGGAGAGACAGCCCCAGTAGTCAGGAGCAAAGGACATAAGGGACAGTTTAAGGCTGCCCTTTTCATAGAGGGGTCACATGTCACCAAAATCTTTTGCTTTGTCTTTGGATTGGTTACATTTTGTTCTCTTTTTTTCAGTCGGGGTTGCCAAGCAACTAGCTAAGTCCAGCTAAGATATTTTCTTTATTACAAGTGGAGCAGAAAGCAGCAAGGAGAAGAGAGAGAAAAAAGAAGAAGGGGAAGAAGAAGAAGAGAAGTTTAGACAATTAACATTTATAGGATCACATAACTTCATTAACTCAGCCAGTATTAGGAGAGGCGGGTGGGGGGCATGGAACAGTAAGAATTAAGAGAAAGTTAAAAGCAGGCCAGCAGCATCTGGATTCTAAAACAATGCCAGGGTTTCAAGCAATAACAATGGGTGCATCCCATTGCTTTGCAGCCTCCAAGGAGGAGATGGCTTTAATTTCCTAAAACCACTCATCATGACTCCAGAGACCATATAAAATCATTTTAGGATTCCTGTGGGAATTGGTTAGCCAGGTCTTGGGTGGTGGTTAGAATTTTTACTTCTGATTTCCACCTTGAAAAATTGGTTTGTTTTGTATGAAAGGAGAAGGGAGTGAGAAGAATTTGGAATGAGAGACCACTGGGGCCTTTTCCAGCCTTCTTTTGAAAGGGGAGAGCAAAGCGTTCCTTTTTTGAAATTCGGCAGTGGGTATCTATTTTTTCTTTTGATTTTGCAATGCTGTGGACAAGGCAGCTCCCCAAACAGCTTGGAAACCACTTTTTCTTTCCCATGGCTGTTAGAGGTGACTAGAGATTTCAGATGCCCAAGCTGAGAAATTTTTTAAAAGCCTGCTTTCCAGGAAGTGCTGAGCAGCCACCCTCTGAAATCAGCCCCTCTTGGCGGTGTCTCTGGATTGGTAGTCAGAGTCACTAATCGCTTCTGAAAATCTTGGCCTCTAATTTTTGCTTAGCAGTAAGGTCATCAATGCTAATGACTCTCCTCTGGTATGTTTAGCCCTCCCAAAACTCCCATACTTCAATATCCAAGAAGACAGGGTCAGGGCCCCTTTGGGACCAGGCTGCCCCTGTGCCTAGCTTCAGAAGTGGTAACTAAATTTTGGGCTTACAGAGAAGCCTTTATAATTAAAAGCTAATGCCTAAAATCCTCAGCACCTGCCAGTGTTCTCTGTAATCTGAGCAGCCACTCAGGAGAGAGTCAAATGCCACTCAACTAGGTTTTTTGTTTCTATTGGTGGTGCACATTTACACTTGTCTCAGTGCACGTTACAAATTATTCCACACAGGGATGGAAGAAAGCTGCACATGGATGGAAAAGATTACAGGAACATTGCTGGGGATATTAATAACTTGACTGGACAAAACACCTCTTCTCTAAGGAACAGTCGGGCATTGGCAGTGGGATTCTGTGACCTCATGGTTTATTTCCATTTCTAACTCTTAGGAGCAGTGTTCCCTGCAAGCTGAGCACTTGGGCAGCTGCCCAGGAGAGATTCAGGTGCTGTGCAGCTGATTAGCAGAGCACCCATGCATTTCTATTGTTGGTGCACTTCCACACATGCCTTGGTGAACATAAATAAATGTTTTCTGCCCATAGCTGAAAAAAAATTAGAGGGAATGCTGCATAGGAATCTCTGGTTCCTGGGCCCAGCCCTGCCCTAAGTCATGCACACACAGCTGCTATCTTGATTTCCACAGGAGTGATTCTGGGTGCAAATCTAGCCCCATGCTCAGCCTGCCTGGCCACTGCAATGTTTGCAATATTCCCACTCAAGCCAGCTTGCTGAGACCCTTTGCACAACCCTTATTCATGTTGGCTTTTCTCTGTCTGCTCATTTACTGTTTGCTGCTTGGAGCCATAAAAGTCCAGCTCCCAGACTTTGCTTGTGAGGTTTGAGCGTCCATAGTCAGTAGAAGTCTGTTCTGTAAACAGCAAGTGAGGAAAGTTCTTCAAATGGGGCAATTGAACGGAATTTAAAAAAAAAAGAGAGAGACAAACACAGCTGTGGACTCTCTTTAGAAGTTTAACGGACTATTTTAAGGTAAAAACTTAATCCAGCCCTGGGCTTTTTCTCTCCTCCTATTTGATCTTATTTTTTAATCAGCTTGCAAACTACACAGTGATTCTAAGCAATTACTTTTCCTTTCCTCATGCGGGGCTTCATTAGAAGCCAAAGCTGTATAGTCATGGAATCATAGAACTACTGGAACTGGAAGGGACCTCCAGAGGTCATCAACTCCAGTCACCTGCGCTCATGGCAAGACCAAGCACCATCTACATCAGCCACCATCATCCTCATCATTACATAGGCAGCCTCAAACTACAGGGGAAGAAAGTTACTATGGGTGTTAAGGTTGTTGCACTCACCAGTTTAATAGTGAATTTGATATGCAAGAAAAACCTGGGTCTAAAATGCTGAGCAACACACACATACAAACACACAGACACCCCTCAGCCTTTCTGTGTTGCCAAGTCCAAAGACAAGAGCCAGCTTGGGAACCGGGAGAACCTGGGGGGGCAGGAAATGACTGAAAAATGTGTTGGTAGCTCATGAAATGTTGGTGAGTTCTCTGAAGAAATCAGCACAGCTAATTATGGCCTGCAAACCAGGAGAAGAAAAGTAGCAACAGCTTTTCCCTAAACACCCGCTTTGTGGTTACTTTATCGGTAGCATTGCAGCCTGTCCACTCCCCAACAGGGGAGCGCTTCTCTCTGGGGGAAGCCTGCCCAGCGTTTGTTTCCTTGGTGTGTTAATTCCATTCCAGCACGGGGGCGGGGTAACCTTTCAGAGGAAAGACGCCAACCTTTGAGCAAGTTCAGTGAGACAAGTCCGGCTGGAACTTTTCGCAGCCGCCAGAGGCCGCGTGCGTTTGGGGCGCAGCTGGGGGGGCGGGGGCGCTGCGGAGCCCTTCGCTGCTCTGTTTGTTTGTTTGTTTGACTGTATGTTTTGGCTGCGCCCTCTCGGGCCCCCCTCCCCGTCGGTCGATCCCTGTTGTCTTTCAAGGGAGCCTATTGCAGCTGCTGTGCTTTAAAGTCAATAATATTCATTAGCTGGAAACAATGAGCGTTATTTATCTGGCTTCATTACAACGAGCCCGGCCGGGAGGAGGCGGCCGGCGGCGGAGGGGTCCTTCTTAAGACTTCCCCTGCAGAAAGGGGGCTCGCAGAGCGGGCGTGCCAGGGACCTGAGAACCAGAAGGGGCAGAGCGGCCCTAGGAGGGGCGAGGGGATGGGGAGCTGCCTTGGGGGGTCCCTTTCCAAAAGCAGAGAGACTTGAACCGCACCCGTAGCGAACACGCTCCATTCCGAGCAAAGGCTCCCACGTTCTCCAGAGACCCCAGATTTCAGCACCCCGTGAAGATAGATAGATAAATAGATAGATAAGGCGGAATGGGAGGGGCTGATAGAGAGAGAGGGTGGAAATAGAGTGTGTGGGGATAGGTGGATGGATAGGCAGACAGACAGGGTGGATGGGATGGACGGGATGGACGGACAGAGGGAGGGAGGGAGGGAGGGAGGGATAGACAGACAGACAGACAGGGTGGATGGGATGGAGGGAGGGAGGGAGGGAGGGATGAACAGGCAGACAGGGTGGATGGGATGGACGGGACGGACGGAGGGAGGGAGGGATGGACAGACGGACAGGGTGGATGGGATGGATGGCGGGAGGGAGGGATGGACAGACAGGGTGGATGGGATGGAGGGAGGGATGGACAGACAGACAGGGTGGATGGGACGGACGGGATGGACGGACGGACAGACGGAGGGAGGGATGGACAGACAGACAGGGTGGAGGGGACGGACGGGACGGAGGGAGGGATGGACAGACAGACGGTGGATGGGATGGACGGGATGGACGGACGGACGGAGGGAGGGATGGACAGACAGACGGTGGATGGGATGGACGGGACGCACGGACGGACGGAGGGAGGGATGGACAGACAGACAGGGTGGATGGGATGGACGGGACGGACGGACGGAGGGAGGGATGAACAGACAGACAGGGTGGATGGGATGGACGGGATGGACGGACGGAGGGAGGGATGGACAGACAGACAGGGTGGATGGGATGGACGGGACGGACGGACGGAGGGAGGGATGGACAGACAGACAGGGTGGATGGGATGGACGGGACGGATGGACGGAGGGAGGGATGGACAGACAGACAGGGTGGAGGGGACGGACGGGACGGAGGGAGGGATGGACAGACAGACGGTGGATGGGATGGACGGACGGACGGAGGGAGGGATGGACAGACAGACGGTGGATGGGATGGACGGGACGGACGGACGGAGGGAGGGATGAACAGACAGACAGGGTGGATGGGATGGACGGGACGGACGGACGGAGGGAGGGATGGACAGACAGACAGGGTGGATGGGATGGACGGGACGGACGGACGGAGGGAGGGATGGACAGACAGACAGGGTGGATGGGATGGACGGGACGGACGGACGGACAGAGGGAGGGAGGGATGGACAGACAGAAAGGGTGGATGGGATGGACGGGACGGAGGGAGGGAGGGAGGGATGGACAGACAGACAGGGTGGATGGGATGGACGGGACGGATGGACGGAGGGAGGGATGGACAGACAGACAGGGTGTATGGGATGGACGGGACGGACGGAGGGAGGGAGTGATGGACAGACAGACAGGGTGGATGGGACAGACGGACGGAGGGAGGGAGGGATGGAGAGACAGACAGGGTGGATGGGATGGACGGGACGGACGGACGGACGGAGTGATGGACAGACAGACAGGGTGGATGGGACGGACGGGACGGGACAGAGGGAGGGAGGGAGGGATGGACAGACACACAGGGTGGATGGGACGGACGGACGGAGGGAGGGAGTGATGGACAGACAGACAGGGTGGATGGGACGGACGGGACGGAGGGAGGGAGGGAGGGATGGACAGACACACAGGGTGGATGGGACGGACGGACGGAGGGAGGGAGGGATGGAGAGACGGACAGGGTGTATGGGATGGACGGGACGGACGGACGGACGGAAGGATGGAGAGAGACAGGGTGTATGGGATGGACGGGACGGACGGAGGGAGGGAGTGATGGACAGACAGACAGGGTGGATGGGACGGACGGAGGGAGGGAGGGATGGACAGACAGACAGGGTGGATGGGACGGACGGGACGGAGGGAGGGAGGGAGGGATGGGCACCAGGTAGGCGCTATGGGGACAGATTCTATTCTCACAGCCAGACACCCCGTCGCCCCAGGTACCCGCCGCCCCCCCCCAGCCCGAAGCCCTACGCCGCCGGGCCGGGCGGGGAGGCGCGTTGGAAGGGCCCGGCGCGCGGAGCCGGCCGATGCGCTCAGCCCTCCGGGTGCCGCCACCCTCCCCGCGGGGGCCCGCGCTCGGCCTGGGCCCGCCAGCGGCTCGGGGGGCTGGAGGCCGCTGGGGCGGGCGGGCGCCTGGGGGGCGCTGTGGCTTTAAGAGCCGGCTGGCTCCAGGTTGCAGCTGCTCGCGCTGCGCTCTGGAGACAGCGCAGATTCATGACTCCGAGCACACAATGGGCATTTATCACCCCGGGGTGTTATTCAGCCCAGTACCAATTGAAGGCCATCTCCATTCTTCCCAGCCGCCGCTGCCACCCATTTATTGCCGGGGGGCTCCGCTAAAACCCTGCAGGACCCAGCGGCCGCCGCCAGAGCCCAGCCCCTGCCTGCCAGGAGGACAGACTTGGGAAGCGCTTGGGTGGGAAGGATACGACGCGGAGCCGGAGCGACGCCGCCGCCGATGGACGCCAGCCGCGGGGGGCTGCTTGCAAGGCGACCCCGGCTCAGACCAACCCCCCCCGGCGAAAGCGGGGACTAAAGTCACCCGGCGCCGTGCGGGCGCTGCAGGCAGGTACCGGCTGCAGGGCTCGAGCCACCGGGGGGACAGGTGCAGAGCGGGGGCTGCGGGGCTCCGCCCGGGCGCGGGGGCTCTCGGGGGAAGCCCTTGCACGTTGGCGGGGGCTCCGGCTTTTCACCGGCCAGTCCGGAGCGGCGCTCTCGTTACACCTCCTCTGTGGTCTTCGGCTGCCGCCGGCGGCAGCCACCTGGCACCGGGCGCTTTCCCGCGGGAGCGCAGAGCCGGGCGCAGGGCTGCAAAGGGAAACGACCGGAGCCCGCGTGTCGCGTCCTCGGGCTACTACAGCCGCCAAACCCCCCGCCCTAGGCCAGCGGGAGGAGCGGCCCCTCTGCAGCCGCTGGCCGGGCCGGCGCGGGAAGCGGCTCCTAGGCTAGAGTTCAGGTTAAATCGAATTAGAAATACGCCGCGGCCCCCCAGTTGGCGCTTCAGCCGATTATGTCACCTCTCTCCCCAAGCCGCCCTGCGGAACGGCCGGCGAAGCCCTCACACGTGGCCGAACAGGGCCAGGAAATCACTGGACCGGCGCAAAGAGGCACGATCCGTTCGGAAGCGGCCTTAGGAAGCAGCGACTGGGAGCAGCAGCGGGAAGGGCCCCCCGGTTCCTGGCTTTGCACGGGAGCTGCTGTTTCTAAACCAGCCGCTTGTGCATCGTTTGCGAGGGAAGCAGAGGAGCCGCTTCGGTTCGGTTTAACGTGTTGGGGCTTCACCCCGAGGCTTTTTTTCCCCCCTCCCTAACTAAAGAGGAAACAAAAAAATGTCCTTAACTTAGCGGAGGCGCTGCCGGGCGAGAGACGGGCTGGTGCGGCTCAGCCCCGCGCGGGAGCCCCCCGGCCCGGCGGGTTCTGTGGGGAGATTTCCAAAACCTGCCGGTGGAGATGAGACTTTTGCAGCACTGGAGCGGATGTGACCGGGGCAGCGGCGATCACCCCGGCCTCGCTCTCCGCTGCTCGGGGTGGCGCGGAGGGAGCCGAGGGGACAGCCCGGCACAAACTCGCCCCCCAAGACCGAGACTTGAGCGCTTTGCTTTTCCCTTACGGTTATTCCAAGTCCTTCCCCGGGCGCTTCCACGCGCCTTCTCCCCAGAAAGAGCGAAACTGACAAGCGATCACCGCGAGCTCTTTTCCCCACGAATCCTTCCTAAGGAGCGACAGAAAACGTCCGCGCGCCAGCTGCGGGATCAGCCAGGTTTCCTCTCGGCCGGGTAATGACGGAGCTGGGGGCTGGGGGATACGAAATCGCTCCAGCTTTCCAGGTACGATCCGTAACTTGTCTCTGCCGGTTGCACCTTCCTGGGCAGGCATCCGCCCCCGGGGCTGCGTGAGAGCCGGGGTGCGGCGTGGGAAGGAGGACCGGGCGCGGGGGCGGGGGGAACGTGTGTGTGTTTGTGTTTTCTAGGAAACAACCCGGATTTTCCTGGACGCTAACCCGCCAAGCCCGGACTGCAGGAATCTCTGCCGCTGATTGTCCAAACGCAATTCTTGTGCGATGGAAACACACGAACCAAGAATTGTGTCTGGACATCTGTGGCAGAAATTTCCCCTTCGTCGCTCGGGTTTAGAGAGCTGAGCTGAGGCCCATAAATACATTCAAAAAACCAAACCAAACCAAACCAAACCGGCCCTTCATTCCTGGCGCCTGGGCGCAGCAAGGTAACGCCCGGTTAGCTGCCAGCCGCGAAACCCCTCAGAAGGGTCCTTGCCCTCAGCTTGGGGAGGTCTAATTAGGATTTGAAACTAGCCCTTCCCCGCGGTTCGCTGGCACAAATATCTCCCTTCCAATGCGCCAGATCGCTGCTCGTAAACAGCTGCCGATGCTGCTCTGAGAGATTTTTGTCCCTGAAACTAATAACGCGTTTGAACGGCGGCTAATACGTTGTGTGTGTGTTGAATCCTAACCTGGGCTCGCTGGCTTCCCAGCCTCGGAGATGCCAATAAAAATTCACTTTCGCTGCCCGCGGGTTGGCTTTTTCTCTGCCTTCACATCTCAAGCGTGGAAGGGGGGAAAAAAAACAAACGGGACGTTTGCAAACGTTTTCCAAACCTTTTCCCTTTGTCGCTGCGCGCGAGCCGATTGCAGGTCTTTTACCCGGCCGACATTGCACGGGGAAAAACAAACGTGGGGAATAAACCCACGAGCGGTAACGGAGCTTGGGGCGCACGGCGGTGTGACCATTAGCAGAATTACGGGGCGAGGTGACTTGCCCCCGCAGACGAAGCGGGGCTGGCCCCAGGGGTGCTTTTCGGGAGATTTGCTTCCTGCAAAACCGGCTGCCCGTTGCAAGCTTCGATCGAGGGGTTTGGTTTTCCTGCTGCGGCCGAGGGAGAGGGAGAGATGCTGGTGCCCCAGGGCCGCCAGCCTGGCGTGCGGAGGAGTCTGGCTGTGGGATGTCAGCCCCGGGGCGCGGGGACCCTCGCTCCGGCTGGGCGTCGGGCCCCCAGCGCCCGGGAGCGGGCCCTGCTGCGAGCCTGGGGCAGCCGGGCACGTCCCGCGTTCCCGCAGCCCTGGGGCGCCGGGGAATACGTTCGTGGGGGGGCTGCGGGCTGGGCCCTGTGACCCGACAGGTCCCGATTCTTCCCTGCCCGCAGGATCGCTCCCCCCTTTTTTTCCGAGAACCCAGGGGAAGGGCCCATCCCCGTCGGAAAGTCGCCCCGCCAGCGGGAGCCCGGGAGCCGGGAAGTCGCCTCCCTCCCCGCAGGGCAGAAGCACGTGCGGCAAAAGCAGCCAACCCCGCCCCCGAAGTGCAGTCTCCATTTTGGGGGGTGCGAGTCAGGTAACTACCCCCCCGCCAGCGCCGAGCCGTGGCGGGAGGCGAGGCCAGGCCAGGCCGGGCCGCGCGGCTGGGCCCCGGGGAAGGCAATCGATGGGGGAAGCTGCAGAGCCGGGCGCCCAGGCTTCCTGCGGCCGCCCCCGCGAAATGCCAGCTCGGTGCAAAACCAGGAGTCTCCCGCCCCCGCCTGTCGTGCAGCCGCTGCCTCCGGGAATCCTGCCTCACCCGAGGACAGCCCCTCTCTGCGCCCCGGGAACCCCCGCACGCCGAGGCCCTGCCCGCCGGGCGGTGCCCCCCGCTGGGCTCGTCTTGTGCTGCTCAGGTCCGCCCCCCACCCCCAGTCTGCACCGCTGCCGGAGCGTGGGTGCCCCTGCTCTGCCCCGCAGCCCCTGGAGGGCTGGGCGGGGAGGCTGCCCCGCAGCGCCCCCTTCCGAGGCGGGAGGGAGACCCGGAGCCCGACGTGACACTGGCTGTGCGGGGCCGCAGCGGGGAGGAGACCCCCAGCGCCATCACAGGGCGAGCGGGGCCCCTGCCCCTCCAACCCCAGAGCTGCGGGCTGCAGCCGCCCCCCGCCCGCAGGAGCACGGGCAACGCCGCGCTGGGCCCAGCCTCGCAGGTGCCGATCCGCTCCCCCTTCGGTCCCTGCGCCAGGGATAGAGCCCAGCCTCGCGCGGAGCCTGCAGAGCCCCTCGGCAGCAGCCACCCGCGAGCGGAACCACGCGCTGCAGGCCGCGGGGAAATGGTGGGGGTGGGGGGCAGCGATTGGCGGCTGCTGCTAAAGCAGAGAGGCCAAGAACAGTCCAGCCCACTGCCCCAAGCGCAGCAGCGAATTCCTGGGCCTCTGACCCAGGCTCCCTCCCGCTGCCAGACCACAGGGGGAGAGGGGAAGGAAGAACTGGGGGGACTTGCAGTCACAACCTGGCGGCAGGCCCCAGCCGTCCGCTGCCGTGTGATTGAAGGAGCAAGGTAGCAACCCCCACCCAGCTACTGCCTCTACTCGGGCAACCCAGAAAACACAAGAGGAAGAACGTACAGTGAGACAAGCAAAATTTCACCCAGCATCAGTGTTCTCCGTAAGCAGCCACCGAGGAGAGATTCAAGCGCCACCCAGCGGCTTAGCAGAGTACTCACAGCCAGCAGCATAGGTTTCTACTGGTTGTCTTGGTGCACATCAAATTTATTCAGAGGGTGGATGGAAAAAATTAGAAGGACCTTACCCAGAATCCAGGCAGGAAAGCTCGGGGTGAAGAGTTATACAGGCCTGTGGCTCAAACTGCTGCTGTGACAGGAACTAGCTATAGCATCTCTCCTCCTTGCGCTCTTCCCCCACCCTGGCATTTCTAACTTCTCTTACACAGAGGGGCAGTTTTTACTACCCCAGGAGTTAATCTTTCCGGGCTGTGTGCACTTTCAAGGTAAGAGTTCCAAGCGAAGAAACTTTTCCTGTGCTGAACGACCAAAAGGGAAATCCAGGGAAAGCCCCACTAAGGTTCCCAGGATAGAAAGGGCTCTGATGCAGGGCTATACAGATCTCTTACCACTAAATCCATTTTAAACCTCTCTTGTTCCCCATATCAACTGTTGTCAGCCAGTTCCTAGATTAATCTAGAATCCTCATGTTTGTCCTCCCTCCTTCACTCAGTGAAAGTAACAGGTAAATTCACACCAAATAAAAATCTTTGGCCTGTTTAATTCACTGTGGTAGCATGGCAGCATCAGCCACTGAAGCTGATTTGACACAGGCCAGTGACTAATTTTATTCCCCAATATTCAGCGCTCATCACAGAAACATTCATACGTTAATCATCATAACTCCATAGTGGTTTTAGTAATGCAGGCTCAAACCGGGTAAACACCTCTTAGCATAGCCCCTCACTGGAGAGGTCAAACAGTAGTTGGTCTCCCGCTTCCCTTCCATCCCCCAGAATGCAAATGTATTATATGCCACCTACAGAAGGATTCACGTATTGGCTATGTACATTGCCAGCATCAGGCTACAGGCTGTGGTTGTGTGTCAACTGCTACACAACAGCTTAGGAGACCCCCCAACACAGAAGAAGCAGGTAATGGTTAGAGCCCTCACCAAATTCACAGCCATGACATAGACCATTAAGAGACCAGCGGGGCCCTTATCTAAGAGGAAATTGTGCGTGGAAGAAGAGAGAACAGGGTCACAGTACTGCCAGCCAACTGCGAAGGCAGTGCCCTGCCAGCAGCAGCACAGAAGTAAAGGTAGCAATACCTTACCATACGATCCTTCCTTCTGCATTGCTACTAGCAGAGGCTCTGCCTTCAAAGCTGAGCTCCCAGGCAGCTACCACCACTCTCCAGCCACCCAGCTTTGAGAGCAGTACCAATGCCAGCAGCATAGAAGGTTAGCAGTATGCAGCCCCCCCTCCTTCAATACCTTTGAGACCCCTTCACAACTTCTTTTTGGGTTAGGACTCCTATAAATACCACACTGAAACATCAGATTTAAAATAGCTGAAACAAGGTGTACACTTTTTAAAATCCTATGACTATGAAGTTGACCAAACTCGACTATAAATTTTCAAGGGCTGCAGTACTGTTGCAGATGACAGGTATTTGAAAAAGCTTGTGCAATACCAGACTGAATTACATTTGGATGTAATCAGTACAATCTCAGGCTCAAAAAAAGCCCACTGTATGGAAAAGGAGCAGAGTGTACAGTCCTGACAGAGACATCCAGGCAAAGAAACATAGGGGACCAGGACTGGAAGCGGAGGGTTGAGACTATTGTAGCAGACCCAGGAAGATCACTACATATAGAGGAAGCTTAGACTAAGTATACCAAACAAGGGTTCATCCCAGTGGTATCAAGTCAAGTTTTATTTACATTAATTTTGCCTTTTGCCTCGCCTGTACTTTAACTCTGGCCTGGTCAGCAGTTTGGGAGTGGAAGAGGAGGAATCTGAGCCAACCTGCATTTCCAGGAACACTGCTGGAAATCAAACAGCATCCTTACTTTGTTATAACACTGACACTGCCAGCCCACCTCCATATCAGCCACAGCAACAACAGGACTTTCTCAGTAGGTAAAGAACAACTGGAAATCTCACCTTCCTTTTGGGAGTCTGGGGAAAGAGTTTAATGAATGCATCACTTGCTTTTTCAGTATTTTCATTATTGCTTCCAGTATGTTTCAGCCCCTCTCTCTCTCCATGGCTTATCAAAAACAGCTGCAAAAAAGGCCAGATTGGCTGGTGTGGAATTGCTCTGCAGCAAATGCTCCACATCTCCGCTGCTGAAAACCACATGCAATGCAGTTCTTACACTTCTGCTTCCCAGCTCAGAAACAATGTGATTCACTGCACCAGATTTCACAGGCAGAGGACCTGCTTCTTTACCGCCTTGCATGTAGCATAGTTATTTGCACTAGTGTGGGTGCTCCAATCTCATCTGCCTGTGGTTTACACACCTTTGCTCATGTATAGTGTTACGTGCAAAGCATTAGGAAATCAGAATTGTGTTTCACACCCACTTTGCACAGCTGTCGGCAGTAACAGAATGCAGGTGAGTGGAAACCAGGCCCTCAATAGGTGCCTACACTGCAATTAAAAACCTGCAGCTCACCCAGGTTAAAGAGGCTGTTTAACTGCAGTGTAGATGATCAGGCTGAGGCTTCAGCTAGAGCTCTGGAATGCTCCCATCTTGTTGGGTCCTAGAGCCTGAACATCTATACAATTAAACAGCCCCTTAGCTCAGGCCAGCTGCGGGTTTTTAATTGTAGTATAGATATACCCTCTCTGCCACCTCATGTGAGGACACAACTACCAATCTCATCTCCATCTTTCTTAGATTTCATATTGCCTCCTATTTAGTGCTGCGAGGCATTTTGGGATACAGTCCAATGAAAGGCACTCCACCAAATAAATGTCCTATTGTAAGAAACACAGGTATTGCAGCCGAGGTAAAGACTGCTCATGTGTTTTAGGGCAAGGAGCCATAATTTCCCCAGATCTTTCCTCAGCACCCCACACTCCCTTAAAGACACAAGTTTTCAGCACCTGTTCTAGAGCCCTTCCCTCATGGCCTAGGAATAAAGTAACCAGGTGCAGCAGGACTTTCCCATCACCTTGGATGGCAGTCATAAGACTTTAAAAGTAGAACCAAAAGGATGGAAGGAAGTGGCTGAAGCGCATGCCAGGCCAGTCACTGGCATGGGCTTTATTTGTACACCCAATGACAATGCAAATGATTTGCCATTGCTTGTAAGAGAGGCACAGACAGTTCAAGTGATGCGAGGGTTCTTCTCCGTCCGTGTTTTCATTTTGTGTCCTTGGGTCTTCCAAAAATCTTAACCACCGTGCAATGTCGAGATGAAAACCACATTATCCTGGTCCTGGAGTTTATATTCCAGCTCGCCCTGCAGGTTGAGAAATAATGAGAAATAGTTTAATAAACATTTCCAAACAGAAGTGACTAAAGAAAAACAGCTCATAACAAATGCGAGAGCACCAAGGACTACGGGAAAGTGGGAAACCCCAGCTTTAGTCCTAAGAAAGGTGAGGCGGGATAGACAGGAGAGGAAGCAGACATTCACTGTCATGGGGATGTGCCACTCTCTGGGCTGAGTTATATCAGCAGACAAGCTAGTGCGTATTTATGGCATGCCTGTGATGGTGGGCTGGAAGGGGAAGACATCACGCTGTTTGCACAGGCCACATCCCCAATCCGCAGTTGCACTCACCACGCTTACAATGCCCAAGGACATGAAAAATCCACATGGTCTTGAGAGCACTAGGTTGATGGAAAAATTCTTTTGTTGCTTTAAGGGTAGGACGATATGTTGGGTAGCAAAAGCCTCTAGGGGCCACCTCTGCATCTCCTCTTGGTTCACCTGGGCATGAGCTTAGGCAAAACACAGGGCCTTTACCTCCCATGGACTCTTCCTCTTATAATCAATGGTTCTCACAATTGCTCAAGGCTGTGAAACCACGTTGTTTCCCCACTAAGCAAGTGGTTATCTCAAGCATGAAGAAGAGACCAACTCAACTCTAGAGGACTGTGGCCACAGCTGAAGGTCAGGGAGTGTGGTTGGTGTTTGGGGGAACGAATGGTGGTTGAGCCTCAGAAGCTTAGATGAAGGCTCCAGGCCTTAAAACAGCCACAGCCAGTACAACACAGAGGAACTCATTACTAGCTTGGAGGCAAGAATCTGGAAGAGCTTCCCCAAGAATGACCACAAATAAGGCTGAACACCAACAAAAATAAAACTGAAGTAGCACAAACCATAAGTTCCCAGTCTGCATCATTGATGAGCACCAAAATTCCTGGCCGCCTGCAGAACACAGAGAAGTTGTCAGGAAACAGGACTGCGAAAAGCTGCAAAGAGTTAGCACCCCTGGCTGTTCAAAAAGCAGATCACAGGCAGGACTGTCTATAAAGCTGATGTGAAAAAGGAATCACAGCACAGAGGTGGAAATAGGCACAGGCGGTGCCCTTTCTAGATCAAATAAAGGGAAAATGAGATTGATCCCAGAGCTCATTTGAATCCAAAGGCACAGTTTGGAGAAGACTCTGAAATGACTACATTTCAATACAATACAGAAAAGCCAAGTAATTAAAACCCATGCACTGCAATCCAGTGCAGAGAGATCATTTCAGAGCTTAGGGAAGCAATTGTAGTGCCCCTGCTAAAGGTTGTAAACACCCAGGATCAACTCAGAGCTTCTGATTAGAGGCAAAGGGATTCCCCTTCTTTGATCTTCTGTGTCCTGCAATTGTCTCTCCTGCTACCAGGAGACCTGGCACATGCTTCAGCTCACAGAGACCGGTAAGGAATGTTAAACACCCAACCTCCACTCTGCATCTGGGAGCCGCCTGCACAGCACATCGTGCTCCATTTCTTCTGGCTTTTTTCCATGAGATTGACCCCATTTTAAAAATAAAATAAATTTCCCAGCAGATCTATTTGTTGTTGCTTCTCACAGTGACAGATACAGGTCCAGTGATGTGAACAGACACTGCACAATGCAACACTGAATCACCACCTGGAACTGAGGGATTGTCTATGTGCTACAAGCTCAACCCTGCAATCTACATGCAATGCCAGTACTCTAGGTGACCGGGAAGGGAAAGAAGCCATGAGTGGCCCTCCTTCAGAAGTGGGGACTTTGTGCTGTGGGTCGTGAGGAGACAGACATATTGTGGAATTGGGTTAAGCTTCGGTCCAAGTGCTAATATTCTCACAGACAGACCTGGTAAAGAGATCTGCTCCCCAATTTGGGTAATTCTCTAGAATAATAACCCATCCTCCCTCCACCACATGACTAGTTTGCACTTGCATAGTCCCAAGGAAAACAATGTCCTTTCCAAAGAAAGCCTCCTATCCCTCTCATGGGGTAGTATTTATCCCCATTTTACAGATGGGAATAATGAGGCACAGAGAAGATAAGTGATCTGCCTTTGGTCATGCTGCAAGACAGTGGCAGAGCTGACCCTCTTTCCCTATTCACGAGTATTCTCTTCCTTGCCATTCCTTTTAGCATGTGCCACATTTCAATGGATATAACCTTCTTCCCACCACACCAGCAATAAGATACATGTCTGGGCACGGGGACTGCAGACAGGAAAACGTGAGCAAAGTCTTTTGCATCTGTACTTACACTGTGTCCCCCTGAATAAATAATTCTGGTCTCTCTTTTAATAGATTCTCTTTGATCCACTTTAGCAGGTTTCTGATGTCCCCTGAAAGGAGAAAGGGGGGGACAGTTTATTCACTATTGTTTCACAGGAGTTCAAATACCAGGGCTCCAGCCCTCGCCTCCCAGTTAGCAGAGATGTCATGCTCCTCTTGGGACAAAGGATAAATGATGGAACTTGTGCTCTCAGCCGCCTGTCTGGTCACAAGATGGCTCCCATCAGCCTGTCTGGTCACAACCATGACTCGGGGTCGTCACTGGAAGAACAGAAAGGATCCTCAAAAACCCACAGTCCTTCATCAGGAAGGAGCATCTCCGTTGTGAGGAGGATTTGCACGCTCACCACCCCGATGCAGGGTTGGCTGGAGGTGCATTTCAGATCACAGAAAATGCAAAAAAAAAAATAAAAAAATCCAGAGTTAATAGAACACAAATCCAACATTTACATTACAAACTTTACATCTTTACAATTAAAACAACACAAGTGTGAAGATGATGAATTCAGTAGTCTCAACGAGGATTACATAAGAAGCCAAGTTTGAAACTTCTAGAGTTGGTTGACTGAAGGAAGTACTTGGAAATGAATTGAAACGCACGCTGAAAATGTCTCACTTTCTCTCTTCTCCCCAACGAAATGGCAGCTGAACTCAAAAATGGCTGAACTGATTTCACTCAAGTCTAAAAATATTCACGGAAGAAAGCCATGGGTACTTGCATAGCCTGTAAAAATTTGTTTAAGAAATTCAGGGGGAAACTAACAAGCGGGTTAGAATTCAACACTCACTGCCAGTCACCTGGAAACACACGTGCAGGATACAAACAGGATGACATTTACAAGGGTGGGGCGCAGCATGATCAGCTGCTGGGTCTCAGGCTCATCTAGCTCATTAAAAGTATTCAAATATGACTGGTTTAATGTATTAAAGATTTTACATTCTGCATACTTATTTTCTTACGCATGCCAAAAGTGTTTTTTTTTTTCTTCAGATGAACATAACTGTCAGTTTGGATTACATTAGACAGGCCAGGGAGGTCATGCTAATTGCAGGGACGAAAAGTGGGGCCCAACGTAAAAAGTCTGCTCACCCCTGCACTATGGCAAGGGAGCTCCACAGGAGATGCAAGCTTGCGGCGCCTCTGAACGCCAGGGCCAGGATGTCAGAAGACAGACACTTCTGAAGGTTTAGACATTTGAAAACATAAGCCCCACACAGTCATTGAGACAGGCAAGATATATTCACATCCATAAACAGACATGACAGCGGTAGGCACTGGCTATGGCAATTCCACTCATGCCATCTGTGATGTTCTTTGCCATCACACCTCTGCTACCCCACTACATCCCCACACACTTGATTTCTTTGATAGCTTCTTTATTAAAGCTCAACCTTTATCTTTCTATCTTAGTAGGTGACAGGAAGGATTTGTCTTCACGTAAAAGGAGGAGGAGACACCACTAGCGGGTTTTTATAGTAACAATTCAACGTTGTGAGGCAAAAACAATTTCTTTGGTGATAGCATCAGTTAATTTCCTATTGTAGGGGTGAGAAGCGTCAGAGAGAGAATAATCCATTACAGAGTTTGGAGAAGCTGACAAATTACAATGAGGAGTTCTCCTGCATTTGCTTCTATATTTCACTGTTCCACAGTTGACTTCATCATTCAGAATCTACAATCAGTTAGTCTCCCAGGACTCCTTTAAAGAACCTTTCGAAAGACCCAAAAGAGCTTTTTTTATTTCAAAGGCACAAGGAAATGTTCCCAGTACACAAATCCACCTATCAGATATTGGATTTTGAACCCGGCTCTAGCTGAATCAAAGGCAATAATGCAACGTATTTACACATCTCTCATGGCATTGTAAGCCATACTTAGTCACTTTAAAAAAATATTTCACAACCTTCCTTTACAGGCTGAGCTAAGAGACTATTTTTGGTACACTTGTCGCATGATTGGTCCATGAAATAAATACCCTTGTAATGGGGTGACTCAGTCTGTGCACTGTGTCAGCACATTGTGTTGTGCCGTCAGGGAAGCTCCCTGGAATAGATCTTTGTTTCTTGAGAGTAAACCTACATAAAGATAGGGGCTTTCTTTCACTTCTGGCACATCTGTCACTCTCCCGTATGAGCAGTAAACTCTGCTCAGCTTTACAAACGTGTAAGACAGTTGCAGTGAAGGGAAATACGCTTCCTTACAATATATGGGGATTTTTTTCCCCCTGGGAAGGTATGCGTGCTCTAGGATTTCTTCCATTTTCCTTTGTGACCTTGTGTTGCTGGATTCCTCTAGAGCAGTGGTTCTCAACCAGGTGTAGGCATACCTTGGAGGTATGCAGAGCTCTTCCAAAGGGTACATTAACAGTGTTTCTCAACCTTTTGCTATGAATTAAAAAATGGACCTATTTTATGTTCATCTAATTTTATTTATCTTATCCTAAGTACAATGGCAAGTTTATTACCTATAGGCAATTTCTTCCAACCAACCTGTTATGGTTAAGTTGTTTAAACAGATGTGTTACAATGGCAAAAGAAAATTGTGGGTCTGAAAACTATGGATACTGGTTATACTTATATTTTTTTAAAGGGGTACTTTATAAAAATGTTGAGAAACACTGCTCTAGTGTACCTCAGTGCCACTGCTTTAGACAACCAGAGGGGATTACTTAGAGAACACCAAGCCATGCTACCTCCCAAAATGGTGCTCTCTGTCACGAAGGAAAGATCAGTCTCATGGCAGCACACTAGATGAGCAGCTAGGGTCAGCACGGAGATTTCTTTCCACTGAAATACAGCTTAGAGAAGTTTAGTTTAGCATCATAGAATATGCTATTCTCCAAGGTGATCGCTTCCTTGGAGGCAGTGAACGACAGACAGAAAGCAAAAGGGGCTGGTCAGTCAATCACTAGCTAAAACACAAGCAAACTACGTCGACTTCCACGGAAAAATGCTTCTGTACATTTACAGCCCTCAGGGTCTCACCCCCAAACTGTTGTTCTCCATCACTGTGATATGACAGCTAGGGAGTGAGAAGGAAAAACACCCCTACCGGAAAAGAAAATGATCCCCCTCATTGCAACGGTATGAAGGGTCTTATACTTTTGTGCCCTAGTATAAGTGCATTGCTCACAAGTATGAGGTGGATAAAATATGACTCTGCTTTGATGGATTAAACAGCTTCCTACTCTAGGGCCTGTCAGGACAGATCATTTAAACATTAGCAGACTACATCAGAGTTGGCAATTTCCCACGAAAAGCTAGTTTAGGGCAGGGCATCAGTAAACACCAGCTTAAAACGTGAAACTAGGAAAAATAATTCCATCAGCATCCAGCAAGTACAGAACGAATCTTTTCATACTTTGGACACAGCCATTCAGAACTGAGGAAGCGGCTTGGTCTACCCACTATATCACAGTAGGTCTTTTGCATGGCCAAAGGGATTGGTAGTCAGCAACTCCACACGTCTCCGACTGCCTAATGCCTCAAGCCTGCAGTTCTGCATTATTGTTTTCACAATATATCTTTTTTTTTTTTTTACTTTTATTTACATAATATTAAAAACAAATTTGAAGCATGACGACATGTTTCACTTCCCTGTGAAGATACTGAACCAAAATGTGCAGACGTTCTAATGTTCAGGGTTGGAATTGCATTTGAGACCCACTGCAGTTTTGCTTTTTTATTTGTACAATCCTAAATTAAAACTATGAATCTGCCTTTTGGAACCATGATTTGAATATGTATCTATGCCTAAGTGCAAAGCAGAGTATATTAGTTTTTAAAATAGGAAGTGCCTTAACTGGGAGTAAGTAGTTTTTCCCAGGGCAGTAAAACAAAAAAAAACCTAACCACTTGACTGGTATAAGCCACACCATCTCTTCACTGACTCAGCTGGACAGAGGATAGCCATCTAGAAGGGAAGGATAGGTCAGTGGTTTGAGCCTCGGCCTACTAAACCCAGGATTGAGAGTTCAGCCCTTGAGGGGGCCATTTAGGGATCTGGGGCAAGCAGGAGAAAAAAAAAGATGGTGCTTTTGGTCCTGCCAAGAAGGCAGGATACTGGACTTGATGACCTCCTGAGGTCCCTTCCAGCTCTGAGATGTGTATCTCCATATTTAAAAAAAATTAAGAAGCTTGCAGTGGGAGGCAGCTGGCCTATTTCAAGACCATCAGAAGATTCCTGACATTCCATAATAAATACATTTTCAGGCCTATCTGGATGAGCTATTACAGAGCCCAAAAAACCACACCCTCACATAGAAGAGTGCTCACACCACCACCTCCCTGACAAGTGAAATTAATGCAACCCCATGTCCTTAGCCTCTGTTTGCCAAAACTGGAAGTGGACAACAGGGGATGGATTACTTGATGATTCCCTGTTCTATTCATTTCTGCTAAGGGACTTGGCATTGGCCACCGATGAAAGACAGGATACTGGGCTGGATGGACCATTGGTCTGACCCGTTATGGCCCTTATTATGCAATGTCTTCTCCATTATGTTTTGAATATCCTCCTGGACCCAAAGGGCAATGTAAGCTCTCACACTTTCTCCAGGTCTCATCTCACCACTCACTCACTCCTTTCAGCTGTTCTTCCAGCACTGAATTCTGCTGCTACTCCCATATTCATCTTCAAGAATGAAAAATGACCAGATCCAAAGATCCAAGCACAGCTAAAATACAAAATCTGAATAAAAATACTTAGACTGTTAGGTCTTTTGGGCAGGGACGACTGACTGTTCTGTGTTTGTACAGCACCTAGTACCCTGGTACACTCGGGTCCTGGTCTGTGACTGGAGGTCCTGGACTCTACTACAAAAAGCAATGAGTACAACTTCAGCTTTTATTACTGCACCCCTCACTCTTCGTTACACCAGGCTGTGCTGTGTGTAACTTTGTAAGATCCTTAGGTAAAGGACCAGTTTGTCTGTAAAGCACCACGTAAACATATGGTTGTGTAGAGACAGCAAATCTGAAGGAAAACCATTGAAACTGACCACCCCCTCCTGTCCACTGCCAAGCTGAATCCTGGGTCCCAGTTTTATACTTCATCTAAACTGCTTCCGAAAGTTGACCCAGATCATCAGGAGTTTAATATTTACAAAAGTGCAATATCAGGACGCACGCTGCCCTGTGGAGAGGACAGAGCATACGTTTGGAGTAATGGCACCTCTATGCTGCGCACTGAGCATACAGTAAAAATCAGCTTCGTAAGTAGGGAACTGGATGACTCGGACTTGGGAGGAGAACCTTGATCTGTTTTCGTTTAGGTCGCCCCGTCAAACGCAGCCCATTTCAAAAAGCGATCAATACCGGTTACCATCACACGGCCTCAGTGAAATTTTGGTAGCTTCAGTCCAGTTCCCAAAAACATATCAGACCATAGAGCCCACCCTAATTGCTGACAATGTAGCCAGTCAGTGCTGATCTCAGTAGACATGCCCAGGACCGACTGGGCCATGAACACTTAACTACCCCCTGACCTCCAAGGAGGTTTCTGCAATTTGGGGTTGAAGCACCAGGGTGAGGCATCCTCCTGTTCTGTGGATGGAGATCTCCGTCTCCAGGGCTGCCAATGCAGTGCCTTTCACCAGCACGGCAGTCACAGGAACATGCTGAAGTTAACAGAAAAGCCCAGAGAAAAAGGAAAAAAACCCAAGGCAAGTCAACTGACCTTTCCAGTGTGTCATGGGAGCTGAAAGCCATAGGCCCACTGCATGCGCCAGCACAGCCCAATGGGAATGAACAGCTCCTCCAAAACACGCATATTTTCAGTGACACACAATCAATGGCTTGTCAGACAACTGGACAGGATGCACGAGCTGCAGCGAGTGTGTACCCCAATCCAGGATCATTTTCAATGCACACAAGCTACACCATAAACATCCCAGAACATGGCTGAAAGATCGGCCTGGCCCCCCCCCACTTGATCTCCTTTCAAACCATCCAAAATCTGATCTGTCATATCTAACTTTTCTTTCAGGAAGAATCAGCTAAGAATCCTCTTACGGAAAGTGATTTGGGACTCTATTTTAGTGTTGCCTTCCACACATGCATGAGTGCCTCTGCACCCTCAAAACCATAGCTGAAACGCACAGATTTTTCCCAGCTCAACAAGGCCTCCTGGGCCTCCCGGATTCATCAGTGATAGCTCAGCAGTGAGCACACTCACCGTAAGCAGAGAGAAAACATTCATGGCAGCCAGGTGCCTGGAATAAGAAACATGGGGCCAGCTTTACCTGGCTGAGGAGATTTTGCAGTGAAAACATGCAGAAACCCAAACGCTGCCCTGAGACACACTGACTGATCTTGCGCTAACACAATAGAAGTGAATGCGAACACACAGCCCTGCCGCTAACAAAGCAGCTGTACTAACACACAGAGGGCTGTGTGTCATTGGCAGATTTACACACAAATACAATGTACATATGCGTCTCCGCACACACCCCTGCACGCCCCTCACGCATTAACAAGCAGATGCACGATTCAACCTTCCCCCTAGGGTTTTCAGAGGATGTATTTCCAGTAATATCCTTATCTTGGGTGCAGAACAGGAAGATTACTTTAGGGAAAAACAGGGTATTTTTAAGGCTCAGACACTGGAAAGTTCTTCTCTGGTTTGTAACAAATAAGCTGTATGCAGCCTTGCTCACTGAGGGATCAGTGCAGCAACACCACAGCCCTTTTTCTCCAGCCGCCTTGCAGACATCGCCCTCTGCGGTACCATTTCTCTGACCCAGAATAGGATTGTTTACCATATTGACCAGGGCGAAGCATCAATTTGTAGAGGTCACTAACTCTGGCCAAACTCCGTCCCGCCCTGCGTTCTAAGCCGCTGGCCTGTAACCATGACAAAGTCCTCGCTTTGCACGCCTCTCCCATCACTACTCCCTCTGCTTGGATGGGAAGAGAACTTGTAACCCTTGCCAGGTTAGGTGGCTTATCTTTCAAATATAAAGCCCAACATCTTCAAAACTGCGCCATTCAGCCAGGTGAGCGCCTTGCTCGTTCTACTGAATTCGAATGAGCACAAGGGCCACATTACAAAAGGACCCGATTTAAAAAAAAAAAAAAAAAAAAAAGTGGGGGGGCACGACAGGTTCCTAACCCTCATTAATGTGCAAAATGAATCTACAAAGCAGATGGAGGATACCATAAGCTGCAGCAGAGGTCCTGGAATGGCTGATAAGCAGCTCAGAGGCAAAAGGGTTAACTCTGGCTGCATCACACCAGAAGCACTACAAAGGTTCAGCTGCAGAGATGCAGCAATGCTTCCGGTGAAGAGTGGGGGGCAACCTGTGGCCCAGTGGGATTCTATGTGTGGCCTGCGAGACATTTTGTTGACCGTAGCCCACATGCAGGGTTGCCAGATTCTGCAGGTTTCTGCCTGTGAAGGCTTTTTTGTTACTGGTATTACTAAAGTGACATGCACGTAAGGCAAGGACATGCGTGCAATCAGCAAGTGCCTCGCTTCACCACAGACAGAGCACCACTACGGTTCAGTCAGCACACCTTGCAAATTCTACATACGCAAATGCAGTTAGCAAAACTACTTCTTGGTCATGACAACCTTCCAGCCCATGGAGATGAAGGAGGGCCACTCAGGTGGCCCACTTGCTAGTCTAGATTTCCTATCACTGCTCTAGGTGGAGAGGCAAGAGCTCTCCAGTGAGCTTAATTACTTTGCCTGTCATGAGAGGCAGCAGCCACAAGAGGCTCTCCCGCCGACTAGTGCCGTCTCCACTGGTGCTTATGTCTGTGACTTCCTTCACTCAGGGATGCACCCAAGTTAAGTTCTAATGTAGAACAGGTCTCCGAGGCAGGGCAGGTGACTGAACACGGACCGCAGCGAGGCTAAGAGAAGTCTGGGATTTGTTTTCACAGACTTCTGAGCCATTTCTGGCATGTATAGAAATAAAAGACTCTTTTGGATTCTCTTCACAGAGAGCTTTGATGACTTTGGTCAGGCACCCCACCTCTGTGTTCTCTATTCGCTTGTGTGTTTAAGAGGAGAATGTTTGAGTCCCGGGTTCTTCTACCAATCACCCCACAGAGTCTTTAGTTAACAATCTCTTTCCCACCACAATAATTTTAACAGAAGGGAGGGCCCACATCAGTGCTTCCTCCATTTCCTCTTATCCTTTTGTTAGGATGGAGAACATCAGTCTGGGGACCTGCATTTCAGATGAGTTCTGGGAGCCCTGTCAGTCATCAAAGGACATGTGTACCATGGGATTTTCTTTTGTCTGGTCTTAGAAACTAGAAGGCAGCACTCAGATCTGGAATCTCACATTTCTTCTAGTTCACTGGTAGGGAGATCACAAGATCAAGGGATCTTCAGTCCCATTGGGTGGAAGTGCTTCCATCCATTCTGGTCATCTCCAAAGGAACCCTGTTCTGAACCTCTGTATTACTCTAACCCCACCACACTGCCAAAAGACAGTTTCTAATCTTACAGCACCCTGTGCTATTGTCATTTCAGACTTCTGAATCAACACCACTGCACTAAAAGCTGTCTTTTTATTAGGATCATTAGTATGGCACATGGGCCAGACTTGTTCAAAAAGGGAAAGGGCTAAGGAGAGTCTTACACAAGAGAGAGAGAGAGGGAGGAAGAGAGAGAGAGACAATAGGTGATGATTCTATTCTACAGACAGAGAAGGCTGGATTAGGAATCACAAAAGTTAGAAATGAAGACCAGTTTACAGGGCTAAATTTCTCTCTACAAATGAACAATTATTCCCAAAGGAGGATTATTTAGTGCTTCACCCAATCTAGCTTTAAAGGGCCCAGGGAAAGTGGTGCTTCCTCCCCATTCAAAGGAAGATTATGCTATCATTCACACAGTTAGAAATTTGTTTTTACTAATTGCCTATATTCCCATTTTCTTAATTGCATCCTATCAGCCCATGTTATACAATACTGCATCACCCCAATTAACCTCTTCTCAAAACAGAGAGGTGGGTGTGCCACCCTAGTCACAGATACCTCCATCTAGTTATCCATTCATCTATTCTGCACCACCTGGAATTGCTGATGGTTAATTTGTGTCAGCCGCTCAGGTAAAGTCCCTGCCAGTTCAAAGAAAGTGCTACTAAATGAAGACAGAAAGTCCATTTTAAACCCTTTGTGGAAATGAACATTCCTCTTACATGCATTTCCCTGACTGTATTGGGAAAGAAGTGAGAGGGGAGAAACCTAACCATTAACACTCCAGCGTAAGTGGAATCACACATCCAAGACCTATGGAGGAATGTCACTACTAAGACTACAGGGAGATCCCTCTGGTTCACACTCCCACTGCCAGCAACCATTCATACAGAAGCCTGTGGAAGGATTCCCATGGTACATATTCACTCTGGCACTGCCAGGTGGGCAAGACAGCTTCCTGCCCTGAACTCTCCCCCTCTTCCCATCGCCTTTATGATCTAGTGATTTTTTTTTTTTTTTTATGGCTGGGATAAGTTATTCTTCTCCTCCAGTCCTACGTCTCATTCCATTGCTTTTATGACTTTATTCCTCTGCAATACAAAACCACACTAGTATCTGTGCCAGTTCCTGCTTCTCTTTTTCAGAAGTTACTTCGCCAAGGTTATATTTCCAAACACAGCAAGGACCATTTAAACCAATTCCTCCCACCCGTCAGACCCTGCCCAGCCCAGCCCAGCCAGTCCCACAGAAACACCAACCTCCTCAACATTACTTGAAAGGGGAAAAGAAAGAGCGTGAATGGGGGAAGGGGAGGAAGATTTACAACTGAATGGAGGTAAGAATGGAGCAGTTTGTGGGATAAAGGGGCTGCAGAAGGAGCTTTACAGATGTGCAGAGGGACGGCAGCTCATTGTTTAATTAAGCAGAAAGTGGCTCTTTTGAAAAGCAATTTTGCACAGGAGCTCTGAGCTCAGCAAACAGCTCCTGTGAGTGAGGGCAAGAGGAGAAAGGAACAGCTGGCACCGTGAACCGTGTGAAATGCATGCTAAGCAGTTTAAAGGGCCAGGAACCTCCTCATCAGCCTATGCTCTGCTGCCATCCTTTAAACAGTGTCATGACAGCAAATACTACCAAGAGAAAAGGAGTGAGGGGTGGGGGCTGGGCAGCTGGGGATAGAAAGGTTATCCTAATAGGTGCCTGTGCAGGAACACTCTGGCTGGGAAGGACAGAAAAGCCAGGCTTTATCATCAGAGGGACTGGTCTCACAGAAGAGAGCTGGGTGTCTTTGGGCATGGGAAGTTCCTTCGACAATGAGTTTGGATTAATCAGATCCATGGCAGAAGGTTAAAGCAGCTCCCATTAGACTATGACTAGTAGGAAGGCACTGAGGTGACTCCTGCAAGAGTTTTAAATTTTTCCGTCTTTCCTTCTAATATCTAACACCTACAAAGGAATTCACTCAGTCATTCAACTCCCTTAGGAAAGACACATCCACTTCCCTGGGACAACTGCCAGGAAATACTGTGTATGAGCGATTCAACAGGGAAGATGGCACAACTAGGCAGAACAGATTAAGGGCAGATTACAGTATGGTCTACCATGGTAGAGGATGTATCAACAAGAGATGGTAAACCAGTTGACTGGTCAAATAATATCCTAGGCAGCTGCCTACTATTTTCCCATGTTCAAATATTGTCACACATTCAAACAAGAAAGCCATGATGTAGGGGGCAGTCTACCTTTTTATTAAATCACGGTGTCATTATTTAGAACAATTTTACTGAATTTTTCCCATTTTTCAACGTTAAAATAACTGAGTTAATTACAATCATCTTGTAATTAGGCCAAAGTAGCCAAGGCTAAGCCTAAGCCTAAACCTAATGGAGACCACAAAACCTTACTCATTTTTGTACTGTTGGCACTATTCTAAAAGGTCATCGCTTTAAATACTTGGCTGGTCAATTAACAAATTCTTTCTGGACTCCTCAAATGCCTAACGCTAAAATTACAATGACTGACCTGATATGTTCTTCCCTGATGTAACAGATTTAGCCGTGCAGACTAGCTTTGAAAGAGGGGCCTGGGAGTCAGGATTCCCAAATTCTAATTCTACTTCTACACTAACATGAGAAATGTGCCCTGGTAAGTCACGCTGCCTCTGTGCTACAGTGTTTCCATCAGCAAATAGGTACTTTAGCTAGCATGTTAGGGCGCTGCAGAGAAGAGAATATTCACACAGTATTTTGAAGATGGAAAGCACCATAGCAGGTGGCTTGGAAGAACTGGCTTTTAATTGTAAAAGGAGACAATTTACTTGGCATTGTTCAGGCTCTTAATGTTGGGTTTCTGGAGGAAACGCAATGAAAATGTACATGCGTCATTTAAATCACTGCTCTGGGATGGAGTTCGAGGTATGCAGGCTGGCCAGAGGAGGAAGAACTACCTCTGCCCTCTGTCACAACAGCAGGCTGGGGCCAGGTGAGAGAAACTGCTCCACAATCACTGCAGCTCCAGTGAGCACATTTGGGGAGGGGTGCACGGCCCCTGGCTGGTGCAGGTGCAGGTTCATCTGCCCCATGCGCTTCCCAGCCAGAGTGAGGAATGCAGCAAACTATGCACTTTTCCCATGCTCCCTGACAGAAGGGAGCAGCCAGCAATGTTCCTATATGAATCGGGGAGAGCGGGAAGCTTCCACCCCTCCACCCCCGCCTCCCTAAAAGGTGCCTGGGGGTGGGAGGCTCAGGGCTGAGGCAGTCTTGGACAGGGGGCAGGTGTGGCAGGGCACCCACAGCCAGGCCCTTCTACTTGCCTGGTGATTCTGTCTCTTTTCTGTATGGTTTTATGAGACGCAATCCCATTCCTGGTACATCCGTACTTTTAACTTGCAATAACAGTAAACTGTACACCAAATTTGGTGGTCCTCGCTCTCACCATTTAGGAGCAGCTCTTGAAGACACTCACTCGGAGACTCTTTCAAACATACAGTAGATTTCCATGGATTATGTCAAGTATTATTTATTTTTTTTAAGTTGACAGAACCTTGTCCTGCCAGAAATACGCAAAAAATTAATTTAAAAAGATTTACAGAGAAATTTGGATTAATCAACTCAGCAATAAAATCATCCCAAAGTACTGATTTCCTCACGACTGTCCAGTATCACTACTATTATTTTGCACATGTAGATTACTGATACCATCTTGTATGCTCAATTCTAGCTATGTTCCTTGCACTTAGGGACCACACTTGGGTCTGACTGTCCCCTTGTGGACCGTATCTCAACCATTCATGCTTTAGGGTAGAGCCCTGCTTGGATGAAAATTTCTACTTGCAGAAGGAAATAGGTATCCACTGATCTGCAGGGCTCTACTTCTAGGATACACTACGGTCAAAGGAGAGGAACGTGGTAGCGCCACTTCCAGAAGCCAGTGCCCACTCCAGCAACTCGTACTGACCATGTGGCTGTACCACCCCCAACCCCAATGCCAGCCATGTCTCCTGTCTGAGGTTGTAGTCTCGCTGGGGCAGTACACTGCTTGGCCGTGAGGAGGTGTCACCATGAGGCACTAGCTCTTGAGAGCAGCCGAACCATGTTCCTCCCCTTTGCATTTTTTCCTCTTATCCTGAGAGATAGAGCCCCTCTTCTGACATGATGCGCAACTTTAATTCCCATCAGTTTCAACAGAAGTGAAGAGCACTTGCAGGACCACGCACACGGACTGTACATCCCTGGAAGCATTTCCCATTTCAGATAGCACCACGCACAGGCTAACTCAGCACATCCATTAGTTTCACTTTCCCCCCTCTCGCAAAATAGTGATTAACAAGGGATTTGTCCCATAAGAAATTTTGAGTAAATAGGCAAAAATACATATGATTACGGGATCTGTGGTTACGTAGAAGCTTCAGGCTGATCATTACTGTATGCTATCCACACCTGGAACTTCTGCTCCAAAAGCACAAACTCCTGCCACTTATAGGAAAAAAAAAACTTCATTATCCTTTGCTGTGCAGGACCTCTGATACAAAGTTGAACTGCTCCAAGCACAACAGCCAGAGCCTCTTCAATCAGCTGAGCATATTAGAGCCAGTGGCCTGAGCAGAGTGTTTCTAGTTATTCTTAGCTGACATAACATCACTGATTTGATGGCTACGGTCTGAAGAAGTGGGTCTGTCCCACGAAAACTCACCTAATAAATTATTTTGCTAGTCTTTGCTACTTGACTGCTTTTTGTTTTGATAGTATATAGACTAGCATGGCTCCCCCTCTGTTACTGATTTGAACCTGTGACTCTTCTGCAGGGTTTAAATGATGCTATTTTCCCACCCTTCCAACAGAGACAATTAAATCATCATGACCACAGACAAATTCAGCCCTTGTAAATCCAAGTGGGGTGGAGGAAGGACCTCAGACGTCACTAGCAGCAGAATTCATACAATGCTCTATTTGATTGCGGAAGCACTTGGATAAATAAATGATTGTGGTTTGTTTCAGGAGGATGCTGTCAAACACATTTTCATAGTTTTAAATTCAGGTTTTCTCCTCTTTATGCTCCATAGTTTCTAATAGCGCCTTCAATGCCTGAAATTAATATGTACTTTCCAAGTCAATTTAATCTTCTCTCCATATGAGAGGGATCTCCTTGGCCAACCTCTCCCAACTAGCAATGTTTTTATGCGGAATAAGTCAGCAACGCACTAGCTCTTTTAGTTCCTCTTTATCAATGAGCTTTTCAAAACTGTCTGCACAACTTTGGGACAAAGGCTCTCATTTAACTTGTGTTCATCTTTCGGCCCGGCACTGCAGCACCTGAGAAAGATATAATATGGTCCTACTTAGAGTATGGTGCCATGTACACACACACACAGAGATTTTTTTTGATTTTTTTTAAGATGATCCTCTGGGGTAATGTGCTAAAATCCCAATGAATCCCAGATAGCAGACAGCTGCTGCCATCCACAGCCTGCTGTAGTCTCATTTGCAGATCCCTCCCATCTGCCCTCCTTAACCTCCTCCAGACCTCTTCCTTCTGGCCAGTTAACACAAGAGAAGGGAGGAAAATGTTCATGCATACATTAGCCAGGTTTAGAATCCCACCACATTTTCACCTAGTGCCTAGGATCCAAAAAACAGCATGTGATAATTTCACCAATTAAAACAAATAAACCAATTTTTTGTAATTCGGAGAACATTACCTAGGTCAAATGCAGAGCAAGGACTATTTTATTTGTGCAGTGGGGCCGACAGCCACCATGGCAAGTGATGGGAGGGAGCATGGGGGAGGGAGGGGCGCTCCATGCCTCCGGAAGAGGTTGAGCTAACTGCAGTCAGCCCTTAGTGTCACCTGGGAGCACGGATCTAGGCCCATACTCCTCTTCTTCCCTGCCAGCCTTCAGAGGCTGCACAGAGCAACAGAGTGATGCTCCTGAGGCATGTCAAAGAGGCCCAGAGCTCCCAGCTGCCACTGTTGATACTGCAGCAGCAGCCAGCAGCTCCAGGCCCCAATGCAGTTATCCCCCGGCCACCTCCCTTGGCAGGCCTGTATTCATTTACACATCCTTACATATTTGTTCATCTAGGACACACACCCACATCTGGGTGCTACATAAAGGGCTTGTCTTCTTCGACGGGGTATGGTAATCAGCTCCAGCGGGAATAGCAATGAGGTGTTGCGATGAATATGCAGTACCTCATTAGGCTAATTCTCACCGTGGCAACTTCGAAGTATCCGCCATGCCACATAGCCGTGGGCACTTTGAAGTACCCGCGCAACTTCTAAGTGTCCTTACTCTCATAAAGTTTGTTTCCAGCCACCAGGCCTGGCTCTCAGTGTTCTGTGCTGTTATTTAGCTCTAATTTACCCCTAAATGTCTTCTAAGAGCCCAGTAAGCAGGGGAAGCATTGGTTATGCTTCCAGAAAATATGACCTCCCGTTGTCCGGCAAATTCTCTCAACAGGTCCCAAGGGTGCTGGATTAGAGAGGTTCAACTTGTATATTGAGTTGTTTTAAACTTAAAATCTAAGACTGCGATATTCCTATAAAAGCACAGAAATAACTGGCTAACAGGCAGCTTTGTGGACTAACCAAGGAGAACAGATTTCATTAAAATATTTAGAGGTTACTGTGGATTAACAGTATTCAGGTGACAGGGTAACAGTCTTTGGAGAAAGGGTCGCACTTTGTGGTTGTCTGGAGGATGGGAAAGGTGGTCAGTCTATTTATATGTTGTATTTACTTTGAGGGTTAACTATTGTCTGCCAGGCTACCCGATCAATAACAGCAAGGCTGACGCTGCTTGAAACCACATTGATTCCAGTGGTAAACTGAATAACTGCTGTACAAACAGACTCTCCTTTTCACAGGCATTTCGTTTGCTGTCATTCTTTCAACTTACTTGAAAAGCTCTAATACTCACAAGGCTCTGGTTGACAGGGCAAGGTCACCTGATGCTTTTTAATGCCATCAAACAAGAGCTCTGCTCCCCCTCTGAAATAAAAAGAGAACAAACAACTCATCCTGTGTTTTATTTTCAAGTGACAGAAATTAGGGGGGGAGGATAGTTTACAATGCAGAAATACAGAGAGAAAACAAAATGGCACTGATTACGTTTTGAGTAGGACCATTTCCTGTCTTTGTCTATTTGGACCATAAGGACTATGGAGCAGCAACTCTCTCTTACTATTAGTTATTTCTGTAGCTAACTACAGACACGCTGTGAAAGGCACTGTACAAAGAAACAGGACAGAAAGATGTCAGCTCTTTGAGGTAGGGCCCAATCTGCCAGCACAGTACCTAGCATAACGAGGCCTCAACCTCAGCTAGGGCCTCTAGACAATGCTGAAATGCAAATATATTATAAACTCACATGCTCTAATACCTTGCCCTTCTAGAACACTTATCTAAGGACCTCTAAGTACTTTACCAACCTCAAACCTCATAACACTCTGTGGAATAATTATACCCCCATTTTACAGATGGGAAGAACAAATCATGCAAGTCAGAGACAGAGACAAGAGGATATTTCTGGAGCCCTGACGGCTCCCTCTGGTCTAACTTGGGCAAATACTGGTCCATGAGCTGGATCTGGTCCACCAGGGTTACACCCTGGTAAGCCCCCACCTCTATAATTTACCTACGCATCCATAGGTATTGGACAATTGCAGCTCTTGCTGGCTTCGGATTGCTGTTCATGGCCAATGGGAGTGGTGGCAAGTGGGCATGAACAGTGATCCACACCCAAAGAGAGCTGCAATCACCGGATATCTGTGCCTCTGCAGGTACATATAGCCGCAGCTGCCAGCAAGAAATAACTCTGGCAGGCTGCAGCTTTTTATTGCCCTCCCCTGGTCAAACTGCTACACAACTCACAGGCCCAAGGACTACAGCAGAAACATATGGCAACGTGAGTAGCAAGCAAAACATGGGACTCCACATGCAAGTTGTACAAAATACCACTCACCACGTTATCCACCTTCTGCACTTGATTGCAGTTGAAGAGGCTAAATGCCAAACTTATTTCTGTAACTTAGACTCCAACCACTTCTGCTGCTGCTATAGCAAACTAGCCACGTTATTCTGAAAATATATTTACTGTTCAAGCCAACTCGCCACACCCAACTCGCCAAATAGCCACGTATGGCTGGTGGCTAGCATGTTGTACACCATGGGTCTAGATCAGTAATCAGCAACCCCCAGCCCATCAGAAAGGCTATGATAAGGCAAAGAAAATCCTAAAGCCTATTCTGGCCAGTCCAGATTTTGACAAGGTGTTTGAACTGTACACAAGCATGGGAGTGGTACTAAGGATCCTATTGCTTTCCTAAGTAAAAAACCTGACCCCGGGGAACAGAATTCCTCTGTCATAGAAACCAAATGTTACGGAATAGTGTGAGCAATCAAGCAGCGAAAGCCTTACTTATTCAACAGGAAGTTTAGGGTCCTAACAGCCCACTCTCTGTTGGTATGGCTACACAGAACAAAAGGTATCAACTCCAGACTGTGACTCAGGCATCTAGCATTGCGTGAATAAGACATGAAATCTGTACATATTAAAAGGCAAAGGAAATATGGTGGCAGTTGCACTGTCCAGGCAAGAGGGCATACAGATTAGACAGAGGCTGATCTTACTACATTAATAATGTAAAAAGGGAGGTGTGACCCAGTGATCCACTCGATGTCAACTGACAGAAGAGATGCACTGAATTTTCCAGGGATTTACTGGGTCTGGTATATGCATAAAAATTTACCAAAGGGAAACATGTACGGTGTCTCCCAAGAGCCAATAACTTATTGGTCATCATAGTCAATGAAAAATGTATGGACAGGGAATAGTTAAGACATGATATAGCTATAGTGAAAATTATGTTCTTAAAGCCTTGAAGTTAAAAGCAGGTCACCAGTTAGTGACAGGCCTTCAACATATTTTGTTCAGGCAACGGGCAGGATATGCTTCTCCCTCTTTTTCTCTCTCTGATCAGGTGTACAGTGCACTCTTTTTATTACAATGGAGAATAACTTATATTATTGAGCCTAATATCAGTCAAAAGATTGCAAAGTACAAGAGCAGAGAGCTGCAGAGGGGGAAAAAAAACACAAAACAGCAGAAGACACCTCCATACTGGTGCACAAAAGAAAATTCACTCTGCACACGGGTGGGAAAAATTAGAGGGAACATTAATAGTGAGTTATACCCCCTGCCTCCCGAATGCTTCATGGAAATGATGAACTGTCAACATATTCTCTGTCTTATGAAACACAGTGAAAACCAATACAGCTGGAAAACAGTAACAACTCTGGGAGAGTTAAACTTCCCTTGAAAGGAAAGTACCTTGTTAATGAAATCTAGACTCTAGACTAGGTATTATGATTTTATTTGATATGTAACTATGTTTCCAATACTTTTGCTTGCTACTTCTCTAACCACTATTTTTTTGCTGCCAAAAAATCACTTTTGCTTATTTTCACTACAAACCTAAGTGCTAGGCCACTTCAAAGGTAGAGCTGTGCGCTAAGGGGTAACTAGCAAGCTGAGGGATGCTGTTTCTTTGTGAACAGTGAAACTGTGACTATCCATTGGGACGGGCTGGACACCCCAGGAAGACTCAGAGATTAGCAATAGGTACTCTCCCAGAAGTCAGAGAGTACCTACTGCTAACCTGCTATAGGACAGCATAGACTATGCAGGCTAAGAAGGAGAGCGCTCATATTGTGAGTGAAGTCAGGGAATCGACTCTAGGCAGACACAGGCAAGGCTTCCTCATGCTCAGGGTAGGTATTAGCAAGGTGCTTCACAATCGAGGAATCAGGAAGAGTCACAGGATTAAACAAGTGCAATATATGACAATACTTACTACTAACTTAGTTCTGCTTCATAAGGGCAACAACTTAAGAACTAAGTGCCCAAATAAAGATTTAGTCGCTTATGTATGAAATTTGATTTTCACGAATTGTGAGCAATCTGCAGCTCCCACTGAACTCATGGGAACTTAGCTGGTTCCTCATTAATTTTGGAAATAAAATAATTAAGTCATTTAAACCACTAAATCCTTACAAAATTAATTTTGAGGACACACTTTTTACAATCTTGGCATGAGTCATCCTGCCTGAAGTATAAGTAGTAGTGGAAGCTTATGCCTCATCAGTAGCTGAATTCAGAAGATATTGATGAATCCCTCATCAAAACAGGTTCATAAAAACTACCAAACTTTATGCAGATATCATTTAACCCTTGGAAAGATTCTATATATTAAATACAGGAAATATTTGATAACTTTTTGCTATTTAGGTGTACAAATATAAGTCATTGCTACTTTTGCATTTCTTACGTCACCTGACAATTGCCTAAAAATGTATTGCAAAAGCAAACCAGAGACTAATTATTTTTGATATTATTCACCATGTGACTGAGTCCCTTTAAATCCAATATCTATAAATGTCACATTAGGAGTTTTTCTTGGCTCTGTTACAGAAGAGCACAACAGAATCTTTGTTACCCTCTCAGCAGTGCTACTTATATGCAATGACACTCCTGAAGACTGCACTGTTGGTGTTCTTCCACCGGCTCACAAAAAATGGAAGCAGCAATTATTAACTTTAGCTGAGATCCTTGTAAGAGAACAAGTCACAGTAATTATATGAAAAACATTTTTATGTAATGAAAACAAGGTCACACTGTTACTGTAGAAATGGAGATGGTGAAATAAGGTCCTTCTGTAATGCACTAGTTGTGGAGAACTCAGCTGTGATTTACACATAGAGAGCTCATTTATGCATTTCCAAGGGAAGCAAAAATGCTTCTCATTTTGAGAAAACTATGAGAGTCACTGCAGCTGGAAGTGGGGAAAGATTGAGGAAGGGCCTTTTACAGAGAAGGGCATTTAAAGGGTTATGAAGGATGTGTGTGTCTAGGAATGGGGGAAATTAAGCAAACTCTTTTAGCTTTTCTCAGTAAAAAAGACTTGGTCTTACATTTTAAGCCAAGACAAATGTTTTCATAAATATTGTTTGTAAGTTTTCAATTTAAAACAACCTGTTTTAAAAATTTAAGTTTCTAACATCTAGCAACCCATTACACCAATGAGAACCTAACAATTAATGTGATCATAAATAAAGTGAAGATAAAATTACTGGCTTATTTTGTCTGAGTTGCTAGAATTGCAGAAAGCAAAGAACATAAATCACGAAAAACAAAGTTACAAAAATTATTTCAATTTTAATAATTTACCAGACTAAAGGTAAAGGGAATGATTTAAAATTTATTTTTGACATTCACAATGGGATAATTCATCAGTAGGAAAAAAATGTCTCCTCCATTGTTCAGTGAATGAGGAACATGGGTTTTTTCTAAGATGAGTGCCTCTCAGTAATTCTGCCTGTCACCTGTAGGATCAAATAAACTATGGCATTAAGCAAAACAAAAAAGAAACACTTTGGGGCAAAAGTAGCAATCTACTGAACTAAGACCTCATCTGTACCACCAGCATCCAACACTTCCCATTATTGTGGATGCTGTACTTTGATATAGTCCTAGAGCTCTTACAAGACCGAGGACTTTATAAACAGTGAGAGACAGTAAATAGTACACAAGAGCATACCACACTAAATGGGAGGTAGAATATAGTGACCAACAGACAAGCTTGTCATTAACACAGAAAAGAAGAACAGAGTAAATATTAAGAAACCCTGAAACCTCAATACTGGTACTTGCTGAGTCTTCTTTTAAATTAAATTGTAAATATGTCTGAACAAGTTGTGTCTTCTGTGTTTCTACAGAACCAAGATCAAAGGATGCCTTTTTGCACTATGACATTTGGAACAGTTTTTGTAAAACAAGTTGCCTCATCTCCATAAATTTGTCCTTTTACCGCCAAAGCATAACAGAAGTCCTAAATTTTCTGAAAACTCTGGATATTCATACACTGGATTGAATGGACTTCATCTATTCCTGAAACTCCAGTGCAGCTCTCAAACCAGGTTCTCTGATTGATTAATACAAACCAAATCCCATCCTGGCCTCGTTTTGGACCCCTTTTAACACACATTTTAAAGTCCCTCTTTCTTGCAATGACCTTATATGTAGTTCACTAAGTTATTTAGAACTCTTCTAATGAAAGCTGCCCCACCTAGAACGCATTCCCTGAAACTAACTGTTTGAAACACACACAAATGCTGGGTCCAGAATACCACCTTGCACCCAAACAGCAGAACAGGCAGTCTGTAATTTCCTCTCATTCCCATTGTGAAAAGCTTTCTAGCCTGTGCACCAGTGCAGTGACCACACACGCAACCTTAGCCCTGCAAAACCCGCTCGCCCCCGTTTCTCTTACCCAAACAGCATAATCAATGATCACTTCTAGTGCGCGCCCCCGTTCTACTGCCCTGTTCTCAGGCCCTAGATTATAAGCGCCCCAAACCTTTGCTCTCCTGCACCATCACCAGAGTCCCACAATCACGCCACGTGGTGCCGTCTTTTTCCCCCCAAATCCTCACACTTCCTCCACCCGCTCCCACGATCCGCCTAGGCCCCCAGACCTCCTTGCCAAGGCCCCTGGCCTCGCCTTCGGCCATTCACGGCCCCCAGCACCAACCTGTTCCCGCCCTCTCCCGCCAGCTTCGGGCTCATCCGGCTCTAGGTCTGCGCCCAGTCAGTGTGTCCCAGCACCCCCCAGTCCCGCTCCCACTGCCGCGGGCCCCGAGCGCCCATACTCCACAAGCACCGCCAAAACCCCCTATTCCAGTCCCCTCCTTGCAGCCCGGTCTGTGCCCCGCACTCACCCGAACTCCACCACCAGGGACACGGGCGCCGCCATACTGAGGGAGGGGAAACAACGCTGCTCAACCCGGAAGTGTATCCTCACTTCCGGAAACATCAGGTTGCCTAGCAGCCGCTGTGGTGCTGCCTATGAGGGCGGGGATCCGAGTGGAGGAGTTCGCGCGTTTAAACCAATCAACCCCCGGGCTGTAACTCGCGGCTTGTCAGGTGGTGGCGGCCGGTGCGGTCTCGGGGCTCCCGGAACTGGAGCTTTGGGGATCCAAGAAACTTGCGCTACCATCGCACGTGCCCCCGGGGACCCAATGGCCGAGACCCTGAGTGGGGCATATGGCCCTGACGACCCAATGGCCGAGCCCACGAGGGGGCCCTATGGCCCTGGGGATCCAGGGCTGTGAGCTCAAGCCTTGAGGAGGCTATTCAGGCAAATAGACCTTAAAAATCAATCTGTCAGGGATGGGGCTTTGTCCTGTTGAGGGGAACAGGATTCAATGACTGCTCAGGGTCCCTGCCAGCTCTATGGGATATGAAATTATCACCTCATCTTGGATGCCCCATTTAAGATGCTTAGGATCTGGTTTTTCATAGTTGCCAGCAGTCCGTATTGGAGCAGTACTGTCAATGATTTCAGCTGGAGCTGTGAACAGGTGTAGAATTTTAGATTCTCAGACTCCTGCATCTCGTGGTAAGCAAGTAACTGAAGCAGGATGAAGTACAGCCTTTGCCAATAGGTTTCACAGATATTTGTTGGCAGCATAATGGTGAGACAAAGGAATCTTTGGTTCCTGTCCAGGCTCTGGGGGTGAATATATTCTTGGGGTCACTGATCCTTCTGCAAACTTTTCCCTTTTGGCACTCTTCTATCCCATCCTGTTCAACCTGTCATAATCCCAGTCCTGTCTCTTATCTGCTCTTGATTCCTCATCCAAGTCCACATTTTCGATTCCTCAAGCTTCTCATCCCCAAGAAGTCTTTTTACTCAATCAATCCTAACCTCTCTCTTAGGGCTTCCCATCAATATCATAGTTTCCAGTCACTGCTCTCAGTCCCTTTACTCCCTCCACGTCCAGTTTTTCTTACCTAGCAAGTCCAAGTTCCTCTCTCCCAGCTCCTCATCTGACCTCTCTCTCCTCCCCTGATCTCCAGTCATCCCATTCATGCCCATGTTTTCCCTGCCACTGCCCCCAAGTCCCAGTCTCCTTTCCTGCACTCCTCATCTTGTTTCTGTCTCTCTACAATCATTTTCCCCTGGGTCTTGCCACAGTCTTCCCCGTCGCCAACTTTTTGTCCCAGTCTCTCTGCAGCCAGTCTTGTCCTCCCATAACCACTCTTTGTCCCTTCCCTCCAGGCAGCCCCTCACTGGTTCCCAATCTCTATTTCTCTTTTACCCTGGCTCTTTGTTCTGTCTCAATATTCTCCTCTGCCAGTTGGTTCCTGCTCCTGAGCATGTGCAAACTGATTTTTCAAAGGCTTACAACTTGGTTATGTTTGGCTGGCTTTTCACAGGGAGAGCAAAAGGCACATCTTTGGCTAAAGACTACACCTTGGCAAATTTAAAGTCTGATCCACAGCTTGGAGCCTCTAGAGATTCTCGAATTAATGTTACCAGATATGTACTAGTCTTATTCTAAGAAGCAGCTGAACTACTTTTGCTAAAATCTCCCAAAAATAATTGAGCCTGAGGCAGACACCCAACAGGGGAAGTTTCTGCCCAAACAGTTAAAAGTTTGGCAAACTGAAAACAGGGGCTTATAATGAGCCATGTTGGAGAACCTTAATAATACAGGATGCTACCAGCTCAGCCTGTAATATTACTCAAGGCACTGACCTCTGTGATGTGTCAAGTAATAAAGAGCTTTGAGTCCTAACATACAATTAAAGAGAGTCTCTCTGGAGGTTTTTCCTCCTGTTTAAAATAGTTTATTGAAGAAATGGCATTGACCCCATTCACCAATGCCGCCTACCATCTGCCTTCCAAATTAAAGAAGCTGCTGGTTGAGCACTATTTATGTCCTCTCATTGCTCTAAACATTGTAGTAAACCAAAACGTTCACCTAATATCAAGCCTTCAAATACAAGAACTGTGATCACATTATTCAATGAGTGCAAACGCAACATATATACAGGCTCAAATTCATCCCAGAAACACTGCTTCCCTCCCGCCTTCCCCATGTGAGTTAGAATTGAAAATCTGGTGTTGAGCTACATGCAGCCTGGTTGTTATAGCTATATGTAACATGACAGACCCAGGTTGCCAGCACCAGAGATTGACCTGCAACTCTAGGAGTTAAAGCCCTGTGCTCTACTACATGAGCTAAGGCCAAGTAGCTCTCAGCCAAGGCAGTAGCACAGATACTTTACTCACCCTAGCACGTGGTTTTAGCACCTCTGGGGAATAGCTGCTTCCCTGGGCTGAGGAAACACATCCAAAGCTTTTCTGAGACCTTCTAGCAGTTCATCCTGGACAAACCCCTACTTGCAGCATCAACAGATACTGGTTGCTAGCACCAGGAATTGAACCTACAATCATAGGAGCTAAAGCCAGCTAGCCTTTAGCTATGGTCCAAGGTTCAATCCCTGATGCTGGGAACATGGGTCTGTCAGCATTACACACGTAAATGCAGGAACCAGATTAAAATACTGTCATTTGAGGGAGAATCCAAAAGGGAAAGCAGTGCGGAATGGTGCTGGGCCTTTTCTTGAGGTGGAAAAGGTTCAGGGCATGGAGCTCAGTTCTGAAGAGCAGGGCAGGTTCCTGACGGATGTGGTAACCAGGAAGGAGATACCAGTAGGAAACCGATTTTAATTACACTTTCCTTAACTTTCACATACCTAGTGATGATGCAGCCACTGAAGGAGAAGCACCCTACCATTACTCCTTGGAAGTCCCAGAGAACTTGCTGGCACGGAGAACAGTGTGTATGTAAGCTTCATGCTTGCAACACTCAAACTACATAGTAAACAGAAAGCATCCAGTATCAGAGAATCAGAACAGGTCACAACCAAACACCATGATACTTAAGTGGGCAAAGGTATTAAATTGGCAGATGAAAGTTTAAAGCTTCCAACATGCCACGATGCAAAATGTCTTTGCTAAAATCCCTCCCTTCTGCTGCTGCAGCCAAGTCACCCCTGCCTTTTCCCAAGAGCTTTTCACTGGCTTCCTATCTCCTTCCACAGTCAATAGGCCTTATTTGTCTTTCAGGGATTCTGCTCTTGGTTATATCCCCTGCTCTCATTTCATTTTCGAAGTCAGCCAACAAATGCCACTAATGTCAGCCTTGAGCTCACATAATCCTTCCACAGCATAGCTCCTAGCTAAAGCAATGTTCAGAACAAAACCTGGAGAGTTTGCAGATGGTCTAGGAATTTTTCTGAATGAAAATGGGCCAAGAGAGATCCTGAATTCCAAAAAGCCCTTGAAATATCTCTTCAGCAACAGTCTGCTTCTTAGTAACGCCATGGAAAAGAACCGCATCAGCTATTTACTGGCAGTGAACTCAGACTGACCATCACTTACTGTGCATCTATCTGGTTATATTCTCAGTTTTAACAGGAAGATAGGAAAGGCCAAAGAGGAGCAGACTAGTTTAGTCTCCTGTCACCAAGAGCAGTCAGATGCTGCAAAAGAAGTCTGTTCTGGTCTGGCTATGGTCTGAAGAAGTGGGTCTGTCCCATGAAAGCTCACCTAATAAACTATTTTGCTAGTCTTTAAAGTGCTACTTGACTGCTTTTTGTTTTGGTAGTGTATAGACTAGCATGGCTTACCCTCTGTTAGTATGCAAAAGAAGGTGTGATTTTACATGTCATAAAGGCCTTGGCCAATCAGCCTTCTCTTTTGTATAGGTTAATAGCTCACTGAGCACCATGATATCTGAGCGCCTTCTAGTGATGCATTAAGGAACTTGGCTAACATCTGTTCTCTCTCTTTCATACACTCTGTGCTTATGTTACAGAGGGCCAGGTCAAAGAAATGTACATTGCACCTGGAGCAGAAATTGGTGAGGTTTGAGATGGTCCTTAACAGTCCATTCGATGGTCTGGAATGTGCATTATTTCATACCATGAATTGTTTCACCAAAACTCAGATTTGCTCAAAAATCTACAGGCAAAATCTTCTGTTCAGTTACGAAGGTGCATCTTCCCTTGATTTAATTGGGAATGCACAAGGGTAACCGAGAACAGCATCTCACCCACCAGAGTCCCATTAGCATTCATAGCCACGTAAGCCTTATTGTACGAGTAGATACCCTAGGCTGATGTGCTTCTGCTTGTAACAGGAAGCAGACCAACGTGCCTTGCTACAATCTCACTGAGGCTCATCCCAGCTCCCCACCCACAGATCCAACACACCAAACAAAAGGTTGCAAATTTGTTCTCCATTGGAAAATTTAAACCACGTAATAAAAAGGATTTTGATTCTTTCCTCTGTCCATTTTTTTGTTTCTTCTCTTCTGGGGAGCATGGAGTAGAAAAGCCCCTTGATGACAGTGTAGTCAAGGGAAAATTAACTGGGTTTGTTGCGGCATTTCACAGGGAAGTGAAGTAGATAAATAGGGGGTTTACAATGAGGCCCAGTGCTACGAGGAAGCATTTTAACAGGGAGCCTTGTAGTGAGGATTCAGTTATTTTTTCACAAAGCATCAGGGAATCCACAAACAGCTGTTTGCATCCCTCCACACAGCAAGTCGAACTTCAAGGCGAACAATAGCCGGGGAAAACTGGAGCCATCTCTGTAGCAGTGACAATGGGTTTCCTTACTCTGGCCTTTGTTTGATTTCCCAGTCTCAGTTTTGAACTCCCTGTGCATCAGAGAAAGGAGCGGGGGCTTGGGGGTGGGGGAGCAGGGAGAGGGGAGGGAGGGTCAGTGGGAGTTAAAGCCTTTTGCAGCCTCTCTCTCCCATTCATGTGGTAATTGGGTGTCAAGCAGAGATCAGTAAGATGGAGCCCGGCCCCTGTGCCCGGGTTAAACTGCAGCAAAAAGAAAGCAGGAGCTGAACAGATAGAGCACTGAATGTCATTACAGCTCACAGGAAGCTGCCTGCCTCCCCCAGGAGGCACTTCTGTTCCGGCTGGGTCGTTGTGCTGTGGGGAGTGCAATGCTTTTAATTCACGGGATTGCTGAAAGCAGCTAAACAAAGGCGGAGGGCATTAAACAATACCGCACCCCCGTCTCTACCTTCAATAGGGGGCTCTAAACAGGCATTTAACCTTCAGAATAGCTGAAAGTGATACTCAAAGCTGAGAACACAGCTAACCCGCTGCTGCTTAGCCCCTTATTATTGCTGAGCCGGAGGCCACTTGGACGGCTGCTCCTCAAGCCTTGACTTCCTGGGCCCGTTGGGTTATTCCTAATGATCATTTCTCCAGCAGGACAGTGAGCATCATGACCCTTTACTGCAACCTGCATGTGGCATGCGAAGTACAGCTCCGTAGCCTGCACCCGCCAAAGGCCTGGGAAAGGGTCAGGCTTGCCACACTGGGCTTGGTTGCCTCAGGCCTTCAGCAGCTCACCAGACCAAGGCCCAGGAACCCTGGGAGAACATGCTGAAATCCCACCTCCAGGCCACAGCTAGGGTTGGGGGTCATTTCTCTCTGCCTCTGACGCAGGTCAGCCCGTCTTGGAATGCTGCCAAACCAGCTCTGCCCAAGTAGAAATAGCCCTGTGCTCTTTATGAGCCTGATCGCACACTGTTAGTCAATGGGATGAGGATCAAGCCCCAGTTACTCCAGAAAGGCAACTCGTCTGTCTTTGAAATGAGCCAGATTGTGCCAAGCGTATAGTAGACCCTGCCCCCCCTGCCCCCTGCCCCTTAGGTTTCCTGAGAAGGGCCATTCATGTGATTGTTGACCAGTGGAGTTGCCTCCTCCTTTCCTTACAAGCACTTATTTTGATTTAAAGTACCCCCTCTCTCACTGTACTTCTCTGTAGCACCTCCAGAAACATGAGCTTTATCAGGAAGAATGGAGTGTGTGGAATATTTGTAGACCCCCCCCATTAAAATAGCAAAATATTGATCAGCAACACAGAGCACAGAATTTCTCTGGCTTAAGTCTTAATGTTACTGGAACTGCTCAGTAGAATCACGTGTTTAGCGTTCTAAGAAGTGCATGAAAATACAGTCCATCTTTGTAGCCCTGCATGCTCCCTTTTGTACTTTTCAGAAATCTAAAGGCAGAGATAGATTGCCCAGCACACTACAAAAGTACAAACATCTCATTGTGTGTGAAGATTTAATTGGCAGCCCTTATTTGTATCACAGTTAATTCATCCCATGAACTCAAAAATTAACCATGATTAAGCACATTGTTAAACAATAGAACACCAACTGAAATGTATTTAAAATTTGTGGGTTTTTCTACATTTTCAATATTGATTTCAATTACAACTCAGAATACAAAGTGTACAGTGCTCACTTTATATTACTATTTTTGATTAACACACTATAGAAATGATTAATAAAATAAATAGTATTTTTCCAATTCACCTCACACAAGTACTGAAAGTTGCTGTATCATGAAAATGTAACTTAACAATGAAGAAATGTTTTGGTTACATAACTGCACTCAAAAACAAAACAATGAAAAATTTAGAGCCTACAGGTCCACTCAGTCCTACTTCTTGCTCTGCCAATTACTAAGACAAATGAGTTTGTTTACGTTGATGGGTGATATTCTCCTTACTTCTTCTTTACCATGTCACCAGTAAATAAAATAGGCAGTCGCATGGCACTTCTGTAGCTGGTGTTGCAAGGTATTTATAGCCACATACGTTAAAGTCATAAGTCCCTTCATGCTCCCATGCTGATGATGCATTATTTTTAAAAAAGCACAAATTAAATGTGTGACTGACATCCTTGAGGGATAACTGTATGGCTCCTGCTCTGTTCTACCTGCATTCTGCCATCTATTTCATGTTACTGTAGTCTTGCACAATGACCCAGCGCATGTTCATCTTAAAAATGCTTTCACAGCAGATTTGACCAAATGCAAGTGAGATTTCTAAAGACAGATACAGCTCTTGACCAAGGTTTTAGACTCTGAAGTGTCATTCAGAAGCTAAGAGGGACAAAGTGTGGAGCATGCTTTCAAAAGTCTTTAAGGAGCAACATATTCAGGCAGAGACGACAGAAACTGAACCACCAAAAATAAAATCAGCCTTCTGCTGATGGCATCTGACAGATGATGAAAATGAACATGGATCAGTCTGTGCTGCTTTGGATAATTATCAAGCAAAACCCTTCATAAGCATAGATGCATGTCTTCTGAACAGGTGAGTTGCATCATGGAGGGACATATGAATCTTCAGTATATTTGGCACATCAATATCTTTCAACACCATACACAACAGTGACATGTGAACACCTCTTCTGACTTTCAGATGACATTGTAAACAAGAAGCAGGCAGCCTTATCTCCTGTGAATTGTAGCCATAGTTGTTTGGGTGAGTGATTGGCTGAACAAGTAGGACTAAGTGAATTTATAAGCGCTACAGGGTTTTTGTACATAACTCTAATTTGTAAGTTCAGCTTTCATGATAAAGAGAATGCCCTACATTACTTGTAGGAGATGAATTGAAAAAAATCCTTTTTGTTCTTTAGAGTGCAAATATTTGTAAGACAAATGAGTGAGCACTGCACATTTATATTCTGTGTTGTAAATAAAATCAATAATTTTGAAAAGTGGAGACCATCCAAAGTATTTAAAATAAATACTTTCTATTATTGTTTAACATTGTGATTAATCATGCAATTAATTTGTATTGTTTGACCACCCTCTTAAAAGGTAAAGAGATGTTGTTGAGAGTAGGTCCAATGATCAGGGCCATTAAAAAGTTTTACAGACTTTCAAAGCAGTAAAAACATTTCATAATTTTTCTTTAACAATTCAAGGACTTGATCCTGCAATTGCTGAGCAGCTATACCTATTATACACTTTCCCTGCAGTTTTTGCAAACCAAATATGGCTGTACCACATTAGTGGCTGACAGTCATACAGTAAAATTAACAAGAACATGTTGAGGGGATTGGGATGTGTGTGGGTGTGTGCATGCACCAATTAGAACCCCAAGATATGTGCACTCAAGTTGTGTGAATCTTGGGTTAATGCAACTCTGAGTTGTGGGGAGCTGGTGCCTGGCTCCGGGCTGCCTACCGCTCAGGGGACCCAGGAAACAGACTAGTGCAGCAGTGCTGGTCAACTTCCCAACTCCTGTGAGTGGCAGGGAGCCAGGCACCAGCTCCCAGCCACTCAGGGGAGCCGGGAAACTGATTAGTGCTGCTGCCCTGGTCAGTTTCCTTGCTCCTGTTGGTGGTGGTAGCCAACGGCCTGACTCTCAGCTCCTATCACTGACAGGAGAGGCTGCTGCCACTCACAGATCCTGTCAGGGGTAGCAGCTTGACTCTTGGCAGCACTGGTCAGTTTCCCTTCTCCTGCAAGCAGCAGGCAGCCCAGATCCAGGCTCTCCGCTGCCTGCCCCTGACAGGAGACAGGCTCCCCTGAGTTATGCAAAAGTTGACTTACACTGGGCTGTGCAAGAATGCAACCTAGGTGTAAGTCGGGGTCTACTATACTAGCAGAAGTGACTAGTGCAGGGATTTTGGGAGGGTGGGGGGAGTGTGCCAGATAACAGAGCTTTTACTGTACTACTTTACTTGTGTTTTCACTGTCCAAGTTGAGAGGGGTGCAAAAAGTGATCAGCATAAATGGTGAAATGTAAATTAGCCTTGTAAAACTCTTCCACTTTTCACAAAATAAGGGGTTAATATATCAGTCTTCCCTGTGAAACGTGCACTTGTGCAGCCACACAGCAGAAATTCACAGGCTGCCCAGCTGATTAGTAAAGCATCCACTGCTAGGTTTTGTGTTTCTGCTGGTGGTGCACATTCGCACATGCCTTGGTGCATATAAAATGTAGTCTGTGCTTGTCTGGAAAAAATCCACACAAGGATGGATAAGATTAGAGGGAACCTAGGTAAAAATACAGTGCTCTTATAGCTATGTTGGTCCCAGAATATGAGAGATGAGGTGGGTGAGGTAATATATTTTATCAGACCAACTCCTGTAGGTGAGAGACTTCTTGTCTCACACTAACAGAAGTTGGTCTAGCAAAAGATATTATCACACCAACCTTGTCCCTCGAACAGCTTACTAGTAATCAACAAAGGGATTCATTTTTAAAGTATGATTTTTAACCCTATGCAATCACTTTTACTGATATTGCATTCAAAAGGAGAATAATATTTCACACTCGAAGCACTTTTTATCTGCTCAGGGCTGTACATTAGCTAACAGATCAGAAACGAGGAACGAGGCCCATGCTGTGTCCTGCAGAATAAAGGTGGGACGAAATCAGTTTATTTCCTTCTTTCTTTCTTTTTTTTTTTTTTTTAAAAAAGCACAGGCATCAGTTTTCATTAATACTAACCACTGGCTGCTTCTTGCCAATCACAGTCTTCCAGGACTTTACCAGGGTGTAACTGGGAGGCAGCTCCAGGCCCCAGAGTGGGCAGGGCCTCAGGTAGAAGGGACATGGCTAGGAGCTAGGCAGACCTTCAGATAAGGCTATCTCAGGAGGGGTGTGGGGGTCAGGCATTGGGCAACCCCTCCCGCCCCCGAGTGTCCCAGATGTGAGGCTCAGGGCAATCTCCCCACCCCACAGGCACCACCCCTCCCAAGCTGAGTCCCTGGCCTGCCCTGGGACCCCCATCCCAACCACCCAGGCTGGGGAGTACCTGGGGCAGGGTGTGGCGGCAGCAACAGGATGTCGCCTCCACTTGAACCCCTCCTCCCACACGCAGCACCCAGGGGGCACAAGAGCAGCCTGCCCTGCTCCGCATCCTTCCCGCCTACGGAGCACGTCTCCCTGCGCAGCAGTGCCGCAGCGAGGCGGAGGGAGTGGGGCAGTCTGCTGCTTGCAATGTGAATGCAGGGGAGGGGAGGGGCATGAAGGGAGGTAAGCCTCTGCTGCTGCTGCCTCGGCCATACCCTGCCTTGGGTAATCTTGCCTCTTCCCATTTATGTCTGGGGTGGCCACCCCAGGGCCTCCGAAAGCACAGGGCTAAGGGCTGCTGCCCCCGTTTGTCCCTTGGATGGGATGGCTCTGCCCTCAGCGGTGCTGGTGCACACCCCATGGGGATTCGGCGGTGATTTAAAGAGCCAGGGCGGCTGCTGCGGTTTTCACGGGCCCTTTTCAATCATTGCCCTGGGGCAACTGCCCCCTTCCTCTGCCCCTCCCCCTCCCACACCATCATTGGCCATGCCGCATTCATTGGAATGGTTTCAGCTCCGCACGTCAGCCCTGATTCTGCAAAGCACTTAGGCATTCACTCCGGGACCAATGTCTTCAGTGTGTTTAAGTGCTTTGCAGGATCGGGACCTTTAAGACAAAAGGGCCTGATCCCAAACGGAAGTCAATGGATTCTGCATCAAGCTCCATTACCCATCTGTAGCAACACAACAACCTTTACTGTGTGCAAAAAATAGCCCAAGTTGCATGTGATTGGGCGTTGGCTGTCAAATTTACTACTGGACAAAATGAAGTGCTACAATAGTCTACGGTAATGGCTCCACACAGCTCCAGAACGCCAGCATAAACTGTAGTAGTGTGACCATTGTAGCAGAGTACTGCTGTGACAGATGGCTAGAGAGAGACAGAAGAGGCCAGATTTTCAAATGTGCAGCACCTCCAGTGGGAGCCTGAGATTGAAGCGGTGTTTCCAGGCTGCTGCCTGAATAAGGATAACCCAACACGCTATGGCCTTTGGAAAAATCTCACCACGCATTTAAGCACCTAGATGGGAGCAGAGCTGCCCTGAGAATTAGGCTGCAGTTGGGGGATGTGTGTGTGTGTACACGTGCTGTGGGTGGGAAGGCACGCCTCTGAGAATTCCAGCCACACTGCTGGCACGCATAGCTAGATCGCCAGCTTTCTGGCCCAAGGGCTGCTGATTGCACTTTTCTCAGCATGCAATTGGCCATGATACTTCCATTTGCTAAACACACCTAGTTTTCCCAACATAAAAGCACTCTGCTTGCAGCCCCTAGCCTCCCATCCAAGCAGCCTCTCAGCTGCTACAATCATTCAAAACGTCAGAGCTTCCACAAAACCTACGCAGCCGCATGTGAAGCCCAGCCGAGCTCCCCACAGCAGCAGTGCTCCTCATGCACTGGCTGGGTCCCGTCTCTCCAGCCACACACCACCGCCCACAGCACAAGCTTGTTTTTATTTCAATTCATTCAAAAAAAAAAACAAAAAAAAAAACAAACTGAAAACACGATCACCAGCAGCATCTCTGAGGCAACAGTCCCCAGGCATCTGGGCTTGGTTACCGCCAAGACAAACACATCCGTTCCCTCCAGGAAAAATGCTCCTATCTCCTCCTGCACCGATTAAAAATGTACAGCTCCAGGAGCAATAGTCTATTCACAGCAGAGGCAACTGCACCCCCTCAGCTCTTAGTGTTTGCTATTGCCTTCAAGCCAGCTACGATTTCACCTGTTATTTCCAGAGAAAGCCTACGGAGACCCTGACTGGAATGAAATTCCCTTAGAGCTGGGGTTCTGAATCAAACCAGGAGTATGGCTCAATGGTGCTGAAATCTTGCAGGCGGCTAGCACCAGCTTCCAGTCTCTTGCGGAGGACATGTAATGAGACTGAAGGAACACCAGGGATTTCCACCAGTAGGAATCTGGAAAGAGCATCAGACCTTGCAAGATTTCTAAGCTCTTGGGTGGCAGCTGAGCTCACCCCTTCACAGCCCAGGTTGTGCCTGTTCTGTAGGTCAATAGCAGGCATCTGACTCTGGGGCAGCTCACCTTGCACCAGCCCTAAGTTAACTTAAGACTGGGTGTTCCCATCAATCAATCAATCAGCCTCCAGGTCAGGCTCCAGAGGAGTCCAAGCCTCTTGTGGATTTGTAGTTGCCTGGTTCAGCACACAGCTGATCTGTGACAGGTGCCCTACAGGAAGCAGTTGCTCCAGACCCTCAGGCCTGGAGGTAAGAAAGTGGCAGTCAGCGTGCCCCACCCCCGCTGGCCTAGACTGAGGTGTGAAGAGGGCTGTGGGCGACGCCTCACCCCATGTTTTTCAGGAACGCCCCTTGCTGGCCCTGCTAACACAAAAGCCCCTCTGGGAGTGTTCGGCTTGTGACCGCAAGCCAGCATCTCTCAGGCAAGCCAGCGGTTGCCATTCCAAGCCCACCACAGGCACAGGCCTCCACTGGCCCTCAGCAGCACACCCACTGCTGTGGTAATGTCCTTACAAGACACCTGAGCCTCCTCCCTCCGGCTGGAGAAAGGGGCAGTCGGGCGGGAGGAGTTGCTGCCCACCTGAACCCTGAGGGCCATGCATGGCAAAAGAGGGAGGTGGGAGCATGGGCAGGAGATGCTGCCTTGGAGATCTCCGGTCTCCTGTCACGACTAGGGTCTGACCCTTGCGCAGTTTATTGCAGCTGCTTTACACGCCAGCCAGCTCTTCCCACCGCCACTGTTCAGCCACCTTACCCTGGTTGCAGAGCAGCACCTCAGCTTGAAGCCCTGAGCTGCTCCCAAGGGCAGCAGGTGACACGCCGGCAGAGCTCACACAAACCAGGACAGCAGGCCCTTGTTGAAGCTGGTGTAGTCTTAGCTGAGCCCAGCACCCCCTCCACTGGCAGCTGCAGGAGCTGCACTCCGCTCTGGTAACTTCCAGTCTCAACTCCTGCTGCCACCATAGAGTGGAGGAGCCAGGCTGGGCTCTGGGGAGTCCATTGGCAACCCTGGCCAGTTTGTCACCAGCCTGCCTGGCGCTGCCTTTCATTTGCCTGAGGAGATAGTGCCACGTGCAGAGAGGGGTGGGTGGGGAAAGGTTCACTGGGGAACCACACACCCTGTGCAAGCTGCGTACACTATTCGGGTAACTACCGTGTACATGCACAGCAGGAGGCTGGGGGGTGGGCACCTCGCCAACACCCCCCTGAATCTTACTCCACAGACCAGGACTTCAGCTTTTCAAAGCTGTTCAGGGCCTGGGACCAGCAATTAGGACAACGTCAGTGTGCAAGCAGGGAGGGGTAAGGAGCAAAACAGGAGCGGGTGGATCGCCTGCAAGGAAAGGGGGTGATGGATGGGGCCTTCTATCTCCAGAGGGCTGTTTCCTCGTTTTTGGGGGGGAGGGAGAAAGGGTCCCCAGCCAGTTTTTTCATGTGGTGGAAGTGGCAGTTCTATCCTGAAGACTCTTTCCCCACAGAGCACCTCTTGGCTGGCTCTGGGATATGGCTGCCCCATGGCACCCCCTCAGAGTTGGTGGAGACGACCACCGGTAGATCCAGCTGCTTGGTTCCTTCCCTCCCTAAAATCCCACCCACCTATAGGTTTCCCCAAGCTAGGCCTACGTGCCATTTCCCAAGGCTCTGATCACCCGTGGGGCAGGATTTGCCCCTGTAAATGGGATTTGGAACAGCAAGACCTGTCAGCAGTAACTGGCAATCCTACACTGACAAAGCAAGGGGTGGGAGGAAAACATCTCAACCTGAGACCAGATTTCAGTTTTGTGGGGCCCAGTGAAAGCCCTGAATAGCAAAACTGATTGAAAAACACCAGGGCACACACAGGGGGACGGGGAGGGGTTGGTCCTTTACAGTAACCACATTTCTCTAAACTCAGGGGCCATTATTATAGGTGGAGTTTGTAGAACCACCCAGGGCTGTGTAACAGCCCAACACTTCCCACAGGAAGAAGAGAAGATTGGCCACATTGGTGCATCTACCCCAGTATCCCACCTTCCAAGACAGGCCAATGCCTGATGCCCCAGAGAGCTTGATCAGAACAGTTGATCACCAAAGCGATCCCTCTCCCGACATCCACTTCCAACCCCTGACAAACAGGGGCTAGGGACACCATTTTCAGTTACTTGAGCAGCGAGCCTGAAATTTGCAAGCAGACAGGGTAACTCTTAGTGATTGCGAACATAGATGTGAGCTTCGTGTTCAGGTTTCTGGGACTGCAATCAGCGGGAGACATGCCAGCCTAAAACACAACCATGAGAGAATCTGAAATCCTCCACTCACAGCCACAAGGATTCCACGATTTTATTTCACAGCTGGGCTCACAAGCCCTTAGGTTTGACTAGGCAAGACAGATAGAATCAGAGAAAACATGAAAGCAAAGTCCCATCCCATGCCTCTAGGATGATGGCCGAGATAGCCCCAGAGGCAGCCACATCCCACCACTGCTTCACCCCACACTCCCTGAGCCTCATTATTTCAACATCGAAGTAGTGCAGGGAACATGTTCACATTCGGCTGCCGTCCGGACTCGTTTGGACATGCAAGGTGGAAGGAGGGGAGGAGCCGAGACGAGGCTACACACATCCCAGTGTGGGGAGATGTGGGAAGGAGAAAGCCAGCCCAACCTTGACAACAGAAACACACCTGTTTCTACCAGGGAACTGCTGCCCTGAAAGCAGTGGTGAGGGGCTGAGCTGGGCTTCTGCTCTGAAGGGCAACCTAGCATGCGCTCCCTTCCCAGCAGGGCATGTTCTGTCTCCCAGCCAGTCCCGCTCTAGTTCCACAGGTAGCCAGTTGTTAGTTTATGAGGCCATTCTGCCCTGAAAGCTGCTGTTCCGCTAGCTGGAACCCACAGTGAAGCCAGAGTCCCAGGAACATGCGTGGGCGTCACGTGGTGGGAGCATAGGCTGGCAGCTGCCAGCGCCCTTGTCCCCAGCTATTTCATTCATCTGCAGTCAGCTCCTCCCCAGCTGGACAGAGCCTGGTGCCACACAGGAGAAGGCCTGGTTGTGAAGCTCGGCAAAGCAACAGCTGCTATCCTTCCACTCACATGGCCCTCCTCAGTGCAACATCCACGGGAGCCCGGCCCCTGATGGAACATTCTGAGCTAGCAGGGCTCCTTGGGTTACACTGCGGTGCGAGGGATGGGGCTGACTGAGAAAAAAAAAAAATCTGCCTTCCTCTGCCCTTTTCCACCAGGGCACAGGGACAGCCCAGGCAGTAGGGAGAGGTACAGAAACAGGGGGGCTGTTTTCCTGCCTCCGTCCCCACTCTGCACTAGGAGAGGACACAAACAGGGTCTTTGGACTGGAGTCAACAGAGTGAAGCTACCAGACTGGGATCACCCACCACCCCTGCTCTACAGCTGATCCTGTTTGTGGGTCAGAGTATTTTGCTCCCTCCAGTCCTCTCCCAGAAAGTGCAGTTCTCCCAGCCTAGAGGCAGGGACAGAATTGGTTATTTTGCCGGGGCAGCAATCTGGGTTCCCTCCCACTTCCTCCATCGCCGAGCAGAATAAGTTTTGTTATGTGCACCTAGGTGTGTGTGGATGTGCACCACCAATAGAAACCCACACTGCCCACTGTGTGCACCCTGCTACTCAGCCGGGCAGCATCTGAATCTCTCCTGGGCACCCAGCTTACAGGGAACATAGTCAGTGACTCACATCTTTCCTTAAAACAATGCACTGCAAATGCTGAGAGCTGAGTCAGCCACCCTGGGAAGAAAGGGCTTTTTTGGCATCCTGGCTGGTTTCCTGGACTTATGTGAAAGTTCTAAACCACCACGTCTGCACAAGCACAATTTAGGCTCTCTAGCCCAACCCCCTGACCCTGCATGTCCAAATACCTTGGAGCTGTTTTTACAGGTACTTTATGCTTGAGTTAGCTGAGCAGGGAAAAGCGCAAGAGCCCAGGCTGCCTGGAACCCATCCACTTTGCAGTAACCACAAAAAGAACCACGCCTGTGTTGGTAGCGTCCCACAGCGTCCCCTGCAGGACAGGTGCGCTTGCTCACACCTGATTGAGGCAAAACACCCTAGAGCATCTAGGTACCAAAAAAACAATAGGGTAGACCCCGCCCCCCCAAGTGTCCTCTCCACACACACACCCACGGGAACTCAAAAACAGTGAGTATACACTAATGGGGAGAGGGGTTTTTTTGCTGGGATGTCCTAACCCTACTCTCTGGACCTAGGTGTAAAAAACACACTAGGATTTTACCATGGTGGTTACTACATTGACAAACCTTCTTCTGCAGCATGGCCACGCCCAGAACACCTGCACTGTCTGCAATCCCACTTCTCCTCGTACATCTGCACCGTCTGCAATCCCACTTCTCCTCATGCTACAGTGGTGCATTGCCACCATCCCACATCTGCTGGCTGGAGGCCAAAGCTATACACCTGGATAATACAACAGCCATTGCCAGCAAATGTCTGTTAGCTCACCCCGCTGAGAGCAATGTTCTTGGAGCAGAGGGTCCCAAGTTCTCTCCTGACCAGAGGAAGGACTGGATGATGAGGGAGATGGCCAGGGGTGTATGTGAATGAGACTCAGGTCTCTTAATTCAAGCATAGGTGTCATGAGTGCAAAAATGCCCATTGTCAGCCTGACTCCTCACATCCAACCCCAGGTAAGAACCATCCCCCACTTTCCCAGGCCATGTCTGACAAGGGTAGGGAAAATTCTCCTCTGGTCAAATTAAACAGCATCCTTGTGCTGGTTTCCAGCCCAGCTTGTGCAACCTGACAAGAGGGAGAGTCTGAAGAGTTAATGCTCAGATTTAGCCATGAAAGCAAAACAGAGGCGGGGGAAGGGGATGAACTTCCCCCAGCATAGCAAAGAAAGCAGATGCCTCCCCTCCGCTGCTGAGAGACAGATACTGTGCTCATCCTGCTACAGTGTAAATACAACATGTGCTTTTCCCTAGCTCTCCTCTTGTGCCCCTACAGAGTGACACAGGAGCAGATGCAGCTGAGGGAGCTGCATTTGGAATGTGAACTTAATGGATTGTCTGAGCAGCAAGTACTGGCTCCAACAAGGTTTGCAGGTGCACAACAGCTCAGGAAGAAAATAAAACTCACACAGCCATGTTGCGAGGGACCCGGACATCAGATCAGCAGCACCGTGACCCTCACCTGGAGCAAAAGCTCCAGCTGACAGCTGCTCCAAGAAGGTGCAGTACCACAAGGTGGCAGCCCTGGTCCCCTCCTGCTCCTGGGAGAGGAAGGTCTTGGAACCAACTGCCTGTGGATTTTGCACCCTAAACTCTGGAAGAGACAGCACAGGCAGAACGGAAGGGTGATGTCCCTGTGTGAGAAAGAGAGGGATTTGCTAGCAGGAGGATGCCCCCGCCACACAAACCTCAGGCAAATTAAAAAAAAAAAAAAATTACAATAAATTAAGACAAAAAAGTACGATAATGAAAATAGAAAAATCATTCCCTAGGAAGAATGAGGCAGGGCAGAGACATTTGCCTCCCCTCCTCTGAGGCCCACAATGCCCGATAGTTTGTCCCACACCCCCAAAGCTGCAGTGCTGCAACACTGACCCACAAAGAGGGCAGCATTTCTGGCCTTGCGTAATGGTCCCGTTAGGCTGGTTGGTTCAGTGCCAGGTGCTAACATTCACCTCAGCTGGCTGCCTGGGGGAACGCCAGAACCACAGCGCAGCTCGGGGGCCTGAGAGAGACACTACTGCTGCCATCAGCCCTTTCTGGACTCTGCAGTGCCAGCTGGACAGCAACAAACAAAAGCAGAGGCCCGAGGAGGGTGGCCGCTCCAATCTGCCGGCTTGGCCTGCTGAAGAGGCCACATCTCTGGTCACAGATGAACAGAAGGCCCCATGCTCACGGCGCAGGGGCCCTCCCTTGTATGAAGTAGAAAAAGCTGTAGTGATTCTATACTTTGGTATGTAACCTCCCCCCCACCCAGCACACCCATTTGTGTCTTTAAAATTCGGTAAAGCCTTCATGTGCCTGTCGGGTCATCCTTTAACCGATTCCTTCCCACTGCTCGCCCTTCTCCTGGCACAGCAGAGGGATTCGGGAGGCGACTTGCACAGCCTCGCCTGCTACAGCTTCTGTTGTCCTGACTGGATCCTCCTGAAGGCCTCCATGTCCAGTGGGAGGTAGCAGCCTTGCCTGGAGTCTAGGAAGTACAGCCTGTCCTTCACCACGACAGGGTCAAAGCCCTCCCTGCGCAGCTCCATCTTCTGGAACTTGTAAGTGCCTGGGACGGAAGCAGCAAAGGTTAGGAGCAGCGGTGGAGAAGGAAGGTGGCCTGAGGACATTCTGGCAGCTTTCCACACCACCCCTTCTAAGATCCTGCTCACAGCCTGGCTGAGAAGGGACCAGCAGACACAGCCCTTGCTAGCAGAGTTCTAAGGCCACTAGAACCACACCTTCAGCTGACCCACAGGCATACGGATTGAGTTTAGGACCTCTCCATCTCAAAGGCGAGAATCTGTCGCCTGAACTCAAAGCCTCATGTCTGCAAAAAGGCGACGAACCTTCAGCACCTTCTGCCAGTGTGACCAACCGTGGGCAGACTGGAACCCGGGACCCCGGAGCTTAGTGCAGGCGCCTCTCCCATTTGAGATAAAAATGCAACTGGCTCTCAGCCAAGGCTGTACAGCAGACTTGTTCTTTCACTGCGTAAGAGGGCTCAGTGCCACTACAGGGGACAGCCAGCCACATCCATTGGGTGAGTGGGATAAACGCTTCAGCTTCAGAGACCCAGTTGAAATCCCAGACAAGCCCCCACTCTGAACCGCCCACAGGCGGACACAAACCTGGGACCTCCGGAGCTCAGCACAGGAGCCTTTACAGTTACCTCGCTGGCTTTTAGGTCAAACCATAGAGACACCTGCATTAAGCTCCAGAGGTTCCAGTCTGCCTGGGGGAGGTTACACCTGGAAGCCCAGACATCACTAGAGGAGGACCGAGCAGCACAGAATGCGTTCCACCACCACCGTTCTCCTGAGAGGTGACCTTGCTTGGCTAGTTGGCCTTCACACAGCCGTCAACACCCTGCTGGAAACCTCACAGTGCAGGCCTCAGCCATCACCCACCTTCCCCACTCGTGCTAGAGCGCCACTACCCACAGTCATGTCTAAAAGAAAGTCAACTAGAGGGGCCAGGACATCAAAGCACCAGGGCCTGGTGGCCCACAGCTTTGCAAGGCAGACAGTCACCGCTGCGCATGGGCAGCAAACGCCCAGGCACCATCCCAGCGCACGAGGAAGGAGGGGAAAAGGGAAATGGACTTGGTGACAAGCCAGAGTTTGCACTCTCAAAGCTCTCTACAAATTGAGCTGCCCAAGCCACCTGTCCTAGGTCAGCACACCCCCATTTTACAGAGGGGGAGTTGCAGCCTGGACGGTGAAATGACCCACCTAATGTCACACCCGAGGGGATCTCTCCTCCTCCAGCCAGGAAGCAGCACTCCTTTCCGGAAGCCAGGGCTCACCTGTTTTGTGGACTTCCGGCAGCACTCGCAGGAAGACAGGCCGTGCGTACACAGGCAAGGCCTTCTTCAGCTCGCTGGCAAAGCTCTCCAGGTTGCAGGAGTTCTTACAGTCAGCAATGGCTGCCATCCCTGCCTTCCCCTCGGTGCCTGGAACAGGACAGAAGGTGATGCACATAGGAGGAGGGGGCTGGTGCAATCACACACATCCCAGCCCGGAAGCAGCTTCAGCAAAGCCAGGTGCTCCCGCTAGGTCTGGGCGCAGCATGCCAGGGTGGCAGCAAACGCCTACGGACCGACAACATACAAACGCGTCACCGCAGATGCCCCCAACATGACGGAAAAATCTACAGGGCTCTGGACTGCCAGGCTCTTAGCAAGGTATTGCAGAGGCAGAGACAACACACACAGGCCTAAGGCTCACCTTAAATAACGCATCAGTGACCCAGTCACCACCCTTTAGCACCACGTACAATAACTCTTTCATATCCGGCAACCTATTATCCAGGACTCTCCGATAACCGGCATTTTAATCCTAAGTAAATGTTAGTTGTGTTTTCCATAAGTACATTACAGCGAGAGTAAATACAAAGAAATACAGCAAATGCAGTTTGTTTGCAGTGTACAATGCTACCACTGTTGGTAAATAAATAACTCCGCATATTATTTTGTTTGTTTTTTACTATCTACTCCTGGTTTTCTTTAGCATTCTGCATTGTTATACTGATGTTACTATTATCCAGAATATGTGAATATCCAGCAACCTCCTTCTCCCGCAGCTGCCAGATAGGGAACAGTTTACCGTACATACAGCTCATCCCCCAACAACGACCCCCTTGCCAGCAGCAGCCTCTGGTTTGAGCACACGCCCACTTCACTGGAGCCCCAGTCTCCTGGCACCGCGCTCAGCAATGGCTTTAGCCAAATGCTGTTGCTGCCAAGGCACCAGTGATACCCAGTAGCCACCTCATCCCATCAGAGCTGCCTTTGCCTAAGCTAGTTCCCGAGACCAGAGAGCATGGGGTTAGCTCTGCCCTGCATCTTGTGTCATCCAGGCAAACTAGGACAAGTGGAATCTTTCACCTGAAGAATTTCATGTACCGGCAGCATAAAGATGGGAAATGCTGCACCAGTTTTCCCTCTACTTTTTAACGCGTGCAGAATGAATTTTGTGCACACCAAGGCACATGTGGGTGTGCACCACCAGAACCATATGCTGGCAGCTGTGCGTGCCTGTGAACGCTCTGCTAATGTGCTGAGCAGCATGTGAATCTCTCCTGGGCAGCTGGCCATGCACTCAGCTTACCGGGAACATTGTTCTGCATCCCAACCCTGACTTGTCCTCCTCCCTCTCCCATGCAGCAGGATAAACAATATGACTCCGAACAGAAGCCAGGGTCCAGGCACCGAATGCCAAAGGATGAAGGCCTGTCCCCCCTCAACTTAAGGCAAAGGAGGGCTGGCAAGAGACACTCCCTCAGCCGGGTTACCTGGCACCTCCACCCCATAGACGACGACGTCTGTCATGTTGAGGATGCGGCTCAGAGTCCCCTCCACTTCTGTCGTGGAGACGTTCTCGCCCTTCCAACGGAAGGTGTCCCCGGTGCGGTCCCGGAAGTACATGTAGCCGTACTCGTCCATCACCAGCACATCTCCTGGGGGAGTCGGAGGAAGTCAGAAGAGCCTACAGGCTCCCAGGCTTGATGTCACTGTGACACTCTACCCTTTTGGAGGGCCCTCCAAGTCCTTCCTCACCATCAGCCTCACAATCCCACACCCTGAGGCAGGTCATGAGCGTTAGCTCCATTCCACAGCTGGGGACAGGGGCCACAGAGATGGGACCCGAGAAGGACACCACAGGAGTTGTCCTGGGTAAGGTGACCATCCGTCCCATTTTGGGCGGGACAGCTCTGTATTTCGGCACCATCCCAACATCCTGATTTATTTTGCCAAAGGGGTTAATTGCTCTGTATTCCACTTTATTAGCAGGTGGCTGCCCCCCCCATTCTGCTCCCCACGGCTGGGGGAGCTGGACCCACGTGGTGGTGCGGCTGCCACCTGGCTTCCCCCAGCTGACAGAAGCCAAGAGCAGGATCAGTATGGAAGCCAGGAGCTTTGCTGGCGGGGCAGCAGCCCCGTTCCCAATGCCCCAAGTCATGGGGCAGCCGAGAACTACAGCTGCCCCCCCCACAACCCCGCCAGCAGGTGAGCAGCCTCCACAGGGCAGCCACTGCCTGACTCCCAGGTAGGGTGACCATCCCTCCCGTTTTGGCCTGACCAGCTCCTGTGTCCCATATTTTGCTGGGGGAGATATGGTCACCCTAGTGCTGGGCAGAACTGGGAACAGAATCGGGAGTGCTGGCTCTTGGGCCGTGTGGAGCAAGGGAATGATGGCTACAGCAACAGTGTGGGCGAAACCAAGATGCTGCCGCTGGACTGGGTGGGTGGCCTTGGACAAGTCACTTCCCCACAGGGCCTCATGAGGGCAAACTGTCCAGCTGTCCTTGGGTCAGGGAGGGGGGTGGGATTCTTCACTCCTGTCTGCAAAGCGGTTAGCGATGGCAAGCGGGAGGCTCTGGAAGAGCCAAGTGTGATTGAGCGAGAACACAGGTTCGGAGTGGGACAACAAGCAGAGGGTTAACCAAAGGCCTTACTGGGACTAGCACAGGGACCCTGGAGACCAAGTCACCTCTCAGAGTGCACCTCCTGCAGCTAACGGCCCTCACCAGTAAGATACGCCGAGTCTCCCTTGGTGAACACATCGTGGGCAATCTTCTTGCTGGTGGCCGACTGGTTCAGGTACCCGTCAAAGTGCTGCAGAGGGTTGCTCTGGATGATGCGTCCTACCAGCTGTCCTGGCTCCCCTGTGGGCAGAGAGAGCCGGGGATGGGCTCAGTTCCAGCCGTTCTGCTGGAGGTATGCAGGGATTTGCATCTCAGCCTGGCATGCACACACCCTGCTTCGGTGCAGACTGGGGGGTGGGAGGAGACAGTGCTTTCAGGAGCACACACAGGCTCTGCTGTGCAATCCGCTCTGAGTGCACTAGTGTCCAAGCTTCCACCACGCTGCCCTCCCAACGCAAAGGGACTCTGACCGAGCTCCTCTCTCCACTGCCCGGTCAGCCCCTGGGCTTCCCACTGAAACAGGCGCCAGGACAACCAGCGATTGCAGCCACATGGGAACTGGGCAGAAAACTCCCTCCTGACACCTGTGGGTTGGTAACATCATCCCGTCAGGACTGAACTGGAGCCCCCGACAGCCCCCAAAAGCAGGAGCGGTTTGTAACAACAGCAGAGGACGCCTCTAGATGCTCCCCAGAGCAGAAAGGTCTGTGCGGCTAGTTGCCAATCAGGTCTCTAGTTCAAGGCTCACACAACGTGGGACAGAAAGATGCGCCAATAGACAGAGGCTGCTCCCTGCATCGCCCCATCCCCCTTCACCTGGTTTACAGCGGATGCAGAGTCCATCCGGCCCACGGATCAGCTCCATGGTGTCCTCATCCACCCTCACCAAGGTGACAGGGTAAATCCCAGGCAGGATCCTGCTGTTGAAGCCACAGGACCCAACCTGGAACCAAGAGAAGGCAGCGGCATAGTTCAGTGGCAGCTGGAAGTGTTTTAAGTCTCGACTTGAGACAGGCCTGGCTGGGATGATTTAGTTGGGGCTGATCCTGCTTTGGGCAGGGGGCTGGACTAGCTGACCTCCTGAGGTCCCTTCCAGCCCTATGTTTCTATGGAAGTCTCTCTGCCCTCACCCTCACTGCCTTCCTATAGCCCTGTGCCAGGCTAAGAGATTGCTTAGGACCGATGTTCCCTCTATTTTTTTCCATGTGCAGAATAAGTATTGTTATGTGCACTGAGGCATGAGCAGATGTTCACCGCCAATAGAAATACAGGCTGCCGGCGCTCTGCTAACGAGCTGGGAGCACCTCTCTCCTGGGTGGCTGCCCATGCAATGGGGGAGCTGTGCCACCCCAGATACACACACAACCTACTGCCTTCCCAAGGTCACTCAGCGCTCCCTGCCCATGACAGCAGAGGTGTTCACAGCCCCCTCCCAGAGAGGCCACGGGGGATGCTTGCCCAGCTTAGTCCTCTGCCTGGATCAGAAGGGTTGTCTCCTGACCTTCTCCCGCTGCCCACCCACCAAAAGTCTGCTCCCGTCCCTAGCTCCTAGCCATGGCCAGCTCTCTGGACCTGGCACGCATGAGCCATCGCCCCAGGAGCACGGCAGCCATGTGTCTGCATGAGACAGCATGATCACCCTTGGCAGCCACAGGGTGGGAGGGCTGGGCTGGGCTCCAACGGGTGGGGAGACGCCGCACCAACCGGCAGCACAAGGACAGCAGAGGGGGCCGTACGTTGTTGTCAAAGTTGCCCAGGCTGCAGTTGCACTCAGTGGCACCGTAGAACTCGGCGATTTGGGGGATCCCGAAGCGGGACATGAATTCCTTCCAGATGGACACCCGCAGGCCGTTGCCAAGGGCCATGCGCACACAGTGCTGGCGCTCCACCTCCTGGTACGGCTGGTTCAGGAGATAGCGGCAGATCTCCCCGATGTACTGGGCAATCTGCAGAGGAAAAGGGGGACAGGGCACATTCTTCAACCTGAGCACTTGAGGAGCGTCAACCCTCACGAGACAGGCCAGCGTGAACAGCCTCACTGTGCACATGGAGCAACGGGGACACCGTCGGGGAAGAGACATGCCCAAGGTCACATGGTGAGTCAGTGGCAGAGTGAAGAACAGCACCCAGGAGTCCTGCTTGCCAGTTCTGTGCCTCCCACCTACTCTGTTGGAATAACAGATCTGGCATTCCCTGCTTTGGTTGCAGGAGGCAATGCCCTGACTGCCCTCTGGAGCACAAGACAACAAGCAGGAGCAAGGCAAGGCTGTGGAAGCGTCTTGCAGCATGCAGCAGCATTTGGCCTGTTTGTACAGCACCTAGCGCAGCAGGCACCTGGTCTGTGAGCGGGGTGGAAAATAACATCCCTTTTCAGACCCTGCCGCAGTTACAGCTCCACAGGAAACTGCCAGGTAAAGCGCTCATTTAAAGACACTCAGGCAGGACCATTCCTGCCTGTGCTGGTGCCCTGGGCAGTGCAGCCCAGCCCCCCAGTCCACGAGGGGGCCACAGGGGCAGAAACTGGGGGCAGGGGGTTGCCCATTCTCTCAGACCGGATGCCGCTTGCTGCAAGGGCATCTGAAATGCCTGATCTGGGAGAGTGGGCAACCCTGGAGCAGGGAGGGAGGGAGGCTGACCTGCAGCCCCAGGGAGCGCAGGCCAGAGGAGCAGGAGGGCAGCCCCTCCTCGGAAGGGGAAGCTGCTGCTTCTCTCCAGCTGCCCCCTGCTCCTCCGGCCCGTACTCATGCTGCTCACCACTGCCTGGGGAACTGGGGCTGGGGAGGGCAGCCAGGTGTTGGGGGCTGCTCATGCTGAGCTAGGGGAGGGGCAGGGGATGTGGCGGCCAGAGCCAGCGCTGCCCATGGCTATTTAACGTTCAGTCTCTGGGCATACGCAAACATAGGGATGTCCTTCACAGCCGCGTACGCCTCAGCAGCGCTCCCCCCACCCCACTAACTACCCGGATTCTCAGGGAGTTGCTGATTTTCCAGGTTCCTCGGCCAGCTCTTCCCCTGCCCCCACCCACCGCCAGGCCCCCGAGCTCCCCACTGCCTCACCGTACAGTTGTACTTCACGCAGTCGTCCCAGAAGTGAGAGGCTGAGAACTTCTTGCGGATCACCACAGTCATCCCATGGAGAAGGCACTGGCCAACCCCAACAATGTTACCTGGGTGTGAGGGGGTGCAGGGGAAACCGTTAACCTCCCAAGGCTGCACACAGGACAGGCTGATGGGGGGACACGGAGCCTCTCTCTTTAGGGCATCTGGTTTGAATCCAGGCCAGGATCCAGTTAGGACTGGAAGGTGCCTCCATCCCGGAGCTGTTGACACCTGTGTGAGGGGAGCTGGAGGGACTGTGGCAGGTTCTTAGTGGGAGGTGCCCGTTTCCCAATGTCCCCCTCGATAGACGATGGGGCCCCTCACTACCAGCACTTAGCTCTCCAAGCACCTGACAGAGGAAAGTGAACAGCTGTTCTGCTGTGGCTATGGGCCGAAGAAGTGGGTCTGTCCCACGAAAGCTCATCACCTGAGACATTATTTTGTTAGCCTTTGAAGTGCTGCCGGACTGCTTTTTTGTTTTGATAGCGTTAGCCCTGTTTTACATGTGGGGAAACTGAGGCACAGAGCCAGGCAGTGACTTGCTTAAGGTCGCCCAGGGAAGCATCAGGAACAGAACAGGAAACTGGATCTAACCATTCTCTGCCGGGTGGCTCTCCTGGGATATATGAAGACCCCAGTCCTTTGCACTGAACCAGTGGGGAGCAGAGAGAGGAGCCCTCTCAGCACATAGCCAAGGGCAGTGATGTTACGACAGTCACTGCAGCAGCCCCTGGACTGCGAGGCGGGCGATGAGGGAGGTAAGGGGATGGGTGGCAGAGGCTTGGGCAGGGAGCCCAGGGAGCAGGGGCTCAGTGCGGGCCCAGCGCTTCGTACCTGCTGTGTGGTAGAGAGGGAGGCAGTCGTACAGCACGTCGTCTGGCCTCATGCGGAACCCATAGTACACCAGGGATGCCATGCGGTAATACCTGGGGCAGGAGGAGTGGGTGTCAGTAGCCCGGCCACAGCTACCGCCTAGCGGAGCCCTCAGCCTCGCTCCCCTGGTGCCCAGCAATGGCCTGCCCAGCCCCCTCTTACCTGCAATTGACCACGATGGCTGCCTTGGGCATCCCCGTTGTGCCAGAGGTGTAGATGTAGAAGAGTTTATCTGGAGGGCAGGTGGGGAGGCAGGGGCAGGATAAAGCATCACATCAGAGCTCACAACCCCCTGCTGCTTTGCACGTTCCTCCCATGGGACCAGTGTGCTGGGTACGCACTCGCTCCCTGCCGGTTGGCTCTGGCCACCCACCGCCCAGGCTGCCATCAAGTCAGCTCACCCAGTTCTTTGTACAGTGTCCCCAGTGTTCTGGGCTCTAGGGCAGGAACACACTCGACGGAAGAGCTCCAAAGAAGCCAGTGCCCAAAAACTCCAGTCTCAGAGCTCAGCCATGGGCTGGCATTAAGCCACAGCGTCCCAGCGCCGAGCCCCGAGGAGTCACATGTCTGCAGGACCCTCACTCCAGCCCTCTGCTGCTTACCTGGACGGGGCTGGACTGGTTTGAGCCCAGGGGACACTGCAGCAGGGGAGCTATTAGTGCCCTGGGATTTTCCACGGGCATGGCTGGGTGACACAAGGGAAGAGCACGAAGACCCTCCAGATGCACACTACCCCACACTGCAGTGCCACACCTCAGTCCATGAGACGTACCTAAGAAGCCCTTCTTCGGGGGGCTTGGCAGGTGCTGAGAAGCCATGTCCAGGAGGGGGTCCAGGTGTTCTGTGCCTGGAGGAGCGGCTTCTGGATTCCAGGCTCCAGAGCAGAAGAGACGAATAGATTTCCCCAGGGAGGGCTGCACCTCCTGCGCGGCTGGCAAGGAGGGAGAGCACACAACAGCAGGTAAGAGGACGGACATGGAGGAGACATTCAGATCCAGGCGCACAGAGGCGGGCAGCAAGGTGCACAAAGCTAACCTCTGCATGCGCTTGTCCACGCTGACATCACACCCCACCGTGCCCCAGACCCGGTCTGCCTCCACCCCAGCCCAAGAGGGCAGCTGGCTCAGGAACTTGATTCACTCGAGCTGCTTCAGGCCAGGGTGTAGAGCAGGGGTGTGCAAAGGGGGCGGGGGCTGAAATTTCATAAGGGGGAGCAGCAGGATAAGCTGCTGGGTCTCAGGCTCGTCCATCTCATTAAAAATGTTGAAGTACGTGACTGTTTTTATGTCTGTGTATTACTCGGTAGATAAACGTGAATAAAGTTTTTACACTCTACAGACTTATTTTCTTCGGGTCGCCGAAAGGGGTTTTGCTCATATGAACATAACCCACGTTTGTCACTTTGGATGACATTAGAGGTGGCAGTGAGGACTGCTAATTGCAGGGCTGAAAAGTGGGGCCTGCAGTAAAAAGTTTGCTCCCCCCCAGCCTGGAGCAGCAACATCGATCCTACAGAGCACGGTCAGACAGCCTGAATTTGCTGCCCCCGCAACAGGTGGGCATCTGTCAGTCTCTGAGCTGGGACAGTCCTTGCTGGCCACAGCTCACACCATTTCAAGTTCTATCCATCCTTTTCTCTGTCCCCAATCAGGTGTCCTGGGTGTGAATTCAACACGGAACAGGGTGTTAGCGCGCAAAGCGCTGGAACTAGCAGTGCTGGTGGGTGCGGGCAGCATTCCCAGCTTGGAGCAAGAATAGAGGAATGCTGGCTTCCCTTGCACACAGGCTTCATAGCTCTGGGCAACAGCTTTTAGCGCCCCCACCTTAACAAAGGACCCAGAAGATGGAGCCAAACTGCAGAGGGACCTGAACAGAGCCGGATGCAGGGGCTGCAAGTGACTAGACAGGGTGACCAGACAGCAAGTGTGAAAAATGTGGATGAGGGTGGAGGTGACAGGTGCCTATAGAAGAAAAAGCCCTAAATATCAGGAGTTTCTCTATAAAATGGGGACATCCGGTGACCTACCAGCAAGGGAGAATCACTCCCAGCAAATGCGAAGCCCTGCCCCAGGGAGGAGGGACACACAGGACCGACATGCGATGAGGGAGGTCGCCAAGCAGCCACAGCTCTCCTCAGAACGGGCACTTGCTTTTGTCTGGTCCCCTGACTTGACTCACTTGTGTGACCAAACGCCAGAACTTTCATGCGGTAGCCATCACGTGACAGGGAACGATCATAAGAGGAACTCAGTGGAAGTAGCACCTTGCAGAATGGGCAAAGCAAGGCAAGGCAAGGCAAGCTTTCCCCACACAACCCTGCCAATGTGCCTCAGAGAGATAAACCGTCAGGACAAGAGAAAACACTTTGTATTTGGTATTGGGTCCCTCTGCGAAGGGGAAATTAATAAAGACCAATTGGGACGATAGCTGAGGTGACCCTTGTCCTTTGGGAACAGGCCTGAGACCCAGCAAGCTCACCTCACTGATTGGCCAAACAGCTCTCTGGGCCTGCTTTATACTGGCACAACTTCACGGCAGAGGTGAAGGAAACCCTCCATCGCTACTGACCATGGCTGGATTTGAACCAGCAGCCTGAACACATAGTGACCACTCTCCTGAGCCAACAACTGCATTTTCTGAGATTTGTTTGAAAATATCTCCAGGGCTGGAGTTCCTGTATGGAGATTATTCCACAACCTAACAGTGGGCCCCCTCAGCTCCTGGTATTCAGCCTACATTTTCCCAGTTGCCTTAGTTATTCTATTCTAATCCCATGGTTCATGCCAGATAATGACACTCCCTACTGGGAATTCACATGGCTTAGACCTTGCCAGGTAGTTTTCCAATCCCATGGACTCGCCCCAAAGACATTAGGACGCAAAACTTTGGCCGTGACCACACCAGGTTGGGAGGCTGCCAGAAAGGCCCGTTTTCACGGCAGAGGCCTGCCATGCTGCCCACACCTGATATGCTGGTGATTTCACAGCAGTGCCATGTTACAATTCTTGACTCCCTGCCTAGCCCACTGGGTGGCCCTTGTTGACACCGACCCTCCACTACACCATGATACCACCCCCCAAGCAGCCGCTGCAGGTATCTGGGGACACGACCAACCTGTTCTTCTCACCTTCCATCATCTCGGCCCCAAACACCACTGCCTTGGAGTTGGAGATGGCGATGCAGTGCAGCAGGGCCTCCACGCGCAGGTGGGAGTTCACGAGCGCTGCCTCCACCCCAATCTTGGCCATCCCCAGCCAGAGGCCCACGTACTGGTTGCGGGACTCCATGAACAAGGCCACGACGTCGCCAGAGCGGAAGCCCTGCTCATGCAGGTAGTTGGCCACTTGGCTGGAGTACTCGTCCAGCTGGCGAAAGGTCCAGCTCTCACCCGTGCCCTGGAAGATCAGCGCTGTCTTCTCTGGGTGCTTGCGCACCATCTCCTGGAAGATCTTGGGGATGGTGTTCTTCTCCCTCACATGCCGCCACACTTGCCACTTCACCCTCAGCAGGACTAGCCCAGTGCTGCCAACCAGACCAGACAGAGGGTTCTCTGCCTTCACCCGTATGGAAGCTACACAATCAGACCCAGCCTGGACCGTGGGTCTCCCAGTGCTCAGGGGGAGCAGGAGACGTGGGTCATGTGAAGGGAGCAGGGATGCAGTGTTCCTGCAGCCTATGGGGTGGGGAGCAGGGAGCTTTCCAGAGGGACCCTTTATAACTAGCAGCTGATTACCCCCAAGAAGCAAGGAGGGGGTTAGGACCCAGCCCTGTCCTCTCAAACTGGGTTCTGAACGCTCCTTCCCAGCCCCAACTGAGTTACGGAGCAGCCCTGCCACCTGGGGGCAGCAGATATTGTGCAACAGGCCACGGGGCATCTGTTCCCTCTGAGCCACACCCCCGTGATGTCTCCCTAGAAGCCAGCATGTCCTTGATCCCAGTACATTGTCTCTCTCTCCTTGGCCCCCACTCAGGTCCAGGGTGCAGACGCCCGACTGCCAAATCAGCATTTTCAGGGACTTAGTGAAGTACAAGGTGAGAGGCAGTTCCCAGCAGTCATATCTCGGGGAGACACGGCTGGAGATTCCAGCAAGATCTCAGCTCCCGAGCGCCCCTCCCTGCCTCACCCGGCAGGGGCTGGGGTCCTCTGCTGAGCAGCCTGAGTAATCTCAGCATTGGGCTGGTGGTTAGAGCTCTCCCCTCTCCTGCCAGCCTTGTCCCAGCCACAGCAGGATACTGCTGGCCCCTTGGCTGCCTCAGCTCCTGGGTTCCATGAGATGCGCTCGCTGGGGGCCCCTGCACGCCAACCGGGACAGCGAGGCACGTTACCCTGAGGACACTTACGTGACGTCCCTCCTTATAGTCTTGAGGACGATGCGCAGGAATTTCCATCCCCCAGAGCCCAAATAGAATATGAAGAGGGCAGGGATCACCTGGATCCACGCGAGCTTCAGGACCAGCCTGAAGAGGACGAAGAGCGCCGTGAGGGCAGCCAGCCGCAACATCTCCACCTGCACGGTGAGGGGAGGGAAGAGTAGAGCCCAGTCACTGGTTCTGTCTTTGACGCTTCCCCAGGGCCCCACAGCAGACCCCAACCTGTCGTCAGAGAGACAGAGAAACTGCAATTTCCCTGCCTTGGGAGGCATCCAGGTGGGAGTGACGGAGAGCAAGATAGCCAAATCGGGCTCCCCTTACACATGGCAGTAAAGCAAGCCGGGCTGAACCCTGCATGGCACGTCCCTGTAAACTGGCTGGTAGCAGCACAGGCGCTCAGCAGGCGTGGTCTGAAATAGCCATGGCCAGCCTGTCTCACGCCTTCCGGCTGGCCTGAGCGCAGCTCACAAGGGTGGGGTACATGGGACTCCATCTCCTGGTCTGAGAACCACCAACAGTGCCCAACCTACTCGGCACAAGCCAGAGGAAGTCTGCCAGGACTGAGAGCAGAACCTCGGCTGAAGTGCAACGTGCATGAACTAGAATTGTGGTGAAATTCCTTGCGGGAGGACAGGATGCAGGGCAGAACTCGGGGAAGGTAAAATGGCAGGACAAGAACACAGGGAACTATCCAGGCAGATTTCTCTTCCACAGCGCTGCAGGTTAAATTCAGTGGGCCAAACTCCTGCTTGGAGTAAATTGGTGTCACTCTATTCATGTCACGCAGACACCCTCCAGTTAAGACAGTGGAGCTATGCTGATTTATACCCACCAGAGATCTGGCCCTTCCCATTAGGGGAGGTGAACACGGGGACATAATCTGACCAACACTGAGACAGCGGAGAGACGTGAGCCAATGGCTGGAGCACAAGACTGGGAAACAGAACTCTAATCCCAGGTCTGACAGAGTCTCTTCAACAAGTTCTGCCACCTCCTCGCCTCACTTTTCTCATCTGTGAAATGGGGATAAGACACATGGGATCATTGTGCAATGTCTGGAAAGCAGCGCATCTGTGACAAGGAGTATGTTTCACACCTGTAGGCATCCACCTCCAATTCATATAATTTCACTTTAACCCGATTCTGCTGTGACTCAATGGGGCTAGCTCCTCCTGCACCCCACACACTGGCTCTGACTGCTAGGCCACACAGCCTCCTAAGCACAGCAGCTTTGCCTGCTCCTTTGACAGGACATAAAAACCCTGTGCGCGCACTCACAGCAGGACTGGGACAGAAAACAGGATCTGAGCCCCTTAAGCTCTGGAAGGATTTGCAGGTTCCTATCATCATATGATTGTGCAGCCAGAGCTGACCTAGGAAGAGGAGTCCTGGTAACGTGAGCCAGGTACTCGGGGAACAGGTCAGACACGAGTGTCCCAGACGCACACCTCCAGGGGGCAGCAGTGACTGAGGTTGGGGCGCTCTCTACACACACAGCTGGGTAGGCCTAGCCCCCATGCCTTTCTCCCAAGGAGTACAGGGCAACGCCAGGGCAGCCTTAGGCACACGCTGCCTGACACTCTCCCCAACACAGCTGTGACTCTCCTCCTGCATACTCCTCACTTGCCAGTAGCCAGCAAGGTGGGGAGGCCACTCCTGGGGGCTGACACTTCTGCTGGCAGTGACACAGATGGACAGCAGCTTATAGAGAGATCCCTCCCCAGAGCAGCTAAGCATCAAGTGGGGAAGGCAACTGCAGGCTAATCTGCCACAGGGATCAAGGCCCCACCGATAGGGCTGGCCCTTTCTCACACAGGCAAGGGGTGAAAGGGAAGGAAATTAACACATTCTTTCCCAATCAACCTGTGAACAGACTTAACATCCCTGGACCATCAAACTCCTTGGGCCCACAGCAATCACGGCAGCAGGGGATCTCCTCACACTTACAAGCTCTGGCCAGGAACTTTTCAGTTCTCTGGCCTCCAGGCGAAGTCTGGGTGTGCGCACGCTGTACGGTCACCCCGGCGTCCACTCTCCACAGACAAACCGTTGGCCGGTGTTGAGCTCTCCGGAGGACCCATGCGTGGCCTCCCGCACTCAGTCCTCTGAGGCTGGCTAGTGCTTCTTACACTACGTTCCACAGAACACTGGTGTTCTGGGCCCCACTCACAGGTGTGCCGCCAGCGTTTGGAAAAATAATTCCAAGTTGGACAGTAGAGAACCATTTTAAAGAAGAGTGGTGGAAAATACTGAAACGCTTATTTCTACATCTCGCAAGCGTGATAGCAGTCTGCCAACACAGCGAGTCTGCCCAACATCGTGCTAGCCTCCTGGCCTCTAATTATCGTGTCCTATTTATACTGAAGCATGGCAACTAGCAACGACCTGCGGCCCATGCACTACATCAGTGCGGCAGCTACACTGTCAGCCAATGCACGTGTGCGGTGGGCGAGGATTCTTGAGTTTCTTATTACCACTGATACGAATGAACAGAGTAAGCTACATTTCTTTTGGAAAAAGCCAGAAGGGAGTGCAAGCGCTCCTGCTGAGGAGCCAGTACCACTGAGGAGCGAAGGACATTTTCATAGGTGTGCTGCTTAAATAAATATGAGTGTTTGGTGTTTCACGGTCTCAACATTTTAAGAAACGCTCAGCGAGAGCAGTGCTGAGGGATGCAGAGGCTATGCTGATCCTTGTAGACAGGCTGTTCGTGTAGGAATCTAATCCAGGGGGAGTGTGCCTTGATGAATGTCGGAGGGCTGATGGGGAACCTGGCTGCTGAATGGATCCCGCACGAACTCCTATAACACTCATATGTGGTCACAGACTCAGATTTCCTGGGAACGTTGTGTGCAATTCTTCCCTGAGTTTAAGGATCCCAGGCTTAAATCCAGCCCTGCCTGTTCCATCTCAACACCCATGAAGCTCACTTATCACCCTCCTCTAGAAAGCTGCCAGGCTCACACCCATTCCCGCAGACACTGGGCTGTAACGACCTCTCCAACAGATCCTCCATTCAGGTCCCTTTCACCTGAGCAGGGACTTCCTCTATGTTTGGCTCCAGTCCCTAACTGAGCTGTGATTCAGTGGGTCTGTCAGGGGAAGGGGCTGGGAAAGTAGAGCTTTTAGGCTCTGTTCCTGGCTCTGTCACTGATCCTCCCAGTGCTTTGGTTCCCTGAGCTGGTAGATGGGGCTAATGGGGAGCATCACAGATATCTAAGATAATAAGGTAGGTGAGTATTTGTATTGCAGAAGTTCTAAGAAGCTCCCCCCAGGGTCAGACCCTAGTGTGTTCAGTGCTGTACAAACATATTTGAAGAGATGGGGGGTGCAGGGTGAAGCATTATTCATTATTGTCCCCTGTAGCTCATCTAAGCACCACTCCTGCAAGGGGCTCCATGTGTGGGGAAACCCCTGCCCCCTCCAGGAGCCTGACTGACTTCAGGAGGAGCTCCACACAGGGTCTCAACAGGCAGATTTCACTGAAGGACTGGGAATGGGCATCAGATTCACGAACCCCCTGCAAACCAGCATTTAGTGCAGATCACAACATGCTATGAGCACTACGTCCTTCAGGGCACTGAGTCTGTCTGCCCCTCGCCTGCCAGTCTCCCCATCGTCAGAGGCATTTGGCTTTCCACCCCCAAGCTGGCTGCGTGCAAAGCAGCAGACACACATTTAACCAAGTCACTCCATATGCCGGCAGCAGGGAGAGCCAGATCATTAGAGAGAGCGGTCCTGGGATTGCAGCACCCCGCCAGGAGCAAAAATACCTGAGTCACATCTCCTGGAGCCTCCTCAGGGCATCTCAGTTATGTCCCCTGGTACCAACATGCAGGAGCTGCTCCCAAGAAGACAGGCTGAGAAGTTGGGCTTGTGCCCAGTTGTGCTCCTTCCTGTCATAAAGCAGGTGTCCAGGAGGCTTTGCTCAGACCAGGGCTTTATCTCCCACTTGATTTTGGTGAGGCATTCAGGTCTTGTCTGGCTGCACTGGCATGAGGAAAATTAGGGCTGGTAACTTGGTCAGCATGTGGCTGTTCTGTGATAGTGATTTACTGCTCCTAGTCTTCCTAGTGCAAATAAGACCTTTGGAGACTGAAAAGCCAGGGAGTTATGAGCCCAAGAGCCAAGTGAAGCAGGTTCCCTGCTTACTACTTCTCTGGCACATCCTTCTGGCCTCCTTGTATAGCGCCAGCTGCTGAAGTTACTTTCGCCTTATTAGCGCCTCAGACACCCTCAGCCAACCACCTTCCAAGCAGATCCCACGTAATATATGCTGGGGAGGATTTGAGTCAACTCCTGACTCCACACATTCCCTTACACCTTCTCTCTCTGCTCTTGCCCCATCAGCATCAGCCATGCCAGCACTTTTCCCATCACCCCACCCACTGCCTCTCCTTCCCTCAGACCCAATCCAGGAGATGCCACCTCTTTTCAGCTAGCTTGCTTCTGTAAATATTTCAGACCTTTCCTCCATCCATTGGGGGGTGAGACCTCACAGGTAACATCCCCAAAGCTCCCCCAGTCAAATCAGAACAGGACAGGCATGGCGGTCCTCATATCTCTACAGGGCAAAACAATGGGATCGCGGACCACTGAGGGAGAATGCCACCCAAAGATGGAGAGGGTTACCACTATGCCAGGTGCCAGCAATCCCCTCTTTTCCAGAGGTCGCCAATGCCCCAAATGTGAGCAGTGCTGGCCATGGACAGGACACTCCTCCAGTAGCAGTGGGATGCACAGATTCAACATATGACCCACCAGGCAAAGGAGGTGATGCAAACAGCTCCTCCCTTTCCCAGTGACACGCATGTATTCTGGAGTGACTCCAGCTCCCATAGCGTCACACAGCAACAACACGCCAACATCGAAGGAGATCTGATCAGGATCTTGTACCTTGCTGACCCTTAATTCAGCAGCCAGCCAGAAAAGGCAGGGTCCACTTGTCTGTGATGGTGCGGTCAGACGGCTAGGAGACTTCCCAGCTCAGCCCACCTCCTGGTTCTCAGCCACAGTTGTGCCACCCCTTCCTTCCAAATGCTTCTGTCATGCAATGGTCCCCTGAAAGTCTTTTCCAGCCTCTGTAACAGACCACCACCACTTCAGGGCATCACCTGGGGAGTTAGTTACATGCTGTTTATGATCAGTCACCCCCGTCTGCTGCTGAGGAAAAGTACAGTATCAGTACCAGCCTGCCCACCCACGTGCCTGCAGGCTCCCTGCTTACTACTTCTCCGGCACATCCTTCTGGCCTCCTTGTATAGCACCAGCTGCAGAGGTTACTTCCACCCTATTAGCACCTCAGACACTTAATTGGCACCCTCAGCCAACCACCTTCCAAGCAGATCCCACGTAATATATGCTGGGGAGGATTTGAGTCAACTCTTGACTCCACACATCCCCTTACACCTTCTCTCTCTGCTCTTGCCCCATCAGCATCAGCCATGCCAGCACTTTTCCCATCACCCCACCCACTGCCTCTCCTTCCCTCAAACCCAAATCTCCACCAAACCTGCTGCCTCACTGTGGGCAATAGCTCCAAAAATCCATCCCTTCCTCTCCCTCCAGAGGGCAGCTCCTCCTAGGGAATTTCAGAGACAAGCACATCTTATGACATGCCTCCCCTGCCGTCCAAACCAGCTAAAACACAACTGCTAAGACCACTGCTCTGGCCAGGTCTTCCCCATTCTTTAACCTCCACACTGACTTCCATTCTTTTACTGCGTTGTGTAATTCAGGCTCCTCGACATTTCTGCGGCTTTCCATGGTTCCACTCAACGCCCAACTCTCTCGTTCCAGCTTTCTTCTCTGCAAGCTCCACTTCTCTCCCACCCACACAGCAGATATTGTGGATCCTATTAAACCATCCTGAGAGGCCCACCAATAAATAATGTACCTGTGCAGAGACCATTTTGGCTGGGGATATCAAATGTCTTCCAGGTCCAATAAACACTCACGGTTCCGCTACACTCTCTCAGACTGACATCCTCCAAAGGAGGCTGAGCAAGGGCAAAGTTATGGAACACGCACAGCCACCGCCAGCAAACTTCAAAGAACTGGAGAAAGTCTGGGCAAGACTCACCACTGATGTCAAAAGGGGCACATCCAGAGACTGCAGCAAATGCTGGTGTGGCCAGTGAATTTCGATGTCTCTCTAAATTAAAGGGGACAGTTTGCAGATTTTACTAGCTCTCAGCTGAACCACCTGTTCTTACCACATTGTTTTTGCTCCTTTATCAGGGACTGAGATAATGATGACATTTACATCTCTTGCATTATATAACCGAGGGCAAAGGTCACTTGCAGAGTCATAAAAGGATGGGCTTTGCCTGCTGATACCCTCTGTTAAAGACATATACAAAGGTTCAAAGGATTTACTCTTCTCTGACACAAAGAGCTTAAGCTACGACAGATCAGGAAAGGGATCTTGGAGTTATAGTGGATAGTTCTCTGAAGACATCCACGCAGTGTGCAGCGGCAGTTAGTAAGGCAAATAGGATGTTAGGAATTATTAAAAAAGGGATCGATAATAAGACAAAAGATATCATACTTCCCCTATATAAAACTATGGTACGCCCACATCTCGAGTACTGCGTGCAGATGTGGTCTCCTCACCTCAAAAAAGATATATTGGCATTAGAAAAGGTTCAGAAAAGGGCGACTAAGATGATTAGGGGCTTGGAAAGGGTCCCATATGGGGAGAGGCTAGAGAGACTGGGACTTTTCAGTTTGGAAAAGAGGCGATTGAGGGGCGATATGATAGAGGTATATAAAATCATGAATGGTGTGGAGAAAGTGAATATAGAAAAATTATTTACCTTTTCCCATAATACAAGAACTAGGGGACACCAAATGAAATTGATGGGTAGTAGGTTCAAAACTAATAAAAGGAAATTTTTCTTCACACAGCGCACAGTCAACCTGTGGAACTCCTTGCCCGAGGAGGCTGTGAAGGCCAGGACTCTATTAGGGTTTAAAAAAGAGCTTGATAAATTTTTGCAGGTCAGGTCCATAAATGGCTATTAGCCAGGGATAAAGTATGGTGCCCTAGCCTTCATAACAAGGGCAGGAGATGGATGGCAGGAGATAAATCACTTGTCTTCTGTTCTCCTTCTCTGGGGCACCTGGCATTGGCCACCGTCGGCAGATGGGATGCTGGGCTTGATGGACCTTTGGTCTGACCCAGTATGGCCATTCTTATGTTCTTATGTTCTTATGTTCTTATGTAAGGGAGGGCGTGTGCAGGAATCAGCGGCATTGTAGAAGGAAGCCCTTCATGGCCTACCCGACAGGGCCAAGATGAGCATCAGAAAGACAGTGCAACTATATCTCATATAATTACAGTATAGGTGCTTACAGAGAACTTGCCCTTCCTCTGGGATCACAGAGAGCCCCGCATGCTTTTGGGTGCTCTGTGAGCAACAGCACTACACACCAGACCCTGTTTCACGCCACAAGAAAGCAGCTTTTGCCGGTAGGCAACAAGGAGGTTGAACAATGCATGACCCAGGCTTTTGTCATCTTTGGTCCCTGCACTGGCTGGAGAAGCCCAGCAGGGTTTGCCATTCAACCCTGCACCGCTCCCTGGTTTCTTTCAGGAAGGACAGCGGTTCCTGCCCCGCGGGGTACACGAGTGGGCTCACCCCAAGGAAAGGAGAGCTCCACGGCTAGTTAGACTGGAATTTCACACGGCCCCAACCCGGGCCTAACGGGTCCACTGGGGCCGGATCTTCCAGGCAAGGAGAGGCTGCGGCTTCCACTCTCGTTCAGGCTACCGACACGGGGGGCTGACGGCCGGAGGGGAAGGAGAGCCACGCCCCCGAGAAGAGGCGCAGCGATTTCCCACTGCCCTCCCTAGCAGCACCTCCGTCGGGCACCAGCCATAAGCCAACGCCGCTGAGCCCCGGCAGGGCCCGCCCTTACCTCCGTCCCTGGAGGCCACGGCCCCAGCCACCCGTGGCTCGTCCCACGCCCTGGCCCACTGCACAGCAGCGGGGCGCCCGCCCCACGCCAGCAGGGAGGAGAGCGAAGGGAAGGGGAAGGCTCTGCAGCCGGCGCTCGCGGCACGGCGGGGCCAGCCAGCCGCAAGGGGAGGGGAAGGTCAGCGGGGCCGGAACACGCCGCCCACCCCCGCATCCGCTACCCCGGCAGCGAGGGCTCCCCAGGCCCGGCGGGGCTGAGCCGAGCCGAGCCGGGCCGGGCCGCTGCGCCCCCACGTACCCTCGGCCCGCGCAGGCCCGGCCCCCGCGACTGCTCCCGTCCCTGGCTGCCGCCGAAGCCTCGCCCCGCACGGAGCGGCCTGAGCGCCCGGCTGTCACAGCCGCGCGGCGGGCGGAGCCTCCTGCAGGGGCCGCAGCAACGGGGGCGGGGCGCTGCGCGGCCTGCTGGGAGCTGTAGTCTTCTCGGCCACCTCCTCCACGTGGTGTCCTGTGGCAGGGAGGGGGCGCTTCGCTCCCCTCCTCCCACTTTCCGGGCATTGTTCTCCGGCCCGGCCGCCGCCTCCCGCCGCCCCGGGCCGCGCGCCACCCCCGCCGGGCGACAGCTGAGTGAAAGGCACCCCCTTCCCTCCCCAGAGCCCTCCCCGGGCTACGTAGCGCTCCCGCCCGGCCCCGCTGTTGCACGATGAGGGGCCAGCTGGAGCGGCGCGCGCGGGGCTCCCGAGGGGCTCAGGGGAAGTTCTGCAAAGTCTGTCCCTGGGGGGCGCCTGCGGCTGGGAAGCGGGGCAGGGAGGGGGCTGGCGATGGAGGGCTGAGGTGTAAAATAAACCCAGCCGCTGTGTACAGACAAAGCGAGCAGCCGGGTTAAGCCGATTCTTGCAAAGGTCAAGAAGTGGATCCGCGGGAGCTCAGTTTTATCCGACAGGCTCTGTGGCGCAATGGATAGCGCATTGGACTTCTAGCGCGATGACGGATAGAGTCATTCAAAGGTTGTGGGTTCGAGTCCCACCAGAGTCGAATTTTGGCACCTTCCCTGGGAAGGTGCAAACTTGGCTGTTGGAAGGAACCGCGCGGAAAAGTTGGTGAGTGAATCGCTTTTGTGCCGGGTGTCACTTTCAAGCTGGAGCGCTTTGCTGGGCATTTAAAAAATCAGTTACTCATTTGGAACTTTGTTGTTACTATGAAACCGATTTATTTTTGGAGCCTGTTACTCGACATCCACGTGATCATTTCTGAAGCTTTTTCTGTCTGTGTGTTTTTATTGTGGACGATGTTATTTTAAAACTCCTGTGCTGTGGAGTGAAGTTTTTTGATCTGCTTAGTTATGTAGCTATTTTAAAATCGATTCTTTTTTGGATGCTATTTAAACCACACAAAAAGTGATTAAATAAGGAAATATAAAAGCATTGTTTTTTTCCGTCAAAATTAGTGTTAGTTTTATTTGATGCTTTAAGCATAATTGGAGTTGCACGTCCCCTAGAACTTGGGGGGGGGGTGGCGGCGGCCTTTGAAGATCATCTTGTCCAGTCCCCTGCCCTCTTGGCAGGACCATGCACCACCCCTAGCTATTTGCCCCAATCGCCTCCTCAAGGATTGAAGTTGCAACATGGTGTTTACCAGGGCCACACACAAACCACAGAGCTAGCCCTCTCCCCCAAGCTATTTTAAAGGCCTCATTTGTTGGGAGGAAAAAAAAATGGATCGGTATAAACATATAGCATTTTAAGCCCTCTGAGACCTTCCTTTGTTTAAATCAGTTTATTTTCAAGCTGTTCTTTAAGGCCCAGATCCTGCAAACACTGGTAACTTTAAATAGTCCCACAAAGTCGAAATGACCGAGCTATTTAGATGCTAAAACTCCAGTCCTGCACCCACCTGCCCTGGAGTGAAGTGCTGAGAAGGCACAGAGCCTATTAACAGTGAATTGCAGAACTGAATTCTATCAAAACAAACCAGCTGTCCTGTAGCACTTTAACAAAATAATTGTTTCGGTGATGAGCTTTTGTGGGACAGACCCACTTCTTCAGATCAGCCCATTCTGTCCCACGAAAGCTCATCACGGAATCAATTATTCTGTTAGTCTTGAAAGTGCTACAGGACAGCTGGTGTTTTGACAGAATACAGGCTCACACAGCTACTTCTCTGCCAGAACTGAATTCTGAATGAGTGGCACGTGCGTGTGCGTATGTGTGTGTGTATAGTCACACTTTCACCTATCCCCGATATTTCTACTGTACTCAGAGGAGACAAGGGGTTTGATTCAAAACTCTTCTAAGGAAACAGCCTTTCCACTGAGTTTACTAGACTTTGGAGCCAGTCTATATTCCATCGATTCTAATTTAAAGACAATTGAATGTTAACATAAACCAAGGGTCTACAGAGATTTTACTTGACTAGGGTCCTGCTCATCCTGTAAAATACAAGAGAACCCCACACCTTGGACTGAAACACAGCAACTTTGAGCCAAGACTGATGAAGTCATAAGTCCTTGAAAACAGCAATTTACAGTGCATTTATGAGCTGCAACAGTGTAACAAACCTAGAAGGGCTTCACCAAAAGGTCAGCATTCCCTCAGAGAGCCATGCAAACGTAAGAGGAGCACACTCATGAATGTCAGGCCTAGTCTACATTAGATAATAAATTTGAATTTAAGGGACTTAGGTCGATTTTATACAGCATCAGTCTTCACTCCAAGGCACATTAGGTCAATTTTAAGAGGCTCTAAGGGTGACTTTTGTAAATCTGATCTCACGAGGGATAACAACAAAACCCATTTTTCAAGGTCAAACTTCTTCTCGTGCAGATGGCAGCATTATTAAAACGGATTTTATTAGCCTCTGCAAGAATCTCACAGTGCCCCTGATGTGTCCTTTCTGGTCATCACTTTCACCTCCGCTGGTCTCCAGGAGACAGGAAGCAGGGAGCATCAGCCTGGGAAGTTTGAACTCATTTCCTTTCATTCTGGCCAGCATGGCTAGCAGAGCTCAGGAGCACATCTCAACAGTACTCCTGCTAGCCATGAGTTCAGAGGGTTGCCAAAGAGCCGCAGCATGGAGCCATCAGGAGATCCAGGACCTCATCACTGTGTGGGCGAAGGGGATGAAACTGTCCTCATGCAGCTCAGAACCAGCCAAAGAAATGGGAACATTTATGCCCAGACATCACAGAACATGCTTCAGAAAGGGTACGCGAGGACACTCAGCAGTGCCGCATTAAAATCAAGGAGCTCAGGCAGGAGTACCAAAAGACCAAAGAAGCCAATGGTCAGTCTGGGTCATCTTCCCAAGAACTCCACTTTTATGAGCAGGTGGATCTTATTCTGGGGAGAGATCCAACCACCTCACCCCAAAAATATCTGGACTTCTCAATAAATAGTGCTTAGCAGACCTCTGGCAGCAGCAAGGAGGATGAAGGGGGGTCTGAGATGGTGGATGAGAAGGAGGTGGACGACAGCGGTCTGCAGTCTAGCAGAGAAGGTGATCCTGCAAACAGACAGGAGCTTTTTTTAACTTTGCAGCTGGTCCCCTCCTCCCAGGAGGTTTCAGAGACAAACTGGAATGCTGTAGAGGGTACTTCTGGCGAGTATGCCTCTTTCGTACTGATAACAGTATGGTGCAAATGTGGTGGGGGTGGATCTATGCCCATATACCTCACAATAGCTTGTTAATATGCCTGGGGATGGAGCACTAATCCTGTTTGGACAGCTCACTGAAGGTCTCAGACTTCTTGATTCTCCTCAAAAGATTTTTGGAGAGATTTGACTTGTTCCTGCTTCCCTTCCACACCAAGCCACCAGTAAGTAATCTGGCATCATGGCACCACAGAGCCTTCTTGCAAATTTTCCAGCCTTATACCCACACAGCATGTGCATTCTTTCCCTATCCCCTTTTTCTTATTCTGAGGAAGCTGATGTCACCTTTGGCAACCTGAAACAGGGTGGCCAACCCATCACTCCCCAGCTGCAGGGGGCTCTCTGACCCATTAAATCCAATTCCTCCTCAGAGATGCACACCAGGAATGCCGTCCACTGCTCCATGCATGTGCCCCAGCACTTGGCGGGAGATCCAAGTGGCAGCAGTTCGGGGCAGCAGCAGTTCTGGTGAGTTGCTGGTATTGAATTGGAGTGGGAGGGTTGGGGGTGTCTGGCTCTGGGGGATTGGGTCAGAGTGGAGAGCTGGAGGTGCCTGGTTCTGGAGGAGGGGAGGGGATTGTGTTAGAGCAGGGGGTGCCTATGTCCTGCACATTCCCCAGAGTCACCGTCTTTTGCAGAAGTTTGACGACTGCCTTGGCTACCTGGATGACGACAGCCCCCACTGTAGATTTGCCCACTCTGGATTGATTTCCCACTGACCGGTAGCTGACTGATGCTGCAAACTCCCATGAAGCAATTGCCACATGCCTGTGAACTCCCAAAGCAGGTCTCATGCCGCAGAGGTCCAGAGCAGAAGACAAGTCACAAAGTTCCATGAAAGTGGCCTTACGCACGCAGATGTGTTCACCCACTGCTGATCATCCCATGCCTGCAAAACAATGTGGTCTCACCAGTCTGAGCTGGTTTTGTGGGACCAGAACCTACGCTCCACGGCGTACAATGCCTCCAGTGGTCCCACCAACTCCGCCTTCCTCCTCGACACGTGGCAGTCATCCTCCAGGCCCACTGCGTTCGGATGATACTGCAGCATAGGGTGAGAAGGCAGCACAAAACATTGTGCCAAACACTGAAGCATCTCTGGATCCATGTTATCCTTGTAGTGGCACGTGGCAGGCAACGTAAAAGCAGCGTGAAAATTCCCTTCGCTGTTTTTTTTTTTCAACCGGAAGCAGGAAGTGAGGGACATACGCTTTGGGATGATGACATCAGACACCCAGAACCAGCTGCAGCAACTTTTTTCCCACCAGACACTGGTACAGAAGCCCAGAATGCAATGGCACTGGAGGAACTATTGGATACGTGTCCACAATGCACTGCTGCCACTGCTGAACATAGGCAGTTTAATGGGGACACATTAGCTCGACTTGGTGAGCAGGTGTGCGCACTCAACTTTGACTTTATAAAATCTGCTGTTAAAAAGTCGCCTTCAATACATTTGACTTTGCTCATAAGTGTAGACATACCCTCAGTATTCCACTAACTCCAGGTCTAGGAATCTGCCCTTACTTTCTCAGTTGGGAACCTTTTGAATGATGGGAGAACTGCATTAGGACAGGTCTATTTTTCCTGCCTTTACCGACACACATTGGTCTTAAAGGGGCTGTGTCCATTTTACTTCCAGCCAAGGAGTGTTTTTTTCCTATCCTTCATTGTAACGGGCTCTTATCTTTCTCTCTGTTTCTTCATCTGTAAAATGAAAATAATGGCACTGACCCCACTTTGTAAGGTGTTCTGAGAGTTCCTGATGAAAATGCTATATAAAAGTTAGATTATTATTATTGTTATAGATGCACTAACTCTTCCTGTTGAAGTTGTATTTTAAAAAAATGCATTTGAAGTGTGGCTGGCGGGCCTGAGCCAACACTCATCCAAAATGAAAGACGCTCATCAATTACATTAGGATTTGGCCTTTGGATCAGGCCTTTGTTGTCATGGATGTAGAGGGAAACATTCAGTATTTCCTACCCAAACTCATCCCACTTCCTGATGGATGCCCTGGTCAAGCTCTTGTGAGCTAAGTGGTACAGCTGGAAAAATGTGAAATTTAAAATTATTATTTAACATTTATATGGCAGTAGCACCTAAGGGCCAAACACCTCAGGGGCCCATCTCCCAGCATGCTCTGTGCCATACAAACATAGTCAACATCAGCCCTGTCCCACAGAGCTTACCATCCGACTCCTTCCTCAACCTCTGCACCAGCTTTGCAGCATTTCTTTCAATACAATAAAACCTCAGATGCCTCAGAGAGATCCCATTTATATGTGCAGCTCTTGGGTCAAATTCTCTTTTCTTTTTTAATCTGAAATTTTGCTGGGGTGTCTCCGGACTTACAACATGAAAGGAGACTCCTGATGCTACAAGTCTGCTAAGTGAGTTTGCTGAACTGTCGTTTATGAAAGATGCAGTAGTTATGCCACAAAATTTGAGCGAGAACCTCACGCTCAGCAGTTACTCCAGTCACAGTTCAGAAACAACCCAATCTCCCTGTTCAGCCAGTTTTGTTTGTTGGTGTAGTCGTAAATAGATACACACACCTTCCACGTAGGGCAGCGAGATTCAGGTAGTTATGTGATCAGTGACAGGGGCCACGCACAGAACAGTGATCTGCCCTGAGAGTTTGTGGTCTAGGACTACAAGGTTGTACCAGCAGAGACCCACATCAGGGTACAGCCTTTGGGCTGGAGCACCACGTGAGGGCTTCAGAGAAGCAAGAACAGGGCTTGGCCTTTCCACTGATTCCAGAGGCTGCTCCAATGTGACTTTTGACACAGTTTTAGAAGTGGTGAGACAGCAAGGGGTGGGGTTAGGGCAAGCGGTTTGGGAGGAGGGGAAGGAGAGGAAGAAGAGGGAAGAGGCAGGGCTGGAGTTATGGGGACCTTTGTAGATGAAGCAATGACACTTTCCCCATGTGCCCTATGGGCAGATCCGATAAGTAGGCAGGAGGCAAACCTCCTCCACCAGCACGTGGCCAGACTCCTCAGCTCCCCGCGTGTTTCATGTGCCCTCCTTCCCACGCACACAGCTCCCCAGGCAGGATGGGAGAGTCGCATGCTCTGCTCAGCTTGTCTGTGCAGAACCACTCTGGGCTTTGTGCCATCTTCTCATCCCTCTGCTCTAATGTCCTCTGCAGAGCAGGATCACCCAGCCCTCTGCTGCGTCCTGGCGTGAGAATCAGAGATGTGGAGCAAGGCCAGGCAGGGTGGCAAGTCCATAACCAGGTGGAGGCAGAGGTAGGCCAAGCTCGCAGCAGGTAAGTATTGTCATCCTGTGTCCCTCTTGCAACAGCTGTTTGGATCCCTCCAGCCTCTGCAGGAAACACCTGTCCATGATAAATAGTCTCAGGGGGTAACCATGTTAGTCTGTAGCCCCTTAAAGACTAACCATTTTATTTATTAGGTAGTGAGCTTTTGTGGGTAAGACCCACGTCATCAGGTGCGACAGGACTACTTGCTCATAAGACAGGGACGCCCCTGTTTCCAATGCAGAACGGAGAAGCAGCCACTGCTACAATGCAAGTAGTGAGAGGATGCAGGGACCAGCGGGGCAGAGATCAGAGGTGGACTTTGCAATACACCAGAAGCAGCACGAACACAGACTGTGGCCTCAGAACGGACAAGCGCTGGGGCAGGTGTTTACGAACCTCCTCGGGCTCCTGTAAGTTCTACAACAGGCAGTCTGGGTCTCATCACCCAGAGCTGAGCACTGCAGCAAGGACAACGAGATGGAGAGAAAGACCTGACACCGGGCTGCAGCAGCTTCCAGACACCACTCACAGGAGGAAGCCTTAGACGGCAGTGCTCTGGCCCTCTGTGCAGAAGGTACATGTGTCTCAGTGCTCTGTGGACGTGGGAAGAGGCAGATGCTGAACTGAGTCCATTTCTGAACTGGTACATCCAATGTTTTTGGAAGCTCTTAGCATCCCTTTGTGAAAAGGCAAAATGCTGCCTGCAAAGTGTGCGACCTCTGCGGTCTAATGGGGATGAGATGGTATCTATCTCCCGAGGGCTTATGGAGATTAAATGAACATTTGCAAGGGCATCCTGCGCTCCACAGGCCCTGTCACATCCTGTGCGTGTTCCAGCCAGTGTGAGTGTTCCAGTGTGTGAGGTGGCCATGTACTATGAATACAAGGAGAAGGATATTAACACCAATGAGCGCCTGCAAACACAGGCTGCACAGAGCTATCCAGGACCAAATCCCAGGTATCAACATTCTGCCACAAGTCTCTTGGTAACAAGGTCTGGCTCCCAATTGCACCAGTGATGCCTTATCACAGAGCAGGGAATTCTGCCACACAGCCACCAAGGAAGAGGCTCATACACAGCCTGCTTTGTGTCTGCATTCCACTCCATAGGGAAGCGGCTGCACACCGGTGATCTGCGGCCAGCTGCAGGAAACATGCAAAGAACAGACCCCTGCAAAGGATGAGGTCACTCATCAGACCGTCTGAACTGTGTTTCGGGGGAGAGAAAGCTGCAGGTTGCACCACGGAATTTATTCTTGGAAATGGAGCCTCACAAGCAAAACTCCACATTAAAATACATCCTGCTGTGGTGCGTCGCTATTCAATGAGGGCCTGGTCATTTGCCTTACTAGGGTGGAACCTGTGCAGGACAGAAATCAGTTTATAAACACTGACCCAGCACAAACAGCTTGTGCAGTCCCTGTAGGACTCATCACCTCACTTGCATGCAATGCTCCGCAGACACACAGCCTCGAGCCCCCATTTAAAACAAATTAAAAACCAGGCGGAATTAACAGGGACTGAAATCTTCTGGCCTCAGAACAGGCAGAGCCTGGACAACATCTGTAAGGGCTTGCCCCCTGCTAGCCTGCCATGGCGCTGTTATGGTGAACAGGAAGGGGTGCAGCTGGGGATGAGAGAGGAACTTGGGCCATGGGGTCCTTTCAATCCCTGGCCTGCTGCTGAGAGTCAGTAAGGGGGCAACTGGTGTCGCACTTTATTCCTCTTCAGTTGTATGCAGCAGTGACACACACATCCTCCCAACTTGGTGGGGTTTGGTTTTGCTGTCACTGAAGAAGACCCCAACTCCCTCCCCGCTGCCAAAGAGGGTCTGGGATTGATTGATCGGGCAGTCATGGAGGCGAAAAATACATTCCTACCTCCCCCATCAGTGCAAGTCAGAACAGCATAGGGCCAAGCAGAGAATCAGTGCAGAGCCGCTGTCATTATGTCATAGGCAAGAAGTCTGCCCAAGGCCTGTTTGTAAATCAACTGGGTAGAAGGTTCCCTGTGAGCACGGAATCTCACAGCTCCCCAGTGGGGTAGGTATTCACCAAGGGCAGTGGGTCGGGACTCCAAAGTGAGTCACAACCCCATGGTAATGGGGTCGCCAGGACTGGCATTAGATTTGCTGGAGCTCGAGGCCAAAGCCTGATTCCCACCATCAGGAGCTGAAGCCCTTGGGCCCCCCTCCCAGGGCAGTGGGCTCAGTTTTAGACCACCCCCCCGTGGCCGTGCAGTAATTTTTGCAATTAGAAGGGGGTTGTGGTGCAATGACGTTTGAGAGCCCCTAACCTAGGGGATGTTGTGACAATTCAAAGCCAAAGGTTACCATATAGTTTTAGTGTGACTTTAACTCAGTTCCATTTCCCATCTTCCCTGCTCCAGTGTTACAGGGATAATGGAATAAAGACCCCACAGCCCTATGCCACGGGGTCCTGGGAAGAAATGCAGCACTTGGAGACCCCACATCCTGGCCTCTACTGGAATCTTGCTGGCACACTGCACAGCAGGACTTATCTCCATGGGCCACCTCTCTTCACTGAGGACTAAGACAGCCACCGGGTTCCAATTTCCCTATGGTGTGAGAAAGTGCAACTCCACTGACCTCTGCAGAGCTGCAGCCACTAACACCAACAGTGAATCCAGCCCTAGGTGCAGCCCTTGCTTTCTGACAAGCTGGCAACCCGCATCTTGCTTGAGCAGACTGGCGCCCTCGGCTGTTGTCGGAGAATTCCCAGGAACAGACTTGGGTTTATTCATTGGCCTTGTGTATGGTGCCCGGCAAAGGTCCCCCTCGCTGGTGTGAAGATCAGCACACCCTCCGTCCCCAGACTTTGACACTCAGATAGTAGGGGGATGTAAGATTCCAATCTCCTCCCTCAGAGACGCCACTGTCTGCTCCCAGCGCGTCTCATAATAGAAATTCAGGATACAACTGGCATTGCGGCCACTCTGAACTGCCCAGGGAATAAGCTCGGTGGTCAGGATCTGCAACTTCCTGCAATAAAGATGTGGAAATGGCTTTACTTTCTTCCCTGGAAGCACAAGCCAACCACCAAACACAACACTTATACTCTGCAGCACACAATCTGCTCTACCTCCCAGGGCACCTTTCCACTGAGGGTCTCAAAACCTGCAGCAGCACTAACTGATATAGTCTCACAACCCCCAGAAGCAGGTCAATATCATCCCCCCGCCATTTAAGCGGTTATGGTCCAGAGAGGGGTAGGGCTGTTAGGGTTCGTGGCACACATCAGACCTAGGCAAGTCGGTTCATGCCCTTTAGGGACGTTGGACATGTGCCATGAAAACTTTCATATTCTTGGGTGGGGCAATTCCTTTCCATACCAGGCCATCTCTGCCTGCCAACATCTATGGAACACGAGCGCCCCTTTCCACACGCAGACTCCATCACCTGCAGACAGGGCCCCTCTGTCACCCCCAGCTGCTGCCATGTTACTCAGAAATCTTAAACGCACATATTACGGGAGAGAGAACCTCTCATTAATACGTCTTTCAAACCAGGCACAGGCTCCACAGATGACTGCAGGCTGATCAACCCACCGGGCACTGAGACGAAGTGGGCCAAACACTGCTCCCAGGATGCACATTGGCAGGCCAGTCTGAACGGCTTCGAACCACTTCACCACAACCTCCCCTGGAAGACAGCCAGAGAATACCCCAGAGAATGAGAGTCCCTGACTAGATGCTGGCCAAAACAGAGTCACAGAGTCACTCTCCCCTTCCTGGTGAATTATTTCACCCAAAGCCCAGGCCAGGGCACGATTAAAGAGCAAGAGGTGCGGTTTTGTAACCTCCACTGTGTGAGACAAAAAGATGGAGTAGGTCACATGTCAGGCCTCTCACCCTGCACCCGGCCTTCTTGAAATAAACATCCACCCACTGGGAAGATAAAGCTGCTGTTGGGTCCTAAAGACGCGTTCAGCGAACTGCAGGTCAGCAATTATTGAGAAGAACAGAGAGAGCAGATTTGTGGACGAGAGCTCAGCAAAAGAATCTGTCTCCTCCCAGCCCTTCTCCCGGATCCAGGCCGCAACTGCTCAATGCTCCATCTGTCTTACGAAACAACCTGCCAGTGCAGCCCTTCCCCTTGCACTGCATGTTTCGCCATCGGCCCATTGAGGCTATGTCCACCTAACCCCTTCCTGTTCTGCAACGCCAGTGACCCAGGGAGCATCACTCTCATGCAGGTGAAGGGTGAGAGTTTGATTGTTCCCCGAGGTTCTCTTTTTATCCCGAGCCGGGGTGGAGAGCCGACAGAAACAAAGCATATGTGCCCCACCGGCTGCCCCATGAGCAACCTCAGTGTCACACATCTGTGTGCTAGAGGGTAACAACTCTGGCGCACCCTGTCCGGACTCACCAAGCATGTTGGTGGGCATGCCGAGGAGAGTGTGCATCAAGTCATGGACCTCACGGTACCGCTGGATCACATACGCCAGCTCCTCGTCGTCAACAAACTTGGCTGCCATCCTGGTGTCCGGAGAGACCTTCTGCAAAATTGGAACACCCCAGGTTCAACCCCTGCTACCTGCCAGTTCATGTTGCTCAATGAGTCTTTAGTAGCAACCCCTAGCTCTTATGTAGCTCTGGTCAGCAGGTAATCTTAAAGCAGCTTATAAAGGAGGTCAGAATTTTAATCCCATTTTACAGACAGGGCAAATGAGGCCCAGAGCAGGAAAGTGACTTGCCTCAGATCACCCAGCAGGCCACTGACAGAGCCAGGAAAAGAACCCAGGTGTCCTGACTCCGAGTCTAGTGTTCTACTCACTAGGCCCATTTAATTTCACTGGAGGGTCTATAGCTCCCTGTCTACTTTCTCCCTGGCTGGGCTCCCAGATCGCTTAGTGCCTCCTCCCATCACTCAAAGGATCAGCGAAAGCCATCCATAGCCCCAAACGCTCTGCTGCCCCCCCAAGAGCCATTAGATCCCATACACACATTGCTGTCTAAAAACCGGACGTATTCTCGGCCAAACGTTCCATCTGGCAGCCCCCGGAGCCCAGTTATGTCCAGGGTGGAAAGCCGGATGCGAGGCCGCTCTCTGCAAATGAAAAACAGAGTGGCAGAGTCACCCCATGAAACTCAGTGGCTTACAAAGGAAGCCGAGGAAACCCCGGCCAGCTGCCCACACAGCTGTATTGCTGGAATTCACATCCTTGGCATGAGGGCTTTGCTGATGCTTTTCCCCACTCGCTTGCAATGTCCTGAACAAACACAGATTTATCCTCCTTGCCTATAATTACGCACCTCTGGCAAGCAGGGCAGTGGGCACACAGAGCTTACAGGCGCCCCAGCAGCAACAAAGCTGTTCTCTCACATTCCTACAGTACCAGTCATCCCTGAGGGTGCACAGCACCTCTGAAACGCAGCCGAAGACACGGCACCACGCACAACGGTGGCAGGAATAAACCTTGGCCCAAGGGCTTTGGCCAAAGTGCCATGGGCTCTACGCTGCCCCCACGGAGCAGGCAGTGCTTCAGTGGAGAGGAAAGTCTACCCCAATGGGGAGTGAACATCCATCCCCTTGTGCTGGTGCTTTAATAGATTCTGTACCTATCACAGAGCAGGGCTGGGAAGAAGACCCATATACAGAAGATGCTGCTTTGCAGGAGGAAATTTAAGGGACGGACCAATTTCAAAGCACGAGAAGCCCAACAACGTAGTAGCTTTGGTTCCTGGATGAAACTCACCATGCATGCAGGCTAGACCATAAGAACAGCCACACTGGGTCAGACCAAAGCTCAGTATCCCGTCTTCTGACAGAGGCCAATGCCAGATGCCCCAGAGGGAGTTAACAGAACAGGTAATCACCAAAGTGATCCTCTCCTGACGGACATCCATTTCCAGCCTCTGACAAACAGAGGCCAGGAACACCATTCCCTACCCATCCTGCTACCTATCCACTGACGGATATAATCTCCAACCCCTGGCATGGGTGCCAGGAGTGGCACGTGACTTGATTTTCAAAGCCACACTGCCTATAGATTAACAAAAGACCAGCTAATGCTACCAACCCCCACCTAAACGCTAAAGCTCTGCATCTTAATGTACTGATTAATGAAGCTGTAGTCAGTGGGATTATTAGCGACTCTAAAAAGTATCACCAGCACTCGGCCTGTATGTAGAGGTCAAAAAGTCAAATTTCAGCACTCCGCCACAGAAAGGTTGCTGATCCCTGGGCTAGACCTTATGTCCTCCGGATGAGGATTAAGGGAGATTTAAGTTACCAGACATTCCCAGAACTGAAACAAATTTTCCCTTCTTCCCTGCCTGTGGAGCTGACAGATCTCAGTTTCACTGCTTGGCTGACACTTAGCGGCACCTCCTGTCTCAGGCCCTGCTATTATTATTTGATATTTGCATCACAGGAGCCCCAGTCAGGACTAAGACTGCGTTGCACCAGATGCTTTACAAACACAGTGCAAATGGTAGCCTCTGCCCCCAAAACCTCACAGTGTCATTAAAACAAGAAGTAGGCGTAACAGTAATCAGAAGGAAAAGGAAAGGAAGGACAAAGGAAACAATAACGAGAATGAGAGGAGAAGACAGCCCCAGTGCTAGCTGGCAGCTTCCCATAGGCAGCACAGCACAAGGGGCTCTTAAGGAGGGATCTGAGGGACAGGATTAGTGTCGTTCTAAGCTAGCGTGGGGAGAAGATTTCACATGGGGCAGCATGGAAGAAAATAAACTGGTACTTGTGGGAGAAGTGGATAAGCCAGTGATGGAGGCGGCAGTGGTTGGCAGACCAATGCAATAAGAGCCAGCAGCAGGCACCAGGGTGGGAAATGCCATCACCCTCATGATCTGCTGGGGAAGAAAGCTCATGTACACGTACTTCCTCACAGCTTGAAAGAGCATGTTCCCCACTAACAGCAGCAGCAAAGCTGCAGCGGAAGAAGACTTAAGCAGGCCTGCACGCCTGACGTGGGAGTGTGCCCCAGTATGATTGCTACAGTTCTGGAGTTGCTAAAAAGAGAGTTCTGAACATCAGCAGAGGAGACAGAAATCTGGTCCTTGTAAGTACAGTTATTCCAACAGCCTCCTATTGGAGACGTGAGCCTGCAGGACCTGCTCAGTGACGTGCTCTACAGGTACCGCTGCTTCAGGCAGCCTGTGGCAGGGAAGGAGACAAGTGTATGAGGCACCTATGTAAGATGAATGATAACGCACTGTAGGATCCGATAACCTTCAGGGTCGTGCCTCATTCTGTCCCTCAGGTTCCGCAGGGCTGTAGAACCAGTTGTCTCCCCAAGGACTGCCACCATATCTGAAAAAAGAGGCAATAAACTGATCATAAAAGGGCAGTAGACAAACACCCGGTCTGGTTAAGCAGGAAAATCCCGACGACACCAGGCAGCAGAGCCAATACATTTATACTGCAATACCTAAGTACCTCAGAGTCTTTAATGTATTTACCCTCATAGCACCCCTGCAGGGCAGAGAAGTCCTATTATCCTACATGGGGACCTGAGGCACAAAGAGACCATGTGATTTGCTGGACGTCACTCAGGAAGTCTGTGGTGAAGCAGCCTAACCAAACTCTGGACTTACCGGTGTGCCCTGCACTGGGCCCAGCATACTTAGCAAAGGGGGTGGCTCTTCTCCCCCAGAAGGGGCGGGATCTTAGGAATGAGTGGCAGCCAGGAGTCCTGGGGCTGCAGTGGTGGAAGCTGGGAACCCCAGGGCTCCGGTAGCAACCTGCCACAACAGCTGGGAGTCTGGGCCTTTTTAATCACCAGGCCCCAGGGCCACTGTCCCTTTTGCTCCTTTCATCAGCAGCCCTGCCAGTAGGTCCAGCATCACCTCATAACAGCGCTTTAATGTAGCTGCTCCTTTGGCCCTAGTGCTGCCCACTGGCAATGGGGAGCAAAAAGTCGCCTATGTGCAGGCCAGTCCTAGCAGCCAGCTCTTACCAGTGTGCTGCACCTGCACACTTTTACTTCTGACCCTGACCACTAAACCATCTCCCAGCCTTCAGGATTTAAACTGCTGAGGACTAGAGCTGCACAGAGAGGGTCCTGGAGGTCAGGAGTAAGGTGCAGTGCCAGAGCTAGGTCTGGAGCTGGGCCTGGAACAGCAAGGAGTGAGGTTAGCAGAACAACAAGAGATGTGGAATGAGATGCTTTAATGGAAATGCACAGAGGGATCTCTCCCACTAACTGCATTACAGCTCATCTCTGTGCCAACCTCAGCCTCTCCATCTCTTAACCACTGACATTCTCTCCCAAAACGTAGAGGTGGGGGGGGGGAAAATGAAAATCCCCATTGAAACTTCCTACACAAACACAGAGATGGATCTGAAGGTAGAAGGAAAATACAGACTGTGTGAATGCAGAGATCACAGCTGGACGGTTCAGCTTACCGTGCCGATAGGGGTTGTAGAGAGCCATAAATGCTGAGCCAGCAGCCAAAAGTGCTTTCTGCAGCTGGGTGGTGGGGATGTGCCCTGGATACAGCTGGTAATACCTCTCTTCATCCACATGCTCATCTGCAGTCACTGTCCGCTCAGTGTGGGGTAGTCGATATCCCTGGCCTGCAAAACACAGCCACACCAGTGCAGTGAGTTAACTCAGCTCAAAGACAGAACAGTGCCTGTCTGCCAATTTGGCTTCCTTTTGTCCCTGTCCTGTCACAGTCTGTATGCATGGCCCCTTGGTGAGGAGAGAGAACTACATGTCATTGGCATCTATGGCATCACCAGGGCCCATGATTTGCAGCTGTAAGAATATAAGGCTGGGAATTAAGCGGGGCGGAGCAGGGAGCCTGTCGCTAGGATCTCACTGGCTTGCATTACAACAGCTATAGCACAGTCACTGTTCCCATTTCCATAAGGTGGAATTTACTCAACATTAAGAACAAAAAGTAAAATACAGCCATGAAAACAAAGAGACCAGAACACGAGGGACGTGGAGGGTTAGGCTGCAGTTCGGGCAGATGGAACAGCAAAGGATGCTGCCAGCAGTGCTGTGCACTGGCAAACCGGAAGAAAGGAAGAAGAGAGCCTGGCTTGTGAGGTCACGGTGCCTTCACTGACCGAGCTGTTGGGAGAACCGACGACGGGGCAGCCGGGGATCCTGTAATTCGGGACTGGGACACGTTGGCAGGGGTGGAGTGCGGGCAGGGTGAGGGGCGCTGGGAACCAAGTGCACTGGCAGAGCTGGGAGGGGGCCCAGCGCTGGGGTGACAGGGAGCGCTACAGGGGATTCCCAACACGGGTCCCCGCCGGCGAAGCCAGCAGCCCCGCGCCCGGCCCCCCGGCTCGGAACCAGCAGCCACGTGCCTAAGGAGGCCGGCGAACCCAGGCCCAGGCGCCGCAGGCCGCGCAGCCAGCCCGGCCCGCAGGTCCGCATCCTCGCAGCAGGGTCAACGGGACCGGTGCCGCAGCTGGCCTGAACAGAGGCTTCTCCTTCTCCGACCGCCAGGAAACCACGTGCGCACTCGACTCCGGCGCAGCCCCGCTGGCTCATGGGCCGGGGCGGGGGACTGAGCTGGGCTGAGTCAGCTGCAAAGCCGGGATTGCGCTCTGCGGTCAGCGACGGGCGCTCCAGAGCGTTCCCCGCCGCCCTGCTGCCAGGCCAGGCCAGGCCAGGGCTGGGGCAGCAGTAGAGGGATCCAGCTGGTGAGGCGGCTTCCCCGCCATCCTGCTGCCAGCGGCGGGGACCTGGCCTCTGTGCCGTGCTGCTGGGGCTGCCCAGGGGCGGGGCCCGGGGAGTACCGAGGAGCAGACCGCCTGGGCTGAAGCTGTCACTTGTGTGGCTGGTGCCCAGCAAAGGGTCCTCTCCGGAGACCCCTTTCGTTATCCCACCTGCCCGCTATATCAACTAAGGGTCTGAGCCGCCTCCCCTTCCCGAGCACTGCCCGGAACCGGTGCGTCTCGTAGCACCTGCTCCCGGGGGGAAGCTCTTTCCATTGCCATAGCGCGTGGCGGCGCTCACTGGGGGGGCGATGTAATGCCTGCACTGTGTCAGCGGAGGTTTCCTTCCGCCACAGCCATGGCTACCGGGAGGGCTGCTAAGACTGGGCTCAACGGGCTCTTCGCGGTGTACAAGCCGCCCGGGGTGGCTGCGATCAGGGTGCGGGACAGCGTGGAGACCCTGCTCCTGAGAGGTGAGGCCCGTCCCTTTTGTCCGCGCCCCATAGTCCCTGCTCCACCCCCACACCGGGATGGGGGAAGAAGTCCCCGGGTCTCCTCACCCTACAGTGGGGCAATGGGGTGAGACTCTCAGGAGCTGTGGGGGGACTTCCCTCCTGCCCCTCAGAAGACTTAGGACAGTGGTTCTCGGCCAGGGGTGCGCAGATATTTTCCAGGGGGTTCATCAGCTCAGCTAGAGAGTTGCCTAATTTTACAACAGGCTGCGAAGTTTATAGTCCGTACGAACTGACTGTATGAAATGTAACAAAACAAACCAGCAGTCCTGTAGCACTTTAAAGACTAACAAAATGATTTATCAGGTGATGAGCTTTTGCAGGACAGACCTACTTCTTCACATCCGTATGAAGTGTAGTGACTTGTTTCTGTTGCTGTATTTTATAGTCCAGTTGATTTATTTTATAATTATCTGGGAATAATGAGAAAATAAGTGCTGTGATGCTTGTATTTTAAGGCTAAGTTTGTAAGCACGTTTTTAAGTGGGGTGAAACTTGGAGGTATGCAAGACAAATCAGATTTCGGAACAGGACTTCTGAAAAGTTTTAGAGCCACTGACTTACAGAATTCTGAAGAAAAGACTATGTCCCCAGTGTTTTCCTTCAGCTCCATGCTTTCTTCCCACCAGTGTGCTGCAACTGCAGTTCAGAACTGTTGATGCTTTGGAGAAGCATGTCGGGTCAATAAACTCTCCAAATGGAGAGTGTAGAGTTCCTAACATTTGATGCAGCATCCTTAGCAGCATTACCAGTTTCAGGATGTGTGTGTATTTGGAATGGGGTTACCTCTGTTAATTGACAATGTCCTTCACTCTGTACCTACAGGCAACTTGTCCTGGGGTTAATGGTTCCAGCCACGGTTAGGCTGTTAGTGGATATAAACTTGGCCTTTCTAAAAACCTGAGAAAACTCTTCACATCTGCTTATATCGGTTTGCTGCTGGCAGTGCTTGTGTTGAACACTGCTCAGAAGCTCTAGCCAGAGCCTTGTGCCAGTTCATTTGGTAACTGAGTGTATGGCACACAGGTAGGCTGAGACAAACATTGTTAAAGACGACAATCAGGCTTCAGATAGCTATTGTAGAGGCCAATCTCCTTCTCAGACCTAGTAGCTGTTAGACTGGCAACCTCTTTGGACTCTTTGTTGTAAATGAGGAATCCCTCTTTGTTGCTGAAGATGGTATATCCATATCTACTCATCAAGTAGGTATCTGTACTGCAACCACCTGAAGGTCATAGATTCCTTTCAAACACAAAAGAGATGGTATCTTGTCCCATGCACCAACCTTTCAGTGACTGTGAGGATGCTGCTTCCTGACATGGAAAATGCAATTCGTACATGGTTTTGAAGGACTCCAACCAAGAGCTAAAGACACTTGAGCCTTCTGTACATGTGCAAGTGGTGCCCTTTTTGTTATATGGTAATACTCATTCCGCTATGGGAACAGGAATAAGCTGTACTGGTTTAAGGCACCTTTATACTGGTATAATTGCATCCATGCAAAAATCTTTAATGGTAACTATTCCCATTTATAAAAAAAAACAACCAGAAAACCTCACCCCTAACCAAAACAGCTATACTGGTACTAAATCTCTTTGTATAGATCACGCTTTGAAGAGAAGCTGCATATGTTTGTCACCTCCCCTTCACTATATTTCCTTTTCAGACTGTGCCCCATTGTTTTTCAGGAAGACTATCTGGGAGGGCGGGAGTTTACTGGGCTTATTTGCAGGAGAAGACATTAAAAATATTAACATTACCATTTCCTGTAGAACTGAACTCTCTTGAACAGCCAGCTGTACCACAGCAAGTACGCTTCCTGCCAACCACTGTGGAAGGAAATGCTGGGAAAGAGCTGACTCTCACTCCTACCTGGTTGCCTGTCCTGGCTGCCCACCCATTAGGTAAGAGGCTGGAGAAGGATCTTGATTTCTGTTGAAAAGCTGGTGTACACCTTACTATTATTTCTGGATTTGACTTGCCCAGTGAGAAAACAAACCCAGAGAAACATTGATTTTTCTCAGATTGCAGCAGCAAACAGTTACCTACTCACTGCATTCAAAGGGGGGGGGGGGTAAACACAGCGGAACCTGCTCATAGTGGAGAGATGCATGAGAATCCATTGGAGAGACAGAACTTTGATTCGATTTTAGGCAGCAATTTACTAGAAGTGGCTTCATTATGTGCACGATAAATTGTCAGATTTTTTTAATATCTTGGAATCACCAAGATTGAATTGCATTGGTACCATATACATCACCTGTTACCATCATACTGTTGTTCAGAAAGACTCATTGGGCTTGTCTACAATTGCCTCCAACTTCAAAGGGGGCTTGTTAATCAGGGCAATGGGAGATTACTAATGAAGTGCTGCGGTGAATGCACAGCATTTCATTAGGCTAATTTTCCCCCATGGCAACTTCAAAGCTTCAAACTTTGAAGTGCCGGCATGCATGTAGCTGCAGGCACTTGGAAGTGCCCGTGCTACTTTGAAGTCCCTTAACTCCATCCAAGTTGCCATGAGGGAGAATTAGCCTAATGAAGTGCTGCATATTCACTGCAGCACTTCATTGGTAATCTCCCGTCACTCTGATTAACATGCCCCTTTCCAAGTTGGGAGAAAATGTAGATCCAGCCAGTATGTTTTTTCTTCATAGTGAAATTAAATGTTGGGTATTACAAGAACCATACATTCTTTCTTTTGTAGTTAGAGGACCAAAGTTCACTCACCTGAAAATTGGAGTAGGTCACCGTCTGGATACAAAATCTTCTGGAGTGTTTGGTATGTTTTGTTTTGAAAGAGATAAGAATATAGCATCATCGTGAAATCACCAGGTAGAGCATAGAGGGGGTTTTGATGGACAGTAGACACACAGAGCGTTGTGCTGGCTACTAGCAGCATCTGAGGATTTTGTAGCATGGGACAGAATTAGAAATGCTAAGTTACAGGAGAAATATACAGATCAGATATGATTGTTCTGTGGGGGTCAGGAATCCTAAGTCTGGGAGACCAGAGTAACTGGCTGGTCTCAAAGAGGCAATGTGGTCCAGTGGAAGGCACTGAACTTGGAGACTTCCATTCTCTTCTTGACTGTACCACATGTGAGCCTGATTGCTCAAGTGCCTCTGTTTCCCTTTCTGTAATCTGGGGATGACGATACTGCTCTTCTATTGTAGGTGGAAAAACACAAAATAATACTAGCACTTAGCTTTTATGGCAGTCACAGATTTGAGTGTGTGGTGGCAAGTCTCAGCAACAAAGAGAGAGGCAGAAACAGATTATAAATTCTGGGTACATTGACAGTGTTTTGTCTGAACAGTGCCAGAAGGTGTGGTGTGATATAATAATGCTTATGCCCAAGTAACTAGGTGATCGATTAATGGCCCCCATTTGCTTTTCTTGTTTTTCAGTGCTTGGAGTAGGCCATGGGAACAAGCTGCTCACTGACATGTACAATGCCCATCTTACAAGGGTATGCACTGGCACTGAACCCTGTTTGGGGACTTATGTTTGCAACACCCATTCTCACTAGAGACCAAGGCTGTTAGAAATTGCATCAAGAAAGAAGAGGCAAATGTGACCTACTCTTACTAAATCACACGAGAAGTAATAATGCACAACTGTAAATAGGCATAAATAAATGAGATTAGGCAATATTAAATATTCCTTTGAGGAGGGAGTTGAATGATAGGAAGAGCCTGAGAACTGATAATGGGATGTTGAGCTGTGTATGGTAGGTCAGTCTGCATCCTGCTTGGTCAGGACTGGAATTCTGGCCAATCAGAGCCGGTGAAGGTGGGGTCTGGGGGCTGCCTGGCAGCTGCGGAAGAAAAAGCTCCTAGTAGAAAGCTTTCTCCTGCAGCTGCTGTTTCCGTAGCTGCGGGGAGGGAGAGGGGGTGGCGTGGCGGCAGCGTGCAGAAGTAGGTGCCTCCACTGGCAGCCATCTCCTGCCCCTTCCTCCTGAACAGACCTCATCACCCTGCTCCTGCATATCCCTTCTGCTCAGACCTCCACTCTCACTGTTCCTGCACCCTCCCTCCCACCCTGACCCCTCACCTTCAGCCCACTCCTGAACTCACTGCTGCTCCCAGCCCACTTATGCAGCTTACCTCCCACCCAGATCCTGCAACCCAGCCCACTCCTGAACCCTCCCTCCTATCCAGACCTCAAGCACTCTTTCCCATCCTTCCTCTGCCCAGACCCCAAACCTCCTCCCCACCAGTTCCATCCCCACACTCTGAACCTTGAATCCCTCCATTTCTGGTCCAACCCTGGGCCACCAGAAGAGTTAACCTGGCCTGGGGGGAAGCCCTGTACCACAGTCTATCCTTGTGCTGCAGCATGAGAGGAAGTGAGGTATCTCAGTCGGGGCCACATCAGTTAGAATTTTGTACGCTTTTTTGCTTCTCACTTTTATGTGGCCCCTGACTAATTTTTCTGTGGGTCAGTGGCCCCCAACCTTAAAGTTTCCCCATCCCTGCTTTATGAAGAACGTGGGGAGCTTGTGCTGCCATTGCAAGACATAATGTCTTTACTGAGGCAGCTGCCAGCAAGAGTTGCTGATGTGCCATATTTGAGTTTCAAAGTACCAAGGCTTCCCAAAGCCATTAGCAGTTTATATGAGATAAGAGGCACCACTTGCTGTTTTCTTTGGAAAAAACTTTCCTGTTCTGTGATTCTCTGTAGTTGCTGTATACCAGGATATTGCTTCTCAGCTGTTTGCAAACTGTTTTCTCCATATATTATGCCTTTTCTGTTTGAAGGCTTATACTGTTCGTGGCCTGTTTGGCAAAGCCACAGATGACTTCTCCGATACAGGCAAGCTAATAGAGAAGGCCACATTTGGTAAGAAAATTGACTGAGGTATAAACAAAGATTTCTAATTAGAAAGTGAAGTGTATCCTGTCCTGATTGAGCAAGATTTAGCACACCTTTAAGAACTCTAATCCTTGCTTATAAGGATTCTCCCATGAAGCTGCACCAAAATAAACATGTTACCCTGTAGTAGCCAAATATAGCCATAGTATAACAAGAAGTCCTGTGGCACCTTATAGACTAACAGATATTTTGGAGCACAAAAGCTTATGCTCCAAAATATCTGTTAGTCTATAAGGTGCCACAGGACTTCTCGTTGTTATTGGCTACCTCTCTGATAACAGCCACAGTATGTCACTCCCTGATAAAAAGGTATTGATCCTGCCTGTTCTCAAAGTTGAGGGGACCCCATCTCCTTGTACCTTAGGAGACATAGCCTCATTCTAGAAGTGTGCTCAGAGACTTTCATAAAGGTTCTGCTGTTGAACAAAGCTTTGAAATATCTCCTGAGATGAACTGTGGCTTCCATTTTGAAACTAATGGAAACTCAGTTGACTTTCATCCAGGACTCCCCCACTTTAAGTACTGGTATGGCACGTATGCAGACTGAGTCAGTTTTCTGTGCTGCTGTATTCTGTTACACTAAAGCTATCTTTCATGAGTATCTCACCAGCCCATTTAGTTACGACAATTTGACCAGGAGTGGCAACATCTTGATTTGTGAGAAGACTGTGCAGGTGCCGGGTGTATAAGTGAAGATTTATGTCCCTCTTTTGATCTCTCAACATTTACAGATCACATCACACGGGACAAGCTGGAGCGGATTATTGCTGTCATTCAGGGAACCAATCATAAAACTCTACTAATGTATGTATCCAGTGAAAAACCTTGAATGACCTGACCTCCTTTCTGCCATTTGTTGTAACTGGACCCAATTAGATTAGTGGGTTGCTTGCTGTAGTGGGTTGTAAAGATGTGCACCTCAGACAGGAAAATTAGCCACATGGTCTGTTGGAGTCAAGCTCTGACTAATAAAGTGACATGGGAGTTCAGACACCTTTAAAACCCATACCTGACACTTTGGTAAAATGAATGTTCTTCTGCCAAATATGATGGTGTGCCTTCCCTTACAGTTGTAGAACCTTATCGACAGTACCAATATTTACAGCATTTATAGGGCAAAGAGTCTGTCAGTCACAGTTATACGATTAAAAAGTCTTATGGAACTTCACTTAGAAACTACAGTGACTGAACAATGTTCCGTTGCAAGTTGCATCTGTTTTGTGACAAAACAGCAGCTCTTTGAATGTGTGCTCCCAGTAACATGCTCACCAACAGGGGCACTTTGATCCCTGGATGCATAAATGGGACTCTCGGGTTAAAGTAAAAGCCCAGAGGTTATTTTACTGCTATATTTGGCAATGGTGTGACTGCTACTGGATTACTGTGGCCAGTTCTGGTGTCGTCATTTCAAGAAGGATGTTGAAAAATCAGAGTGAGTTCTGAGAAGAGCCATGAGAATGATAAACAATTAGAAAAGTTACATTAAGAGTGAAAGACTCAAGAACCTCAGTTCATTTATTTTAACAGAGGCTTAAGGAGTGATAAGAAGTGTATAAGTACCTCCACTGGGCACATATTTAGTAAGAGGCTCATCAGTCTAGTGAAGAAAGTATAGAATTGGCTGGAAGTTGAAGCTAGACAAGTTCAGATTATAAATAGGGTGAACATTAACCATTGGAAGAATTTATCCCATGTGATGGTGGGTGGTTCATCACTGATAATTACTAAATCAAGGTTAGATGGTTTTCTGTAAGATACGCTTAAGGAATTATTTGGGGGAAGTTTTATGGCCTATGATGTGAAGGAGCTCAGACAGGATTGTCATGGCAGTCCCCTCAGCCTCAGAATCTGCATTCATTGGGATGGAAGTGCAGATTCACTGCTCTGTTCCTTTCTACAGGTACTCTAACATTGACCTGAAAACTCAAGAGGCCTATGAGCTGGCCGTGGAAGGTTTAATTCGCCCAATGGAAAAAACCCCTCCATTAATCACAGCAATTCGATGCCTCCAGTTTGAACCTCCAGAATTCCAACTAGGTATGATCTAAGCCAAGTGAGAGTTTGGAAGTATGTACGATGATAGTAGCAAAAAGTTGTCACATAGCTGTTCTGTGGTAACTGTGACAATCTCAGCAAACACCCCAACGATTAAATTTATCACAGAGATTGAAGGACCATCTCAGTCTTAGACGGACCCTTCAGATTAGGATGGAGCAGCACGGAAAGTTTGTACAATTTCTGCTTCGTAGGAACTTAACTGTTATACTGGATCAGACCAATAGTCCACTTAGTTCAGTATTCTGTCTCTAATATTGCTTCAAAGAAGAGTTAAAGGAGCACAATTCTTCCTGTGCAATGCCACCCACATTTCTGAAAGCTAAAACCTTCAGGAAAATAAACCAATCTCAGCTTCTTTATTCTGGTTATGTGTTGTTCAAGCCCTCCTCTTAATCCCATTTTAGGAGATACAGAAGATAGATATCTATCAACTAGTCATTTGATGCTTGTCCCTGCCCCTCATATAAGGAAGCACAGAGTTAGTATTCAGTTTAGGGCTGGCCCTGAGTCATGAGAATTTATATTCCCATTCAACGTTTTTTGTCCTATGTAATGTAACTGAAGATAAAATCCTCTTTCAAACCCTATTGATCATCTGTCCTCAGTGATGTCTTGCGGGCAAGAGTTCCAGAACTGATCTGTGACTAAAGAATTCCAATGTCCACAGCTGCTAATCTGTCACAATCTGTGCTTTAAAATCAGGTTTGAAATACAGTTACTTCTGCATTCTAATCCTGGCATGAACATCTGTGATGTAGTCAAATTCATATACCCTTACTGCCTTATTCCCCACTGCTAATGTAAGGATGATGATTTTCTTACCAACCTTACAGGAATAGTACATGGATTTTTTTCTATGCACCATAATGCAGAAATTGACTTTGTGCAAGCAGATCCTTGTGCCCACAATGAGCCCTATTAGTTAAGGGAGCTCAGCACAAGCCCTGGCATCCATACACATGGCTATTTGCAGTGTTAGGCCTTTAGTTTGAAGACAGAGTGTTGTTAAAAGTAGAAGATATTAAGAATCTGGGATCCAAAACAGTCTGTTTATAAAAGCTTTGTGGTTCATCTTTAGTAGCCTTCCCCGTCCTCCTGAATTATTTTGACAAACTCTGATACAGCTAAACCATGGCCTTGGCCTAGGCCAAGTATCAATTTCTTATTATATGACCTTTTATTTTAAACTTGTTTTTATCAAACTAACTTTTTTTTAAGGTTTAGGATATCATGCAAGACCTCTGTATAATCATGATTATACAGTCATGTACTTAAAAAACAAAACAACCCAACAAACAAAAAAACAGAGCATCTTTCCTGTTGATCTTCAATCTTTGAATTTCCAGGCATGGTGTTTTAATGCGTATAGGTGCTGGCCCTTCTAACACCATCTTTCTGTCTCCTCCAGAAATCCAGTGTTTGCATGAGACCCAGCAATACCTCCGAAAGATAGTGCATGAGATTGGCTTGGAGCTGAAATCATCAGCTGTATGCACCCAGGTGCGGCGGATACGTGATGGCTTTTTCACACTAGACAGTGCCCTCCTGCGAACACATTGGAACCTGCAGAATATCCAGAATTCAATTCAAGAATCTAAAATGAAAGTGGAAGTGGAGCTTCAGAGAATCTTGGGCCACCAGGATAGCAGTGGTAAAAGACTTACCAATGTGGATCTGGTTGCAGAGAGTGAATTGCACAGTACAGAAGGAACATTTGCAAGCAGTCTCATTCATAAAATGAGAGAATCACAAAGTGACTGGAAAGTAGAATAATATGAAGGAAAAATGGTGGTTGCAATTCACAACTAGCTCTTTCACAGGGTGGTTCTTGATTTAGCAAGGGTGACTTGTGTTCACTTCATTCAGCCAAGGCATTTCTCTATTGACAGGCAGAATATTTTTGTAGTAAGTATTGCTCAACATGACAGCAAAACTGTTGAACATTGAAATGAGTGTGCGTTTCCTTGCGACATCAAAACTACCACCAACTTCAGGGGGAATGTCAGTTTGGTGAGAGATGCAAGAGTGGACCCTTAAATAAACTTAGAGGCAGGAATACAACGAGTATTTTGCAGACTGTACTGCTTTTATGCTCCTTGCAACAGAGTGTGACTTAAGTGATTCTTTTTCCTAATTAACTTTTTTATTATGACTCGATATTTTCTGTAGATCAGCCCCATTTTCAAATACATGAAAGTGGTAAAGATTAATTGTTCAAACGAAGAAAGGGCTCTGCATAGAGGAAATTACAATGTAAATTATTAAGACTAAGTGTGGTAATATTGTTTCTCATGAAAAGTAACTAATATCTGAGTAGATTAATGAACAAGCCAGTTGAAGGGAGAAGGTAGGGTTATTAAAGCGCACTGCAAGAGAATATGAAAACAAGAAATGGAGTAGAGTGAATTAAAATCCAAGGTAATATATTTTATGAGGAAAAATGCTATTCTTTGATACTCAGCTTAAGTAAACAGGGCCCAAAGCCTCAGCCTTTTGTTTGCATGGATCTATAAACATCCATCATGTATTTTTCTTGCCCTTCAGCAAATCTGAATCTGTACAGATAGTGTACATTGAAATTCCAAATTATTTTACATGAGTTACATTAGCAATTAACTAATGTATTTCTAAAATGAGTAGGGCTCCATGTGTGATGCTCACCTGTACTAAAGGACTTGACATTTAAGATAGTGATGGAAAACCAATCATGAATCTAGGTTATGCTTTGCAGTGAGAAAGCATCTACAGGTGAGGGCTCAAAGTTAGGAGTAACACACACCTCATTTTGGAATCCAAAACTATTTTTAAATGTAAAAATGATAATGCATTGATTATTACAACAGTGAAAAATTACCTTCTCTTCCATGCTTAATTAGAAATATCTTACAGACTAAACTTGCTAGGCCTTATGTGCAACTGGAGGGCATTTTGTTTCAGATGTTTTGTGCCAACTTTATAAATGTCTGGGAACGGTCTAGGCATCACCTGGGAGAACCCTACTGATATTGGGGGAAAATCAGAAAGCCAAAGAAGAAAAATGACACAGACTGCATATCTGCCACTCATCATAATGGCATGAATGACTTCTGTCTCTGACAGAAGAGGAAATTTAAGTCTGGGAATGGGGGGGGTCACAATGGGGAAGATGTACAGAACCTCTGGTATGAGAGGTTATAGAGAATCCTTGAAATAGCAGGGGAAGGGAGTGCAGCACACAGACTGCTTGTGAGGGAGAAAGGAGAGATGGGAGGGAACCCTAATATGTCTAACAAATACATCCTAAAGAGATGACTAAGTATACAAATCTCCCACCATAGAATTTCTACCATCAAGAGACTGCATCCCTTCCAGGCCTGTAGAAAGAGGCCCGTTAGGGATGTTGTTAAAAGGTGATTAAGTAAATCTGTGAGAGCAGCAATCACATTCCTGGCAGGGAAGGAAGTATTTAAAGGCTTGTTTACAAATGATTCTCAGGTCTGATCTACCCCTGAAAATTAAATAGACTGATTCCTGTCATTAAATGTGTGAGCAGCATTGTTACAGTGACCCTAGTCCCCACACTCTGACCCCAGCTATTGTCTCTCAGGGCAGTGGATGACCTACACTGACATGAGAATCTTCCCAACAGTGTGGCTAGTATGTATAATGAAATGCAGGTTGAACCTCTCTCATCCAGCAACATCTGTAATCCAGCATGATTTTAGTTAGCCAACAAGCACTTATGGGTATGGCCAAGTTTTCTGCACTCCCATAAAGCTTAAGGGCACCAGTCCTGGCTCTGTGTTCTGTACTGTTGTTTAGCTGTAATTTACCCCAAACATCTTCTAAGGACCCAGTAAGTGGTGGAAGCGTTGGTAATACTGCTAGACAATACCGTCCTCCCATACTCCAGCAAATTTGTCCAGCATTGGTCAGGTCCTGAGGGTGCTGGATTAGAGAGGTTTAACTGGTACTATAGTGGTAGAGCTGTGCTGTTTGTAGCATTAAATGTAGACAAGCCCTCAGGAACATTAATCAAAAAAACTAAAAGTGTGGTATTCTGAATGAGACGTTCCACTCCATTTAATGCAGTTTAGTCCACTTTTCAGTCAAACCTCGTAGCACGGCTTCCTCTCTGTTACTTGTAATTTGAATTCATTTTCTTAAGTTTCCCTGTATATACAATACTGACCATCACATCTCTTGTCCTTGTGGATTTACACAAAAAAAAAAAACCCCAACTCCTTTACTGTTTTAACTTTAATTCATGTTTTGTTTTGTTTTTCCCAACTGCTGTCAAGTTTTTCTGCACCAGGATGTAAAGTGAAGGTAAAGCAAGTGTTGAGTACTGGTGCCACCTTATGGCTAAAGGCTGTACTCCCAACTACCCTGCTGTTGAACATGTTAAAGAAAGACCTGGTGTCTTACATGCTACAGTTTTCTTTTGGTATAGAGCTCTCACAGAAGCTGCATTATTTACGTGTGCTAGCTTCTATGTCATATCTTATGCCTTAGTGGCACATTCCATACAGAGAGTGATCTACCCAGGATAAAACCTATAGAGAGCTTCACTTATTCTGTGGGTGCACAGAATGCTTTAAGTAATGAATACCAATTTCAATCCTTAAAATGCTACTGGGGAAATCCAAGAACTGCATAGAAACCACTACCTTAATTCTATAGCCATAACCCCGCTCCTTTTAGGTTGTCACCATCTTATTTATTATGTGAGGAGTGAGATATGTTTTGTCTTTTATGACCTATGCTGAATACAGGGTGAGGAAGCCCCTTAATATAATACTGATTTATTTATGGGAGACAATATCTAGAAATGAGGGAGAGGTAACTCATCCAGTCTAGTATGCAACCACCAACCTCACTGACCCTATTAAAGGTTCTGTGGAAGTACCTGAATAGGATTTCTGATCTGGAGTTACAGTAGCACACAGAAAAGAGTAGTCTAAGGAACGTACAGTTATGTTCCATTTTTCTTCACATTGCTATAGCCGATCAAGTAAGATGCTAAGGAACAAAAGTGCATGAGACTGGACTAGATGACCATGTGAAGTCCTTTCCAGTCCTTTGATTCTATAAGAATTACTCATGTATTCAGAACAGACAATTCAGCAGTGCAAATTAATGCTTTTCCATTTATTTACTACTATATATATGCAACCTCAACCTGCCTCCAGAACGGAATTCAAAGGGGTACAAAAACATTGTGCAGCTACAGCTTTTTCATCATGAGCTTACAAATACCTTATTTTTAGCACGTTTCCTTTGCCACTTTGGAGGTTAACAAACAAAAAAAATCCAGCTCTGCATATACTCCCAACTCACTGCTGCTCTCTCCTCCTCATGTTACTGATACATAACAATGGCTTCCCCATGTATGACTTGCCAAAGAACCTCAATCATGCAGTACAACAGTGAAGGGGTTAACTATAAATTCTGAACTATAAAACCTTTACATTTTAAAAATAACAAACAGTAAGAGAAGACTTGCATTCCTGACACTTCAAGTGACCCTCCTCTCATTGCCAAAAAGTAGAATGGCACCTTTCTTAAACAGGGAACAGGTGCTAGGTTCAATAACATTCTATTCTAACAGTTACATATTCTTAGAAATGAAGAGGTCAAGTGACACTTTCTTGAAAGTCTCTGCATTTTTATGGTCCTCGTCTAAGTTCTCAAAGTGTACAGTACAACTTACAGTACTCCAGTGATGGTGATCTCTGCAGGAGGTTGTAGTCTTCGTTTTCAGCGCTAATCTGTAAGTTCCAGATCAAATTTGGGGTACAGCTCCTTTGTAGTGACCCCTCTAATTGTGGCTAGAAAGGAATCGATACCAGTTACAGACAGAGAAGCAGATTAGTTAACAAGAGTTCTGGCCAGCTGCATGTTTTCAATGACTGAGATTAGTCAGTAGAAAAGACCTGACTCCCTCCAATTCTTGTCGTCTGACCTAGAGCTTTCCCTTAGCTAAGGGTTAATTCCAAAAGTTCCCAATGCATTCCTAACTCCTTGATTTTTCCCAAGTCTTGTGCAGTGCAGAATACATAAGTCCCAGGGCAATCTAGCAATTATGGAAGGATCATCTTTGATAATCTACAGAAAAACACTAACAATTCCACATCCTGCTCAGAGCCTCAGGACAAGACTTACTGACCCTCTGTGGTTCTACCATTCTGTTGGGAAAACCCCTGTGGGCTTGAAATGTATCTGTGCTTGAATATGAGGTTTTAATGAGAAACACCCTAAAACTGAAGGACTGTTAAGATAAGCCTTAGGACCTTAGCTTTCCCTCTTCTATAATGAAACACATGAAAACATTTACTGAGAAAAGCTGCATGTTAGTCCTGCCCTTCTTACCCAGCTTGCCCAGCAGCATCTGTCCAGTATCTTTGATATCATTGTACTCATGGAGCAGAGAGATGTGTTTCTCCAATTCCTCCAGGCTGTAACCTCTGTAACAGCAAATCAGAAAGGTCACAATAACACAGAAGTTCTGCTGATTTGCCACATTTGTTTAGTAGAGACAAGATACTTGTGAGGGACACCAGAACCTGCCAAAACCACGCAACGTGCCTTGCTGCCTGCTGGACTCTGAAGGCAAGAGCCAAGTCTTTAAAAGCTATTGGTAGGAAAAATTAATGGGGCAGTATGTTCTCCATTCTGAAGGCTGTCCCATATCAAGACCCTCCCCAAAACAAAATAAATCTACAGGTAATTTTCAGTCATGGGCATAAACAATCTCGTGGCAAATATGAAGAATAGGTCTGATCAGTTGGCCAAGGGAAGAGTTAAGAAATTAGGCTGCTTATCCAAGACGGCAGAAAATAGCCAAACACTGAACCAACTTCATTGTTCCTTTTACCTGTACCTGCCTAATCTTTCCTTTGCACTATGTGTTTTCTGTAGAAGGTAGCACTCAGGTTTCACAGTTTATAACCCACAAAAGGTACAATTTCCAATAGGCAAACTGCAGCCCACCCATCCTCAAGAAAATTCCACCAGTGCTGCATCCTAAGGAGTCATGCCATGGGCCTCAATTTCTTTTAGCTGGTATCCTTCTTTCCTTGGTGTTTTACAGATTACTTGCCCACCAGAGAAACAGCAGTTTCTGAAATGCCCTATAATTCAAATAATGCTGAAATTAACACTATTCCTAGCTAAACAGATTTTTGTCATAGCACAATATCAGAAGCACCACAACCAAGTAGTGGCAATTTCTAAATCTGATACTTGGACTTGTTTTGTTTAAAAAAAAACCCAAACAAACCTCATGCAGAATATAAAGCTATCCAACAACATACTCAGCCAACAACTGTGCAATTTCCTGATCCAGAGCAAGTTCCTTCTGTTTCAGTTCTTCAACTTCATGCTGTAAGGCTTCTTTATTGACTCCATCTGAGTGACAAGACCTTGGAGACTGGATCTATAGAGAAAAGAGTGCGTTTAACATTTCACTAACTCAGCACTGTGTGAGATGCCACTGTCCCCGAGGGAACTGATCAGAAGAGAGAAAATATTTGTTAGTTTATTGCTGAAATATATTTGAAAAGAGAAAATAGTTTTCTCCCTTGTGTTTTCACTGTGAGGGCCAAACTAATCACACTACTTAGTTAGTGCCATCTAGTTTGTGGGTTTTTTGAACTAGGACGTGTATCTTAACTGTAAACCTTTCAAAAATAAACTCCCAGGAAGCCAGTATCCAACCCCAGAAGTGTATGTATATTTGGTAGCTCCCACTGGGTATAGAATCATAGAAGAGTAGGACTGGAAGGGACCTCGAGAGGCCATCGAGTCCAGCTCCCTACCCTCATGGCAGGACCAAGCACTTTCTAGACCATCCCTGAAAGCCATCTATCTAACCTCTTCTTAAATATCTCCAGTGATGGAGATTCGACCACCTCCCTTGGCAATTCGTTCCAGTGTTTGATCACCCTGACAGTTAGGAACTTTTTCCTAATGTCCAACCTGAACCTCCCCTGCTGCAATTTCAGTCCATTGCCTCTTGTTCTATCCTCAGAGGCAAGGAAGAACAAGTTCCCTCCCTCTGCCTTATGACACCCTTTTAAATACCTGAAAACTGCTATCATGTCTCCCCTCAATCTTCTCTTTTTCAAACTAAACAAGCCCAATTCTTTCAGCCTTTCTTCACAGGTCATGTTCTCTAGACCTTTGATCATTCTCGTTGCTCTCCTCTGGACCCTCTCCAATTTCTCCACATCCTTCCTGAACTGCGGTGCCCAGAACTGGACACAATACTCCAGCTGAGGCCTAACCAGCGCAGAGCAGAGCGGGAGAATGACTTCTCGTGTCTTGTTCACAACACACCTGTTAATGCATCCTAGAATCATGTTTGCCTTTTTCGCAACAGCATCACACTGTTGACTCATATTTAGCTTGTGGTCCACTATAACCCCTAGATCCCTTTCTGCTGTACTCATTCCTAGGCAGTCCTTTCCCATTCTGTATGTGTGACACTGATTGGTCCTTCCTAAGTGGAGCACTTTGCATTTGTCCTTATTAAACTTCATCCTGTTTACCTCAGCCCATTTCTCCAGTTTATCCAGATCCTTTTGAATTATGACCCTATCCTCCAAAGAAGTTGCAACCCCTCCCAGGTTGGTATCATCTGCGAACTTAATAAGTGTACTTTCTATGTCAATATCTAAATCGTTAATGAAGATATTGAACAGAACCGGTCCTAAAACAGACCCCTGCGGAACCCCACTAGTTATACTTTTCCAGCAGGATTGAAAACCATTAATAACTACTCTCTGGGTACAGTTATCCAGCCAGTTGTTCACCCACCTTATAGTAGCCCCATCTAAGTTGTATTTGCATAGTTTATTGATAAGTATATTATGTGAGACAGTGTCAAATGCTTTACTGAAGTCTAGGTATACCACATCCACCGCTTCTCCCTTATCCACAAGACTCGTTATTCCATCAAAGAAAGTTATTAGATTGGTTTGACATGATCTGTTTTTAACAAAACCATGCTGGCTGTTCCCTAGCATCTTACCACCTTCCAAATGCTTGCAGATGATTTCTTTAATTACCTGCTCCATTATCTTTCCTGGGACAGAAGTTAAGCTCACTGGCCTGTAGTTTCCCAGGTTATTCTTGTTCCCCTTTTTATGAATGGGTACTATAATTTGCCCTCTTCCAGTCTTCTGGAATCTCTCCCGTCTCCCACGATTTACCAAAAATGATTGCTAAAGGCTCAGATACCTCTTCTATCAGCTCCTTGAGGATTCTAGGATGCATTTCATCAGGCCCTGGTGATTTGCAGACATCTAATTTTTCTAAGTAAATTTTAATTTGTTCTCTTCTTCTTTCAACTTCTAAGCCTACCCCTTTTTCACTAGCATTCTCTATGTCAGGCATTCCTTCAGATTTCTCAGTGAAGACCGAAACAAAGAAATCATTGAACATCTCTGCCATTTCCAAATTCCCTGTTACTGTTCCTCCCTCCTCACTGACCAACGGCCCTACCCTCTCCTTAGTCTTCCTCTTGTTACCAATGTATTTGTAAAAAGCCTTCTTGTTTCCCTTTATACTTGTAGCTAGTTTGAGCTCATTTTGTGCCTTAGCCTTTCTAATCTTGCTCCTGCACGCTCGTGTTGTTTGCCTATATTCATCCTTTGTAATTTGTCCTAGTTTCCATTTCTTATATGATTCCTTTTTTATTTTGAGATCATGCAAGATCTCCTGGTTAAGCCAAGGCAGTCTTTTGCCATGTTTTCTATCTTTCCTACGCAGCGGGATAGCTTGCTTTTGGGCCCTTAATAATGTCCCTTTGAAAAACTGCCAACTCTCCTCAGCTGTTTTTCCCCTCAGTTTAGCTTCCCATGGGACCTCACCTACCAGCTGTCTGAGTTTACCAAAATCTGCCTTCCTGAAATCCATTATCTCTATTGTACTGTCTTCCCTTCTACCCTTCCTTAGAATTGTGAACTCTATGATTTCATGATCACTTTCACCCAAGCATCCTTCCACTTTCAAATTCTCAATAATTTCCTCCCTATTTGTTAAAATTAAATCTAGAACAGCTTCCCCTCTGGTAGCTTTTTCAAACTTTTGGAATAAAAAGTTGTCTGCAATGCAATCCAAGAATTTATTGGACAGTCTGTCCCCTGCTGTATTAGTTTCCCAGCATACATCTGGATAGTTGAAGTCCCCCATCACCACCAAATTCTGGGCCCTGGATGATTTTGTGAGTAGTTTGGAATATTGTTTGAATGATAGATGAACCCTGTCAGAGCACTAATGTAAACAGCAATATTTGTCCCCAGGAAAATACCTATTGCTGAACCACCACAAATATTAGGACCAACCACTGTTTCACCCAATACGAGAAATGATTAAATAGGCTGTGAAGACTAAGCTATACTTTTCACTTGAAGTCATGTCTTCAGGACACATGCAAACCCACTTGCCCTGGGATCCACCCCCAGACATCCTAGCATGAAATGTGATACTGCAGTGCCAGAGTGAACTCGGCTACATTGGCACAGGTCAGGTGCAGCTCTGCAGTGTGGTTACTTGTAGATGCTCCTGGTAAGCATAGATTCGCACGCACAGGAACTTGGATAGGGGTCTGCTCTACAGTAGTGGTTCTCAATCGTTCTAGACCACTGTACCCCTTTTAGGAGCAGATTATCTTGCACACCCCCAATTTTCACCTCATTTAAAATTACTTGTATTCTGATTTTGTAAGCAAATGTGTCAACATTCTATCAGTGAAAAATTGCTTACCTTCTCATTTTATCTGTATGAATTTTTAGTTTGCACTGACTTCACTAGTGCTGTTCACATAGCCTGTTGTAAAATGGCAAATACCAAGATGATAGGCTATTCCCCCTAGGAAGACCTCTCTGCACCTCCAGGGGTACACATACCCTTCACTGAGAACCAGTGGGTCTACAGCAGATATACCCTTACAAATAATAGTTGGTATGGATCCTGCTCTGCTGCTACCTTAGCAGTACCTGTTCTCTGAATATACATCTTTGGTACTGACAGCTGAGTATGACAGAGTGACATACTAAATTCGTACGGCAGCAGCCCACAATACCCACTTGCTGCAGTCCAGGGTAGCACAGAGTCTGGAAATAAAACCATTATTTTTCCAAGGAAGGAGGAGAGATGTACAGAAATACTCACTGGAGATTTGAAACGTGCATTGCAGTTTCTCAGGATTCCAGTAGGTGTCCTGGAATTTAAAAAAAAAAAAATGACCCTTTTAAAAGGCATGAGCATAGGCTGACAGACTAAGGCAGCCCTATCCTGCATGCACTGTTCAGTGGGAAAGAGGAGTGGCAATCCCAGTATACCCACAGCAGAGTAGCAGTGAAAATCCAACATTTCTGATGATGTATCCAATATCTCTGATTATGTAAGATGTGATGTGCTCTGCGCTTGGTGATTAGGGGCATCCCATCCTCATTAAGAGGCTACTGGACAGGTTTAGGGAAGTCAGTCCCAAAAAATCCCTCAGGCAGAGTAACAAACCTCTCTCAGTCCCTGATGGTTTGGGAAAAGGTAAGTCCCTTCACTCTGTAGGTGGTGAGAGCACCTTCAGCGGCTGCAAGAATAAAGTCGCATCTCTATAAATGACTCCATTTGAGATAGTCAAGAGGGAAGACACAGTCTCGGAGCAGAAAGGAATAATCTCATGCCTCGGGAAGAGGCCCCTAAGAGTTAAGAAGGGGGCACACATCTCTTGAACACAGGCCTAGGGAGTTATATTGAACTTGCTCCTACCTCCTCAGGAACGGCCTCGGTGATGGACCATTCCTCCCATGCAACCCTGGGCTCTGCTCCAACTCCCTGCAAAGCCGGGGTCCCTTCTCGTGAGTATCCAGCGTTGCCTGAGGGCCAGCGTATCTGCAATCAACACAGGCCTCATTACCACCTTGCATGCTAGGAATTGTAGTATCAATGTTCGGACTTTCCTTCCTTCCAACACTGCATAGTGGGATTTGTAGTCTCTGACGACTTTGTAAGGGTTTTGCCTGAGATCCGTAGTCTACAACGGTTTAAACACTGCATTGCATTCTGGGACTTGTAGTTTCTGAACGTAGTTTCCTTACTCTGTGTTGGAAAACTGGCTATCGGAATAGTTTCTTCCATTATTTGTGTACATTTTGTCACTGCACTAGTACTTCATTTATTCTTTTTAATCTTTGATTAATCTATTTGCTTGTTAAAAAGTTGTTAGAGCTGAAGATGTGGACTAGTTGGGAACGTGTGTTCTAGTCTCGGCTCTGCCACTAACTTGCTGTATGACCTTGGACAATTCAGTTTCCCTGACTGAGCCTTAGTTTCTCAGACCTAACTATTAACAACAACTTGAGTAGAACTTGTGTTTAGTGCCACGCAAGATAAAAAAATAAAAGCTAAGGTTTCAACTGTACAAGCTACAACAACAATCTGCTACAGCACTCAAAATCCTCCCTGCCGCTAGTAGAAATCACTTTTGAAATCTACGCATAAGGAAGAATATAATCAGGGTTATGTTGGGGGGGGACTTCTTTTTGTGTTGATAGTGTAGGCATAGGCATGAATGTTGACAATAGAGAATCACAAGGGAGTAGTACAACAGCCTGTTTATTCAGCATTTTTCACAACACTTGAAGCTTTTGTCTCAAACTTTTATCCTTACTCTTTGGATCTTTGAATACTTGATATTACTACTACTAATACATAATACTAATGTAGCATTCAGCACCATGAGAAAAATGCTTTATAAATAAACTAATCAGTCTTCACAACTCACAAAGCAAAACAGGATAAATGGAGGCCAATGCACAATTTGCCAGGTATCTCAACTAATTTTGGGGGAAATAATCTAGAAATCCTGGTGTGCTGTCATTCCTATTTTATGATTAATTTTTTCAATGCTTAGAAAACCTTCTCAATGTCTTAGTTCTTAGCTCTTAAAATGACTCATTAGAAATAAATTTTCTTAACAATATATTCCTACATGATGACTTTTCCAGGATATCAGAGTACTTTACAAAGAATTTATGTATGAACTACACACCCTGAACATTTTACCCACCATTGAAATGCAGCCATTTATGAAGTAAATACAACAGCTGTTTAATAGCAAGTAACAACATGCCCCCACAATTAGGAATATAGAAAATATATATTTTTCATTTAAAACAGCAAGGTGGAGTTTGGGTGGGGCAGAATATACTCATAATTATCAAAATAAATATAATGTGGTTTTGACACCTGTGAGAACACCCCAACTCTTATAAAAAGTGCCATAGGAGTTCTATGGTTCACAAGTAACCAGAACCTTGATTTTACATTTAAACCAAAAGACACTCTCTTTAAGCACAACATCTCTTAACAGTCTTGTTGGGGGGAAATGTCTCAATACTAGCTCAGAGGGAAAATAATGCCATCTTTACCACTTCCTATACACACACCATGCCTGACCTGGTTCAGTACAGACTTAGAAGAAAAGACCACATCTGGAAACGCTACCAGCACCAGTTCTTAGACCCCCTGAGTATTCCTTTGAAATCTCCTATCCAAGCACAGTCCTAGATGGACATTCCTCTCAACATCCTAACTGTGAAAATGTGAGATAAACATTCAAATAACATGACATCAAAAAGAGCCGATTTGCAGAGCTCTATGTATCTTCTCTGTTGGGAAAGTATGCATGCAAGGTAGAATGAGATTTTCGTCTTTCTCTCCCCCATCTGAACAGATCCATTGAGTATAGGTGGTATCGTTGTTATCCCAACTCAGCAATAAGCAAATACTGGAGCCAGTACCCTAAACTAAGTAGACCAGTGGTCTAAACCCGTGTGTAAAATGTGGCCATAGATATCTTCCCTTAAAGAAAATGAGCCAAACTGGGAAGGTGCACGAATTTTAATCGCATATTGAGGTCCAGAAAAAAGCAACACCCTTCATGTTCCATGAATCCCAGAGGTAGAGCAGTGGTACACACTGTACAGTATTAAAACCTAGACAGATGTGATACGACTGGATAAACATGAGTGTACCAGAATATAGTGATGGGAAGATATTTGCATCCTGGGGATCTGACTGGTGCTGAACAAGAGAATTTGCTGGACCACGTCAATATTGTCTAGCACATTACCAACACTTCTACTACTTACCGGGTTCTTAGAAAACATTTAGGGATAAATTACAAGTAAATAACAGCACAGAACATTGATAAGCAGGACTGGGGGCTATAAACAAACTTTATGGGACCATGGGAAACTTGGCCCCAGCCATGATAAGTGGTCATCCAGATAACTGAAATCATGCTGGTTTATGGATATTGCTGGACAAGCGTTTTCCAGATTAGAGAGGTTCAGCCTGTAGTAGTCTCTGCTCATAGTGGCATTAACACAATACTGACACACTGTAGGTGGCTCTGTTGAATGCAAATCCAAGCTACACAGTGGCACAATAACCTGTACCCCTTTGGGAATGCATTTATGTGGGAAATTAAACGTGTACCAGGCTTTCTAGAGAAATTGCTGGTAACCACAGAAAATTCCTCTAGCATAAACCAGGTCCTGGAGAGAAAACTAAAATGAAACCTTGGGGGCTTACCTATAATAGCATGGGATGCTCAGCCACGTTTCTAATCAAACACTCAAGGAAAGAGTGGGTGATCCAAATATGGAGAGCAGTCTGCACCTGGAAGAGATAATACATCATAATCATTTTGCCAGTTTGTAATCCCAGCAAGCTGCTTAGCAGCCATTAGAGAAACAAGAGACCATAATAGCAAAGTGTAGGAGAAACCCTACCCTTCAACCCACGCAGGCCCCAAAGCTACGGTCACATGCGCATTTCAGGATCCATGCAGGCACGGGCAAATATGGAGGGGACATTAGAGGGCCAATGCGGGGTCCACCGCTGTAGTGGTGTCAGGCATGTGGGGGGAGCACTGGAGCAGAGGGATGGAGCAATGCTGGAAGGTCAGTGAGGGGACAGTGGTGGGGCAGGAGCCTGTATGAAGGGCCCGGGTGCTAGCGCACACTGGGGGGTGAAGGGATGCTGTCAGCACTGGAGGGGTGGTGGGCAGGTGCTGAGGGGGATGCTGAAGCAGCGGGAGTGGGACCGTCCAGAAGGAAGTTTTGGTGGGGAGGTCAGATGGGGCAGGGCAGCTCCTGACTGGAAGGCCGAGGCGGCCGCGCGCCTCCCCTCTCCACAGCACTCGGCGGTTGGAGCGCGCCCACACTATTGGGGCACGCGCAGCAGGGCGCAATCAGCCTCTCTCCGCCCCGCGGGGGGCCGGGTGGGCGGAGTCTCCCTGGCTCTCCCCAGCGCTGCCGGGCTGACGTGGCCCGGGCCCGGCTCGGACATGGCGGACGGCAGCAGGCAGATCAAACTGGCTGCAGCCAAGAAGAAGGTAACAATGGTGGGGAGACGGGCCGGGGCCTTTCCTCAGCCCGCAGCTGAGCGGGGAGGGCGGCTCAGACCCTTCTCCCGCAGGCCTGTGGGGGAGGCCAGGTCTCTCCCGCACAGCTCCATGGGAGGAGGCGGTGGCGGCCCAGCTTCCCACTCCCCAGGCAGCCTGGAGCTGCAGTCGGGGGGGCGGTCGGAAGGGACAGTAGGCCCCAGCCCCCGACGGGGTCCTCCTTGGCTGCCCTCGCCGGTTTCATAGGGAGCGGAAGGCCCCGGAGACTCTCCGGAGGAGGAGACCGCCCCCCTTTAGCTTTGTCAGGGAGGCTGCGTTCTCCTCCCTGCCCTATAGCGACCGCTCGGGCCTGCCCCCCAGCCCCGCTCTGCCCTGTGCTGGGGGAGCCAGAGCGAACCCGCAGCCCGTCCTGCGGCCAGGCAGAGTCCCCGCAGCAGCCTTTGGAGTTTCCTGGTGGTCACGGGTCTGTTGTGGTGGGCGGGCCAGGCTAACGTGCCTGTTGCAGTTTGCTTTGTGTGATGCTGTGAGAGGGGTAGGATCTTGTGTGATGGTGGCCATGAGGATCATTCGCCCACACCCTCCATTCGCAGCGTGTCCGGGGCCATGGAGAGGTGACGCCTCCGGAAGGTTCAGTGCTTGCTGTAGGTAGTTTGGGGCCCTCCTGTTTAAGGGCCTCTTTGGGTGGGCGTAACGTTTCAGAGGTGTTTGTCTAACCGTAGTGACACCTTGACTGTAAATCTTGTAGGGTGGATCTGGTTTTAAAGTATATGTTCAGGAACCCTGACAAAAGAGGGCTTGTTAATATACAGTAAGGCCCACGTTTACTGTTGGTTTGCTTGCTTTTATTGATGCAATAATTACAAATACAACTTACCATTGGTCTGTCACAGTGAGATACATCTCTGTGTTGAAGTCAGACAGATGGAAGACTGTCCTGGGACAACTCTGCCTTCCATTTTGAAATATGTCTTGTCCATTATGTCTTATAATGTGAATAATGCCCTCTCCATAACGGAAACAAAATGGTGCTATCTCCAAACATATGTATCTAGTGTGGCCAGAGTGAAGAGGGATATTTTGTCTGAAGACCATTTTATAAAAACAGATTATAGGTGCTTGTTGTGAATAGTGGTAGTCTACATAATGCTGTTTTGGTTATCATTGTTCTCCATGGCTGGGAACAATTCTTCAGTAAGGACAAATGCAGAGTATTTTAGTTAGGAAGGACCAATCAGTTGCACATGTACAGAATGGGAAATGACTTTTTAGGAAGGAGTACTGCAGAAAGGAATCAAGGGGTTATAGTGGACCACAAGCTAAATATGAGTCAACAAGTATAATGCTGTTGCAAAAAAAAAAAAAGTGGGGGGCAAACATCATTCTCGGATGCATTAATAGGAATGTTACAAGCTCTGCTCTGTGTTGATTAGGCCTCAACTGGAGTATTGTGCTCAGTTCTAGACATCACATTTCACAAAAGATGGGTCCAGAGAAGGTTCAGAGAAGAGCAACATAAATGATTAAAGGTCTAGAAAACATGACCTATGATGGAAGTTTGAAAGGACTGGGTTTGTTCAATTTGGAAAAAAGATGACTGAGAAGGGGACAAGGTAACAGCTTTCAAGTACCTAGAAGGTTGTTAGAAGGAGGGAGAAAAAATATTCTCCTTAACTCCTGATGATATGACAAAAAGCAATGGGCTAAAATTGTAGCAGGGAGATTTATGCTGGACGTTTAGGAAAAACTTCCTGTCATGGTGGTTAATGCTGGAATAAATTGCCTAGGGAATTTGTGGAATCTCCATCATTGGAGACTTTTAAGATCAGGTTAGACAAACACCTGTCAGAGACAGTCTAGGTGGTGCTCGGTTTTGCCATGAGTGCAGGGGATTGGATTTGATCACTTCTTGAGGTTCCTTCCAGTTGTATTCTGTGATTCCTCAGGCAGGATTTATTTAGTCTCAATTTCAGACAAAAGTCTTCACAGTTATGTACTGTTCTCTTGTTCTTTTGATGTATCAGATATAGGTTCCATTTATATAGTGTTTTCAGTCACATAGGTCAGCAGTGCTTAAGCATGGTTGACATTCACTTGTGGTGATATGGCTTTTAACAACAAATGGTAACCTGTAAATGAGATGTCAAAGATCTTATGTTAAAGATGGATTTTGTAGGTAGTGACCAATGCTAAAATATGATCTTTTAAAATCAGATTAATAATTGTCTTTGTAAGCCCTTTGTCAAAAGGGTTGTGGATACAATATCATTGATAATTTTGTTTATCCTCCTGTTCAGTACAGGATTATTCTTTTCAATAATTAGTCAAGCAAGTTATCTCTGAGGCCATCATTTTCCTTAGGAGCCTGTTCCACAGTCTATTAGATCTCACTATTAGGATTCCCTTTCCCCATTCCAATGTTCAGATGAAATGATCCCTTTCTTAATTTCATCTGGTAACTGGAGCCATGCAAATACATGGATATCTGTGGGTACCCACATATGTGGATGCGGATCTCTGTGACTCATTTTTATGGACTGCTCAGGCCTCTCCCCTTTACCATTGGTCACAACCCTAATATCTCTGTAAATTATTCATCTTCCTTGTTCAGCGCCATCAGGAATCTGTAGATGGCTATTACATTCTCTCCAAGACCTTTAGTTGTGTAGGAAAGCTGTGTTTACTCATATCTTTTAGCCTTTCATCATGAATCTGTGCTTCTAGTCCTCTGATCGCTTTGCACTTCTCTGAAATCGCTGATATACCTAGTTTCTTTTGTATGAACATCTGCTTTGCCTTTTATCCTGTGGCCCCGTGTTTTGACATCATTGACATTGAAGTTTTAATAAATTAGGACTTCAGACTTTTCATCTTTTCTCTCAGCTGAAGGAATATCAGCAGAAGAATAGCCCTGGAGCAACAGCAGCAGCCAAGAAGAAACGAAAAAGTAAAGATGGAAGTAGACCTGAGACTCCAACAAATGATGACAGAAAGTCTCCAGAGAACGTGAGTAGCTTGTTCTTTCCTTTCTGCAGTTTGATTGCCTCTTTTCTGTCTAGTTCTCCCAACTAGTTTGTTTCTGCAGCTGATGGAGAATTTTGACAGTCTAGTATGTGGAAGAGAGGGTACATTTCATGTACTGCTTGGCAGTGTTTAGAACAAAAAGTAACTAAAATTACCTAATGTTGCATGATCAGTTAATATTGCCTAGCAAGATGTGGCTGTATGAGGTTATGCTGGAAATAGGCAGTGTTGATGTTTTGACTCTTCTTTTGGTAAAGAGATAGCCTAAGGAATTTTCATTAACTACAACAACCCTTTGATGAGGATTTTCACTCTGTCCTTTTCTGAGCCATTTCTCTTTCCCCTTTTCTTTCACCTTCTTTAGATTCAGAACATTCTGAAGGTGCTGGTGTCAGACCTTAACCGATCCAATGGGGTAGCCATACCCTCATTGGACAAGAGGAAGGTGAGGCAGTGTTCAGAATCCATCTGATTAGCTTGCTGTCCATACTGCATGCTTCAGAGTCTATTTAAACTGGCTTTGATTTCTGGATGGAACCTCATTCAGACATACTTGTCGTCAGTTGCTCAAGTTTTGTTGCTGTTGTCATTAACATTGAGTTATATTTAATGTGCTTTTTTGTTCTTATTTTTGTTTCCCTTGGATTTGTGTCATATTTAAAATATGAAGTGAGATGTGCTAAGGACTTTCTCTTATGATAAGACTGTGAGATCAGCTGCTTTCGGATTATCTCAGGAATCTTGGGTGAGGTAGTATGTGATAAACTGGCTGGGGAGACACCTCATTGATCCTTTTCCTACTGAGTGTGTTTCCAGGGAGAGAGAGAATAGGGGTATAAACTCATTGTTCAAACAAGAACACAAGATGGCATTGTTAGTTTATTAGCCCATAATTTTCTTGTTTGCATGTATTGTTTTATTTATAAGTACCACATCTCTAAATGACATGTTCTTACTTATCTTTAATAAACCAGTTGTCCTGAGTAAGCTCTGTAGTTATTCCAGCCAACCCATTTTGTGACAGTTGATGAAACTAGCACATGTGATGCAGTCTGGCAAGTAATGTGGCTTTAAATATATCTAGACAAGGAAGTCAGACATACTTTATATCAAGTAGCTACATGCTGTAGCACAGAAGTACTCAATAGGTGGACTGGAAGCCACCAGATACTTTAAAACAGTCCGCACAATCTTTTTTATTTGCTTATATCATTATTTTTGTGGTGTGAAAAATGTTTCTCTGGAGTCTGGACCTCGACTATTCCTTGGCAAAAAACGATTGTCTGCCCTCTGCTAAAGCATCTTAGAATTTTTCTGTCTGTTTCTGAGAATGAAATGACAAGGAAAATTTCAACAAGCAATAAGAGACAAGTGCACAAGAACAAATATGTCTTTTATTTTCACTGTACTTTATTATCAAAATTCAATTTAAAGTTGTGATAAAACTTAACATAAAACATCACATGCCTTTTAACTTTATGCCATTGTGTCTCTAAAGGGCTCCACCTTAACTTTTCAGTTCAGTTTCTCACCAGATTATTCAATATAATTAGGGCCCTACCAAATTCATGGCCATGAAAAACATGTCATGTGCTCTAAAATCTGATCTCCCTGCATGAATTCTGGTCTTTTTTGTGCTTTTACCCTGTACTGAGGTAATCAAGTATAGTCAAGGTTCAGGGTCCAGAGACCATAAATTAAATAAAGTAAAGTAAATAAAAAAAAAAAATCAGGATCAGTTCAAAAGCATTGGGCAGTTGGGATTTGGCCCCCTAGTCTGTCTGTCTGACTACCCCTGCCCTATACAGAATTCATAGGAGAAAGCAGCATTTTTCAAGTTGGGTGTCCTGACCTAGAAGGGTGTTGTGGGGGTGGCAGCATTAAAAAGTTATTTTAGGGAGTTTGTGGAATTGCTGTCATTCTGCACTGCCTTCAGAGTGCGAAGTGGAGAGCAGCAGCTGTTAGCCAGGCAACCACTTCTGAAGCCAGCACCTCATCAACAACAGCACAGAAGTAAAGGTGGCAGTACCATGCCATTCTTCCTTCTGTGCTGCTACTGGCAACATCTGTCCAGCCCTGAAGGCAGTGCCATTGCCAGCAGCAATGTAGAAGTAATGGTAGCAGTACCATGACCTCCCCCACCAATAACCTTATGGCCCTCCCATCGGTCTTTTTATGAGTCAGGACCCCTACAATTATAACACCTTGAAATTTCAGATTTAATGGCTGAAATTAAGTAATTTATGATTTTTAAAATCACCTGCCCATGAAATTGACTAAACTGGACCATGAGTCTGGTAGGGCTCTAATTATGATACTTGCATCCTTTTTTTCCAGCTATAGAAGTAGCTATATTAATAACCCAGGGACTTAAATTGGCCTCTATGCAATGAAACCTACAAGATGAGATAGATTAAATAAGACTTTTCACTAGTCTGTGTGCATGATGATGAAGCAACTGACCCCAAAGACATGCAATGCCTTTAGAAAGTTTTTGCACCTGTGTTGTATGTATGTGTATGAGAGAGTGCAAGAATGACACAAAATCATGTGTTCTCTCCTCATTGGATGTGCCATGATAGCATCAGATCGTCCACACTATGTTAGGAGATTTCTTTTGTATGCAATCTATTTTCCATGTACTAAATATGAATATAATGTAAATTAAGGTTAACAGGTGACCTATCAGAGAAAGCAACTAGTTGTCTGTTACATTGATGGGTTTTAGTGTTCAGATGAAGGCCAGACCTATGCTTGGTTGCTGTAAAGGCAGAGAAGTGACCCCTTCATTTTTCTTGATGTCTTGAGTGTTCTTCTTATATTCTTTTCCGTGGACAGAGATGTTTTGATTTACATAGTGATTTAGATTTTCATCTGTGAGCTGTGGATTGTTATGCCCAGGGTCTTCAAGAGCAACTTGAAAATTAGCCTTTAATGGTAGCTTCTAATGAAAGAGAGAATTTCTGTGTCCAGTTGTCTTGCTGACAGAACTCCTAAGTTGGGCAAATGCTGCTGTGAGTACTCACTTGATGCTAATAGGCAGAAAACATGAATGCTGACAGCTGAGCTAGCGCTGTCATTGGTGTCTTAACACAGCAAGGCAAATCCCTCCTGCTGTACCCACTGCAGCTTTCTGGTTGTATGGAAGGGAGAGATGCTGGCAAAATAGGAACACTTGAGGGGAAAAAAAAAACCAAATGAATCCTAGTATATTATTATGAGGCTGGGTGGAGTTATAGCTTTTTATTTTGAGTTAATAGAATGTCACAACAGTGGATTTTTTAATGAGTATTTTAGTATTTCTAACATGCCCCTCAGATTAGCTCTTTGTGCTGCTTTCTTCTCAAAGCTCTTTTTCTGAGAATTAATTTTTGTCACTATTACTGTTACTTTATATTATCACATCTTTGAGCATGGTGCAATAGATATGTAAAGGTCCTATCTACCCCGAAAAGCTAACAAATAAAATTCAAATTCAAATACTGCATTGGGATGGAGGGGGGATTCCTTCTATTCACTTCACAATCTGTGTTGGTGATTTTCCTGAACCAGTATCAGGGTGAAGTAATTTGAGTTTGGAAACACTGGGAAGGTGGAAGGATACAGTAAGTGGTGTTAGAAATATTAAGTATGTTGAAGTTTGACAGCATGAATCAGTCCTAAAAAAAACTTTAGAATTTGTATTGGATTCTCACAACCATCTAGCTCAGTGATATTGTTAGTTTCATTAAGTCTGTGTCCTATATCTCGATATTTGTAATAATTTGGGAGACATACTGATAAAGGAAACAGGAGGCACCTCTAAGCTGTCATGAAGAGGGAAGAGAGGAGAGAAATGTTTGATTTTTCTCTCCAAGTAGCCAAGGAGGAGGTGTATGGAAAAAGAGAAGAGACTATAAAATGGAGTTTCAGAGAGTTGCAGAACGCTTGTGGTGGTTTCTAGACATCGCACTATATTTGTTTTGTAGCCTCAGTTTGATATAGTAATGACAAAAAATGCAACAGCGTGTCAGGATGTTGCTCTTGGACTTTGTGGCTCTCCAGGGCTATTTATTCTACAGGGTTGAAAATAAGTATCTGACGAATTCTCAGGCTGCTGTGTGATTTGATAAGGGTAGATGGTGTTAGATTATGTCCCTCCCATAAATGCCAAATTTATTTCTTAAAGAGATACAAAGATACACTTCTTGACCTTCCCACTTAAGGGAAACTCAGCTCTAACATATGAAGGTGTCATGCCTCTATATTCCAACAGGAGATGGATTTGCTCACACGAGAGCTGACTTAGGTCTTTGATTCATAAGGCCCTCTACTTTAGGCGTGGTCTGTACTTAAAATTTAGATTGACTGAGCAAAAATTGTCACTTCTCAGAGATGGCATGAAGCTGACCTAAGCCCTGGTGTAGAAAACACTGAGTTGATGGATGCATTCTTCCATCAGCCTAGCTACCATCTCTTGAGTGGGTGGATTTACCATTGCAATGAAAAAAAAAACCCTTCTGTTACTGTAATAAGTGTTTACAGTGCAGTGTTAGGCAGCATAGCTGCAGTTGTCACTGTAGCCTTCTTGAAGTGTAGCCATACCCTTAGACTTGATGTCAAGCTCTTTGGTTTATGGCATTCCACAAATTTCAGGAAGGAGTATGGTGAATCAGGAGCAGCACTTGAGTCAAACTAATCCAGTTCTAGAGTGGCCACTAACTCATTCTGTTCCATCTCCATTTCTACTCTTCGACACGTTCTCTCCACAGATGTGGTGCTTTGCAAAGCAGAGACAACAAAGCTGACATTGCCCTGGTTCAATCTACTGTAGTCCCTTGCGACAAACCTAGCAGCGATGACATTTCCACATACATCTTTCCAGTCTGGCAAAATTACTGCCCTTCATTAAAGAAGTGAGCTGGATTGCCAGATATTAATTCTGGATAAAGCCCCTCAAAACTGGAGACTGGTACAGTAGGCAACACTGTTCATTATTCAGTGAAGAAGAACAGTCTGTTGGATTGACCTGATTTGCTCTGGGGAGAATGCCCTTTTTTGTCAATGCACTGTGGTCAACTATGGACATGTGTTCACTTGGTGTGTTTTGTGCATGGAGATCGCTGGGAGTTATATTCACGTGTTTATCTGCATCCCTTCCTCCCACATGTAGGCTGTAATTCTTGTACTGTATTTTGTGACAGGCATACTTTGACACTGATGTTGCTGCTCATAATGCTGAACAGCTTGCTGCTGATGTCCCTGTGTTATCTAACACCAACAGTCTGCCTAGCTGTGGCTCTGTCATGCCTGGTCCTGGTAACATGCCACTGCCACAGGTTTGTGAGCATTTGCATCTTGAATACCACCAGTCTGCTAATGTTGCCCTTCTTATGCTACGCTGTAATATGTCACTACTACAGGTTTTCTAAACAAGTGTAAAATTCTCTCCTCTTCACTGAGTCTTGGTCGAGCTGTGAGCAAAATGAGTTTCACACCATGTAAAGAGCTTTAGCATGGCCTACCCATCCAGCCTGTCTTGCTCATTTCCCTTCCTATCCCCCAAGTGGCATCCTAAGGAAAAAAGGGTCTCCTTCAACTGGAATAACCTTCCTGTCTTTACAAAATGTTGAAAAATTGAAACTTTCCAACCAGGCAAATTGTTTATTATATTGAAGAACTGTTCACGTCTTTGACTGACCTACTCTAATGTTCATCTGGAAAATACTACATAAGTCCTTTCAACTTGTGACATGAGGAATCTCAAAATTATTAGAAATTATCCACAATCGAGGCTGACTTGAGTTGTGCTTTCAGTGTTAAGTTTGACTGTGGTAATGACAAATGCTGTGTAATGCAGTCCTGGGATGTGTTTAAGAGTGCCTTAGTTGGGGTTATGTGTCTCTTCCTTTGATTTAGTCATGTGTTTCTTATGTTTTGCCCCACAGATACAAGATGTTGATGAGCCTAAAAATGCCTTGGATGAAAATAGGTGTGTCTTTGTTTAATAAAAAGTGCCTGTAATAGGTTCTTAAAGGGGCCAGTGAGTTGACATTGCTTGTAGAAATTATAGTGCATGCTGTCCAGGCCAGGGCAGTTCCAGAAATAGATCTCCCCTAAAAGAAGGCATTGTTTGTCTCTATTCTCAGATCCCTCTCATCAACAGAGAGTCTCCGCCAGCTATCCGAGCAGCTCAATGGCTTAGTCTCTCAGGTGCCTTTTTATTCTAGTTATCCTGTTAACTTTTTTAAAACTCAAAGCTCAGGGTGATGTGGAAGAAGTTAAGTAGCCAGGCTGGTAATGTTCTCTTTAATCCCAGAGTTGTTTGCAGACATCCCACTAAACAATAAGACAGTTGAACACTAAAAAGCAGAAACCATTGTTTTAAGAATGTGTAACTCGGCCAGTGGGAGGAAAACAAGAGTAGGATGCACTTTCAATTCAGCAGCAAATCTGGGGTACGTGGTCTGTATATTTCACCTAACACCATTTCTGCACATGCTGTGGGCAGAGGTCAACATATTTAACATAACTTTAACCAAACAAGTATGTGTGGTCATATCGCATTCCTACTGTTGTATAGCGCCTTGATAAACTGCAACTGAAAGGCACAATATTTATATTGTGCTGTTGGGGGTATATTTGTTTATATACTTTATATTGCGCTTGTGCCCTTGAGAGAGAAGATTCAATTACTCTTTGTTTTTCTTGTAGTCCACATCTTATGTGAATGGAGAAAGTGCTGCCTCTTCCATAAACATGAAGGAGATGGAGGTAAAAAGTCAGTCTCTGATCTTATCATTCACTTGGATAATATCACTGCTGATCACCCAATGGAACCATCAGTGATTGTTATATTGAATCAGCTAATTAAAGATAGTGTGGTTTATAACCCTGACAGCCAAACTATACCCAACATTTGGAGCCAGACATCTGGCAGTTCCACCCTTTGATGGTGGAGCTATTAAGCATTTGTTCTGAATGCAGCCACTATTCCCAGTTAGTGTCTTTAAATGGGAGTGAGGCCTTTAGAGGAATGTATAGAACATATTGCCATACTTGTTAAAAGTGAAGTATATTTGGGGGACTTATACTAGATCAAAACTGTGATATTAATTTATTTTCTGTACTTTGTCTCCCTTTTTCCCCTTCTCCTCTGCCCTCTCCTTCTCCTTCTGTCTGCATGCGCCCATCAGACACGTTACCAGGAGCTGGCAGTAGCCCTAGATTCCAGCAATCTAACTAACAAACAGCTCAGTACAAAGCTAGAGGAATTGGTAAGAAACAATCCAACCAACTAGTTTGACATTGTCCTTACTACTCCTCCATGGTTTCTGGATGTCTATGAGATTATGTATCAGAGGGGTAGCCGTGTTAGTCTGGATCTGTAGCAGCAACGAAGGGTCCTGTGGCACCTTATAGACTAACAGAAAAGTTTAGAGCATGAGCTTTCGTGAGTTAACTCACTTCTTCAGATGCTCTGAAGTTAACTCACTTTTAACTCACGAAAGCTCATGCTCTAAACTTTTCTGTTAGTCTATAAGGTGCCACAGGACCCTTCGTTGCTGCTATGAGATTATGGATTCTTTTACAGTGCCATAAGGGAAGCTGTTCCCACAGCATTATATGGAGAACAAAGTAGACTTTATGGAAACACCCATTCAGAGGATTAAAAAGTCAAAAGATGTCTCCTGAATTTACTGGCTTGTTTAAGGCATATGAAATATAGTCATGGGATTTTACAAAACTGTACTTTGCCCTGGATGATTAGCATTGTGATAAAGCAACTAATACTGGGCCTGATCTGCATCCAGTTAATTCAGTGAGAGCAGGAGCAGGCCCAGTGATAGCAACATTAAAATCTGTTTTTTTCTAGTGGAACTTACTGTTCCAGCTTTGTCTACAGAGTGGTAGTAATGGGGTCAGGAGTGAGCACAGGAATTGATGTCTGATCATCTTCTCTGCATCTGTGGCACTATGAATGAATCACTTTGTCCTGTAGTCTGCATGGATGGTGCTGCTGCATTTTAGCCTGTTGCTTTAACACAGCAAGCAACACAACTGCAAAGGATTGGCTTCAGTCTGAAAGGAGTCTTGCTTGGTTTGAAATGCCTCCCCGCCCCAGCACCCCCACCTCCTGTGTTTCATTTCCCCCACTTTCCTTTCTGCAGTTCAGGATGCTCCCTAACACATCCCATTGCCCCTTTTGTTTTGCTGCATTGTTTTCTCCTTGTATCCATTTTTTTTCTCTTGTATTATGGAGGCTGAGTGGCAGTGGCACCTGATGTCAGAGTGGCCCACCAGTGAGTCTCCCTACTTCCACACAAGCATAGGAAGCGGTCTCTTGCTTAGAATTACACAAGGCCTATCCTGCATTCCTGGATTTGCACTGCACTGATTCTGTTGGGATCAAAGCCTCCAGTATATTGTCCTTCTACACAATCATCCTCCTAAAACGCATAATGAGCAGGATTACATGCACGGCCTAGGCAAAGCTGGTGTCAGTAACTCCTGTGGAGAAGAGAGTTCCTGTTTGCTATTGATAGCAAGCAACACTTCCCAACATATCACAGTTTTATGGGTGGCCTATGGCTGCTAGTATAGTGTGGTACAGAATCTCTGCTCACTTTCTCTGTCCTATGCCCATACATTCAAAACCTAGTACTGTTTTTCTCCTTAAACCTCCAACTACCTTTCCAGAGAAACGAGAACAGGTTGGGACATTATTGTGTATATGCTGGCTCTTTCTCCACGTTTTGTTCTTAGTTCTCTCATCCAAGCCACATGGATAGGGGACCCCTGTGCACTAGCAGAGCTACATGGGCTTAAATGAGGGACTGCAACACATGGTAGAAAAGTCTCTCTTTATGCAGGCTCGGGGTTTTAACTTATTGTGAGTGTAGTGTCTAAAGACACGTCTGAGGGAAGGGAGGAGAGAATGTGGTTCCTTTTATAGGATTCTGATGTATCGTTAATGTTATACCGTATAAAGTACTACAAAGATAAACACCTTCAAATTTAGGATGCAGATTTAACAGGTGGTATTGAGATCAAATGGAAGCATCTTGGATTTTATTACCTCAGAAGTTTTAGTGTGGAACAGGATTGTTTCTGTTGAAGACTGAAGGACATACATTGAGCTGGCTAATACAGGTGACCACAAGCTGTGACCCCAGAATCTCTAGGTTTACTAGTTGACGTGTGCTTTCTTTGTAGAAAATGCCTAAAAGATTTAACAGAACTCGAGTTTGCAATAGCTAGCTATGTCTGTCTTATGTCTTTGGTTAAGACCGAAAACAAATTTACTGATCTCATCAGTAAGAGAGTGATTGTTCGTACTGATGCATTGAATTTGTTCTTCCTGCAGAAACAGCAGAACCAAGAGGCTGTGAATCAGCTGGAGAAGGTAAAATACCTCCCACAAGTCCTCATCTTAGGTGCAGTGGATGTTTTGCTCCCCAAGAGGAGCACATATTTGTGATACACTGTGGCACAGATGCGTGTAATGCAACCTTATGTTGAGTAAAGTGTGTGAAGATAGCATTATGTAATTTTATAGAGTATGCTGAGAAGTCCTTCTGCACTCCATCCTGTCTGATTAGAATGCTAACACATAGCTTTCCTTAGACAAATGTAATTATCGGGTATAGCTGACATACTGGAAAATACAAAGAAAAAGTATCCGTTCCAAACTGCTGCAAATATATCATGTGTGAATGTGGCACTAACACTCCCCTCCCAATGGTAACATTTAATATAGTTTTAAAATTTCTCCTTACCATTGTTGTTATCATAGTAATCATAGGCTTAGAAAGGACTGCAAAGGTCATCTAGTCTAACCCCTATTAACTTATTTTAAAGGAGATGCAACCCTTATCTTGAATAAGTGTTTTTTTTATATGAAATGTTACCAGCCTCCACTGGTAACTGATATTTTGTCTATAACTTGCACCTTATTTTTCCTTTTCCAAGATGGTATGAACAAAAGAGCTTATTTTATTCATAACTAAAGTTCTTCTTACTGAGAAACACCTCCAGGTAGTTTAGACCGAAAATGAAGATTTTTGTCCTTTTAAAAACAAACAAACAAGCAAACTAATGTTAAAATGAAATTTTATGGAATTTCAAAGCAATTAAGTTGAAAGCTATGTTTAGATTTTAACATTTCCCTGTGACTTGCAATCCAGACACTCCAGCATTGAGCTTTGCACAAAATAGTATGGGGGAAGGGCATAATATGGTGGTGGTTAGCCTCTGACAGGCTGCTGCCACAGTATTTACCTGTGCCTCAGCAGATATGTGCATTTGCATCTCCCTTTGGCCGCAGATCACTGTTCATGGCCAATGGGAGCCGCAAGAAGTGGTGCAGACCAGAAAACTGCTTCCTGCAGCTCTTACTGGCTGGGAACAGCAATCTGCAGCCAATAGGAGCTGCAATTGCCTGTGCCTTTGGAGGCACAGGTAAATATAGTGGCAGTGGCCCGCCAAAGGCTAACCGTGGCAAACTGGATTCATCCTCTGGGGCCATATTTGCCCACCACTGAAACAGCACAAAGAAAAGAGCCTAATCTATTGGTTTTTTTTTACCCAGGCTGAGTAAAGTGCAAAATTTAATACAAGGTTTAATTGGTGAACTGCAAATTAGGTCTTTAAAATGTTTTGTGTCAATTGGATATTAGTATTATTATTACCGCAAGAAACATGGGTTACAATTGTATTTTTTTTAACATTATTCTGCAAATTTTCTTGTTGTTTTTTGTTAATGTGCATGGTTTCTTTACATAGGAAAAGAAGGGGTTTGAACAGAAGTTTGCCAGGGAACAAGGAGCTTTGAGGGAACAGCTACAGGTAAGAGCGAACTTTTCCATATGTCATATTATCTGATCTTCATTTGGCTTCTTTCTGCACTTCCTAACACTGGGATGTTCTTCCTTCTGAAATCCATCTATTCATCCAGCCATTCAGGAAAGTTATTTCATCAACCAGACTTTGGACTCACGTTACGGAATTCCACTAATTTTCCTGCCTTTATAATTATCTTTCTGTGACTGCTAGGGAGATGTAGTTGCAAGCACAGACGTCTTACATCAAGCTGTTCTTATCTTTTCCCAAAGGTTCATATCCAGACAATTGGAATCCTAGTTTCTGAGAAATCTGAATTGCAGACAGCGCTCGCACATACACAACAAGCTGCCCGGCAGAAAGCAGGTAAATCAGTTTTGAGTATTCAGCTGAGGTTATTAGAACAAACCAAAGATCTTAGGGCATGAGTACTGTATTCACTAGCAGGCTGCCTATAACACTCAGTGGCTGTGTCTACACTAGCCCAAAACTTCGAAATGGCCATGCAAATGGCCATTTCGAAGTTTGCTAATGAAGCGCTGAAATATATATTCAGCGCTTCATTAGCATGCGGACAGCCGCGGCACGTTGAAATTGATGCGGCTTGTCCCAGCGGGGCTCCTTTTCGAAAGGACCCTGCCTACTTCGAAGTCCCCTTATTCCCATCTGCTCATAGGAATAAGGGGACTTCGAAGTAGGTGGGGTCCTTTCAAAAAGGAGCCCCGTCAGGACGAGCCACGCGGCGGCGAGGCGCGTCAATTTCAAAGTGCCACGCCCGCCCGCATGCTAATGAAGTGCTGAATATGTATTTCAGCGCTTCATTAGTAAACTTCGAAATGGCCATTTCGAGGTTTTGGGCTAGTGTAGACATGGCCAGTGATGACTTATTGATAAGTATTTTGTCACAATTATCGTCCCTGTCATCCAAGCAATCCCCAGAATCAGACTACATTGATTCCAGAAGAAGCATGTTTCTTTTGTATGTTGTTAAAGTCCTGCTATGACTGTTAGATACTGGTGATTATCCAGGTTGTCATTTTCTTACTGTCCTATTGACTACTTCTCAGCTAAACATCTCAGCTGTAAAGAGAAGGTAAGTTTTCATAGATGTTTCATTCTCAGTTGAACTTCAGCAATTTTCTGTGTCATAAAAAGTAATAAGCACATAGTGCTTTTTTCATCTGCAGGCAAAGGGGATATTATCCCATTTCACAGATGAGGAAGCTGAAGGACAGAGAGGTTAATTTGCTGAAGATCAGACAGGAGTCAGAGGCAGGGAGAGAAGAGAACCCAACTCTGTTGACTTCCAGATCTCAACCTAATGAGCCATGCAACCTTCCTTAAAGGGAGGGAAGGTTTTAAGAATTTGTGGGCTGAGTAGAAAGTGTTGTTCAGCCAGTTCTGTAAAACTGTTTGCAGCTTTGCCCCACCTAAATCTGTTTTGACTTGTTCAGGAGAAGCTGAAGACCTTGCTACACGGTTACAGTCATCTCGCCAGAGGGTATCTGAGCTGGAACGTACTCTATCCTCCATTTCTACGCAGCAGAAACAGTTGGAGAAAGTAAGAATTACCTCCATTTACACTTAGGAAAAAGCACAAATGTTAATTTTTCACTAAACTGCTGCATCCGTAGCAGACCCATCTTTGAGAATAGGGAGGTACAAGCCCTGTAACCAAAGTTCTATCTGATCAAGGCAGACTTTTTTTTCAGTTTTTGCAACCACTAAATTTTGGTTGCAGCTTCTGTCTTCAGAGCTGGCACCTTGCTTGATCAGTCTTGCCAAATCAAAACAATGAAAGCCCAGCCATGGGCTCTGCCCAGGAGTTTCTCCATCAACGAGACACTTTAGTATTGATGCTAATCCAGAAGCTTGCAACGCAACTTCATGGCTGGTTAATGGTGTCAGTTTTGAAAAGACTGCACAGATGAATTCCTGGCACATTTGTGCGAAGTTTGATGTGGTGACAGGCTTACTTCCAATGCTGGCTGTAGACTGCTATGAGGTTCCAGGCAGATCCATTGTGAGATTCCTGCCATAGTAGTGCTGTACATAAGAGGCCTTGGCCTTCTTTGTTCCATGTTAGCTGATCTGCAGAAGGCTGAGAATAGTTGGTGTCATACTTTCTTTGTTGGTCAGACTTGGGGGTTGATTCATATGTATTTTCCTCTTTTTCTAGCATAATAGAGAGGTAGTGAAGGAGCGAGACAGCCTGAAACTGGATCTGTACAAACAAAGGTCAGTTCTACTCCGTATGTTACTGCAGGGTCAGTACAGTTGAACCCTGTGACGGTTGCCCTCCTATGCCTAGACCAGTGCTTTGCAACTGGTGTGCTGCAAAGCAGTGCTTAGTGTGCCTCGGAGCTACACACCAGAAGTGCTGTTTGCCAACTCTGCATATGTGCCCCACCACTTAGCAAGCGAAGTGCTTGGTGGCAGCAGCTCTGATGATTCGCTGGCATTGAGTTAGAATGTGGGGGGAGGCACTGGCTCTGGGGGAGTGGAGGGGTGTTGGGTTATTGCAGGAAGCTGGGGGTGTCTGGTTCTGGAGGAGGAGGGGAGGGGGATTGGGTTAGAGTGGGGGGCTGGGGTCCCTTGCTCTGGGGTAGAGGATTGGGTTATATATATTGGGTGTACTGTGAAATTAAAATGAATGCTGAAGTGTGTCATGAGGTGATAGAGGTTGCTGAGCACTGGCCTAGACTACAAAGTGCCTCTTGCAGTGCATGGCCAGTCCTCCTTGCAGTCACCAGAAGGACCATTTTGTAAACTTACCTCATTACTAATAAAGAACGAGTGGCAGAAGTAAGGATTATTGCTAATTTACTTCTGTATCCCAGCAAAGGCAGTGAGGAACTCAAGCAGCAGAACTCAGAACTGTCAGAAAAGCTGCACTCCCTGGTCTCTGAGAACTCAGCCATGAAACTGGAGATGGAGGATTTGCATAAGAAACTGGAAATGGCTGAGCTGATGATTCAACAGGTGACTGCAATATTATTGTGAGGCACATCTAAAGGGAATGTGGGAAAGGGGATCATAGGTCAAAAGAGAATTGACCATGGAGTAGCTTTTATCCAGTCCAGTCTACCAAGAAGCACATGGTGCTTCACAGAGACAACTTCTAAGTGAATTTCAAGATTTGTGGAGAACGGGAGCCTATTCTCTGAGGAGTTTGGAGTCTTGGCAATTCTGAGATACCATGACATCCCAGGGATTGGATTAGCATCTTTGCTTCAGAAAGTTTTTATTAAGGCTGGAAGAGACCAGTCAGTCAATTTGTCTCATGTCCAGTGAACATAGGCAAGGGAACACTTTCTGGTTACTGTTGTATTGGACAGTATTGTTGGATTGAAACCTTTCAAACAGGTTGAAAAGAGACGCTTCCCCGTAAGATACCAACTGCTGCTATCTCCTTCATACAGTAAATCTATTTATTACATAGGACAGGACCCCCCATGTTGTCCTGTTTCTAAACAGTCAGAGAGGTAGCAGTGTTAGTCTGTGTCTGCACAAAACAAAAAAGCAAAAAAGAAGTCCTGTAGCACTTTAAACACGAACAGTGTAATTTATTAGGTGATGAGCTTTCATGGGACAGACTGACCTTCTTCAGAATATTTGGGAATTCTTCAGAGTTTTCCAGATCTGAAGAGTGGGTCTGTCCCTCAAAAGCTTATCACTTAATAGATTATATTGTCAGTCTTCAAAATGCTACAGGACTGCTTTTTATTTTGTGTTCTAAACAGTCACTCATATCAACCCATCAGTTTTATATAAACCTGTATTAAACTAGAGCAAGGAGAAGTTACCACATGGATCATGTCACAGATTGCAGTCAAATAGAAGAGGTGAAAAAACAGGGGTCTCAGACTCATGGCCCAAGTGGTTCCAGAATCCAGCTCCCATGCAGTTGCCACCACATGAGTCCCTGTGGTCCAGGACAGTGTGGGTTAGGGTTGCACCCCTTTCCATAAGCACCCTCTTGTGAATGATGCAGCCTGGGAGATGGCAGTGGAGCAGGCTGCAGTGTCTTTCCCCCAGCTCCTGTTCCTGAGGTGAGTGGGTGTGGGGGTATGTGTGTTTGGGTGGAGATGGGAGGAGAGCGGCAGCCCCTGCGGCCATCTCCAGCCTGCCCAGGAAACTGTGGGCTAACCCGAGTATGGGAGACTGTCCTGTCTGTAGGATGGTTGGGATGACCACTGCTGGGTCTCCACCAAAACACAGGATGGCTGCTCCAGACGTTTCTGTGGATGGGAGAGCTCTGCACACACTTCCAGACCACAGGGATGTGTTGGCAGTGGTGTGGAGCTAGTAGCTGGAAGCCACTCTTGCCCCACTGCACTGCTGATAGTGGCAGCAGGGACTCCTGGGGAAAGAGGGTGTTTTAAATTGCTTGAAGTTGGCAAAATGGGCATGGGGATGTATGGGATGGATCCCATGGGCCAGTGAAGTGAGCTTGTGAGTGCAGAGTGGGTGATGATGGGGTGGGGGGAAGGGAGAAGGGGAGAGTGGAGAGCCTCCTGCCCAAAGCCCTGCCAGAGGGGGGTTTCCCATTGGCCAGCTAGGAGGATTTGAGGCTGCACTGGCCCTAAGGTACATTGAGTTTGAGCCCCCTTATGTAACAGAAACAATGGAATGCAGACATTTGCCATAACTTGTTTGATATTCCTGGCAGTTTTCAAGTCAGTCAGGGATTCTGGATGCAAACCAGCAGTTGCAGATGGCATTGGAAGAGCGGGCAAACCTGGAAACACAGATTACTCAGGTGAGAGAGCATATGGAATGTGTTAAGGTTCCATATTGCAACTTTTATGAGGAAATGTGTCTAGCAGTGCAGAACAGTGTGAGACTCTGTACTAATACTGGTCTCCTCCAGCTGTACTCTTTGAGCAATAATGCTCCAGTTTCCTCTGTCATCCTGAGCAGCTGTCAGAGTCGCTTCGCCAGCTCCGGGTTGAAAGGGACCAGTATGTGGAGAAGCTGAAGGAGGAGGGCACTATCTGGCAGCAGCGAATCCAGCAGCTGTCTGAGCAGGTAAAAACAGCAGCATCTTCAGTGGTGGATGTGGAGATGTTATTGCTAATGACACCGAGGGGCCTGGTAGGCTAACTCACTGGTTTGACTCCTCCCTTTCTGGGACCATACAGGTCCATACGCTGATGGAGGAAAAGGAGAAGAATGTGACCCAGATTCAGGAGCTGGAAGCCAGTATTGCAGAGCTGCTAAGCAAGTCAGGTAGGCTGAATCAGAGCTTAGCATTACTGGGCACCAGCAGGCTAAAGTGAGGCTTCCCATCCCGTTGTGTAAACTTTCTGAACAGCATGGGCAGTAGGTCTTATATCCCCAAACAAAAAGAACAGCTAGGAAGGGCTACTAAGAATTTACTGGCCTACTGCCTGTCAAGCAAGACCTTATCAAACCATCACCCAGCCGTGTCTGCCTGTTCTTTTCCATCTGATCAAACCTCCAGCTCCCATGGTCCAGTGAAGAGGAAGGAGAGCTCTGGTTCCTCTTTGCTGTCCCTAACACCCAGCCGGGGTAGAGAAGACCTTCTGAGTGGGGAACTAAGAGAAATAACAGGCCACAGTTTGCAGCTGTGTGCTTTCTCATTATTCTCTTCCTAGGAGCTATCTGCTCCAAGAGGCAGGCGGTGGATAGTGTTATCAGTGATGCTGTCTTTGATGGAGGGGGTAAATGTTGTGTTGGCTGAGGGAAGGGTTTTCTACCTCCTAATCTATTGTGAGTGGTGCAGACTTCCAACCCAACTGATTGTGACTCCATTTCCTTAGCTGATAAGCCTAATGATAGTGAGCCTGCTGTGCCAGAAGGGCCCACAGAAGCTGAGCTCAGTCTGCAGGGAGAGGTCCAGAAGCTGCAGCAAGAGAAGGAAGAGATTCACAGGCAGTACCAGGCCCAGGTGCGGGATAACGAGCAGCTCAGTCACCTCAACCAGGAGCAGGAGGAGCGGCTGTTGGAGCTTGAGAAAACTGTTCAGCGCTATAGTGAGGAGTCTGTGGACAGACAACAGATCTTGGAGAACATGCAGAGCGACAAGGCCACCATCAGCCGAGCTCTCAGCCAAAATCGGGAGCTGAAGGAGCAGCTGGCTGAACTGCAGAACGGGTTTGTCAAACTGGTATGTCTCTCTGGGACACACACAGCCTTTGAACTGCAAAGTACAATCATAGTGCAGCATGAGCAGCAATTCTAATGTCCTGGCAGAAGCATTGTCCTTACCTTGCCTTCTGGCACTTTGATTGTTGCAGCTCTAGCATTAGCCCATAGTGCGATAGTAGATCCCCGGTGCTCTGACTCCCTAGTGAACTTCCAGGGGGTTGTCCAATAGCTCTGCTTGTCTGAAGGGGGTTTTCTTCTTTTCTTCCCTTGCACTCCACACCCCCAACTCCACTGCTTTCTCTGTTAGTATTTCTTCTGGCTCTTTGGCCTCGTTGGTCAACTTGTTTGTCTCCTGCCTATCACCCAGGAAGAGGTTCCTCCCAGCTTCTTTCACCTCTTCCACTGGTTATCAGTAATACTCTTCTTGCCCCTGATTCCTTTTGCTGGTGTCATGCCTTTCATTACAGCAGTAGGAAGTTCTCAGATATCTTCTGGGCTTCCCACAGTCATGCTCTGCTGTGTCTTTGCCCTCATGTTCTTGTATTTTCTCTCTAGCAATGCACTCTCTTCAGTCCGCTCTGAACTCCTTCTTTTGTCTCCTCACCCTCATTGCTTTTATGCCACCACCATGCTTGGGGAGTCAGAGGTGATGTCATCCGCTAAACCCCTTTTCTCTTATGGCACCTCTCCTCTTTTGTTCCTCATGCTATTGTTCCCTCTCTCTCGGTCAAGCTCTTATCCTTATTTTGTGTTCCTCTGTTCCAATTAGATTGACTGTTCAGGGCAGAGATGTTGGCCCAAATACAGCTACTTATATGCCAGGACTGCAATACCCACCCATTTCTAAGGGAGTTGCACCACATTAAGCTAGCACTGAGTATGGTCTGGTGACTTGGCTTGTAAAGTGCTGTGTACATGTGCTGATGATTTGGGGGAGTTTCCTGGTTACAGTGGCTCTGCATCATTTCAGACAAATGAGAACATGGAGGTGACAAGTGCCTTGCAGTCGGAGCAGCATGTGAAGAAGGAATTGGCCAAGAAGATTGGGCAGCTACAGGAGAAGCTGGCTGAGCTCAAAGAGATGGTAATGCACTGCAGTGCAGCAGCAGGGTGAAATAGGTTCCAGGTTCTGAAGGAAAACAGCCTTTGATGTAAAGGTGGAAATTGTTCATTTTCACATCAGTCTGGGAGGGAGCCAGTCTTCACCACTACTTTGTTTGCACTCTGCTCTGGAAATCGGGCATTTCTTAGGCTAGTTAGAATTTAGTAGAGTGAAGTGCCCCCTTCCAGCTTATTCAAGGGCTGAAACTGATGTTTGTTTCATAGCTGGAGCAAGAAAAGATCTTGTACCAATTTACAAGAGGATTGAAGCTGCTTTATTTCCCTTGCTGAAAAGGAGGGTGGTCCTGTATGATTTGTGCACTGAAAGGATGAGGATATATAGGGGAATGTACCACTGTAGGCATAGTCTTCAGCTGTTTGTGAAGAGCTGGAGCTTTTGTGGTGGGTTGATTTTTGCTCTTGTCAGGTGGAACTGAAAACACAGGAGGCACAGAGCCTGCAGGAGCAGCGGGATCAATACTACAGCCACTTGCAACAGTATATTGTGGCATACCAGCAGCTGGCCACTGAGAAGGAGGAGCTGCACAAACAGTACCTGCTTCAGACACAGCTCATGGACCGTCTGCAGCATGAAGAAGTGCAAGGCAAAGTGACAGTGGAAATGCACCTGAAAGAGCTGCAGCAAACCAAGGTAATAGGGTTAGGATGGTGCTGAAGGATGGTAAACAGGACTCTCTGTATATTGTACTTTCTGCATTACCTTGAGCGGGTGCCAGAGTTTCCTGCATTACAGACAGGATAACAGCTTGTGGTCAGACAATACCACTTTTCTGTTGCTGGTGAAAATATAGGGAAGCTAGTTTAGTTGGTGCAGGTCTCAAGTGTGTGGGGGCCATCCAGCCTCTCCACTGACTTTTCTGCTTCTCTTACAGGAAAGCCTGGCAGCCATAGCAAAAGAAAATGGAGAGCTGCAGGCCCAGATCATTCAGTTAGCAGCAGAGTTGGATGACAGAGTGGTGCACCGAGTGGAAGGTAATGACAGTTAATCTTTAGGTGGAATCTTGGGCTGGATTTCACAACTTAGGGTTACATCTACTTTGCATGTTTCCTGCCTGTGATAGGAGATGGAGTGGAGAATGAAAAGATGGTAGAAGAAACTGTGAAATTGTCACTTATGATCCCAGAGGATTTTGAAAGCCGTGAAGAAATGGTGAGTCCCTAGTGTGCAGTGAAGCTTCTTTCTTCCACTTACGCATAGTTGCCCAGAAAGAGAGCAAGTCACACTCCCCTAGCAGGGAGCCTCGTGCATATGATAGTCACCTGCTGATGCAATGAGCGTGCACGTGCACACTTAGTAAGAGGCAGAATCAAGGCTTTGTGTGCACTACAGCCGAAGGCACCCAGGATTCTGCAGCACTATAGTGTGGTGGACTGGAATCCATTGGTAGCTTCCATTAAATAAGAAGTAGCTCAGTAGCTCCTGTCTTGTCTGATTTGATTCAATGTCCCTTCGTTTGGGAGGTAGGTTGGGGGTTGGGATTGGCACATCTACTCGCTGTTTTTGCTAGAATGATCATCAGTGAAAACAGATGAGTGTACATATGTTATCTTGGGGTTCAGATATCGCCCATGGAGGAGAATTGGACAGTTCCTACCTCTTGGGCTATCTGCTGCTTCCACTTACTCTCATCACATTTTTCAGACTTTATTTTCAAAGTTGGGAAGGCCAAGATCATAACTCTTTAAAATGAAATCTGAGGGTTGGAGCCCAGTTCTGCAGTAAGGAATGGATTCTACAGTAAGTTCTGCAACTGCAGAATTGTGGAATATACAGGGCCCTGGGCTAGGTCTAATGCAGAGGACTAAGAATAAGTCCCCTTGAATTCAGATCTCAGCTAGAATGCTGACTCATTATAGGCCGTTTTCTCTCCCTGAAAATAGGGATAACCCACCTAGCTCATAGAGATACTGGAGGTTAATTGGATAGTAGAGCTCAGTAAATGAAAAGCACTGACGTGTGGTATCTGTAATTGCTTCTTAGGTCACTTTCTTGACATCTGCTGTGTCCCAAGTGGAGAAGGAGAGAGAAGAGACGAGACGGCAGCTGTCAGAGCAGAAACGACAATGTAGCGGTCTCCTGCAGCAAATCGCAGCTCTGAGGCAGGAGCAGCAACATTATGTCACAGGTGGAGGTAAAGCTGTGGGCTGTCTGTGTGGGAGGGAGAGTGTACCAGAAAGGGCCACACTTGGTGGGAGCATGAACTAGAGTATGCATGTGCCTCTCCTCACGTGACTTGCATTTTTCGGCAGGCTGTGGACACTGACTCTACATGTGTCCTTTTCAGGTTACACTACAGATACTGTCCCAGTGGAGGTTCATGAGGCTTTAAAAACTGCTATGGAGAAACTACAGGTGAGCAGCTGAGCCTCCTGCTGGGCTCTGGAGCCTGGCATCGGGTGTCCCATGTAGCAGACCAAGGCTGGGTTTCAAGGGAATCAATAGCAAGTTTGGGTTCTGTGACACAACTGCCTCCTTCCCCAGGTTTCCTGTAAGTGGCTTATCATTTTGATATCTAATCTTTGAATGTTCATCTTATTGCGTGCAATAGTTCAACCCCAAAGAGGATGGGTGTAGGGGACAGAGTTTGGTCCTTGATCTTTTTCTGAAGCAGTAATGGTAGGGCAGGCTCCACACTGGTCTCCTAAGTGCAGGTGAATGACAAACTGCTTCTAGAGGCTCAGCATTCTTGAAGCTATCAGTGCCTGAGAAGTTGTGCTGTTGTGGTGGGGGAAAGTTTAAAGGATTCCTTATCCCTGTGGTGTCACTTTCTGCAGCTGTTTCCTCCTCATCCTCTATCCACCAAAGCAGCCCAGCTCTCGCACAGAGAGAAATGGGAAGGAAAGAACAGTATTGCTTACTAAGCCCAAACTGACCTGGGAGGTGCTCACTCAGGGCACTGTTGATTCTCTTATGTGTTCCCTGTACACTTATTTGCTGATGTTGGCTGTGTTCAGTCTCGCTTCACAGACCTGATGTATGAGAAGGCTGACCTGAAGGATAGAGTGGAGGAGCTGGAGCATCGTTGCATACAGCTGTCTGGGGAAACCGACACAATTGGTAAGATTAGCCAGCATGAGAGTAACTAGGTGACCTCTTCACAGACTGCCCTAGGGTGTCATCTCAGGGAGCTGGTACTACAGGAGCCTCTTTAACTGCTAATGGAGCCTGATCATTTCAGTGCACTAACCAGATTTCTACTGCTAGGCCTTTAGGTGCCCTAAAATTATCCTGCTGGGTAAGAGACTTGCAGTCTGTCAACTGGATTCAAAGACCTCCAAGATCATTCACCCATTGATATAAAGTTCAAACAGAGAGAGGGAGCTTTATAATATTGTAAATTCTTGGTGCGTTGCCTGTGCCTTACGCTTTTCTCCTGTGTTCCAGGGGAGTATATTGCCTTGTATCAGAGTCAGAGGGCTATCCTAAAACAACGGCACTGGGAGAAAGAGGAGTACATCAGCCGGCTGGCTCAGGATAAGGAAGAGATGAAGGTGAGGTATCCATCCTATCAAAAGAGTACTTGCACCATGGATAAGAAGCCAAGAAGCACAAGTGGAGTGTTTGCGTATACGCACATGTACACAAAAGCTGATTTCAGCAGAATGGCAGACATCAAGAGTACATATGCAATACAAACTTTTCTGTAAAACTGCTCGCTTTCTGAATTGAGACCTGCAGCATTAGCTGCTGTTCAGCTGTTGGTCTCTCCTAAGAAGACAGTCTTGTTGTGCCAAATTCACTGCTGATTTTGTGATGTACTGGACAGCAAGCCTATTTCCAAATTGCCCAAAACCATGCCTGAAAATCTATGCATCTGTCAAGATGATGGACGTGCTCAGTTAAATGTAAACCCACCAATAGTAAAAAGCAGCTAGGAATTCTGATGGAGAAACTGCCTTTACGTGGAGGGTCTGATCTGGTCTTGTGTGGTTGACCTGGAAATACTGGCAAGCTGTCTAGCAAGGTGGGAGCATTGTGGTAGAGCAGGTTGTGTGTATTGTCTATGGCCACAAGGAGGACGTGCTCATTCCATGGGTTTTGTTTTATTTGCTTATTTGCTGTAGATGAAGTTGTTGGAGCTCCAGGAATTGGTGATGCGTTTGGTTGGGGAAAGGAACGAATGGTACAGCAAGTATTTGGCAGCTGCTCAGAACCCAGACCTGCAAGTAAGTCAAGAAAGTAGAAGTGCCATTGCTGAGAGGCGCATTGAACTGAATGCTACGGATGGCGAAGGTGAGCAACAAATACCCTGTGCAGCAAAGTGGTAGCCATAATTCCTACTGGGTAACAGGGAACTTGACTGCTTGCTGTTAGGTTGGGAATAGTAACCTGCCTTGTCTTTTGTTCTTTGCAGGACTGCGAGAAGTGAGTTTAGCAGATGATCCAGAACAGGAGGCTGCAGTTCTTCAATCCCACGTATATAGTGATAGCAAAGGTTCCCAACCCAATCCAGAGGATCCCACTGCTAAGCAAATCATGCAGCTTCTGAGAGAAATCCAGAACCCTCAGGAGAGGCTGGGCTCTCTGTTGGAAAACCCCTGCATTCCTTTCTTCTATCGTGCTGATGAGAATGATGAGGTCAAGATCATGGTGGTTTAAATGGCATTAGAAACCTGACTTGAAGGAATTTTCTGTGAGCCTGTTGAGTATCCATCTTGCTTAAACTCACCATGGATCTCTGTCCAGCGTCCGCATTCGGGACAGATTCCCTCTTCGTGGGAAAAGAGGGATTGCATCAGAGAAAAACTCAAGCATCAGACCACATCATCTTTCCCTTTTCTTGCTACTCCTGTAACTTGGCACATTTTGAGTACAGACTCTGACTTGAAGTAATCATGCGAGGCAATCAGTAGTGCTGCCTCAGCCTGGCCCACATGAAAGTGACAGGACTTCTTCCTGTCACAGTAACTTGAATACTTATTTCCTCGTTCTCTGACGGGACTTGCTACAGGCAGCTAGCTTCTCAGTAGTGATTGGCTTCTGACTGTGGCAACAGCCATGATTGATATTTCCCCATCTCCTCCCTAAAGGACTCCTGAAGTAACTTACTCTGGATTCTGAATGATTACTTGTATGTTTCACACCATGTATCTTAAACCTTCCATTTTTCTCTCCAGCTTGTCTCCTTGCACTGTATCTGTTACCAACCAACTATATTAGTCTCAAACAGCCAATTGATACAGGCGTCCTGCCTGCCTTCTTAGGCAGCACTACAGAAACTTTTATTCACATTTGGAGTTGGGGAGTGCCCAGGGCTTGCCTTCTGAGTCCTCTTGGAAAAGATGCTTTGGTTACTTGACATAATCTTTATGTGGCTGGTTGAAGGTGGGATGGAAATGTAACTGCACTTTGAAGGATGATGTTTCACCTTGTTTGTCTGAAAATTTTATTTATTTAAAAAAGGGAGAAATAAGTAAAAGCAAATCACTTAATAAACGTGCTTTGTTTTGAATTTCTGAACTCCAGAATTCTAGTTTCCCCCATCTCTTGGATTCCTTTTTCTCCCTATATCCATACAAGGGCAAAGCTTCCACCAGTTGAGTGCGCTAGGGATCTCCTGGGCTGACCTTAGTCTGCCCCCAGTAATTCCAGACACACATGCAAGAGATGGAGCAGTCACTGGGAAACACTTCAAAGTTGCAGAACTGACTGAGGAGAAAACAAGGTGACAAACATTTTGAGTTGAATGTTTGTGCTGAGAGAATCAGTTCCCTGAGCTAGCAGCAAAGAAAGTGGAATGTGATGAATGGAGCAACTTGCTGAAAGACACTAAAGATGGTGTGTACGGGGCTCAGCTACCATGGGTTACCCTCTCCAACTGCTGGCAGAGAAGAATAACACCAGAGTGTCTGAAAATTACATACAGGTTTAAAATCTAGAACTTGTTGCCTGCTGTGTGAGGGCTGAGTAGTGCCTGTGGCAGGTCCCTGAAGAGAACTTTCTAAAGTGTGTGTGTTTCAAGGAGACCTAATTTACATAAAGTTGTACAATGCAAGACAAATTCCAGGTTCATGACTTAGACGCACATGCACATGCACATGCTTATGCTTATGCTCGACTCCCATTAGTACCATCCTTCTGGAAAAGAGAGGCTCTGGCAAATAGAGGCTATCTTGGTTTATGACTTGACTTAGTTAAATTCTTCTGGAGGTCCTTTCTATAATCAGTTCTATCTTATTATGATCAAGCCTTTTTTTAACCTGCTATAGGGAACAGGTGTTCCCCAACGAAAAGCACATTACGTTTGATATTTTTAAACTAATTTAAACTTTTAGTGGGGAAAGAGGTTCTATGGAATAAAATCAATGCACTCCTCTGAAATTCAAACAGCTGAATGTTAGCCTATTTGGGGGAGAATAGAAACTGTTTTTATGTTCTTTCATTTGAACAGCTCTGGTATTGACTGTCAGTGTTATGAGCAGAGTGCACTGGTAGAGACATTCTTCAGGGCACTAGCAAGGTGGGCCTATGAGCTCCTTTTTGCACGAGTTTGTGTACATAGTGTATCTGTGTAACATTTTGTATATTCCTTAAATAAAGAATATGGCCCCTTGCAGCATTTTTGCCTGCTGGGGTTGCTCATAACCTGTATTATAAAAATGATCTAAATGCAGTGGGGGGAAGAGTTGTGATTTAATACAAAGCATTGTTGTTATAAATATTTATTGGGTGTTCTATTCCAGCAATGTGAAAGAAAACACTGCTGGAGAAATTTTGCTCTCTGCTGCAGGGGTGATTTAATCCTGTTATAAATTCTTTCTTTCTGAATAAACTTATTCAGGCAAACACTAACTGTGTTCACATTTTCTATTCAGATCACCTTGAAATTTGGCCAGGAAAATTAATAGTGAATTCTTTCTTTGAGAGAGAGATCTGGTCTGATCATAGGAAGTCACAGGTCTTATGCTGACTCCCTTCTTATTCAAGTTCTGGGCCTCCATCCCTTCAGCTATAGAAAATGGTGAAAATATCTCTCCCCATCAAACTGGGTTGATTAATGTTTTATAATGCCTTACATTTTCATTGTGCTTACTGTTATTACTGCAATTGCTTGTGCTACCTACAGTCTTCTGAATTGCTGTCAGTGTAGAGAAATTCCATGATGGATTCTGGCATGTCCTGATCTCTGGACTCCAGGAGATGCAGTCTAGTTACTAGAATCCATTATGGACTTAACCTTGCAAACTGTTAAACTCCTGAGGAGCATGGGATGCTCTGAGTTTCAGTGGGGCTGTAGATGCAACTGCACTTCTTTGGAAGTACTAACTTTGCAAGCTTGAGCGCTTTGGCTCTCACCAATCAAAAGAACTGTGTTTTTAAAGTGTGTCTGGTTCGGAAATGGTGAGTCTACTGTTGATATATATCGAGTGTTGTAATTGCTGCAGAATCCTAGAAGCTTGTAATTTAGGACCCTGTTATTCTATGGTTTGTATCAATCTTTACTATTTCAGATAGGAACATATTTTGAAATTTAACAGATGGCAATGGTAGAAGAAAGTGGGGGAGAGGGTCTGTTTTGATCAAAACCTGTTTTTCAGTGAGGAAACCACCAGACTACCAAAAAATCCCCACCGTCAGTTTCAGCATGTTGGCAATCTCAACATCAGGGTGGCAACATAAGAGAGTTCACGACTGAGTTGGAGAATCTTCCCCAAAGTGAAGACTAAAGGTCCTGTAATCTGGAAAGTGGTGCTAATATCAGATATAGAACAGCTGAATGAACCTGCCAAGACCAAACCTATGGCAGTTACCGTATTTTGGCTGTCTCTCAACTGACCTGCAAACAGATCTCCTGAACTAATGGAATCTAAAGGAACATGCAGAGGAAATCCTGGTTTCCATCTAAGCAAAAGGGAGATTTTCAAAGATGTTGGGTAATGTTTGAAGCGATGGCGCTAGTGCAGTGGACAACAGTGGATGTGTTTTTTCCATGGTGGTAATAAAGAGGCCTTGTCTGGTCATATGCAATTTACAAAATACACCAGGAAAAAAAACCCCAAGACATTTGTGCTTTTGGCAAAGGAGTCTGATCTAGTCAAAGGAGAAGATCTTGGATAAATAACTTTCAACTCCAGAATCCAAATGTGGAGTTTTCAGAGTCCACAAAATCCTTCAAAAGGCTGGATAATAAGGTGAATGTCTTAATCCATCACCTAGAACTATTGCTGTAGAAGGTGAAAAGCAGAATTATCATCGTCTTCTGCACCCCGAATGATATCGGATACAAGTGATCATGGAGCAGGTAGCATCAATAAAGCATGGATTCTTTGTAATCAGTCTTAGGAAGGTCACAGACGTGGCCTAAATAAAAAATATCACTCAGTTAACCTGTCTATGGACAAATATCTGACCTATAGACAAATGTTTTGATGTTTGATAGAAATGAAGTCAGGATAGCAGGATTTTTTTTCTACTTTAAAGGGAAAATATCTCATGGATATTTTTAGTTAGCTTGACTAATAAAAGTTTTGCCCATGGGGAAAAGAAATATAAGGGCCAGGTCACCTTCCCAGGTAGTAATTTGCCTGGGCTGTGACTGGGGCATAGCATGCAGATTAAGAGGAATTGTTCTTCATCTCAGTTGAGACTCCCAGATTTCGCAATTGTTTTCTCCCTTTGGTCATTGTCACTACCTGAGTAACCAGTTAGCTATGTTTAAAATGAGTGCTTCTGAAGCAGATTGCCTGCTCTGCCTAAACTAATTATGAAAGTTCAAGGTCTTGTTGGTACCACAGTTGAATAGGTTCTAGAACAAACATATCATGGGACTGACAGAGGGCCTAATCTGTTCAGAACTGAGCTCTTCAGATCTAAACCAGTGTGCTTCCAAGAATGGCTGCCAAAATGCATTTACAGATTTATTTTTATGGTTCCCTTAGAGCCCAGGGGATGCTGCTGTACAACTGATTTTTTTACATATAAAGAACAAGCTTGCACACCCCCAGTGATGCAGGATTGGTAGATGATTGTGGAGCAGATCTGAGGAATGCTCTTTATGACCTGACTTCGGAACCAAAAGCACTGATGCCAGTGTTTGGACTCCACATGCTTTAAAGATAATCATCGCCTTTAATGTGTTTGAAATTGGACCATGAGCCTGGAATTAGAAGTCTCAGCTATTTTCCGAGTTAATAAGTGGTATGGCATTGAATGGCACTAAGTAATGTGTCAATTAGGCTATATAACTTTTACCTAATCATGAAAAATAGGTCAAGTTGTTTGCCATAATAAATGTTGGACAGGTACAAGAAAACCAGCCAAACTGCATTAGTCCAAATAAAAAGGCTATGGATTATGCTAAAATCATGCTTTGTTTAAAAAAATTGTGGAACTGGAAATTAGTAAGCCAGAACTGGGGTATTGGATATTAATCCCCCTAAGTGGACAAAACAAAGGGATGGGCTATTCCATTCACTAGTCCCTTTGTGAGTCCTTAAAGAGACTTAAGCGGGAGAGAGGATGGATATGAACAGATGAAGGCTGCTGAAGCAAGCTTCAACATTACAGCTACTATCTCCTGGGACCCTAGACTTTCATTGTTCTAATCCTAGGAGATGTCCTGACCCAACCAGTCCAGAAAAAAGGCTGATACCATGGCCACCTCTATTAGCTCCAGCTCCACAACAGCCAGGTTGGATGAAATGAAATCGGACTTCAGCAGTAGTAGCACCAACACCAGCTCCAAGCCATTCCAACTCACTCATTCCCTTTTCCACAAAAGGCAGTAATTCTCATCTTTGATACCATCCAAAAGACAGGGTTCATTGTCCTCAGAGCTGTCCTTTGGTTTTATGGGCCCTCCACAGTACCATTAAATTGACAACAGTTGGCAAGGGATGATTATTTTTAGAGATGTGATTTCATAATCTTTATTGATACATGAATGAGATGTTTTTAAAACATTTTAAACTAAGGTCTTACTGCTTAACAGTAAATTCAGAAACTGACAGACTGGCAAATTCCTGTTAAATGGTTTCACTACCACTTGAAGGGCTCTTTCAAAGGTTCTGCTAATAGGCTGTGCAGGTTTTTTTCACCTTTAAGTTAGCTAGATTCTCTTGGGACAAAGCAAAGCTGCAGATCAGGGTAGGAAGGGGCAGCTGGGTAGACATGAAGACTCAATGGTGCCCCAAATGTTATAGTGCTCTACACAACTCTGTATGGCTAAGCATGATGCTGATTGTCCTGGAACAAATATCCTTACAGATTAACCTAGTTTGGCATGGAGGTTCCAACATTATGGCCACTACCACATCCATCCAGTAAGACTCCTTCCAGTCTCTGTGAGCCACCAACAGTTGCCCTGGTGAACCCAGGCCTGCCAACAGGGCTGGGGTGGGGGATGGGAGCAGTTGCCCCCAGGCTTGGCATTCCAATGGGTGCCAGCATTCCAGTTGCTGCCAAAGTAGCAGCAGTGGCAGCTGGAGCTCTTTGTACAGCTTTGAGGGAGCGTGGCAGAGTGAACAGAGCTGATGACCTTAAGCCTTGCCACTCCTGCCTTTCTGGTGGCAGGGAGCCAGGATCCCCCCAACTTTGCCCCAGCAAATGTAGGTGCCATTGGATGAGCCACTTCTTGAAATGAGCCAGAGCCCACTCTGTAGGTGGTTAATGTTCCCATAACAGTCGGGGGGGGCAGGGGTGCATGTGTGTGTCAAGCCATTGCTAAGATCTTAGCACCATTACCTGGTATACTCCTTGCCTGCAGCAATTCAGTGGTAGCGTTATGTACCTGACTTGTTCAGCAAAGTTGGGATCATGTACTTGAAGTGGCTTGGTTCACAGAATAACCAGCACTAGGATTGACTTCAGTTGAAGTCGGGCTGTAACCAGCTCATATGGCAGTTTGGTAACAAGTTCCATAACCATTAATGTGGCTCAACCTCTTACAGCAGTTTGGTGCCTAATATTAACACTATACGAATCCTCACATTTGCTCAGGCAACTAGGGTCCAATTCTGGCATGGGTCATAGTCTCTGAAGGAACACTTGCTGAAAGGGGGTTATACCCTCCTCCATCAATGTCACCAAAGTTTACTGAGTTGTCACAGGTTTAGGGGAATTGCACTGTGAGGCTTTACATCTAGCATCAACTAGGTTAATCTGTAAGGATTACATTGGTGTTAGGCCAATGGTGCCAGGATGCAAGTGCTGAATCAGATTAACCTACAGGGAACATTAGCATTCACTTGCTGATACCAGAATGGCCACAAAAAAATTAACCAGACTAGGTGCTCAGCTGTGCACTGATGAGGGCAAGACCAAAGTGCTGAACAGGCTGAATCTGCTGACTCAGGAGGGGATCCAGGGATTTTGATACCATATCAAGCATGCTGGGAACGTGATGCCAAATAAGCCAACCCTGAAGGTTCTGAGGATGTCAATGTGGTACTGAGACTTCAGCACCAAATAGGGCAACTTGACGGACTCTTGGGACCCTGATGCTGCATCTTCAGGGCTAGGACCTCAATTTTGTGCCAGAATCTTAGCACCACATAAGACTGAGACAGAGAAGGCTGGAGACCTCAGTACTGTCTGACATCAGGTGCCGGCTGTCACCAGATGGCTGTCACTTAATGGGGGCACATTTTCACTTAAGGGCTAATTAATGTCTGCCATTTATGCTGGCCTGAGCCACTGCCAGATGTAGTGGAATGGGGTTAAGAACCCTCCTACATTAGTAGGGCTATGTTAGGCTCCTAGGAGTCACCCTGAGTATCTGTGCTGGATGGTATCCTTTCTTTATTCTTCATTCTGAAGAAAAAGTACAATCTTGTAATCTAACCTTTTAAGAAAGTCCCCCAAAAGGGCAGCACCAAAAGGGAAAAAATGAGGAAAGCATCAAGGACAGTGAACCATTAGTGGGCAAAAAGGAAGTGAAAGGCAGCTAGGGACACTCCTTTTACACCCTCAGAATCCTCCATTTGGTGGGGGAACTGGCACCAACAGATACTTCTCACTAGAAAAATTCTGCACCTCAGTGCCAGGCCACCATATCTTACAAGGGGGAACAGGAAGAGGCCACCTGAAGAGCTAGTGTAGCGTGCAGTGTTCTTAAAAATGTACACTCTTCATGGTTGGGTGTCAACCAAATGCCGGGTGCTTTATTTTTTTATTTTTTTCGTTCAGAACATTTGCTTCAATACCCCTGACCAACATCTCCTTTCTAAAACTTATGTTGCTTGGTGCCACTCCCCTCTCCTTCCCCCAGGGGGTAGCATCTGAGGGATGCTCTTTATGTGAGTGTGCATGTAGAGCTTGTAAAACTCTTTGGGATGAAAGGTTGCATTATTATAATTAAACATGAAGCCTGTTCACACCCAGAGAGACAGTTTTATTCTACTTGTGGAGTCCTTCATTATACAGAAATGATACTTTATTTCAACCAATAAATGAGAGTGACAGGTAGATCACAAACTGCATCACAGCTACTACCAGCACTGAGATGGTTCACCCACGAATATGGGGCAATACAATAACGCAACTGTACGCAGCAGAGAATTTAACAATCAGCTCAAAAACTCAATGTCAGGATTCAGTTAATTTGTTGGGCTTGTGTGTGTGTATATCTATATATATTCCTACTTAAGTATTTGCTAAAATCCACGTGGAAGCACAAATGGCTTAAAACACCTTACATATATATATTTTGATCTTTTATATATATATATATATTTATAGATATTTATATAATAGGATATGTTCCTCATTAATACAATATACTTGTTTTAATTCCTTTAAGCAACTGGAAAGGAAAAAAAATAGTTTCACCAGAGTCACATCTGACATGTGTATATCACAAACTACAACAGAACAAGCCATGTGTGAGATGCGAGTCAGACCATTCCAGGACAGAACAGCTAAGAGGCAGGCAAAGATTCTCAGAGGGATCAAGGCTACATTTCAAATGGTGGTTTTGGACTCTCTGGGCGGGAGGGACTGGCCTTGCCTGGCCGGCTGGAATTTAAAGAAAGACACAAAAGAAAAAGGAAGAGAAAGGGAGGGGGGGAGGAAAAAAGCATTAAAACAACAATTAAAACATGGAAAGGAACTGGCATACAGAACCTCAGGCAAAGTGGATCCACAATAGAAGTCAAAAGCAACGATACTGGAATAAGAGAACTTAAATCTGAATAAGAGCTAGTTCAAAGCCTGCCAGGTGAATGCTTTTTTTGGCTTCAGGAAAGCCACAACATCTGAGGTGCACAGGACCAATCTCTATTTTTAATACTCTTTTTTTCTTTTCTTTTTACACATACAATGTTAAAACAAAAATACCCAAATCATTAAGAAGATGAGTCATGGTTGGCAGTGGTTACAAGTTTCCTCAAATAGGTATGGTACCATCCGCATGCAAAAAGAATAGGTTACCGTAATCATTACACTAAACACCCCCTCAAACCCACCCACCCACCCCCAAAAACACACTGAACAAGAAATGTGCTTATATGAAGCAGAGATATTTGGAATAAAACATTAGCGAACTCCCTGAAAACTTTGTTTGTCCATTTACAAAAGGGACGACCATCTATTCCCCTCAGTTTCTGGAAAGTCAGATGCAGGCAATGATGTAACACAACTGCTGGCAGAGGCCAGCGGCTCTCCATCAGCCATATTTCCTCAGCTACTAGGGAAAGCTGAGGGCAGGTAGATCCATCTGCTCCATGCACTCAGAGGTGCATTTATGTGCTATCTCAGACTTCGATTTGGAAGGGTTACACTGTTCAGTAAAGCTCCCCCCAATCTTGCTTTGAAGTGAGTTGCACTGTTCCCAACAATACATGAATTTTTGCACCTTAATTCAAGCCTGTACACTGGACATTTCACCTTTGTTACCAGTAATGTCACACATTGACAGTGTAACTTATTCTTCTGAGTTGCGCTTTGTCTTCTTAACCACAACATAAGAAAATAGCTACAAAGCTACAGATTAGTTCTAGGTACTGAGACACTACAGCTAGCCAATGCAGGCAGGACACATTGTTCAGGCTAGACCAACCAGATGGAGCACTTGGCTGGGTAGCTGCCATTTGGGCTTAAGGATGCCCCCATAACTGATCACTCCAAGGAACCTGTGTCCTTTCAAGTCCCATGCCATTGAATGGGGACTACTCTACACTCAGAAAGCAATACAGGACGCACAAGAGAAGACAAACTCAATCACTACCTTGAGTTTTACAACACACCAGGAGGGGGCAGTGGAAGGTGAAGGGGTGGGATGGATGAGAGGAGTGAATGTGCCTGTGGAAGGTGGTATGGGGCAAGGAAGCCGTGGTTACGGAGCTCGTCGCCAGCTGTCTACAGGCCTTGGGTTATAAATCTAAGAGGGACGGTTCAGCTGGTCGGATTATGGTGGGTCGAGTAGGTGAGGCAGGGCCCTTCCTGCTGTGAAAAAGCAGAAGAAAACAAAAACGAGAAGAGAACACACACCGTGGTTAGCATGGCAGTCACAGTCACAATCACACATGCTTCTCCACCTCACTGGAGCCAGTAAAAGACACAAAAGAAAGGGGACCTCAGTTGAGTGAAATGGGTTACCCACAGCATCAGCAAGAGTCCACGGAGAAGTTTTATAATTTTAAAACCACTTTAACATTGGCTTCTCTGGTCACTGTGGATCCCTAATAATAGTGAGGAGGAATTAACTGCACAACTATCATTTCCTTCCAGCTGGGAAACACAAAACACAAAGGCTAACTGCCAGCAAATGGACAGGCACTTGAATGAGAGTCGAGAAGCATGGACATGAGAACAGTGAAGCTACTCTATCAATCAAGTGAACATCAGTCACACAGTGTGGACAGTGCCCTCTGGGAGGCGCTGTCATAGAGGCTGCTGGCTGGTTTGGAGAGGCACCCTTCCCCCACAGTAAGGCAGGTGGCAGGCTGCAGATTTCAGTTCTCAACAGCTAGGAGCATGTTCAAGATTAGCTACTGAAATAAATTTGATCCTTTTGTTTGTATAGTCATGGGGCCAAACAACCGTGACTCTTGTTCAAGGAAAGAAGGAAGATTATGCATAATCTAAACAGGGTTAAAATTGGATAGACTTTTCCCTCTGAATGAAAATTTGCATATTTTAAATGAAAATTCAAACTGCTCCCTGCAATGTCTGCAACCCAAACGCAACAGCCTCCTGTTGGCACATGAGACTTGGAAAACTAAACTGATCAGCATGGGGCAAGACTAGTTTCATTGCCCAAGATTAATGAAATGCAGAGAGTAAATGAATAGGATGTGAGTGAAAGTAAATGATTTTAATACCATTCTCTCAAATAGTCAGCATTTGTATTGGTTACACACAGAAGGAAATCTTGTTGAATTTGCATTTTATTAAAACTAAGTCCCTGAGGCTTTTTGCATACTCTTAAATCTTTCCAAGACCTATTTTGCACAAGTGCAGACTGTAGTAAATGTATATTCAGTAGCTACATTGATGTAATTCTACTTGTGTGAATTTCTACAGTCTAAACAAGCAGTAATTAGAACCAGAACATTACGTTCCTAATTAACAGATGCAAAGTCAAATTCAGCCCAGTTTCAGCAGACACATCTCCACTGAAACCAAGGGCACTTCAACTATCTACTAGAGGGCAAAACCTGACCTTTTGTTTCCTTTCTGGGGCAATATTAGGCCATTACTACACTACAGTTGTTGCAGGAGCAGTGCTCTGGCACTGCAGCTGTGCAGCTGGGGTTTCTCCATTGATGTAAATAATCTACCTCACTGAGCAGAGGCAGATAGGTTGATAGAGGAATTCTTCCACTGACCTAGCTTTGTTTACAGTGGAGGCTAAGTTGACTCAATCATGTTTCTCAGGGCATTTTTCACAGTCGTGAGCAGCATAGCTAGCTTGGTCTAATTTTTAGGTCTAGACCAGGTTGACTATACCACCCGAAGTTTTTTTTGTTTGTTTGTTTTTTAAATAAAGAAACTACTGAGCACAGCGATTTTTATCTTGAATCTGCAAATGCCTATAATGCAAGACAAGCCAGCACTTCCCACGCCATCATGCATAAGTTGCTTTTCAAGAAAAACAACATAAATGATGGGAACAAGTTAACTGAAGAATAATTCAATACCACTGCTAGGCAGTTAAAATTATACCTTTACACTGAGGAGGCAAATGAGACACGGAGAATAGACATCCCGTGGGGAGGTGATGACATGTATTACTGGCCTTCTTGATGCATTGAGGGTCTGTGTTATTTGCTATAGTTGCTCACCTACAGCCTTACTCGAAGTCCACTGAAGTTAATGGGAAGAGTACCACTGACTTTTAATGGGATCTGGATCAAGCCTTTAGCTAGATGCTATTGTACCTCGCCACTTGTATGCTAAAAGACTTTTACCGAAAAGCTCAGAGGCCTGCTTGCATTTCATATGCTCAGATTTTCTTACTGTTCTTACCAGATATGGAGAGAAAAGAGTTTGAAATCCCTGGAGAGCAAATGATACAAGACATTCAGGCACAGCTGGGCCACACAGCCCTGCCAGAGTACACAGAATTGAAAGGTGAATTGAAATAAGAGATGTGCTAATGTTCTTGGCCGATTGTGCACAAAGTAAAAAGATGGTCTCATACAGGGTTGGTGCTGCTCTCTGCTTATTTTATTTTACTTTTTTTCGGATCTTGACTTCTCTCCTTTTTTCTAGGTGAGATCGCTAAAGGATCTAGATGGTGACATCATCAGAGGCTGAAAACTGCCTCCCAGTAAGGATCTCTGCCCATTGTAAACATCTTAAGGGAGAAGAAGTCAGGTGTTGGAGGTTGGGGCTGGGAATGGCAGAAACCTTCATAACCTTGTTATTGTACACTGCTACACTCTTCTCCCTCGGTAGCTACTGACAAAATTCCCACTGACTACAATGAGAGTGGAATTTAGCCCTAAAATGAACAAGAGTGGGCACAAACCAGATAGCTATTTGGTTCAGTCTAATTCTTGACCTTCCCCCCCGACCCTTCCACTCTTTGATTTGCTCACCTTGATTATCTTTTTTCTGATTTGTCCTCCTTGCTTACTGTTTTTAGTTTTCTGTGCCTTAAATATTGAGTCTGTTCTGGTCTGGCTATGGTCTGAAGAAGTGGGACTGTCCCACAAAAGCTCACCTAATAAACCATTTTGCTAGTCTTTAAAGTGCTACTTGACTGTTTTTTGTTTCCAATAGCTATTTTGTTTGCTTTCCACTTTGTCTTTCCAGCCATGTTCAAGCTTAGTTCTGTATCACTTCTAGGACATGAGAGGACGTCACAAAAATCTGGCTAAGAGAAGAAATACTTGGATTTATTCTACAAAAAGCTGCTGCTATCTATAGTCAGATTCAGAAGGGTGAACCTTCAACACCACCATCCCAGATTAGCCCTGATTTACTTGGTGCTCTCTGTAAACCAGACGAAATGCAAATAAAGCCTCATAACAGCGAGTCCCAGAACAAAGCACAGATAACAATCAACACTCCTATCTGAGACCCTCCAGGATAAGAATTTCTACTAGTACTTCCAAAGAGGTCCGCAGCAGGCAGGCGACTGGGGAAAACCTGATTCTTGCTTTGGCACCTCTGTGCTGAGTCATGAGTGAGGAGGGCTAACAGAGATGAAGCTCCTGAAGCAAAACATTTACCACGGAACAGTCACTGTGTTAGTTCTTCATCCTGTGGCACTTCTCAGCCCTCTTCCCAGCTACAAGCAGCTGTAAGATAGTCACCGTTCTCTATGAGACAGGAGCGGATTATGAACTCTGAGAGCTTGACCCAGAGAGGCACTGAATTAGGGATGTAAAATCACATTTAATTAGTTAACTGGTAGGTTTAACTGGATTAACCAATTAAAGGGGCAGCAGCTAGGGTGTCTGCTCCAGCCCATGCTGGAATGGCATCCCCATTGCCCCACCCCCTGGCCACAGAGCACCAGGAACCAGGACTGCTCTGGCCTATCTGGAGCTTCCCTACCCATGGCACTTCCACAGGCAGGAGAGCACTGCAGCACAGCCAGAGCAGCCCTGGTCCCTAGCACAGTGCAAGCAGGGATGCTTCAGCTGGGCAGAGCAGACCTTGTCCCCAGAGCACCGTGGGTGGGGGAAGGGCGCTCAAGCTGAGCTGGAGCAGCCCCTGTCTGCAGACTGTCCAGCCACGCCTTCCCCAGCCACTGTGGACAGGGACTGCTCTGGCTGGGCTGGAGTGCCTCCACCCACAGCAGCCCCATGGGGCTGGAGCAATCCCCTGTCCACGGGAGGCTGCTCCAGCCCCTACTGGTTAATCGGTTAACCAGTAAAACCTTAACATCCCTACACTGAACATGCACAACTACAATTGACTTCCATGATAGCTGGTGGTGCTCAGCATGATCAGGTCCTACAAACTCAAAAGGAGCTGCAGTTGCTCAACATCCTTTCATGATTAGGCCCATCTTGAAGAAAGATCATGAACATAAGGAGAAAAAGTGGGTCTCGCCAGACATATCTATCCCACCCATGGTATCCCAAATCTGACACATTCTACCCTCTCCCCTCTTCCTCTCATCAGTAAGAGACAGTGGATCCCAGGAAGTACAGGCAAACTCCATTAAGGTCCACATCTTTCTTCAAGTTACATCCTCCCTTGTTTTAATATTTAACTAGATGGAAAGTTGAGCTCCTGAGTGTAAGCCCACACAGTACACTATATACCCGATGATGGGTCACCTTGCTAATCTGGTGTTGAGCAAATAAACCACTGCAAAGTGCAGGGGGAGAGCAAAAGAGAGAAGGATAGACAGAGAGAGGCCCTGGAGCACAGAGGTGAAGGTGGGACATGGCGGGGGGGAGAGAGAAAGGGACATCTGAAGGGCAAAAAAACGAGAAGAGCTACGTTAGAGGGATCAAGAGGAAAAATATATGATGGATATTTATTTCCAACTGGGACCAGATGAAACCTGGGTTAATGGGGGTGTATGTAAGGGTACAGTTACTCTATATTTGGGGGCCCGAAACCATGTCCTGCCTTCCATGGACACTAGATGGTGATGCAGGGACTACTTTGAGCAGACATGCGGAAATGTAGAACAAGAGTTCAATCCACCACTCCTCATCATGGTCTCCGGAGAGGCCATGACAGCAGACAGAGATGGAAAAGACTAGAGTTCATTCAGTCCATCTACCTGTCAATGCATATAAGCAGGATAAGAGAGGCACTGTTGCCACTCTGTCACCCATTCTCCCATCTCTTTCTCTCTCCTCACTCTGAACCCAAACACTCATGGGTGAGGTTTTTTCCTCTGATCATTTTACTTTTTTTGAAAAAACAGTCAATTCCAAAGACTTCTCCCAGCCTTTCCCCTGACTGCAGCTCTAAGCAGCTGCTCTCTGATTATCCAGCATTCTGTTAAGACTCCTTCCTTGGTGGTACCTGGCAGAAGTGGTTGTTTGGACATGGAGATATGGTAGAAGTTGAGTATCAGATAGGAGAGGTGAGCAGTGAAGTGATGGGAATGGAGGAGGGGAGACACACTGACTCATGCATCGCAGGGAGAGAGTGAAGAACATACCGTGGCTGCCAGTCCTCAGGGGTCACTGATAGTGATTCTGAAAGACAACACGAAATCAACATGGCAGTTCAGACAATTCAAAGCAGAAGCCACACAGACAGTCAGGAAGGTGAAACACACATACAGAATAAACAGACAGCTTACAGGAACACACCCTACACACACTCACCTACACAGGAGAATGCATGTCACACACAGACACACCTGGCCATAGAGATGCATACATACCAACAGAATAAAACACACACCTAATCAAGAGTGCGGACAGAGGCCCATGGATATACACACATTTGTGTACATACAAATATGCATACATCTATATAGAAACATATGGCCTTCACTTATGCACAAGAAGGCTTACAAACCTGTAAGTTTGTGATGTATGCACACACACAGATGCATTAATAGTCATTAGCATATTTATGTGAGCACACAAATAGGCTTCTTCACATTTACACCCATTCAAAGCTAGATCCACACTCAGACTTCAGGCACATCTGCACATATTCACGCAAGTGTCCATGTGCAGTAAAATACACTCGTGTTTAAACTAACGAACATGCTAGCATGCACAGCTCTCAGGATTTGGTGGATGGATGTCACAATTAACTCAAGATCCAGGCTTTCTAGTGATACCACAACACTAACTAATTTAACACATCGAATCAAAAGAAATGAAGCCCATGAGAAGTGGAAATCAAGAAGGACTAAAGTGCAATTCTGGGGCTTCAGTTACAATCAGGAGATGAGGAAAAAAAGACCCAACAACAGATTTTAAGGCCAGAAAAGACCATCAGATCATGACAACCTATATAACTCAGGTTGTAGAATTTCATCCAGTTACCCCTGTATTGATCTCAGTAACTTCTGTTTGATTAATGCATATCTTCAAGAAAGGCACCTCCATTTGACAAAGATTCTCTCTGAGAACAACTTTTTGAAATCTCTCAAGTAGCCAGTTCTTGATATTGTATAGTGTAAGTTTTATAATCAAAATATCATGCTGCATAAACCAGATGTCTGAATATATTACATCTACAAAAGTTAACTTTATCAATTAAACATATCTCAACCATGAAAGAAATCAAGTTTGTTTGACAAAACCAATTTTCCACAAATGAGAATTTTCCGCACAGGTCATTAATGTACACGGCATGTGGCCTTCATTGCATGGGCAGAGGCTTATGAATTGTTTCTAGTATACTCAGATAGAGATAAATAGGTCCCAAGGATACATGTAGATGGGGAGCATGGACCGATGCAGGAGACTGAAGGACCAACTTGCTGAAGTCCCCCACCTAGGGACATAATCAAAGGAAAATGCTCCTGCTTCTTTGATAACTTCCTGTTCAAGAAAGTGGACTGTGAGGTATTTTTGTATAACAGCACATGCATAATGAATAGTAACAAAGAGGAAGCCGTGCTAGTCTATACACTATCAAAACAAAAAGCAGTCAAGTAGCACTTTAAAGACTAGCAAAATGGTTTATTAGGTGAGCTTTCGTGGGACAGACCCACTTCTTCAGACCATAGCCAGACCAGAACAGACTCAATATTTACGGCACAGAGAACCAAAAACAGTAAGCAAGGAGGACAAATCAGAAAACCTTCCCCCCCACCCCTCCACTCTCTGATTTGCTCACCTTGATTATCTTTTTCTGATTTGTCCTCCTTGCTTACTGTTTTTGGTTCTCTGTGCCTTAAATATTGAGTCTGTTCTGGTCTGGCTATGGTCTGAAGAAGTGGGTCTGTCCCACGAAAGCTCACCTAATAAACCACTTTGCTAGTCTTTAAAGTGCTACTTGACTGCTTTTTGTTTCAATAGCACATGCATAAGTGTCTCTATGTGTCTGTGGGTGCACTCAGTAAAGAATACTCCAACATCACCAGCCTTGAATCCAGATGTGCATACAAACCAGATGGAGATGACACACACATACATACAACAGGCATATGCACACACATCCATGCAAGCATAAAAATCCTGTTTCCTCACTGTACTCACTCCCACGGTATGACCCACTCACACTGTAAAGATAACAAGTTCCGATTCGCACTCATGTGGCACTCAGTGTAATCCATCCATACCTATACACACGTGTAAGATGGGTATTAAAAGAAAAGCAACAATGGAGATGATACCTGTTCACCCATGGCAGAAAGACTCAAGCCTCCTGCCAGAGGGGAACTTTCTTATTCTATATACAGAAAAGGGACAGAGGTTGTCATTTGGGTTCCCTGGTGAATGGAGAAACCTAAATGGCAAACACAGTATAAGGCCATGGGAGGAGTCTATGAACAGCTGGAAGGTTAGAGGAATGGAGGAGAGAGAATGGGAGAAAGAGAGAGAGAAACTGTGAGTGAGCATTGGTTTCACTACACCCTTCAGAACCATCCCATTCCCCTCCAACCTGGGGCAATGAGATTGCACTACAGATACTACACCATTCCAGCCCCCAGGGCAAGGGAGAGTGACCTGTTCAGTTAGACGTTTCAAGTTTCCTTCCTCTAGTCCAATGTTGTTGCTTTGTTCAGAACCACTCTGCTGCAGATAGAGGAAATCAACCATAAACTTCTGTTACCAAGGGGGTTAGGGGTAGCAATCTAGGCTGGTGCAGAGGGAGAAGCATCCCCTTAGAGGAAGGAGCTCTGCTCATTTCAGGCTGTTTAGGGGATCCTACCAGGATGGCCAGGATATATAGAATATTTTTTATGAATGAGGAAATGAAGCACAAGGTGTGAAAGGGAGATGGAGAAAGAAATGTGGGAAACACATCAAAAATGAACAGAAAACTAGTGGCATTGGAGGCATCAGCAGTACAAGAAACAAGACCAAAACTACACAGCTGAAGCATGCAGATATCCACAGGCACTACCAATGGTACTGCAAGTCCTGTGAGAGGGCAGCAAGGCATATGTGGCTGGGTCCCTGGGGGAACAGCACCAAGGGGCGGAGGAGAGGACAGGGCAGAGGCTCTGAGAAGGTAACTTAATTTGCACACCAACAAATCAATAAAAACTGATCTGCATCCTCTTCGGACTCATCCACTCCTGCTCCTGCTCCTGCCCTGGGCTGGATACATAACCTGTCAAAGAACTTTCTCTCTCTCTCTCTCTCTCTCTCTCTCTCTGAACAAGCAGCACCCAGGGAGTCAATGTATTATCACAGGGGAAGGACCAGGCAGCCTGTAACATACTATCACCACCCATCAAAGACAGGGTGTTATCACAGAAGAGGGGTCTGGGAAACACTGACATATGAACACCTATCAGAAACACAGCGTTTTAATAGAAGAGGACCAGGCGGCCTCTGACATGCACAATCAGCACCCACTGGAAACGGCATTATCATAGGAAACGGACTTCCTTTCACCTACAGATGGGAAGTTCCTGGTTACCATTCATTGTATCATTCCATTTCTTTCAATTCCTCAGGCTGGGATCAAGTGTCCAACACTGATATGACCTAGGTTCCCGTCCTGCCTCTTTCTAAAATGTCCTTAGCAATGCACTTGTGACTCATTTCACAGTGTCAGAAGTATGCACAGGGTGATTGTACCCTGGGGGAGGACCCAATCCTATAAAGCTTCCTTATGAGAATGTGACTTGTAACATTAGCTCTCTGGCTTAGAAAGTATGGTTAGCACTTGTAGTTAATTGAGACAGTAATAAGCGTGCTTCTAAGGGAAGTCCACCTCCCAATCAACTTGTTCTTATAATATATTCCTACCCAGCTGGCCACTAGTACTGAAAGCAGCAGACAATCTGTGTAGGAAATGTATCCACATATCTTGCGGAAGTCCTTTCTTCCTCTCCTTGAAATACCCTGTATCAGGAGAGGAGAAAGAGCTAACACACTGGGGTGCCCCTGACCTGGCTCTCACTTCCACAAAACACAAGCCACTGCCCAGGCCTATCCCATCCCACTCCCGGCACTTTCGTTTCTTACTCATAAGAACATGTACCAGTACTGCTGCTTTGATTGGGATTATCATGCACAATCTGCTGTGACCCAAGATCCCTCCGAAACCCGGCATGTAGTTTTTTGCAGGAAAGATGTCCCTCTCTTTCAGACGGCTGCCTCCTCACTGTCTCCCCTGAGAACATGAAATTTTAGCACTAAAAACAAAGGAGCAAATGTTCCCAACTACAGAATTGATTCAAATAACAGAAAAAGGCTTCACCTATCCCAAATGACCCGTGACAGCTCTGTAAGCTGAGAGGAGGAAGGTCTTACCAAAGCTGCCACCCGAAACCCTGATCTCTCCCTACTCTGCACAAGTCTCTCAGGACTTACCTGGGAACACCAGGAGGAGCACGGTTTGGCCGAGATGGAACTTGAGGTGGGGGCCCAAAAGGATCAGGGGAAGCACCTGGCCTGGAGGGCACAGGGGGAGCACCACCCAGGGTGGGTCCACCAGCAGGAGGAGGTCCAGGAGCTGGACCTCGAGATCCAGGCCTGGCTGGTGGAACTGCAGGAGCTCTCCTCTGTGGTGTAGGGCTGGATGTAGGAGACCTACCAAACAAACCAAGAGAAGTTCAACTGCAGCAACAGGCATGTACAGTAGCACTCCAAAACCCATAGAGCCTTCAGCACCTATCCAGCCCTGACATCACCTTCCATATCCCTTCACTCCTTCTGTTTGCCCTCAAGACTGCTCCAGCCTCCATATAACCTTCAAGAGTCTGACAGCCTAATTCATCTGTACAAAACCCTAAAAGCTCCTATATAAGTTTCAAGGCCTCAACAATTTTCCACACCCCAGAATCTTCAGCATCCATTAGCCTTCATATTCTAGCAGAAGGCCCTGTCTAGCCCCTAAAGAGGCATCAGGCAGGTTTGTTGTGCACTCCTCCTGAGCCTCTGGTACCTGCGTCCAGATGGTATATTCTGCACCTGCAGCCAGGAGTCGTCCACCGGCGGGGGCATAGGGGTGCTGATGGTGGTGGTGTTAATATCCCCGATGATGTTGAGTGCCTCTTTCAAGGCATGATACATGCGGAGCATCTCATCACGCCGCTGGGCCTGCTCTGCTGATTCTTCCATGAGGGTATTTTGGTCTCCACAGGAATAGAGGTTTGCCAGCAACTCTGAATGGATAAAATCCTTCGTCTGTAACCACAGCAGAAGGAACAGAAAAATCACGATCATCAAAGCCTCCATCTGAATCATCTTCCCTGCCAAGCCCTTCTCTTTCTCCTCCTCATTTAGTCTCTATCTCCCATTCTCTCCTCCAGCTCTATCCTACTGGTCCGCCCATCTGTCTCTCCCTTTCATCTTTTTCCTTCTCTCCATGTCTTTTTCTCTTTCTAGTTCTCCCACAGTCCCAAACAAGATAAGCAGGGGTATATGTACGTTGTTGATCATGAGATGCATGATGGTCTTAGGCATGAGGTCTCGGATGGTTTTGTTGACAATCCCCATGTAGGAGTCCACAAGATTTCTGATTGTTTCCACTTGTCTCTCCAGTTGGGGGTCCATAGAGTGCATGAAACTGTCGGATCCATTTTCCTCTGTTTCACTAGCCTACAGACGGAGGGCAAAAGGGAGAAGCGGCAGTTGAAAAGAGAGAGAAATTCTTTAATTTGCCAACAGGGTCAAAAAGTAAATGTGAGACAGCGAGGGAGAAATGGAGGGACTTCATGCAGAAACTTGAGAAACAACTTGATTTTAACTCTGAACTTCACTCCCAATGCATTATTCAGCTTGTATAACCAGGTAAGCCTTCCCCAGCTCAACTGAGGAAGGGCTATGAACATATTTTCTATGTTAGTGCAAGTCTGCCCTATCACACTACACGAAAGCTGGTTATTGGAGAAATCAGAGCCAGTTTACTCACAAGTTGGTATTTAGTAGCATGCTGCCCTCCTTAATTTTTTGTCACTAGCTGCCATACATGTGAACAAATGTGTACCCAGCATACGTGCAAAAGCACGAACATGAATTGATCAGTTTGTATGCAGAACTCAGATGCACCCGCATTTCTGCAGGGCCCGGTGCATACAAGTGTACCAATATGTGTGCACAAAGTGAGCTCCAATCCACAGACGTATGTACAGGGGCAGGATGAGTGAACATACATGCATCAATGGGTATATTAAAATAGGTTAATAGAACATGCACCACAAACACTATAACTGTACACATGTGTGTATGACTGTGTACGTGCACATTTGTATGTTTTCATGCTTACACCTCATGTCTCAGAATGCCAAGGTGGACAGAAGCCTGAGTACTAGAATTCTAGATCTATCAGCTAGTTCAGGCTGACTCTCAAAGAGCCATCATAATCAGGATTGGGGAAAGATGATGCAATTTATACAGCTCTTTAGAAGTGCCTAGTGTCTGTGTAGCCATCTAGGTACCTAAGGAGCTCAATCACAGGAGTTTCTGGGTGCCAGTGGCGATTATAGGAGCAATAACAGTTTCAAGAAAAGTGTACTCAGTCTTGCAGTTGCTATGTGAGGGCATCATTTGCAGCTGATACAAAGGTGAGGAGGGAGAGGGTAGCTGGCTTGTGGGCAGGAAGAAATGACCTACCCAGGAAAATGTGAGTGAATGACCTGCTTGGACTGGCTGCTATCTCAAGTCTCTACCTTGAGGAGTTACAGCCTTATAGGCCCTGTTCTGGTGGTGGTGATAGAAGGAAGGACAGCTGGATGCTACATGGTAGTCTGAATTTTAACAGGTGAAGTACTCAAATGTGATAGCACAAAAAATAGTAAAGCTTCCCTTAACGGATAACAAAGGCCTGGGTCCACAGGATTGAGACTTATATTATTCACTAGTGTTTTTTGGGACTTGCACCATAACTTCCTGTTTTCCCATGTTTGTAACTTTATGAAAAAAACTTCCATTTGGGCTGAAATGTTCCTTGCTTGAGCTCAAGTCAGCTCTAAGGAACAACAAACATTAATTAATCCTCACAACCCCTCAGTGAAGTAAGAGCACCTCATTTCCATTACACAGTGAAGAAACTGAGGCACACTGATGAAGTATTTTGCTCAGGATCACCTAATGAGTCAGTGAAACAGCCCAAAAAAACCCACACACTCATAACTGAAATACAATATACAGCTATCTCTAGAATTAAATCTGGCAACAATAATGCTGTACACCACACCTGCCAAAGCTCATCCACTAGGGATTAATTTCCAGGCAGTTTTCAAAACACAAAGGATTTTCCTGTGTGTGTTTCAATGTTCTATTTAAATGTTATTCATCATCTTATTTTTAAATTTCCCACACTCACACTCCCATTTTGATAGACTTGCAGCTGTTTCTGACATGAAATGAAGCACAATGTTGTCTCAAATTTGTATGAAAACAATTCAAAAAGAAAGTGGAAATTTTCTGTTATTTTGTCTCTGTTTCCTCCAGAGATCTTTTGTTTCGGCTTCAGTTGGAAGGATCGTATGTATCCTCAAAGGGATAGAAGGTGTTATGGTCTGAGAAACATGCAGCTAGGGAGCTGGAATTCAGACATGACTCAGGAAAAAAAAAAAGAGGATCATTTGCCAAAATAATAAAGTTCTGATGAGATTCAGAAATCAAATACCAAAGAGAGGGAATAAAAAGAGAAGAAGGAAAACGTAAGCCAAGAACAGAAACAAACAGCAGATGATCCAACAGCAGGTACAAGGACAGAGGGAGAATGAGTGATTGCCTCCCAGGAGATGATGACAAAGGGTGAAAAAAAGAGACAGAAACTGAAAAAGGAAAATCAAGCAAATCAGAACTATCTGATAAGAGCCCCCAAGGGGCAGTTACAGGCAAAAGGGATGTCACTTACTTTGTCCTTGTCCTGGCAGGTCAGTTTGAGCATATTAAACAAAAACAAAAAAATGACAAAAATAAAAAGAAGATTTTAGTTGGTCTCAGAGGCAGGAGAAGCATCTACTATTGCATTGTACGGAAATAAGACCAAACCCAGTCAAAAACACAGGTCAAAAGGACTAAGTCACCCTGGGCCATAGAGGCTGAGCAGGTCATTAACTCAATTGAAATGATCAAAATGGAACCCCTCCAATGGAAAATGGCTCATTAAAGATGGATGTCATGACAAATTTACTTATTTGCAATGGCTCCTCCTTTTACCCTCGCCTCACATGGGGTCTTGTGCTTAAGTATTGGACAAGGATTACAGCAGTCACATAGCAGCAAAAATATCCCAAATCTTTCCACTGCCTCAACAGTAGGTGAAGTAATTGGAAGTCCTTCCATTAATGTCAGTAATTTTGGATATGGCCTAATGTCCCCTTAACTCTCACTCCCTTTCCCATCGAATGGTTATAAGATAAAAAGTCATCAAGACAAAACAGAGATCTTCAAATTTAGCAGAGAAGGTGGATGAAACCCTACCAGAAACACAACTGTCTGAAAAATCGACAGGCAAGTAATTTTCACTGCTCTAATAGATAAGTATTTATAATGACTTTTGCCAAGTCAGAGACTGAAAAGTTTCAGGAATGTCTCTAACTCTACATGAGTGTAGATTACGGTATGTAATAATATTTCTGCTTTTACAGTATTTTCTTAAGAGAACACAACACTGGTCATTACAGGATTAAAAGAAAAAGTCAAGGAAACACAGTAGGCCAGGTTCTACATATTTGAGACAAGGGACCTTTCTATTGTAGACGACTCAGATATCTAACAAGCAAAATAATTTTTAAAAATACCCTTCCTGACAGGAGAGCACAGCTCTGGTAAAGCTGATGGAGCTCCAAACCTGGCCATAGAGAAAAGGGACTGATGAGTAATAAAACTGGCCAACATTATGCCACTGTCTCGGAATCTCTTGCCATTTAGGGGTGACGTGGTTAAATACTTTCAAACGATTTTGCTATTGACCATTCCCTTCTTCCTTGAGCTGAAGCACATTTCCCAACAGCATGAAGCAAGGGAAGTGCCTTCAGCAAGGTTTGATTGTAGTGTTTGTGTTTCTTCTCCTCTCTCCTCATCTCTCCCTAGCAGAGTTTACCATTGGAAAGTTACCTCCCCAGACTGAGAAATCTAAAGTACCTAGATTTTACAGACCTTAGGGCTTGTCTACATTACCACCTTCCTTCGAAGGAAGGATGGTAATTAGGGTGTTGGGAGTTTACCAATGAAGTGCTGCGGTGCATACACAGCACTTCATTAAGCAAACTCCCCCCTGCGGCAACTTCGAAGTTTAAAACTTCGAAGTACCGGCACGCGTCTAGCTGCGGCTCACCCACTGGTACTTCAAAGTGCTGGGGTAACTTCAAAGTCCCTTTACTCCTCAAAATTTTGTTTAAAACTTCAAAGTTGCTGTGGGGGCGGAGTTTGCTTAATGAAGTGCTGTATATGCACCGCAGCACTTCATTAGTAAACTCCCAACACCCTAATTACCATCCTTCTTCAAAGGAAGGTGGTAGTGTAGACAAGCCCTTAGGGACTATACCCCTATCTTAAAGTTAATGACGGTTTTATGCTGTGCATCCTCATCAAGGGAAGAAGTATTGTATGTATGTATGTATCAGAGGAGGCTGAGACCAAGAAGTTCAGCCTGACTTCCAACTCTAAATCACAGCAGGAGATAATAGTGGTAAGGGCCTTACAATATCTTCCTCTTTAATTAAAAGGGTGATTGTTCAATTGTTGTTCCTAAGACACTTGTATGCCACCCTGTTATAGCTGATGGTCAAGTTCTCAACCTACCCCAACACGCTCTGGGTACACTCCTGCACGCAGGAAGGAAGCCTTCCAGCTGTCCACCTCTTCCTGGGTCTCACAGGCCAACTCCAGCTGTCGATAGTCTTTGTAAACGTTCCTAAGAAGTGAGACATAAGATATGTTACTTCAACTCTCCTCACACGGCAAAGCAACTTCTCATCTCTGTCAAAGTTCTAAAATCCTTAATGTGTCTATGTGTCCATGACAACGTAGACTAGTCTTTAAGGTGTTATAGGACAGCTTATTATTTGTGAAGCTACGGATTAACATGGCCACCCCTCTGAGTCTATCTTCTCATTGCCTGCTAAAATCCTCCTGCCTCCCCTGCACTGGAGTACCCTATGAAAAAGCCAGGGTGGAAATGACTCTCCATTATTAACCCTAGTTTTCCTCACTCTAATCCCCTAGCAGATCCCAACCCTGCCCTAAAGAGACCACTCTTGGGAGGTGTGAGAGAAGATTGTCTTTCGAAACACATTCAGTCACACATTTTTTAGGGCTCATGAATTATTGGGACTGACTTTATTATCCAACTGGAAGGAGCTAGAGGGATTCAAATAGTAGCAATCTGGCCCACAGAGATCCCTGGGGATAGGCAACCTGGCTAGGTGAAGTCTGGGATCACATTGCACAAAGCACTGCAGAGAAGTAACAGGTATGATAATAAAGAGCATAGGGAAGGATCACAGAGTCTTTTAAAACAGATTTTCTCCTAATGACTGTCCTCTGAGGAGATATTCATCCCATCAGAACAACATTTCTTTTAGAGATCCCATCTCTCTACTTCCTCTTCTCTGTAACCTGCTATCCTATACCAGGGTGTTCCAAAGATACTGTGCAGGGCTGTACAAGTTTGTGTTCTACTGAAAAGGGACTTTAACAATCGTCTACAGAAGGAATGCTCAAAACTAACATTTCTTTTCAAATTCGACACATTAACGTGATTTGAACAGGGACAGCAATTACCTGACCTATTATAAGAACTTTTTAACATACTTTGATGTTTTATCTATCTCTTAGCTTCCCCACCCCACAACCTCCTCCCCCACCACCGTCCCTCTGCTTTTCTGATTTGCCAACTTTGATAACAATTTTTGGACCTCTGTGCTTTATATATTGAGTCTGTTCTGGTAAGGCTATGATCTGAAGAAGTGGGTCTGTCCCACAAAAGCTCATCACCTAACAAATTGTTTTGTTAGTCTTGAAAGTGCTACATGACTGATTTTTTGTTTTGATAGAATACAGTCTAACACGGACATTTCTCTGTGACTACAGGGCTGAAGTTAGAGATGTGATTTAGGTAATTTTAAGAAAGAGTTTAGCATGCTCGGAAGAAAAGATGACACCTCTGTTCAGTGTTGAAGAGAGCAAAGATATGCTTGCTGGACATGAAGCCCTTCTCAACATCCCGCAACTTCAGGTTATCCACTGGTAGCATGTACTTCTTCTCCTTCTCCTGAAAGAAGATCAGCAAATAGTCACTCACTGCCACTGAACAAATCCTTATCTGGTAAAAGAGTTAGTCAACAGTGGGATCTTCAGAATTCACTCCCCTATTCCCTCAATAAGTCAAACAGCAATGGGGCCCTCACAGCTTAATTCCCAAACCTTCCAGGAGTCCACCAGCAAGCGGGATCCTCAAAATCCATTTCCCACAACTTGATGGCCCTAACCTCTCTAGTAGTCCATCGGTAATGGGACCCTCACCACCCAACTTCCCCATCCTTTACAGGAGTCAGTCAGTAAGGAGTCTCTAATGCAATCCAGCTCTATCATCACCTTAAGGAATCAGTCACCAAAAGGGTACTCATAGCCCAATTCCTATAAAACCCTCAAATTGTCAGTCACGAACTTGGCACTTGCAGCCCAATTCTTCCATGCCATCAGCAAGGGACCTCTCTCAATCTGATTCCTCTGTCCCATAAAAGTCAGCCATTCAGCAACTGAGCCCTCACAGACAAAATCTCCCATGCCCTCATGGAGCCAGTCTGTCATGGGGTCCTCATAACTGAATTCTCCCATTCTTTCAAGAAGCCAGTGAGCAGTGGAACTCATATCCTAATTCCCCAAGATGTCCGTCAATAACAAGACTCTTCCAGCCTGATTTTCCCATACTATAAAACAGTCATCCAGCAAATGGGCCCTCACTCACAGCCCTGTTCCTCGTCCCCTCAAGATCTCAGACGGCAAAGGGTTTCTCACTGTCTAGCCTCCAACCCTCAATTCCTACATCCTATAAAGCAGTAAGTCAGCAGGAGCATCTTCATAATCTAACTCTCTTATTCCTTCAATGAGTCAGTCAACAAAGGGGCACTCATAGTCTGGCCCCACCATTATCTCAAGGAGTCAGCTGGCAACAGCACCACCGTAGCCTAGCTACCTGAACACCTCAATAAATCAGACAGCACCTGGGAATTCATATCCCAATTCTTCAATTTCTTTAAGGAGTGAGTCAGCATAGCTATCTCAGCCCAGCTCCCTGTCCCCGCAAGGACTCAGTCAGTCATGGGACCCTCACAGTTGAATTCCACATCCATTCAAGAAGTCAGTCGGCAAGCACTCCCTCGTACCCCAGTCTCATAATTTGATGCCCTCCATTCCATAAAACTGCCAGTCAGCAAAAGGAAAGGCCTTCACAGCCTGACTTCACATCCCCTGAAGGAGTCAGTCACCAAGAGTGCCCTCACAGTCCAGCTCCCTCATTGCAAGGAGACAGTCTGCAAAGGAGCCTTCACAGTCCAGCTCCATCACTGCCTTGAGCCAGTCAGCAATAGGAAACCCACAGCCTACCTACCATTCTACCTCATTGTCAGACAACAACTGAGCACTCCCAGCCCATTTACCTCCATTCTTTCAAACCATCACTCAGCAATTGGGCTTTTACAGTCCAGCTCTCCCATCCCCTCAAGGAATCAGTCTGTAATGGGCCCCCTGCAGCCCAATTCCTCCATCTCCTCAAGTAGTTACTCAGCAGCAGGGCTGTCACAGCCCAGCTCTCCCATACCCATAAGGACTCAGGCTGGGTCTACACTAGGGGGAAAACACAACTGATTTACGACACGGCTCTCCAGCTCTGAACATTACGTAGTTGGAGTTGATGTATCTTAAATCGATTTTTGCTGCCATCCCCACAGAAGAAGGTTAACAGGAGAAAATCTCCTGTCGACTTTGACTTCCCTGGCTCTTTGCGACTGTGAGGAGCACCAGGGTAGATGGCAGCACTGGATTGTTTGATTTAGTGCAGCCCCACTATGTGCACTAAATTGAACCCCAGAAGATCCACCTCAAGTACATCAATCTTGCAGTAAGTAGAGACATGCCTTTAGTTAGCAGTGGCACCTGCATCACTTCCAGGACTCAGCCTTCAGAAGCCAATTCCCCATCCTCTTAAGGAATCAGTCAGCAAATGACAACTCACAGCCCAATTCTTCCATACTCTCAAGGACTTGGTTAGCCACATGGCATGGCACAGCCCTGCTCTGCACTCACCTCAAGGGGTCAGACTGCACCACTGCCTTCATATCCCAACTCCCCTATTCCCCCAACAAGCCAGTCAGCAATTGTGCCCTTACAGACTAATTCCCTCATCTCTTTATGGAATCAGTCAGCTAGAGCAGCCTAACGGCTTATTCAATCACATATTAGGAGTCAGACAGTAACGGGGTCTTCACATTCGATTTCCCCCCTCCCCTCAAGAAGCCATTCAGCCGAGCTAGGATGACTCATCATTTATTTTAAAGGACCTGCCCTTATTTCCTTGACCTGCCCCTTAGGGCACCCATCCCTTAATTTATGATCTATTAAAAATGTATTAAAACTACAATAAATACCATTTTAAATATTCAATCAATACTCATGATAATTACATTATATACCTGAGGGCAGCAGAAATGTGCATTTAAGAAAAAATAGATAAAATGCAAGGGGAAAATGGTATTTTCTTAAAATGCCCCTCAAATAAAGCACTGCCCCTTATTTTTCTATGTAGTTTCCCCTTATTTCCATCCAGCAAAAGTGGTCACCCTAAGCAGGGCCCTCACAGCCAGGACTGCCCCAGTCTCTCAAGTCAGTCAGGAGCTGAGCACTCACAGCCATCAAGAAGTCACTCAACAAGGGGACTTTCACAGTCTACCCTCTTTACACTTTCAGTCAGCCAGCAAGGGAGCCCAGGAAGGCCTGTTCCCCCATCCCTCAAGGAGTCAATCGACCGTGAGGCCCCCACCATGCAATACCGCCCGCTCATAAACAAGTCAGTCTGCTCTGGGCCCTCAGACACTAAGCAGGTATTGCTTTATCAAAAGGGATCAAGAGAGGGAGCCATAGTACCAAACTCCTCACATTGAAGCAGGGTGCAGCTCTCTGAGACTACTCCAATAGAACTGTATTATGTCCCCCTTGTGTATGGGTTGTGTATACGTCATGCTTGTCTCTGCTAGAAACATGGAGAAATGTGATCCCTCACAGGGGAAAGGGAATAGTAAAGGCAGGCAAGCTTCTAGCAGAGCTCCCAAAATCCATCTGGAAAACATGAGGGCAGAAAAGCAACTGTAGAGGGTGATTCTGCTGATACATTTAATAGGCAGATGGAATCAGTGGCCAAAGATAATGATCTGGCCACTATAATGGCCTTATAGGCCTCAATCAGGAATTAATGGGACTTGGTGAGATAGCTAAGTATACCAGCATACTCCACCACATGGCCCCGATGAAAAAGTCAAATGACATTATCTGTTACAATATAATCTGGTGCTGGGAAAGTTGTCCTGGAAACTGATGGTCTCTGGGAATCACACGGGCAGAACAGGAGGCAGTTTGGGGAGCAACAGAGCTTCTGTACCCGTCCCATCACTGATCGAGAGGGATCAAAGATAGAAGCGGCATTCAGACCTCAATTCCTCTGTATTTTTTGCTGAAACTGCCAATCAAGGAGCCAGCTAGTTTTAACTGAAGGGGGTACGTACTTAGTGACTCAGATGCCTATTGATTAGAAATATGCTTGAAACCCATATAACTCATTTCACATTCTGAAAGTCACTAACAGCTTCCAGATTGCAAATGAATTTCAGTCACTACTTCTCTGGGTTGCGTTGGAACTGCTGGCCTAGAGGAAAAGACCACCCATTGCTAAGCCCCCAGGCAAGCCAATCAGTCCCCCAGAAATTTCTCCTACCAAAGCTAAGAAGTAGGTCTGTCCCACAAAAACTCATCACCTACTAAATTATTTTGTTAGTCTTTAAAGTGCTACATGAGTACTGGGTTGGTTTCTTAGGATACAGACTAGCACATCTACTTCTCTGTTACTAACTGAAGCTAAATTACATGTCCCTCACGTGCAATCTCTGTGCTCTCCAAGAAAGTAACTTCAATGAGGATGGCAGCAAAAGGAATAAGATCTAGAAAATGCTTTTCACATCTTTTTAAAATGTCAGGAAAGTTTGGAGCTTGATGTAAAAGAAGGAAATAGGAAAAAAAAAAGCAAGAAATCAACTGATAAGGCAACAGAATTCTCTGCGTCCTAAGACCTAGGTGATGGGTTATGTCTGTTTTCACCTTTTACTTATTTTACTTCCATCAAGGCCTTGGCGTTCTTCCCCTTTATCACATAGGAGTTGCTTCTGTAATGCTTCTAGCCTCTCAATGCTGCCACACCCCACACCATTGTTCTAGTACCAGGATTTGCACTCAAAAGATCTTGTATGATCTTCATTTCATCAAGATAAATCAAGGGTGAATTTAATGGGGTTAGGATCAAACCCTGGATCCATTACAGCTAATGGTAATTTATCATTAACATTAATGTGATCATGATTTGGAACTTTCTCCAGATTTACGCCAATGAAACTGAGGTCAGATTTTGGACCCCAGACTCTACGGTGCATTAGGAGCCACAAACGTGTGGATTTGCACTTCCAACCTCTAAGTGAAGTAGGAGCCAAAACATTAGCACCGTGTTTCCCTCCCTTAAGATGTGAAGGCAGTGAATGCCATTGTATGGAATGCTAGTGCCAGGTTGCCAGTTTCTGAGGACAGTGCATCTGTAGCCTAGAGCAGGGGTGAGCAAACTTTTTATGACAGAATCCACTTTTTGTTCCTGCAGTTAGCATGGTGCCCTCAACCTGTCTAATATAATCCAAACAGATGGAAATTTCTGCTGCATTCATATGAAAAAAACCTCCTTTCAGCATGTGTAAGAAATTAAGAATGTTGAATGCAAAAACTTTATTAATCTGTATGTAAATGTGAATACACATACACAACACAGTAACATATTTCAACATTTTTAATTAGATGGATGAGCCTGACACATAGCAGCCAATCATGCTGCACCTCCCTTTTGAAATTTCACATCCCCCATAGGGGGCCTTCCCCAACTTTGCCCACCCCTGCCCTAGAGCAAGATTTAAACAAACAACCTCAAGGGGCAATACTCCTGCTCACTAGCATACAATTTTTCAGGTTTAGGGGTAATGAGAGCCATATAAGAGCTAGAGCATGGGTGCCAGGAGATAGATCCCTTGGCACCTTATTGCAGCATGGTGCACAAGGACACATTAAGCCCCTGTTGTTCTGATACACCATTTCACCACACGTCTACCCCAGTCTCTCAAAAGTCCTAGCTCCACTCTTTCCATCTTCTCAGTTTTCATCCCAGCCTGTTTTATATCAATACTCTGACTTCATTTCCTGAATGTAGAGACAGGAAAGACTGTAACAAGCTGCCGAAGGCTGAGCCTTTCAAAGCTTTGGCCGAGCCCTCTGACCATATGTTAGCAATCAGGCTGTGTGTGGTGACTGAGACATCCCAGGAACAGTGCAGCCAAAAGGGGAGGAGGGATGGTCCCCCCACCCCAGACTGACAGATGCAGGCAAAAATCAGAGAGGAAGAACTAGGTGCCATACATTGGGAGGGGGAAGGTAGCTTTGTGGAGCATAGTTCAAAGATCTTGGCTTGATCCCAGAAGGTCTGTGTTTCTCATCAAATGTCTCATTTCGGCAGCAAAGCAGAAAAGATGGTGGTAGCAGAGGAGAGGCTGCCCTCTCAGGAGCAAAATATCTATCCCATGAAACACATGCATAGCCAAGAAATTATGTTGAACCAGACCAGGGGGAGGAGGATTGGAGTAAGTAGGACACTAAAGTGCAAATATATATAGAGAAAGGATATTGGCCTGCTCTTTCACACACCTTTTAAAGGACCATAATTCCTAAATATAATCACAGTGCTTGCATAGAGGACACTAAAGAGAGCAGAACTTGCATGAGGGGAATAATAAAGTGTCTATGCAGGAAGCCTACACCCCATGTACACAGTAAAAATCAGCTCTATGAGGCTGAGGGGAGGCACCTCCATGGAAAGGGGAGCTGGGGGCAGCAAGGCCACTGGGCTCCACTGGCCATGAACCCCTAGTCTTGAAAGGCAAAGCACAGTGTTTGGGGGAAGGGCTCAGGCTACATCTACACTACAAGATAAATTTGAATTTAAGGCAGTTAGCTTGATATTACAACAGTGCTGTCTTCACTGTAAATACCATTAGCTCAATGTACGGAGCAGTGATATCAATATCAAAACATCTTCGAAACCCACTGAGTGTAGTGTCAAGTTTGAAATTAAAAGTCCAAATGAAGGCCAGTGTGGAAGCACCTACAGACAGCCTGCCAACCTTAAACAAATCCTCACCAGCCACTACAAATCACAAACCAGTGGCTCTAGGACTGGAACCAGCCCCTGCAATGGTCCTCACTGCCAACTCTGCTCACATATCTACACCAATGACATCATCACAGGACATAACATCAATCATACCATCGGGGGCTCCTTTACCTGCACATCTACTAATATAATATATGCCATCATGTGCCAGCAATGCCCCACTGCAATCTACATTGGCCAAACTGGACAGTCTCTACTTAAAAGAATAAATGGACATAAATCAGACATCAGGAATGGTAATGTACAGAAGCCTGTGGGAGAACACCTCAATCTCCCTGGGCACCCAGTGGCAGATTTAAGGGTGGCAGTCCTGAAACAAAGAAATTTCAAAAATCAAATGGAGAGAGAAATCTCTGAGCTGCAATTTATTTGCAAATTCTACTCCATTAACCAAGGATTAAACAGAGACTGGGAGTGGCTCGCAGCGTACAAAGGCAGCTTCTTTGCCCTGGGTGTTAAGATCTCCCCATTAGACTCTGACAATGGCTCATATCCCCCTGTCTGATCTGACTTCTTTTTTCTTCTTTTGATACCTACTATTGATAATGGGCCATTTCCACCTTGCTGAATAGACCTTGTCAGCTCTAGCCCTCCCTTTTTCTGGGACCCCATTCTTTAAATACCCTTCTGAAACCACCACCCCCCACTGATGCATCTGATGAAGCGGGTTTTTGTCCACAAAAGCTTATGCTTCAAAATATGTCAGTCTATAAGGTGCCACAAGATTTCCTGTTGTTCTTGAAGCTACAGACTAACACGGCTACCTCTCTGACACATCTTTAAAATCGAATTCATTAGCCTCCAGAGGTGTCCCATATGTATCTCACAATGCCCCACAGTGCTCTGCTCTGGCTGCTTCCATCTCCGCTGCTCTCCAGGTGTGTAGGAATTAGGTAACAAGAAGCCTGCCAATTTTAATTCAGCACCGGGAAGCAGTGGCTGTGGGGTCATGCTTATATGAGAGACTAAGAAACATCTTTCTTTCTTTGCTATCAGTGCTGTGAGTGCATCTACCCATTCAAAATCCTTTAAATCCGCTTTGGTACCCAATGACTGGAAAACGGCCAACAAAACACCAATATTTAAAAAAGGCTCTAGAGGAGACCCTGGCAATTATAGACCAATAAGTCTAACATCAGTACCAGGCAAATTAGTAGAAACAATAGTAAAGAATAAATTTGCAAGGCACGTAGAAGATCACAAATTGTTGGGCAAAAGTCAGCATGGTTTCTGCAGAGGGAAGTCGTGTCTAACTAATCTATTAGAATTCTTTGAAGAGGTTAATAAACATGCGGACAAGGGGCACCCAGTGGTCATAATATACCTAGATTTCCAGAAAGCCTTTGACACGGTCCCACACCAAAGGCTTTTATGTAAATTAGGCAGTCATGGGATAGGAGGAAAGATCCTTTCATGGATCGGGAATTGTTAAAAGACAGAAAACAAAGGGTTGGAATAAATGGTAAATTTTCACAATGGAGGGGGGTAACTAGTGGTGTTCCCCAGGGGTCAGTCCTGGGACCGATCCTGTTCAACTTGTTCATCAATGATCTAGAAAATGAGGTAAGCAGTGAGGTGGCAAAGTTTGCAGATGACACCAAGTTGTTCAGGACGGTCAAAACCAAAAGGGATTGTGAAGAACTACAAAAAGATCTCAGCAAACTGAGTGATTGGGCAGCAAAATGGCAAATGAAATTTAATGTGGGTAAGTGTAAGGTAATGCACATTGGAAAAAATAACCCAAATTACACGTACAACATGATGGGGTCAAATTTAGCTACGACAGATCAGGAAAGGGATCTTGGAGTTATAGTGGACAGTTCTCTGAAGACATCCACGCAGTGTGCAGCGGCAGTTAGTAAAGCAAATAGGATGTTAGGAATTATTAAAAAAGGGATAGATCATAAGACAAAAGATATCATACTTCCCCTATATAAAACTATGGTACACCCACATCTTGAGTACTGCGTACAGATGTGGTCTCCTCACCTCAAAAGAGATATATTGGCATTAGAAAAGGTTCAGAAAAGGGCGACTAAGATGATTAGGGGTTTGGAATGGGTCCCATATGGGGAGAGGCTAGAGAGACTGGGACTTTTCAGTCTGGAAAAGAGGCGATTGAGGGGCGATATGATAGAGGTATATAAAATCATGAATGGTGTGGAGAAAGTGAATATAGAAAAATGATTTACGTTTTCCCATAATACAAGAACTAGGGGACACCAAATGAAATTGATGGGTAGTAGTAGGTTCAAAACTAATAAAAGGAAATTTTTCTTCACACAGCGCACAGTCAACCTGTGGAACTCCTTGCCGGAGGAGGCTGTGAAGGCCAGGACTCTATTAGGGTTTAAAAAAGAGCTCGATAAATTTTTGCAGGTTAGGTCCATAAATGGCTATTAGCCAGGCATAAAGTATGGTGCCCTAGCCTTCAGTACAAGGGCAGGAGATGGATGGCAGGAGATAAATCACTTGATCATTGTCTTCTGTTCTCCTTCTCTGGGGCACCTGGCATTGGCCACTGTCGGCAGACGGGATACTGGGCTAGATGGACCTTTGGTCTGACCCAGTATGGCCATTCTTATGTTCTTAAAATAGCCTCAACACAGAGTTCCTGGTTCTGTTTCTCTCTCTGGAGGCTGACCACTTTTTTTTAGCCAGTGCTGGTGCCAGACCCTGCCCTGCCACACCACATGGCAGCTAGGCTGTTGGGGGGACGTGTCATGCATAAAAGAGAGGCCAAGAAACTCCTTTTCTGCGGTTTACATTTGTGCCAGGGCCTCCCACTTCTCTCACAGGCACCATGCAAGTTGGGGTCTTCCTGAGCCCAACCACATCACGTGGATAGGCCCCCGACCCAATAAAAGGAGGTGGCTGCTGTTCAGCGCAGACCATGCTGCCACGCAGCACCATGTCCTGGCTTGCATGCAATGAAGGGTATAAGAGCAGCTAAGACTTTTGGGGGCTTGCTGCCGCCGTAGGTGTAGTCTCCCCCAGCAGCTAAGATTTTTGTGGTCTTGCTGCCACTGGGGGGACCATTTCAACTGCCTCTGCAGCCATGGTCCCCCCACACTGCCCCACTAACAAAAAAGATTTTCAGGGAACAATTTCAACTGGCTCATCATCCTCCAATCCACCCAACCCCCCCCACCATGGGATGAGGGGGTCTGGCACTGGCAGTCATTTGGTGCTAACCCCATGACCAGAGCACCACTGCTTGTTGAAATTTGGCAAGCTCCATCCCTTGTGTTGCACAATTCTGTCTAGTGCAGTAGGAAGCCCAAAATCTTTTCCCTAACCTTTTTCTTCACGCCTTGGCCCCCTTAACAAAGGAAACAGTGGGTGGAAGGCCAGTTGAGAAGACACAGACAAAGAAACCTTGCTGCACTGTAAGCCCATTGCATATGCCTGCTTTTTGTAATGTATCTTTGATATTTCAGTTGTGAAAGCAAGAGATGTCAGCCCCAACCCATTTTGGAAGCCCAATGTCTTTTTCCTAACTCCTTTAACACAGGAAAGCATGGGTGGAGAGCCAGTTGAGAAGACACAGAGTGCTGGGTGATCCCAGGGTGCAGAAGCTGTGTAATGGACTGGGAAGCCAAAAACCCCGTGTCACAAAATCTTTTTCCAAACCTTTATTATCCTACTCTTTCTTCAAGCTTTGCATTGTTCCTGTATTATTTTCAGGAATCACATGAAATCAAGGGAGGGGGGACAGTGGCTAGAAGGTCCATTGAGAAGACTCAGACACCTGCTGTGTTTTGTAAAATCTTTGATAAGTCAGTTACAACTATAGTTATAAAAAGCAATTCAGTTGTACAAGTAAGAGATTTCAGTGAATTTGGCTGTCTTTGTTGATGCCCTAATTTTCCTTCCTTCCTCTTGGAAAAATGGCTATTTGCTTACCATGGGAGGGAAATGAGGACAATGCAATGTGGGAAGATGACATCACATACCTACAACTACTTGCATGGCATTTTTTCCCCATGCTGCACCAGCAAAAATATCCAGAATGTGACAGGGCTGAGGGAACTGTGGGATAAGTTCCCACAATGCACTGCTGCAGCAGTCAATGTTTGGTGATTGAGTGTGGCAGCAATAAGTTGACTTCGTGGGAAGCCTGGGGGGAGGTGAGGATAGTCAAATTAGAACTTATAAAACCCAGTGTTATAAATAGAGTTTAATAAAATCAAATTTCCATCGTAGTCGTAGCCTTGAACTACACCTATATATGTAGTTCTGTGTCTGAAAAGAGGCCTCACCATTGCATAGCTTTGTTACTTTGGCTCTGTACAGGGGGGAGTGTATTTTAGAGTCACAGAATACTAGAACTGGAAGCAATCTTTAGAAGTCATCAAGTCCATTCTCCTGCACTCAGGGCAGGTTGTGATTTGCATTGTTAACTGAATGCACTGTTTTCCTCTTTCCCTTCATCCTCAGATACATTTTAAATAGTCAGCTAAGAATAAAGTATATCTTGATTGGAAAGAGGGCTCCTGGTTTTTTACACAGGCTATTTCCTCTACCCACCTGCACTCTGTACAGAAAGGGTTGGTGTTTTATATACTGCATACATAGGAATCTGAAGCTCATGAGAAGCCCATACATGCATCTAAAGTTGGAATTTGTCTCTTGAAGTGCTAGGACATAACTATCAGACCTCACCATAATTAAGCAGAAGGACAAATCCAAGATAAGCAGAACAAAGTTGTGTTTACCTATACACAAAATTTGCTGCTGTGTAGGGAACCAGAAGATTTGGGGCACCATTGGGTCTTAATGTCCACCTACCTGCCTCTTTCAAGTCCTGTACTGTGGCTCTGCTTCCTTCACAGAAGATCTAATTAACCTTCCAGATCTATTAGCAGAACCTGTCAAAGAGTCATTCAAGCAGTAATGAAGCCACTTAATAGGCATCTGCCAATCCCAGAAGCTAGTATGACAAGTGAAACTTTGTGCAGAGTCCAAAGCTATGTGTTCTGATGCTTAAAAATAATTATTACTGAACCAAATATTACTATTAATGCTAAAGTACTTTGCTTTTCTCTGGAGCTGATGTGCTGGAGGAGGTTTTAAAGAGACACTTGTTAAAAGTCTACCAGCAAACAGGCAGGAGGGTTGCAGTGATCTCCCTGCCTTAGGCAGTCATCCCCACCAGATGGGGTCAAATTACCCTTAACAAAAACAAATGATATTGAGGAAGATCATGAAATTAGCTTGGAAGAGTAACGTCATCACTTTTGTAACAGATCAAATTGTACCAGGAATTCAGTATTTTCAAAAATATTTACAGTGGACAATTCCCCCAGACTTCCTAAAACTTATCTGCCCCATCAAACTCCCCATTACCCCAGTTAAACCCTGTTTCCAGTCAGTATTGCTTTCAGGAACAGCTTATAATGGTGCTCATTTTAGGGCCTTTTTGTTTGCTCAGTGTTGTCACCTCATTCCTGGGTTATGACATTTAAATGGGGAAATAAACAAGCCGATTTCCCTCCAGCCCTTAAATGCTCCTCATCCTGGGTTTAACCAACCAGGAACAAGACAAAAGCCCCGAGCATTCATGTTTTTAGCCACAGATTTAAATCCTCTTCTCTGGCTTCCCCTCCTCTGTGTGCGCTGGTAGGTCACATATTGCACCTAAAGCATGCTTTGTCCCTGCAGCATAAGAGAGGAAGCGAACCACACGGCCCGGGTAACATCTGGAATCGCTACACAGGAGCCGACCATCAAAGAGAAAACAGCATTCCCTGATTCCATCCAAAGTATGGAACCTTTCTTTCCTCCTCGCAACCTTATCCGTCAGATGGCTCACTTCCTGTCAACCTCTGAACTCTCCAGCAGCCAACAAGCTCCTCCCTCGAGTCTAGTTAGCGTTGCACTGCCACGTCAATTGAGGCAGAAAGACAGAAGGGAAGCAAGAGAAGGGAGGGAGCAAAGACCAGAAGGAGGGAGGGAGAGAGGTACAGTGAGTGCCAGATGCGATGGGGGGAGGAAAGGAGGGAACTCGAATCGCTCCCATGGTAGCCGGAGGCTAGCTGCAAAGGCAACGGGCCAACGCAGGTCAAAGGACCCTTGTTATGGCTTGGAAGCGAAGGCTGGTCTTATTTGCGCTTTGTTCCGGACCCTGGGTAAAGCGTCGTTCTACTGGACTGAGAGCTGGGCGGAAGGAGATCAGGATGCTTTGGGCCTGAGCGTCCTCCCACCCGCGGCCACCAACTGCTGTGCCAGATGTGGGTGGGTGAATTAAGCAACGAAGTCTGCACATCTGGGCAACGGCCAAGACTTAAAAACATTTTCTCCTGGGTTTGAACAGCAGTAATTTATTTTTATTTTTTAAAGGTATGACATGCCTGGAGGGACGTGGATATGAGCCTTTTGATGTCAACGTCGGAAGAAAATGGGGTTTGAAGTTTCGCTCAATGTGAGGTGCAGGCAGAGAGCAATCCCCTCCACTTCTCAGCTGCCAGTGGAGGAAACTTCTTCAGGCAGGACTCGGACTTTTCTTAACTGTCTCTTTATCCCCCAAACACCAGCCCTGAGGCAGAAATGGGGAAGGACTAACGTGCTGCTGCTAGCTGGACAGCTGGACACAGAGGCTCCACTCCGTCTGCCCAGTGTTCAGACTACCTGTTCAGGACTAAGAGATTGTACAGTAGTCTGCACATTGGTTAGGCTGTGCTGGGATACACCACACACACTGCCGGTGCCGCACAGGGATGGAAATGCCTGCATGGCGGGGAGAAATGCTGGGGTTTGAGCAATGCATGCTAAGTTCACCTACCTCCCCCAGACTGCTGGGAAACAGCCACTTGGCTCCTTACCTGATGATCACCTTTCTCTCTCACTGTTCACCATCCCACTCCCTGTCCCTTTTTCATTTCCTCCATGTCCTTCCTCACCCTCCCTTTGCCGCTGTTTCTGTTGGCTTCACATGCTTGTCCCTCTGAGACCCATTCAGTATGGCTTGTGTTTCTCAAGCAGACCTTTGCTGTAACTGTCCAGGCCACAGGAACGGAGACTATCAAGTTCCCTGTGTGAGGAGGGGGTGAGATGAAGCACCAGCAAGAGGCCAGCTGGGGAATTTTATGGTATAATAAATTCTGATTATTTTATTTAAAAAAATTCAGATTTGGAGAACTGGGAAGTCACTTTCGAAGTTGATTGCGGTCCTTTCTATAGGGATGAACAGGGATGGAAAGGTAATGGATATGTTTGCACAAAAACAGATAAAGAGAATGAGTGAGAGAGAAAGAACAAAGAGAGAGTGCGAGGAAAAAAAAGACTATGAATAAAAGAAAGAGCATGAGAATGAATGAATGAGCAACAGAGTAGAAACGGAGGGAGGGAAGGAATGTGTGTTGTAGAGGGAGATCCTGAAGCTAGGATGATATCTGGGAATGACTGAGTCTTGGAGCATATCCAGCTCTGTGTTCTCAAAACAGGTGACAAAATCCAGTCTGAATTTGAATTGCAACTGCTCCAAGCTACCCACATTCTCCCATTACAGCTCTATCCTGATGGCTGGCAGGGCTTGAGCCGCTGCACAGACAACAGAGAGGGCTGCTCTGGGACTTAATACATGAGAGCTACAACTTGCTGCAGGAAGAATGATCTGCTCCATATTTCTGAAAATGCAGGTTTGAGAGAGAGATGTATTGTTATCCTATCATTGAAGTTTCTAGCTAGAACTGGAAAGGAGCCAAGGTCTGATGTGTGATAAATGGACACTTAAAAGTGTGTGAATACAGTCACAGCTTCCCCCCCAGCCAGAAGAATCTGCCTGCATTCTCCAGTGATGGAAGAGAAGGGCAGTACAAAGCCAGCACAACGTGGAGTCAAGGCACACTTCTGACCGAGCAGACTCAAACAAGTGTATGAAGAATGTAACAGATTCCCAATCATATGCATGGATCTAAAGACATTCAAAACACTCACCCGCCATTTCTCATGTCTCACACACACACACAAACACACACACACACACACACATTTAGTGCAATATTTAGTGGAACCTTCTTGGAGCAGGTCTACGCTTGAAAAGAGACAGTGGTGCTCTTGTGGCACTTTAGTGAAGATGATGCTATAAAGATGGGAGAGCTTGATCTTTTCCATTGATTTAACACTCTCTACATTGGGGGCTAGGTCAGCATAAGTACGTTGCTCAGGAAACGTGGACTTTTCATTCCCCGGAGTGACGTACTTATGCCAATGTCCAGTGTTCCTTCTAATTTTTCCATCCATGCATGGAATACATTTTGTTGAGTGCACCAAGACATGTGCAGATGTGTACCACCAATAGAAACATATGCTGCCAGATGTGGGCTCCATTGGCTCTCTGCTAATCAGCTGGGTGGCATTTGAATCTCTGGTGGGCAGCCACTCAAGCGCTCAGCCAACAGGTGTCAGGCTGGAGTGTAGACCTGGCCTTGGTGTCTACACAGAACAACATATTGGAATAACATATTGCACCTTTGCTGCAATGAAACTATTTGCTACTCTCATTCTACTTCCACATAAAGCATTTTCACTCTATGTAAGGATCCTGTGAGCAGGTTCCCCCGTGCATTTCAGCAAGACACACACATATTTGGCCTTTAGCTAGGGTAATACATGATGCCCTCACTCAGGTATGAGCCAAGTCCTGCGCTCCTTAGACCTTATTCGACATAACCTTAATGAAACTTCTCCATAAGAAAGGACAAAAGGTCTGAGCTATACAGTATATACATATCCATATTCCCATAAGTACAAGAAGCAAAGTATAGTCACTTGTATGTGCAGCCACCCCCAGATGTATACACATTAACACACGAATGAAATTACATGCATCCCAGTTGAAATGGACTTACATGTACCAAATGCAAGGTCCATGGCTGGACTCATTCCAGTGAGATGTAGGCCTTGCTAATAGGAACCACGTAGCATATTGTTCACTATGTCTCAGGGCTTAATGCCCTCTGCCACCTAGAGAACTAGAAGAAAAGCCTGGATCCTACCTGTATAGCCGGGCTGCGTGCTGTAGAGGTCTGAAGGGTATTAAGCAGAAGGGCACGTATTTTTTTCTGCATAGGTTCTCGTACCATGCTCATCACTATGGTAAATGGGTATCTAATACCAACTGTCTACAATACCATGGCTGCCATTCTTATCTCAGGGGTGCAGTGTGGTAGTGAGACTGCCCTCTCTCGAAGAGAATCGTCACTGGATCTGCATAGTTGCCAATCCACCATCTTGCTCTCCCACAAATGTTCTAGAGACAGAACCCAGCAGCACCCAGGAGGTGTTGACTCCCTGTGTGGGATCCTCAAACCCAAGCTGATCCCCCTTTCTACAGCAGAAGTATACATGAGGTGAGGGATTTGACTCATACAAAGGAGACTGGAGGGAAAATGGAGCGGGAACCCAAAGAAAGGGCTCTTGGCAGCAGGACAGAATAAGGAGCCAGCTTTCCACCCCCACCAATCCTCCCAGGAGCAGCAGGAGCTCTGTCCTCAATCACACTTGATGCTGGAACCTTCAAGACACTTAAGTCCCAAGTCCTTCCTTGGCGGGAGGGGAAGAAAACAAAGTGGCATTGTGGTAAGGCTGGTATTTCACTAATGGGACCCAGATGTCTCTACTCAGCCTTGATGCCAATCCTGCCATAACAGGGTAGGGGAGCAATGTGCTGAGTGCCATTCCATCCACCTCAATTTTTGAGAGGGGCTAGTCTATCCCAGTCTTGTCCTGCCACCCTCAACTCACCCTCAGGCCTCCCACCAGATGCAACAAATTCTGCAGCCAGCCCTTCCATCAATGCAAGGATTAAACACTCATTTCCTTTGGCTGTTTGCCACAGCACTGATGAGCTGTGGAAAGAAAGCCCAACAGGGGCAAAAGAAGTCAGGGTTTTTGTCTGTTCAAAACTAAACTGGATCAGGAGTTTCAGGCTGCAGCTTTTAAAAATCACTCAGGGTAACTCTGGGACCTTAGAAGATACCATTCCTCCCCACAAACCAGAGAAGACAGGAAGGAAGACAGCCTTTTCTGGGGAATAGAAGGGATCTGGGACTGAGACATATGGAGACAGCCATGCTGAAGCTACCAGACTGGTCTGGGAGGGAAGAGTTAGAGAAGCCCCTCTCAATGAGGAGCAGAAGAGATAGAGACAGCCCTGTTGGCATGAAGGGTAGAACGGCCCTGGAAGACAAACTCAGCTCTGTCCCTGTATAGGGCAGAGGGTTAGAATGGGAATGCCAAAGCCAAGGGATCTCCAAGCTGCTGCTGTAATGTACTGACTCTAAGCTGAGCCTGCCCATGGAATCCAAGTGGAATTTGCTTCCTTTTCCTTCCCCAGATGACACTGATCAAGGAGTTGAATTGGTTAGAGGGGGCAGGAGTGGAGCAAAATCACAAATAAAAACGTATTCCCCCTTTCCCACCGCCCATTCTCCAGTTAAAACAAAGGCTCCTTTCTCCTGTGCTGCTCCTGCCTCATCAGCAGTGGGTTACCTTGCATTTATTTAAGGGACACTGGCTGGCAGGGAGCTGTTTTAATTAGGCTGCTCTGCCTCTCACTGTGCAAAAGGGAAGTGGTGCAGACCTCCAGCCATTATTCACCCCTAGGGTTATCCTCCCTGCCCAAAGGATAAAAGGGACACCCCTTCCTCCCCAACATCCAGCTGGAGTTTATTAATACAGATTACTCACTGCAACCACAGCCTGCCTGCTTCCTGCTGGGGCAGAAGGGTGGGGGCTACATGGTCATAGTTGGAATCCAGATGCAGAAGCTGTTTTTAATTTAAAACAATGCTCAAGCCTTATAACTGCCTAACCTGCACATATAACCATAAGATGGCAGTGCCATACCAGGAGGCTCTGTCTAAAGAGCTCATGGGCCTTGACAAAGGACTGGCTGATTTAAAATCTTTGCACAGTCAGTTCCAGTTCCTTGCTGATTACAGGACTGATATATGTCCCAGCAGAATTTAGGCTTGGCGGACACCTGAAAAAAAAATACACTGATCTAGCCGCTTTTTGCTCAGAGCTGTGAAAAATTTCATACACTGTGCAATGTGGTTAGGATGACTGAGCCTGCACCACTGACCCAGCTAAGTTCAGACATTCTTCTGTGGCCTTAGCTACCATCTCCTAAGGAGGCTAATTAACTTCATCAACAGAAGAACCCTTTCTGTTGATTCAGAAATCATTCACAGTTCAGCACTCCAGCTGCACAACCATAGCTGTGCCTCTGTATTATAGACATACGCTACGACTAATGAGCTCCTGTTCAGGGAATGACATTTAGGACTGATTTGCTACTGTGTCACCATTCCCAGCTGTGCAACTGGGTGTTAAACATGCCCACTGATGTAACTGAGGGGAAAATTCTGATCTCATAGCAGTTTGCTGATATTTTGCGCAGGTACAAACCATAACAAGGTACAAGATCCCTTCTCTTCCTGAATAGTAGTTTGTCAGTTTTTTCCCCAGCAATTGTTCCAATCTGAATCCATTTTTAGCCATCCCCCAAAGTATTTCTATCCCTGGCATTCTGAGCAATATTCAAGCTTAAACCTGTCATTCAGATTACCTTCTTGTTATTCATTCCCACTATTCAGATATTGAGTCCCAGAGGCCAGAGATTTTGTCTTCTTTTATGACTAGCGTATGGATGAGAGCAGATAAATAAACAAACAACTTTGATTTAGATACCATTCTGATGCCTGACATTTAGCTCCTTGATTAAGTGGAAGAGGGAGCACTGGCAAACCATGAGTTCCAACGCTCAGAAATATTTATTTTTACAATACATCTACAGATCAGCTACCTTCTCATTTATTATTATGGGTTGTTCATTACAATACTCAGAACTTTCACCTCCAAAGCACTATGGACATGAATTAACTGCTCTGTTCTATACTCAGATGAGGTGGATGAATACCAATAGTCCCATTTTGTACATGAGAAAACAGACAGAGAAGTAAAGTGACTTACCCAAGGTTACAGAGGGAGTCAGTCAGTGTCTGAGCTGAAATTTCAATTCCATAGCTCCTGGCTCCAAGTCCTGTACTCAGACAAGTAGGTCACACCTCTCTACTAGAGTCAAGCCCAGCCACAATTTAAATATTCTCTATAGCTACAGCTGAGAGTACCAGAAAGCACTGGGTATCAATGAGTTAACCCATCCCCTGCCTCTGCAAGAAAGAAAAGCACCCTGCCCACTTTTTACAGGCTCAAGAGCTCCAAGCACAGTCATTTACAACTAGAGTTCCCCTTCAGTGCTAGGAATGCTGCAGCCAAGTTAACTCCATGACTTCCACGGTTAAAGGGAAATATCCTCACTCCAGTTGAAGCACTATCAAAGCTTTACTAAGAGTCAAATGCAAGGCACAAGGTAGTAGATTCTTGGGCTGGTGGAGGAGATGGGCAGAAGTTGTTTAACCACTAACGTTTACAGGGTGTAACAAACGTGCAAGGCTCCATTTAGACATGCTTCAAGCAAGGTTCCCTCAGAGACCATACAGGTCTTTACTCCACCCACATAATGGATGGTACAGCTCCCCATCTCCTGGAAGAGGCCAGATAATGGTTTGTAAAATCACTCCAGGTTCCAGCAGTTTGGGCTGCTTCATGGAAGTAGGTAATAACTACACAGGTAGTGCATTTATAATGCCCAGGTATCATACGGAATGCATTCTTCTACAAAATGCTCAGCCACTGGAAGTCAATGGGAGTTGAGTAAGGTGACCATATCTCCCTGTACCAAATACGGGACAGGGAGATATTGGGGCAGAAGGGCAGCACCTCCAAGCCCCAGGGAGCCAGGAAGGAGGAAGCAGCCACTGGCCCTCCCCAAGCCCCAGGGAAGTGGCAGCCCCCACGGTGCTCCCTGGGAGCCTCAGGGAAGAAGCAGCAGCCACTGACTCTCCCCCGGAGCCCTGGGAAGTGGCCCAGATGCGGCAGCCACCCACGCTCTCCCTGCTTCCCCAAGACTCAGGGAAATGGCCTATGTGCTCTCCGGCCAGCAGCTGCACCTACACAGCTGCTGGTGGTAAAGGTCAGTGGTGAGAGAGCTCAAATATGGGACAATTAGTCCCTTTTAAAAAAATAAGTAGGGATGCGGGGGAGGGCCCAAATACGGGACCATCCCACCATATACGGGACGGATGATCACCCTAGAGGTGAGGGTTCTCAGCCCCACAGAGAACTGTGTTCCAAAGCCACAATCCTACCAGCACTGAGGCTGGGCACTCACCTCATCATCCTTATACCATGAGAGGTTCTCAGCTGTCAGGACAAACCAGTATTCCTTAGAACCGCCCTTCATGATCCCAATGTTATTGATAGTGAGCCAGCCTTTTCGGATCACCTGAAGGGATGAAAATGGTCAGCGTCACACATACCACAGAGAACTAACCCCCCTAATGGTTGGGTGTGTCCCTACATACACACACCAGCACAGCTCTCTGCTCCTGCCATGAAGCCCATCTGCCACGAAGCCCGTCCCTAATTTGGAATGCTGAGGCCATCAAGCCTGCACCTGGCCCCAAACAGGAGAAGAATTAGACAGGGAGCAGAAGGCAGGCAGGAGAGAACCTGGCTGCGTTGGGGGTTAAACCATCAGCCAAGCACTCCAGAGGAAAAGACAACTGCAGAGAAAATCTCAGGCACTGACCCAACCCACAGAAACCAAATCACAGCAACACTGGCACCCAGAAAAGGCCATGCCTAGAAAGAGCAAAGGAGGAAGCACAGCCCGGCAGAGATAATACATTTTCCCACCACTGGGGGCTGGAGGGGACTGCTTCACAGAGCTCAAGGGGAGGCAATTCAAGAAGAAAAGTAGAGAGAGATAAATGAAAAATTATTGAATTTACTAACACAAGGAGATACTGAACATCTGGGAATAATGATGCATCTGGAATTCACAACCTGAATTTAATAGTATGAGATGAGAGGCATGTCTGACTATAACGATACCTATGTACCCTAGCTTTAATAAAGATAGACAGATGTAACTATAGATATAAATTCCAACAGTGACATTCTGTAAATGAGCTTGGAGATTGATTAGTGTGCTTTGTAACTTTATATCAATATTTGTGTACTCCTGTACATGTGAGTTAATAGAAAGTGAGCATATATAAGTAATAACTTAAAAGAAAGAATGTTAACATATATACATATATATATATATATATATATATATATATATACATGCATTACTATATGTCTTGTTCATTATTATACATGTGTGAGCCTGTATTATTGCACATGTGAAACAGCCTGTGTGTAACAATGTATGTTTGTGCATGTTAAAAATGAGTGTGTTGACAAAAACATGTGCATGAACAGAGAGGTGCTTGTGCATTAATCAATACTGTTTTGTGTGGCTTAATAAATATCTGCGTGGTGCCTGCATCCGTACATTCATTGCCCACAGCGTTAGGGCAAGGTGAATGGATTTTCATTCCTCTCTTTCATGCTGCTGATTGTTAAAATTCACAGTGGACCAATTCTCTCTGCTGACAGACGGGGGCACTAAAGCCGAACCCCAGATCTGCTCTCTAGGTCTTCCTTTCCACCCACTTACACTCTAGAAAGGCAGCTAAAAAAATTCACATCAACATGCTGTCCTTGTTCTCCACTTCATCTCTATGTAACATCCGCTGCAACTCCCCTCCCTCCCCCCATCCACCCTCCCCTGCAGTAGCAGGTGGAATGGTCCATGTGCTTTCCTGATCCTGCTCTCCCCAGATGCACCATTAATGCTCATTAGCACAGCCTGCTGAGTGGCCTTCTACTCACCAGGATCTCATCCTGCAAAGGGGAACCATAGCAACAGCAGCAGAGAAGAGAGGAGCAGAGAGAGGAGAGATTGTTACTAGGAAGGAGAAGTGGAAGGAGGAAAGAACCTCAAAAATTAATCATCAGAATCTTTTACCAGATTAGTACATCAGCTGCAAAAACATCAAAGACCCGGGCCCCAAAATAAAGTCTGCTAAAGGAAAGGAAAGCTTAAGCTAGTTATAGACAAATCCATCACTGAAACAGAAAAGGAGTGGCTCCCAGAGCTGTTCCACACCCAGGGCAAAGGAAAGGTACTCACTGTTGCTTTTCAGAGGATGGGTTTCCCTGCAGCTGGAGATAGCCTCCATAGACAGCAATGATCCAGTGGAACCTACCAACTAGCCTTCCAGCTGAAGCTCTATGTTTCAGGGAAAGGGGGCCAAATATATTTTGAAGAGGATTCACTTCCCATGAGCATTTGGGGTTGGAAAGGAAGAGGTTATTCAACTACATTGTTTACTGGCCTGCTTCTGTACTCTCCTTCTGTAGCAGGCACCCAAATCTGTGTTGACTTTCCAGGCTAGATAACCCTCTGGTTCTTCCCATAACTCTAGGACAAGGCGGCCTTCCTGCACTTTCAGCTCGTGATTGGACTATCTGACAATGTAACTGTCTTGCATGTGGCTGGCCCAGCTGTAAAGAATGGTGAACCCATTAGGGAAATGCAAAGTCAAACCAAAGAAATGAATGAAACTTAAGATGCTCTGGACCCTCCCCAGCATCCACTGGCATGATGACAGCAGCAGAGGACTAGACCATCATATACACAGTGACACAGTTTCTAAACCAGTTCTCTGCTGCAAGGTTCTCAGCCTCCCCTCTTGCAGAGAGTCTTAACCCTGCATACCTCCCTACACTATGTAAAATGTGCAGCGCTCTTCCTTTGAGCTCTCATCCTCATCTAGGGCAAATATTCCAACAGAGACTTCAGTCTCTGTCACGTGATTCTTCTGGGCTAGATCCTGTACTCACTCACTTTGGTCAAACCCTCTTGAAGCCAGACCGATGGCAGTGCAGAGTTTGCACCAGCAGTGGTGAAGACCATGATTTGGCCCTTGTGTTTAAGCAGTTAGACAGCCATAGTCCTAGTCCCAGTGAGGACAATGCCAGCTCCATACATAACCATTGTTCCTTTGAAAGAGGGACAGCCCATATTCTTCAGAAATGCTTACCTTTTGTCCTTCTCACAGGGTTCTCTAATCCCACACATTGCAGTGGGGCTAAGGTGTCTCTCTAATTTTCTTCCCATCTGCCTCTCTTTATAACTTTGAAGTGTTGCTGTGTCTGGCTCAACACCTGTTTGATGCCTGTCAAGCAAGCTATGTATCCCTCTCACAGCCTCAAGCAGGAGGGAACTTACCTGGTTCCCAGCTGCCTTCTTCTTGCTCATCTGGCTGCTCCGCTGTTGAGCACTACAAACAAGATGAGAGACATTCAAAGTTCACTCAGCTCTCCCTCTCCGCCTGTATCCTGCTCCCTTTAGGTTTCCGCAACAAGCTTCTTGCCCTCACATTCCAAGCCCTGTACAATTCCACCCCACAAACATCTCTGCTCTCAGCCTGACCTACTTAACCTGTTGCTCTCTATGCATTTCCTAAATCAGGGTTTGGCAATAAGAAGTGCTCTGCTAATAGCCCACCTCTGTCCCAAACCAACCACAAATCAACACCTCTTTATTCTTCCTCCGCTCCACCTTCATTCCCTCCTATGCCACCCAGAAGCTTTGTAACTCCCTCCCTTTTTTTGTGCAATCACCCTTTCTGTCAAGCTCCTCCTGTAAACAGGTCTTCCCTGAAGCCTTTTGACATTAATACACTGCTGGTCTGTGAAGCATTTTGGGACAAATCTTGACCTCCAACTGTGACACAAGCTTGGACTGTGATAGGACCTTGGTCTAGCCCTACATGTCTGAACTGTACTGTACTGTCTAAGTTACAGCTTCATCTTTTGTTCTGCTTTCTCCAAAACACTCAGCACACAAATGACTCTCCATGAACAATTTTATAATTTGACCTGATTTCTATTTTTTGTCCTGCCAGGTTAGTCATGATCATTCCCTACCCTTCCCTATTCCCCTTCATCCAAGATTCCATTTGTGCTGTACAAACATGAATACTTATCCTCACAAACTCCTCTAGGGTGAGTCTGTGTCATTATCTCCCAGAAAGGGAAGCTCAAATTCATAGGGGTGGTGTGATTTGCTCAAGGTCAAACAACAAGCCAGTGGCTGAGCTAGGGATCAAATTCAAGTCTCTTGGGCCTGTCGTCTAACTACCAGTCCATCCTTCCAATCAGTGGGGAAATGACATGATTGACGTGTCAGCTACAGCACTGTTGACTTGCTTTAGCTTTGGGTTTCTTTCATTTCTATCTTGACAGCTCAATGTTCATTCTGCTCAGCCACACTGGAGGCCTAACTTCACTCCTTGCCTTCCAAGGAGTCTGGGGGTGGGGGAAGAGCATGATGCAGCAGCATACTTGCTCTCAGAGGATGAGGTGCCTCACAAGAACCCTCCAACAAATTAAGGAGAGGGTTGGCCTTGCATATGGGGTGGGCTGAAGTGAGAGAGAGTGCAGTTGAGGGATGTCAGGACTCCACAGAGAACTGCCCTCACCCTCAGTGGAACAGGGTAACCCCAATTTCTCTTTACCTTTGACCTCACTTTACCCTTCCCTCAAAGCCAGGGTAGCAAACTGCTCTGAACTCCACCCCTGGGGCTCTGCAGCCATGTCCTGCAGCTTGCCTGTCAGAGCACACACACAACAAGGCCAAAAGGGGACCACAGGCAGGAGGAAGCAGTCAGTTCAGGGCATTGGTGCTTACTTGGCAAAGCCAATGAAATCCTCGTGGTTCGTGTTCATGTATGCCAGCTCGATGTCTATCAGGAGCATGACCTGGGGGCAAAGACACAAAGAAAGTAGGTGGAAGATAGGGGCTGAGCACCACTAACAGAAAGGCAGGTAGCAGGGGCCACCACTGAATTGCCTTCTGCCTCTTCTCAGTCAACACCTCCCCAAACTTTGAGGGCATTCAGCTCCAGATCCCAACTTTACAGCAAAGGCCCATCTCTATTCCTGTAGTTCAGACTGTTCCCCTAAATGTACCCTTCTGGTGCCTCCCCTCAGGCAACCCCCGCAGGCCCTACCTGATCCTTGGTCCTGCCCTCTCGCTCACGAATGTGCGTAGTAACAATCCGCTCCATCTCCTCCCGCAAGTGAGGGTACTGGCTGAGCTGCAGAAGAGAGAAAACACATGCACGTGGGAAGCAGGGCAGGGTCTGCGGAAAAACACTCTCCTCTAAACCATAACAGGGATTCTAAAGGGCTAACAGCACAGGAAAGCAAGAATTGCAGACAGATTTTCCCAAGTTCCTGTGGGGCCAAAGCTCTGTCACTCTGCTTTGAGCTTCTTCAGAGAACAGCCCTTCTCCTCAGCAGAAACGCTGTATCCGTACAGTCGACCAGACTACTGCCAGCTTAATTGTTCTGCAGTGTAAGGGGCCCATCCCCGTCTTCATATCTAAACACATCCGGTCTCAGGTATATCTGAAATCCCAGTTTTATGGCTTAAGCCCATGGCTGGTTGTATCTCCATAAGCCAAACAACTAGTTCTTTGAAGAAGGTCAGCATCTCATTGGCCACCTATGATCTCCCTGGCCTTTGTCTATGCTATGTTTTAAAACCTGCAGCAGCCAGTCTCAAAGCCCAGTTCTACTGATTCAGGATAATGCTATGGTGCTGGAGAGCGAGCTCGCAAACTGTCTCCTTCAGCTTCAGAATCTGTGGGCCAGTCCAAGGCCAAATGTCTACACAGAAGTTTTTAGTGCCGTAGCACTAACCCCCATGGCTGTGGGTTCTAAAATGCAGCATACTGTATAGACAGACCTCCTGATGCTACAGACAGTGTCCTGCGTGAAGGAAGATGATCAAAGTGGGCCTCACATCCCATTAGCTGGATCATTAGTGGGTAGCGACCTGCCACAATAAGCAATGACACAGGTGTAAAGGGAGGGCACAGCCAACTTCTCAGGGAACCAGCCTTCTCCCAAGGAGAAAGCAGCAACTCTCAACTTTACAGGTGCACTAGCTGTGTGACTGTAGCATTTTACTCCCCTTCTGCACTCTCTTTGCACCGGAGCAAAGCATTGGAGAATCAGAGCCAACCTTTGAGTCACAGGAAAGTCTGCTTTGCCACCGATCACGTGTTTATACCTTGAGAAGGGAATTCAGTTTGCAGCAAACAAACAAAAGAGAGCAGAGGGACACTGTCGCCTGCAGTTTGCTCGGGGGGGGGAGAATACATAGTGATTGTGAAAGAGAAACATGACAGTGTAAGACAGAAATCTGAAGGGGGAGGGGCCTGACAGCCCTCTGGCATTCAGGCAGCACTTCCTGTATGGTCCCAGTGAAATCAATGGGAATTTTACCATTGACTTCAGTGGGATGAGGCAAATATCACATCCCAAAGTGGTGCTACTGCAGCATTTGGGCCAACTCCTGGACATAGACATCACTTTGCTTTCTTCCTTAACAAAAAACAAAACAAAACAAAACAAAACAAAACAAAAGGCAAGTTCTTTGGGGCCAGGGATTGTCTTTTTCATTTGATATGTGCACAGCACCTGGCACAATGGGACTCTGATCCCTGTTTAGGGCCTCTAGACAATATTATAACAAGCACAATAATAATCAGGCCCCCTTCTTATCCAGCTAATCCTACTCTCCTTAGTACTTAATGAGCATGAACCAACTAATTCCCACACCATTCCTGAGAAGAACAAGTACCTCTGTCCCTCACTTTACTGAGGAATGGGGAGATAAAGTGATTTGCCCAAGATCACACAGCAGAGCCCCTATCTCGAATTAACCTCAATAGGGCAGCACCCACGTAGCTCTCAGTTCAGGATCAAGGCCTAAATTAGCTGCAGACTCAACTCCAGAAGCATACTCAGATCAGATCCTTTTCCACCCCTCCAAAAAGCTTTTTCTCCCTCCTTTTCTCCTATTATTTTGGAATACTTCTATTCTCTCATTTAAAGCCAATTGGGCTTCATCATTATATCATCACCATCATCATTGCCTCCTCCTGTTTGGGCTGTATTTTACTTCGTGCTGCTCATTGTCTTAGTACTGCACAGCTTCAATTCTGCTGATCTGATAGAGGGTTTTTTTAACCTGATTTGTGTTTTTGAGTCATATAAATAAAGGACTAGGACAATATGCAAAAGGAATTGGCCCAGACCCTGCACAAACTCCGATGGAAGATAGAAGGTATAGGGAAATTGCTGTCAAGTATTGAGGTATTTGTGTCTCATTCACCACTACCTCACTCCAGGTTTATTGTACCACTGTCATATCGTTGAAATCAATGCAGATGCCCTCATATACAGCTGGAGTAAGGGAGCAGTGACTCAGGCCCCTTTCTTTACAGAGACACTTCTCACTTGATAGGAATAGGCTTTCTGCTCACACCAAAGATGGTCCCATGAGGAAACGGGCTTCCCCTCTTGCTCTGAGAAGGGGCATATTAGGATTTCTCTTGGCTCTTGATATTTTATTGGCAGTTTGTTGCTTTAGAGGGAGAGTTGGCACTTCCTGCTTTCTTCTGGAATTGAGTAGTTGCCTCATGTCAAAGAATTAAAAACAGGAAGTCGGAAAATCTCTAAGCAAATCTCAACTTCTTTGATTCAAGAACATAAATAAATATATAAATAAATAACACGAACAAAGGCAAGATGAGGTGCAAAACGTTCTCTGTTTATTCAAATCAGGATCAACCAGCAAAGGTTACAAGCAAAAGAAACCAACAGCACCAAGTTCACAAGACATCATGCAGAAGCCTCATACCTGGGCATGCGTGGGAGAAGCAGAGGTGGGTAAGAAGGGGGACATGAACACAGGCCACAGGATGCCATATCCACTGGGGAACATGCAGTGGAATGCAAGGGGTCAGGGTAATGTCAGCAGTGCAAGCTGCACCCAGAAATGCCATGACTCTGTAACACAGGAGAACAGAAGACACTGCCAGGGGCTTTCAGCAGGTCTGGGGTGAATTTCTACACTCATGTGGGCTTGCACTCCTGCCCTACTTGCATTTTCTTCTCCATTCACAATGCAAGCTCAAGACCCTCTCTTGAAACAGCCTAGCCCCAGGGAAATCCTCATGACACAGCTCTGGGTCCCCGTCTTTTTCAACACAGAAAGTCCATCTCTTCACCAGGAATCTCGAGCTCTCTAACTGGAAGGCTCCTGATTTGACAGGCATTCTTTTGGATTCATAAGGCTCTACAGCGCAGTTTGGCAACAAACTTCCTGCTTTTTTTAAATCTACCAGATGGGATGCTACATTCCCGAACGCACTGTCTCCCATTCTCCTCTGACATCAGTTTTCCACTGATCTGAAAGGAGGTACACCTAATGTCATTGCTGTAGATAAAATCAGAATCAGGCCATGTAAGAAAATGCTACTAATGGCTCTCGCAGCCCAACTTTGGCTGTCTCTTTGGTAAGTCAATGGCTAATCTCTCTTCACAAGGTTAAGCCATGTTCACGAAGGCACTAAAGAACAGACGGCTTTGTGTCTTCTACAGATCATTAGTTATTATAGCTGTTAATAATAATCTTGTGTGAGCTCAAAGTGCTTTACAAACTGCTCATATAGGCACTCTTCATCCAGCAATGAACTTCAACTTGCTCTGTATAGTTTTTCACAGCACGCAGCAATATCATGCAGAAGTCTTGAACAGATGGTCAAGAACACTCTAGGCAACTGAGGCTGCATGAAATTCAGCTGGTAGGGAGGCAGAACGTAGTGGAAACTTGTACAGGTTGTACCTCTGAAATCTGGTACTCACTGGTCTGGCAACATCCTTTGTCCAGCAGGACCACGGATGTTGCTGGAACAAAGAGCCTGATGGCCAGAGGCGGGGCCAGGGAGCCAAGGCCAGGAGCCTGGCAGCAGTGGGGGAGACTGCAGCCACCACCGCTGGGGAGCAGCAGCCCAGCACTGGCTAGGCAGCCACACCTAGAGCTGGGGAGCAGTGGGGGAGCTGCACAATCCGGAAATGGGGAGCCACATGGCCAGGGAGCCGCACCTGGGGAGTCAGTTAGCTGCAGCTGGTGAGCTGGGACTGCAGCAGCCACAGCAGGGCTGGGAGCCAGGGCCGCAGCATATACATAAGGGCTGAGAGCTAGGACCACCATGAGGTCTGGGGCAGCCCAGAGCAGGGCTGGGAGATGGGGCCAGGGCAGCTCAGCAGGGGCCAGCAGCAGAGAGCTGGCCAGAGCTAGAACTGCTGAGGTGCCAGCAGCAGGGGCCCACCCCTGTTCCAGCAAATTCCCTCATTTGGGACCAGTCTGGTCACGAGGCTGCTGGACCAGGGAGGTCAAACCTGTATTAACACTGCTTTTAGGAAAAGTTTGTGGGTCTTTAATATATACAGTCTCAATTTTATGTCTTATGCTAGAGTTAGCATACCCCTCTACCACTATGGGAAAATGCTGGGTATTCTACCATGACAATTTCTGCAGCAGCTATACTTTCGTTGGAGGCCACTCATCCAAATATTAACTAGTCCTAGTTCTGCTTCGCTGGAGATCAAGCAAATGCATAGCCCACGATGTATGAAATAATGCACAAGTGCTACACATCAGTCAGGCCTCTACACAGTTCAGCTCTACAACTTAACATGTGCAGTTTACCCTATGGCTCAATCTGTCCTTCAGAATTTCCCATCTTGATTCTGCAACATAGAATCATAGAACACTATGACTGGAAGGGACCTCGAGGAGCTATTGAGTCCAGCCCCCTGCCCCAATGGCAGGACCAAGTACTATCTAAACCATCCCTGATAGACATCTATCTAACCTGATCTTAAATATCTCCAGCGATGGAGATTCCACAACCTCCCTTGGCAATTTATTCCACTGTTTGACCACCCTGACAGTTAGGAACTTTTTCCTAATGTCCAACCTAAACCTCCCTTGCTGCAGTTTAAGCCCGTTGCCTCTTGTTCTATCCTCAGAGGCCAAGAAGAACAAGTTTTCTCCTTCCTTCTTATGACTCCCTTTTAGATACCTGAAGACCACTAACATGTCTCCCCTCAATCTTCTCTTTTCCAAACTAAACAAGCCCAATTCTTTCAACCTTTTTTCATATATCACATTCTCTAGACCTTTAATTATTCTTGTCGCTCTTTTCTGGACCCTCTCTAGTTTCTCCACATCTTTTTTGAACTGCGGTGCCCAGAACTGGACACAATACTCCAGCTGAGGCCTAACCACTGCAGAGTAGAGCGGAAGAATGACTTCTCGTGTCTTGTTCACAACATAACACACCTGTTAATGCATGTCTTGTTCACAACACACCTGTTAATGCATCTCCACCCATTGCCTTCCAATCCCTATAAAATGCTGCTGCTAAAGTCATCTTCCCTCCCAAACGTCTTAATCATCTCTCTCATACACATGCTTTAGAATTCTGTCCTGCCCTCTGCCACCCCATTCAATTCAAACTTCTTGCCACTGTTTTCAGAGCACTACACAGCTCTGTACACCATCCTTGTCAAGCCTCATTCTGTTCCACATTCACTGCTAATGGTGACAACTTTGATGCTCTATTTATCAGCTTCTTGCCTAACTACCTCTGTTGCTCATTCCACATTGCTCCCTGTGCACGAAAAACCTTCCTGAACTCATCTACAGGGCATCCCCAGCAGTCAAGTCCCTCTTAAAGACTCACATCTGCTATGCTGTTTATGAAAAATCTAACTGACATGGATATATTAAGTGCATTTTGCCAAGATGAGATTTAGCCCCACCTAGATCACTTTGTATGTTGTATCCCTCCCCTAAACTGTATTTGAATGTATGTTTGTCCTCAGATTGTGTGCTGCTTCAGAAAGGGACTTTCTTGTCTGCTTAAAAAGCCCCACATACACTGAGAGCATTATCACAAGCAACATTAATAAATCATTGTAATAATAGCTGCCCACTTCAATTCTGGATCCACAGTTCAAAGACATTGGGCAAACATCAACTCTTCGCATTTAATGGGAGAAAGGGCTCAGCCAACCTGGTCAGGATTTGAATCTGTCACTCCCGAGAGTTTAGGCATGTCCAGCCTGATTCTGCAGCTGTCTAAGTCAATCACACAGGTGGAGGAAGCAACTTTGCACTGGCCAAGCAACAGACCAGTTTTCTTCCTTCTCTAATTTTTAAAGACCAAATTCTGCAGTCCTTACTCCAGCAACACTCCCACTGGGACCATCTCTAGAGAAGGACTGTGCAAGATTCAGTCCAGCACTAGCTTACAGGAGATCTTCTCTTCCTCCCTCTTGATCCCTGGTGAAAAGCTCTCTTCTGCCCCATTGGTTACCTTTCTCCCTTGCCTCTGTTCTGTTTTCTACACTCAAAGGCCTGGACAAGGAAATGCATTCACTTCCTGACTCTACAACTATATGATTTCATCTCTATCTTAGAAAAATCTCTTCCCTACCTTTCTTCCTCCAATGCCAAATCCTACCATGCCAAAATGAGTTCCAAAATCCACAGAAGGTGGATGGGTAAGATCCCAGCCATATGAGCAAGGTGGCCCCACTGTAGGAAGCCAATCTCAACAGCCATGGAGTACTTCTTTTTCCCCTCTCCACTAATTTCACTTCCCTGAAGACACAGCTCCAATCAGAAACAGAAAAATATCAGTGGAAACAAACCAAAACCACTACAAGCAAACACAGGGGGGAAAAAGGATGGAGGAGAGTCTGCCACATTGAGCTGGAAGAAAGGAGGACTTAGAGACAGAAATCCTTTCAGATGGAGCAGCAGTGCTTGAGGGATGGCAATAAGCAAAGTGCAGTAGCTGCTGTGAGCAGCCCTGCAGAATACAACGAGGTCCCTTCATCTCCCAACCTCCAGCTCTTGCCATTATTCTGGGCTGTACTAGATCCCCCCTTATTTCCTGCCTGTCTTGTCCAAATCTCTCCCCCAAAATGTGGGATTTTATACGTTGGCTGGACTAGACACTCCAATGCAGAAAAAATTTTTTACAAAGGCTTCTCTAACTGGAACAAGCGACATTGCTCCCTTTAGCTCACCTGGCAGAGAAACTTGCCCAGCTGGGTCAACATGGTTCAGGATTTTAGCCCTTCTGTGGTGCATTAATTTATTAATTAGTTGGTCTGCCTTTCTATTTAAAGAAGTGTGTGGCTCCCTCTACTGTACTATACCATCCTAGGAAACCAAGGTCACTTTTCTCCAGGCATGTGCGATGACTTCTACTTATTTGAAAGGGTGGTCCCTTTTTCCCACCCTGCAGCTCTTTAAGCCACCCTGGAACTTGCCTCCTCTCCTTTGCTAGGGCCAGGAGGAAACAGCATAAAGTTCATCTTTCTATCTCTACTAGCCTGCTCTGTGGCATTAAAGATCAGCAGGAATATAAGTGAGAGAAGACACAAACCTTTGTGATCTGGCTGGTGGTTCGGGTTAGTCTGTGGCCCACTAATTTGGCAGAAGAACCTGGATTCTTTCATTTTTAAGGCCTTCCTCTAATTTGTTGCCTTGTTTGAAGATGTGTGAGTTTTCAACCAAAGGGCACAGAAAGGTTTTCAGCACGTGTTCAGGAAGAATAGGAAGAGGGGTATATGCTACATTGAGCTGCATGCTGAGAGGCTGGAGTGAGGCATGGGGGTTGGCTAGCAAACAGTCAGCTATATCCAGCTGACTTCTGAATTCACAGCAGCAAGATCCGTCAGCTGGGGCCTGATCCCTCTGCCCTACTTTTCACACCGCTGTAATGCCTGTGGGCTGCTTCTCCCCCATCAGATGCTTATGTACATAGCATAACCTGATTTCCATGACTGTACTCCTAGTTCTCACTAGATTTGTTGCTGATCTTCTGGTGTGACCCCATGCCCTGACGGGTATGTAGAAAGCACATGTGTGTATAAGAGAGAGGGGTGGTGCTTTGCCTTTTCCTTATATTGGTGGTTTCTTTACCTTTTCGCTACACTTTCTGATGGTGGATGTGAGCTCACTCACTACCATATCCACACACTTCAGACTCGGCTCCTTCAACTTCTGCACCTGCTTTTTCACTATGGCTTCAAAAGCGAGGTCAGGCGTGAAGAGACCCGTTCTGCACAGTGAAGGGGAGGGAGGGAAGAAGCAACAGGGAAGAAAGAAGAGCAAAGCAGACAAGCAGAGAAAGAGAAAGAGAGAGAGAGGAAAAGAGAGAAGAGAAAAACACAAGGCAAAATGAGAAGTGAGATTTTGGTTCACTCCACAGGTAAATCGAAGCAGGCTAGGATTGTTGCAGGGCCCATGTGCTGCCAAGTATCAGGGGTTCTGCAGAGGCATGGCTGTGGCACAGTGGGATGGAACAGACAGAGTAGGTGAAACCATGAGCTACAGAGCCTAACAAAATGGATGGATGAAGCATCTAGGGATCTGTCTCTCAGAGCAAACCTTCTCTGGAGGCAATGTAGGCTGGACACGGAGTCTTCTGCTTTTTTCTTTGCCTTGGTCCGTCTAAGTTCTCTCCGCTGTTCCTTGGATCTCTCCTCCTGCCTCTGTACCCACCAGCTTTATTCCTTTCTCTTTTTGTTTCTCCTAATCCATTCCTCCTAAAGATGGACTGCACAGGGCTGGGAGATGCGGGGGGTAGGTAGGGGATAGGGGGTCAGCTAAGTTTTGTCATCAAGGTTTTGGTTTTGCATAACCATGGGCACTACAGATTCAACTTCCTCGCTCCAATTTTCAGGGGTTCAGACAAACACTTCCAGTTATGGCCTCTCTCTTTTCCCGTTCTTTCTTTCCAGATGTAGGGAAGGAAGGTAAACCCTGATCATCAACTGCATCTGTGAGGCCAGTGAAATGTATCATAGTAATTAGGAAGGCGGGACTCTAGAGAGCCACGACAGCTATCTCAAACATCACTCCTATTCCAGCTGATTTGAAGAGGCTGCTGTCAGGTTGACTGAGGTACAACTTTTAGGGGACTCATCTTTGTAATTCAAACAATATAACACTGATGAGAACCAGAAAGTGAAAGTAACTAGAAATTAAAAGGAAACTTGGCCAGTTTATTCCACTGTCCCAGCTGAGAGAAATGCAGGGTGAAAACAATCACAGGAAGAGTGCAGAACAAATTAGATTTTTAAAATGTGACTAGAGTTAATCAAATTCAGGGGCTACTAGTAACAGAAACAAGCAAATTAACCTGTATGGCAGGGTCAGTCTCATTCCTGGGCCCCAGACCTTCTGTTCAGTCCACTGGCCCCACCATAGGAACCCTGTTACCCTTGCTAAGGCAGAGGGGTGGCATGGGGGGAACCCGGTTGCCACCCACTCATTCCGGGTTCTGGCCCAGGGATCTTGGATGGCTGCCACCAGCAAAGACTGACTCCTTTTGCCCTCGCCCCTTCAGCTCTTCTCCCTGGGCCACTTCCCCAGACAATCCCCCCACCCCCTTCTATCTCCTTCAAGTAGTGTCAGCTGCGGTAGCAAGTCCCCTTCCTTCATTAGCTCCACCAGCTGACCAGTTCTCCACTGTCTCTGGTTGAGCCTCAGGGTCCCCTGGACTAGGGCAGCCCAGCCTCAGGTTACTGAGGCTCTTCTCCTGCCCTACGGTCTCTGCTGTTCCTCCAAATCTCCTTCCCTCTCTTCACACACCTCCTAAACTCTCCTTAATCAGCTGGCCCTAATTGATTTAGGAAGGCCTACTCCTCAGCTGCTCCCACTCTGATCATCAGATCCCAGTCTGCCCTGTTTTTACTCGTCTTTCCTCCCCTGGCCTCACCCTGCCACACCTGACACTGACCCCTTTAAATCTTTATCAGCAGGACAAGTGGTCATTGTGTTGCACTGTCCCACTATAGCAGGGGCTAGAAGTGCCAGTTATGGATTTCCTGTGTGTTTCAAGGCGTATTGTCACAGGACATTTTTCCTATCCAAACATAGGGAGAGGGATCCTCAGTGCTTTGAGCATTGGCCTGCTAAACCCAGGATTGTGAGCTCAATCCTTGAGGAAGCCATTTAGGGATTGGGGCAAATAGATACCAGGGATGGTGCTTGGTCCTGCCAAGAGGGCAGGGGACTGGACTAGATGACTTCCCAAGGTCCCTTCCAGTTCTAGGAGATGTGTATCTCCAATTCTATATTGTAACTATATCAAGGTTGCCTCATGCTTCTGACGACTCCTCAGCTAGATTCACAGGAGCGTACATCAGTAGAGCCCTGAAGAATTCACAGAGTTTTGCAGATTTACAGCAGCTGAGGATCTGCCCGCCCCAGTCGTTAATATGGAAGTGTTATCCAGGGATATGTCAACCCCAAACATATACTGCTCCATCTTGATCACAGCACTCTCGTCTATGCATTCTGTCGCTTACAGCTAACGTGACAAGCTGCTGTGTTCATGCTAGGATGTGTAGTTTCCTTAGGCTCCATCTTCATCCAGGTGCACTTCTCACAATCTGGCAGATTGCCAATGAAGCACTCACTTGGGGAAAGACCAGGTACCCTTGAAGTAAAATGGCCCCTGCATATTGCAGGAAATATGTTCCAGGTCTCACTGCTTATTCAGAAATTCAACCTGCCTACTCAGTTCAATACTGCCCCTTTAGATGTTTCATACAATATCTGGATCAGCGGATTGGGCCAAAAAAAAGGACCCTCATGCAAAATATCCCTTTAGTGACCTGAACAACATTTTAATAACAACAGCAGTTTGCTTTTTTAAAGTAAAAATTGTTACCACTCAAATTTAAGCACATGAACTGCAGTCAAACTCAGTCTCTAACCTCTGAATGACTAAGGAACCCAAGCCCACTGCACTAACAAGAAAACATTTTCAAAATTTTGATTCCACCTAACTCCCTTCTTAACTGAGTTGATGGTCTGACCTAATAGCTCTTCCTATAACTGACCCCCTCAATCCTCCCCAAAGGTTTCTCTTTGTCCACCTCTTTCCAACATTTCCTCTTGCTTTCCAATAGCTGCGTCTACACGTGCACGCTACTTCGAAGTAGCGGCACCAACTTCGAAATAGCGCCTGTCGCGTCTACACGCGTCTACACGCGTCGGGCGCTATTTCGAAGTTAACTTCGACGTTAGGCGGCGAGACGTCGAAGTCGCTAACCTCATGAGGAGATAGGAATAGCGCCCTACTTCGACGTTCAACATCGAAGTAGGGACCGTGTAGACGATCCGCGTCCCGCAACGTCGAAATTGCCGGGTCCTCCATGGCGGCCATCAGCTGGGGGGTTGAGAGATGCTCTCTCTCCAGCCCCTGTGGGGCTCTATGGTCACCGTGGGCAGCAGCCCTTAGCCCAGGGCTTCTGGCTGCTTCTGCGGCAGCTGGGGATCTATGCTGCAGGCACAGGGTCTGCAACCAGTTGTCAGCTCTGTGTATCTTGTGTTGTTTAGTGCAACTGTGTCTGGGAGGGGCCCTTTAAGGGAGCGGCTTGCTGTTGAGTCCGCCCTGTGACCCTGTCTGCAGCTGTGCCTGGCATCCCTATTTCGATGTGTGCTACTTTGACGTGTAGACGTTCCCTCGCTGCGCCTATTACGATGTTGGGCTGAGCAACGTCGAAGTTGAACATCGACGTTGCTGGCCCTGGAGGACGTGTAGACGTTATTCATCGAAATAGCCTATTTCGATGTTGGCTGCACGTGTAGACGTAGCCAATGTGTGTGTCACCTTCTGTACCATACCTCCCCTGTCTCCTTCACTCCACTAGACTTGGTTGTGGAATATGGAGTTCCCACCTTTTCTAGTCTATGGTCTCCTTTTGTCCTCCCTATTTTTTACATTCACCTCTCTGTCCTTCATGTCTCTAATGAAGATGATTTCATGACTGGTGTAAATTAATTCCTCAAGGAAAAGGGAAGAGGAAAACAAGACAACGAAAGGAAGAGAGAGAGAAATGGGAAGGGAAGACAGAAAGACCGGGAGAATGATTCATGGGGTGGGGAAGAGGACAGCTGTGATAAAGACTTAAATGATGACTGAAGGATGGTAAAACTAATCAAGGGAGAATTAATGGCACATGAAAAGTGGGCCCTTCAGATCCAGTTACTGGACAATTCTGGTTACTTGGCAGACCAAGGGCCTATGCTTACCTGTCACCAGCACTAAGGGCAATTTTCTGGGTGCTCCTCACAGCTACACACCCCAACAGAGGACAGCAGGATAGGAAAAGGAAGCTCCTCACAGCATTCTAGAAACCTGAGGAATCTTTCACTGTTTGTCCACTTTGCTTTCCCAGTATTGACTGGGACAAAGCACATGTATGTGAGCCTAAGGACCTCTGCAGAGACCTCCAGCCTCAAGCAATGTTGTCTCTTGCAAAGCAAACCTAAGTCTCACCACATGTCCCGCCCCCCATTCTCCAAATCCAAGGATTCATCTTGCTTGGGAGCCTTTTGTAATGCCCTCACCCAATTACCTGCTCCTGAATGGCCAGCAGTGATCCAACAGACCAAGAGTCTCCAGTGCCCACGCTACCACACTCTCGCTGAGACGCCCTTTCACCAATGCCTGGACCTATCTGAAGCAGCAGGTGATGGCTGAGAGAAATGGCAGGAAGTCTCTCCATCTTTCTCACACTGCTTCTCCACATTAAATCCAAAGCCCAAACTGAGACAGGAGAATGCAGTATTTGCAGAATGGGCATAATTATGATTGGTTCTCTCCCAGATCCCAACTGAAGCCCACAACAGTCACTCTGAATCCAGGGAATGAAACCTCCAGCTCCAGGGCTCTCTTATCACAGCAGGAGGAAAGGAAAAGCAGGAGCTTAGGAGAGAGCGGACTACTCCACTTTCCTTCTTCTCAGCCATTTCCTGCTCCTTCAACACAAGCTACAAACCAAGCCAATCAGAAACCACACCAAATTCCACAAGCTTAGGAACATCTTCCTGCAAGGGAGCCCACAGCTTGATCTTTCCACATTAGCAAAGCCTACTTCACCTTTGAATCTTGAGCCTCCACATTTGAGAGTTTTATGTACCCTTTTGCTCTGTGGGGGTCAATCGGGGCCAGACTGGATGATACCAAATCCCTACACGTTTCTAGGGGACATCTATATCCCAGACTCTGACTTGAAAATTAAAAGCAGAAATTAAATTCAAATCAGATGTAAACCATCTGTCTCTAGAGGAACAAATAACATTGGCTATTATAAAGAGTTAATGCTCTTCTTAGAGAGCCACTGGAGGGGGTTGGTTTCTAGTGTGGGTCTCTTCGAAGAGACCCCCGTGTTCCAAAGATGCTTGTAATGGCATAGGGGAGACTGGAAGCAACCCACTCCTATCAGCTGTCCCATCGCTTTCTGATTGGCTGGTTGGTTGGAATGCCCCAGGCTAGTATCACTCAGGTCTAGTCATGCTGCTGAGGAGGTGGTTAGAAACACCAAGTTTCACTGCAGGCAGCTCCTTGCCCAGATCGCAGTGCTGTGCTTCAGCCAGCGAGCAGGTGGGCGGGCAGGTGTTAGCGTGTGAACTCCACGTTCCCTCTGGTTACCTTCTTGGTGCACTGTCTAACGGTATTGATTAACTCCGAAATGACCATGTCCACGCATTTCAGGCAAGGCTCTTTAATCTTCTTCACCTGCTTTTTCACAATGGTCTCAAAGGCCATGTCGGGTGTGAAGAGACCGGTTCTAAACACCCAGGGCAGGGGACAAGACAAGGCAGGAAGGGGGAAGAGGGGGCAAGGAGAATGTCATAGCATTACACACACATTTCAGAGCAGGCACTTGTATCACTGACACCCAGCTCGTTGGGCTGGAGGAACCATAAAACCCATGAACAAGACCTCACTGAAATCAATGGAAATGGCGGGTGCTGAACACGTTGCAAAAATGGTCTCTTAAGGTGCAAAGGACCAACTCAGGGATCAACTTTAATCTTAGGTACCACCTTGGCCATTAGATCAGGGGCTTTTAGGGTTTAAATGGTTCATAGGTCTGGGCTTGGCCCTCTGCAGAGGGGTGAACATCACCCTTAGGCTCCATCTAAATGGCAATTCGCTTTCAAAATAATTTATGCAAGTTGCACTATGCAAATTGCGTAAATTATTTCAAAACGCCTTATTCCGAACTTGATGCCATTCAGACGGCCCCAAATTTTGGAATAAGGGGCTATTCTGAATGTTCCATTTCTCCTTGTATGACAAAGTGTACCGGAACTGGAATATTGTGCCCAAAACAGCAGCAAGACAGCGTTGCCATTTTGGGATATCTTTGTATCCCAAAGGTATCCCAAAATAGCATCTGCCACGTAGACATAGCCTTAGAGAGTTTCAAGAAACTCTTTCTTAATTATAATATGGGACAATAAATACTAGTACTATTGCTCAAACAACCCTGGTTAGATCAGATGGAATGAGCTGCAGGAGAAGAAAATAAACCTGTCAATATGTAATCGCTTGCATTGTCAAGTTGAATAGGGATTGTGAAGGGTGCTGGGCTCCCAGAGACCCCTCTGATCACATGGGAGCCGTAGTAGCTCAGCATCTCTCAGGTAAGGCTGCCCATTAGGCAACATAAGCCGCATATCATTAATCTTCTCATGCAAAGGTAGTAATTTACCATGCATTTGGTATCTGTCCCTGCAAAGTGCTGAGCACCCTCAGCTCCCATTGAAGCCACTGACAGCTGAGGGTGGTCAGCACCAGCTTGCAGGATCAAAGCCTAGTAGATCTGGGAAAAGAGAACAATATTTAAGAAATTAAAAAGGCATATGGGGGTATCTAGCATCCTTTCCTTTGTCTCTTCCTCTTACTACAATGTGACTTCATTTCCTCTTTCTCACATTCAGCACTGAAGATGGAGGGGAAAGGCTGGTCACCAAGCTCATTTTACCTTTCAGGCTCCTGCTGCTCTCACACAGAAACAGAAAGCAAACTGATTTAGAAGAACACACTAATACTTCCCAATACAAAGCTGTTTAGCTGCCAATGGCCCAGACATGTGTTCCCTCCCCTCTGCTGACCTACCATACCTCTGAAGTCTTCTCAACTTGGTTTGGAAGAGCTAGAGATATTTACAAGGCTGTGCAGTCATGGGCCTGCCTAGTGCATGATACATGCCTGATACCATGGATGTTCTTGATGGCGTAGCTGATCTCTCGCCGGAGCTCCTTCTCATCAAACTCCATCTGCACCAGAAGAAAAGATTGTCAGGAGGAGCCCAACAAGCTATACAACAGAACACTGATGAGAGGGCACCTGCCAGGACACGATGAACCTTGCAAAATGGAGGCCTGTTGAAAGAGTGTGGATTGTTGGCTGAAACATGGGAATGGGAGCCAAGAGGTGAGGCTCCTGTTGTCAGCACTCACATGAGGTGTAAGCTTTGGAAACTCAGCTTAGGGCTTGACTGTCAGTGTACGTCTATACCTAACCTGGAGCTGTAATTTCCAGTTGAACAGATGTACACATGTAAACTCCAAAATGAGTCAGTGTGATAAAAATAACAGTGTGGCATGGGCATTGGGTCAGACTACCAACCCCAGGATGAACCTAGGGTCTCAGATGGGATTGTATGCAAGTAGCTAGACTGTTCCATTATCCATGATGCTGCAGCACCACTGCTATTTTTAGCATGTTAGCTCAATTGAAGCTTGCACATATATCTGTACCAAAACTGGAAAATATATCCCCAGCTTTAGAGGATGTACCCTTGGAGGTGCAGCACTGCTCTCATTGACTATACAAATGTCTTTAGAAACAAAGGACAAAGGCTTTGAAACTAAAAATACAAAATTGAGTCCCAAATGATATGTTTTGCCTTGCAAGGTTTTGCTTGTGATCTCAGCAGCTGTTTTTTTCCAATATACTTAGAGCCTTGCAAATCTACAGATATCGGCTTTATATCTGTGGGTATCTGCAACCATGGATATGGATATCAGTGGCTCATTTTGGCAGCTATAGACGTGGATGCGGATATAAAATTTTGTATCTGTGCAGGGCTCTGAACATATTCATAAAAACTGGATTTCTGTCCCACAGAAAAGTAATAACATCATCAAACACAAAGCAAGTTCTTGTGTTTCATTGACAAGGCCTCAGCATGTCATTCATATGGAAAGGATCACAATTTAAAAACTAATAATAAATAGAGGAGAGCATCAGGGGAACAGAAGGACTCTCGTTTGATCCTCTGTTCCAAAAACCATTAAGAAAACCTAATTTCATCACCTTTTCCCTAGGAGATTTTATGTGTTATGGGCCAGATTCTTCAATACAGTGGAGCATCTGTGTGTTTCCCTGCTACTGCTATTTGACCCCAGCACTAATGTGCGCAGCCCTGGAGGATACCACAAGAAGATCCTTTGGTGGTACTGAGCCAAGGAAAGGGCTTTTAAACCACCCACTTTCTGCAACTCGTGAAGATAGTGCGTGGTTGTAGCAAAAGGGATATAATTAGGATGCCCCTGCATCCCACGGATCCTTGGCTGTGATTTCTGCCCCTCAGACACGTTTAAGAGCCAGAGAAACTTGGAGCAGCCATTGGGCTGATATCAGCTTTGCACCTCGGGACCAACTCAGCCGATAGCATCAATGGGATCAGTGAAATGCAATGTTCAGCTATTTCTACTTCTGCAACTACACTGTGTGCAGACCAGCCAGAGACAAAGATCTGATGCTACCTTTCTACATGGACATTCCACTAATCAGAGATTCTTTTGGCTTAAAGCAAACAAACTAATTTTGTTTATATACTTTCTCATTTGAGATCTATGCCATCAGAACAATTAAAACCCTTTTACATAAATAGGAGGAGAAAATGGGGGAGTTCCTATGCTCTGCTATCAGGGCAGGGACTGAGAGAGCAATCACGTTCAGATACTGGGACAGGGGCTGAAGGAGAAATCAGGCTCTGACACAGGATGAGGCCTGAGGAAGAAAAGAAACTGGTAATGGAGATGCATGAGAAAGAAAGGAGAGAAAGAACAAAGAGAGCCCTTAAAGGAAAAAGAGAACAGCAGGTGAGAAAGACAGGTGAAGAGGAGAAAATGATGAAGGTAAAGACAAGGGCAAGGAAGAAAGAAACCAATTAAAAAGGAGACAGCTGGTGCTAAGAAGAGCTGACAAATGAGACAAGAGGAGGGCAAGAAGGCCAGGTGAAGAAAGGACAGCAAGCAGTGAGAAAATGGGAAAGTAGGAGAGAAGGATAGGAGGCAGAGTGGTACCTTCACCAGTTCAAAGGGAAAGCGCTCATGGAAGATGCGGTTGATCCTAGCTCCTCCAGACAGCTCGTAGGTATCAATCTGGTCACCAGAGCCTTCAATACGTTTCTCAAAGTCCACAGCAAACTGCTGGACCATCCTAGGAAGAAAGAAATGAATGGAGAGAGCTTGCCAAGTACACTTCTCCTAGGAGGGTCACACAGAAGGCGTCCCTTACTGAAGCAGAGCTTTGGTCTTCCGGGCAGGATCATCAGGGCGGAAATTCTTGTACTCCTCCACCTCTTTCTCAATGGAGAGAAGCTGGCTCTGGAGTTTGTTCCGCAGGCCGGGCAGGGTATCTCGAATATGATTGGTCAGTTGCTGTACAAGTAGAGGGTTGAGAAATGGGTTAAAAATCCTGTGAGTTGTGATTGAACAGGGTCTGATGATTCAGCAGAAACAAAGGGCAGAAACAAAATGGGTCACGCTTCTGCAAGGGAGAGGATCATTAGATTCGTGTCAGAATAAGTTACTCTTTTCAGCCCCAGGGCATCAGTCTTATGTGACAGAGCGGTCCATTCCCACTGACTGAACTAGGTTCTGAGTGCGGAGAATGACAGATTATATCAATAGAAAGAAAAGAGCTAGGTTATGGATCTGCCTTTGGAAACTCCTAGGGCTTTCCTCTAGTGCAAAGCTGGCAGAGACTAGACACAGCAAGGGTAAAATCAATATCTGAAAACTTTTAGACAAATTGGGCCTGCCAAGCTTCAAAATATGCATGAAACAATGACGAATGGTGCAGCAAGGCCTATTATGTGGACATAATGGTATTGTTAGGTTCAAAGAACGAGGTTGATTTCTTTTGACAGTCCAATGTCCAGGTGAAGATACTATCTGTTTAGATACTTGTGTGGCCCTGATCACCACACCGTCTAAGGGCCTTGCAATGCCCCTGTGAGGGAGGGATAGCTTGCTTTTACAGGGAAACTGAGGCATGAGTCTTAGGCTGAGCTGAGAATTGAACCCAGGTGTTCTGAATTGAACTACAATCTACTCAGTTCTCTTGTAGACAGTCCATGCCTTTATCGGGAGGCTGCCACACGCAGAAATACACTAGCTAGGAGAAATACATAGTAAAAAAATTCTACACATCCCTAGCACCTTTAAACACAGGACTCACAAATATTAACTAACCAAGTCTCATAACTCCCCTTTGAAATGGAAATCATTTGTGCCCATTTTACAGATTTATTAAGAAAAAAATAAAATTATGTTTATTTATTATGTTTATTTCCATAAACCTGCCAAACAAAGGGGCATTTATTTCCATTTTTGGTGGATTTGGGAACATATTTTATTTTAACCTCTTTAATCTTATCCATAAACATTTCAGACCTGTCAAATCAGACTCATTTGATGGTGGTCTGTAAAGTGTTCCATTTAGGATGATGAAGAACTTTGCTCTGTAAATTTCAGCAGCTTTAAAGCACTAACATTTTAAACTTTTATACTGTGGGCCTGGCTGGATTCTAAATAGGATCCAGCTGGCTCTGAATTCTTGTTTTAGGCTTTGATTCTGTCAGCATGACAGAGCCAGTCAAAATTTTTTGAACAATTTTTTTTTCTGTTGAATATTTTTAAATCGGAAACGGAAATGTTCCCACATAAATTCCAAGTCTTTTTAATTTTCCAGCTTTTCAATAACAAACAACAAAATCAGATTTGATTTTCAGGTTGTCATTCAAAACTGGAACATTTCTACAAAAAACTTAAAAAAAATAACTTCTTCCAGCATGCGTTTAACTTTGAAGCCAAAGGGACTACAGATAAGCTTTAAGTGAAACACAGGCCTAAGTGGCTGCAAGGCTAGGGATTTACTGTTTCCCACAGTCTTGCCAATAAACAGACACAAATGGCTGCCAGATTGATCAGGCAATAACCTGCATTGGCTCCTCCTGGCCACCTGGGGCCGCTATTGCACCAGTACTTGGGCAGGGGGGCAGTCTCTCCTCCTCTCAATACTCAGTTCCCCCTGCCCAGGCAGTGCCCAAGGTGGAGCCTTGTGGTGCTGGGCAGTGGGAGGAGGCAGCAGCTTCAGGGCCTTGTTGCCTGGGCAGGGAGGGGACAGAATGGGGGATGGGAGCCCAGGTCCCCCCCTCACTACAGCCTGGACCCTGTTTGTGGCTAGGCCCTCATTCTGTCCCCCCAGGTTGGCTCTGCTTTACCTTGGCCCCCACAAAGTGTACCCCCTGCCCAGTCACTTTGAGCCCCACCTTCCCCAGCCTGGTTCTTGTTGAGCTTCTGCTTCTCCCCAACCCCACCCATTTGGTGTCCTTCCAACCTAACCCATTCTGCCCCCCTGCTCCTCATTCTATGTCTCTTGAGACTTTTCCCTTTTGGAACCTCTGGTCCCCTGACTCGCAGCCCACCCTGCCATGTTCCACTTGGTCTCTCCATACCTAGATAAGCTCTGAGCACAGGAACCCCCTCCACCATGCCCCCACTGGAACCGCAGAATCACAGAATACTAGAACTGGAAGGGACCTCAAGAGGTCATCAAGTCCAGTTCCCTGCCCTCATGGCAGGACCAAGCACCATCTATGTCATCACTGTTAGATGTTTTTCCAACCTGTTCTTAAATATCTTCACTGATAGAGATTCTACAACCACCTAACTGCCTAAACCGTGCCAAAATAAAGGCCCTTATCACTGCATCCCAGTATTCTTTTGACAGTGGCTATCTTTGATGTTTCTGCGGCACAGGGGAAGGAGGGATCTGAGCATATTTGCTTTGACAAAAGTGAAGTGTGATAATGAATAGTTTGAAAGCTGCAGCCACAAAGTCAGGGTCAAGTGGAATTTTTAAAAAACCTGACTAATCACAAGGAATTTCAGTTTTTGACAATTGTTTAAATAGGGACCAGAGTAAACATTCAGAATTTGATTCAATTACTTTAAAACAAATAGTGTAGGTTTTTGTCTTCTCTTCTGCTCATGTACTTTGAGGGGTCTTTTCAGAAAAGAGAGGAAGTGGATCTGAAAGCAACATTATCAGACTGCTTTTGCATGAGCTGGGAAGTACAACTGATTCTCAGCAAAACAGGGAAACTGATGATTAAGGTTGCAGATTTGTCACTGCATTTTTTGTATTAAATGATCAGCGAGCAATCACTTGTAAATGCAGTAAAAGTCACAAGTTACTATATTTACTGTGACTGCTCTCTGAGCTGTGATTAAAAATGTCCTCCTCTCCTTGCCTAGGAGACACTCACCACCTGCAACAGTGTGTTACAACCAAGCACTGCAGTCCTAATCCTATGTGGTGACTGAGAGGTATGCACCATGTCCCAATGCTCTAAGCAGGAAGTTGTTTAAGCACTAGGCTAGCTCTGCAGTGCTCTCCTCTCCCTGGGCCTGGTGGCCCACAGTTTGGGAAAATTATGGACAAGGAAAAAGACACGGACAAACAAAAAAATCACAGTGAACCTGACATTTTTCCATCCGTGACAAACCTACTGATAACATACAATGCATTTCTATCTATCTGTGTATCTTAGGGTTTTATACAGCCACTCATCATTAGATTACCAGTTCCAAAATCAGTAGCAATAGCAAACTCCTTAGAAGAGTTTACGGAGTTTCTAACACTTTCCCCCTTTTGGGGTCAAAACTCTGAAGGAGAGTTTTTGTTTTTAATTTTTTTTTAATTTTTACGATTGTACACATTTTTTCTCTTTAATTTTTTGAGCTGGTAGTAGCTTAATGGCAGATGGTGGAGTCAATGCTATCTCATTCTTAAAGTGAAATGGCATTTTTAAAAGATTTTTTTCACAATTTCAAATACACCAAACAGAAAAATAATAGAAAAGTGCATATGCTTTTGCTTTCATTGTGTGTATTATCCCACTAAGTCAATGTTGATACCAGCAATGTCATAGTTGTGTTTATTTATTAGAATTTTGAGCAGGAAGAACCCAAAGTCCTAATAAACAAATACAACTATGACATAGTTGGTATCACACAGACTTGGTGGGATAATACACACAATTGGAATATTGGTATACAAGGGTACATCTTACTCAGGAAGGACAGGCAGGGTAAAGAGGGAGGAGGTATTGCCTTATATATTAAAAATGTACACACCTGGACTGAAGTGGAGATGGACCTAGGAGATGGAAGTGTTGAGAGTCTTTGGGTAGGTTAAAAGGGGTAAAAAACAAGGGTGATGTCATGCTAGGGGTCTACTATAGACAACCTATCCAGGTAGAAGAGGTAGATGAAGCTTTTTCTAAGCAACTAACAAAATCATCCAAAGCGCAGGATTTGGTGGTAAAGCAGGACTTTATCCAGCCATTTCTTGCGAAACTAACACAGCAAGGCACAGACTATCCAGTAAGTTCTTGGACTGCATTGAAGACAATTTTCTATTTCAGAAGGTGGAAAAAGCTACTAGAGAAGAAGCTGTTCTAGATTTGATTTTAACAAATGGGAGGAACTGGTTGAGAATTTGAAAGGTGAAGGCAGCCTGGGAGAAAGTGACCATGAAATCATAGAGTTCATGACTCTAAGGAATGGTAGAAGGGACAACAGCAAAATAGGCACAATGAATTTCAGAAAGGCAGATTTTCGTAAACTCAAAACAAAAAGCAGTCAAGTAGCACTTTAAAAGCTACTTGACTGCTTTATGTTTTGACAGTGTATAGACTAGCACGGCTTCCTCTCTGTTACTTTCATAAACTCAGAGAGCTAGTAGGTAAGGTCTCATGGGAAGCAAGACAGAGAAAAAACAAATGAAGAGAGATGGCAATTTTTCAAAGGGACATTATTAAGGGCTCAAAAGCAAACTATTCCACTGTGTAGGAAAGATAGAAAGTATGGAAAAAGACCACCTGGGCTTAACCAGGAGATCTTGCATGACCCCAGAAACAAAAAGGAGTAATATATAACGTGGAAACTAGGACAAATTACAAAGGATGAATATAAGCAAACAATATATGTATGCCTGGACAGGATTAGAAAGGCAAAGGCACAAAATGAGCTCAAACTAGCTAGAGGCATAAAGGGTAACAAGGAGACATTCTATAAATATATTAGAAGCAAGAGGAAGACCAAGGACAGGTTGGGCCCACTGCTCAGTGAGAAGGGAGAAACAATATCAGAAAACTTGGAAATGGCAGAGGTACTTAAAGACTTCTCTGTTCCAGTCTTCACCAAGAAGTCTCATGAAGAAATGCCTAACATAGTGAATGCTAGTGGTATGGGGGAAGGTTTAGAAGATAAAATTAAAAAACAGAAAGTTAAAAATTATTTAGAAAAGTTAGATGTCTGCAAATCACCAGGGCCTGATGAAGAGCATGCTAGAATACTTAAGGAGCTGATAGAGGAGGTATCTGAGCCCTTATCTATCATTTATGAAAAGTCATGGAAGTCTGGGGAGATTCCAGAAGACTGGAAAAGGGCAAATATATTAATATAAATATATATAAAGGGCATCTATTAAAAGGGGAAAAAGAGCAACGTAGGAAATTACAGACCAGTCAGTTTAACTTCTGTGGCAGGAAAAATAATGGAACAAGTAATTAAGGAATTCATCTGCAAAGATCTGAAAGAAAATAAGGTGATAGGTAACAGCCAGCATGGATTTGTAACGAACAAATCATGACAAACCAATCTGGTAGTTTTCTTTCATAATATAACAAGTTTTATGGTTAAGGGAGAAGCAGTGGATGTGGTATACCTAGACTTTAGTAGGCATTTGATACCATCTCTCATGATCTTATCAATAACCTGGGCAAATACAACTTAGATGGGGTGCATAACTGGCTGGACAATTGTTCTCAGAAAGTAGTTGTTAATGGTACACAATCGTGCTGGAAGGGCATAACAAGTGTGATTCTGCTGGGATCTGTTTTGGGACCAGTTCTGTTCAATATCTTCATCGACAATTTAGATATTGTCATACAGAGTGTGCTTAGTAAATTTGCAGATGATACCCTGCTGAGAGGGGTTGCAATTGCTTTGGCGGACAGGGTCCTAATTCAAAATGATCTGGACAAACTGGAGAAATGGTCTGAGATAAATACAATGAAGTTTGATAAGGACAAATGCAAAGTACTTCACTTATGAAGGCCTAATAAAGAAAGGAATCTAGGGGTCATAGTGGGCCACAAGCTAAATATGAGTAACAGTATGACACTGTTGCAAAAACAAAACACGCATGATTCTGGGATGCATTAACAGGAGTGTTGTGAGCAAGACACAAGAAGTAATTCTTCTGTTCTGCACTGCACTGATTAGGCCTCAGTTGGAATACTGTGTCCAGTTTTGGACGCTACACTTCCAGAAAAGTCCAGAGAAGTCCAGAGAAGAGCCAAATGAATGCTCAAAGGTTTAGAGAACATGAGCTATGAGGGAAGACTGAAAGAACTGGCCTTGTTTTGTTTAGAAAAGAGTAGATTGAGAGGGGACATAATAGCAGTTTACAAGTACCTAAAAGAGATTTACAAGGAAGAGGGAGAAGAATTGTTCTTCTTCGCCTTTGAGGACAGGACAGAAGCAATGGGCTCAAACTGCAGCAAGGGAGATTTAGTTTGGACATTAGAAAAAACTTCTTAACTGTCAGGGTGGTTAAACAATGGAATAAATTGCCTAGGGAGATTGTAGAATCTCCCTCACTGGAAATATTTAAGAGCAGGTTAGAGAGACATCTATCAGGGATGGTCTAGATGGTCCATGATCCTGCTGTGAGGTCAGGGGACTGGACTCAGTGACCTCTCGAGGTCCTGTTCAGTTCTACTGTTCTTTGACTTATGATTCTAACTTCTTTCAGTTCTACTGATCTTACATATAATTGAATTATAGCAATTAAAAATTGTCAGATGTGATTTGCAAGTTGATCACGTCCCTTTAAATCTTAATTTATGAGATTTTGGTTTTTGTAGTTTCCTCATACAGTGTGTCTTAGGAGAATGTAGCCCTCCAAACATATAAGAATCTTCTCTAAATTAATTTATAAAACAGTTTTCTGATAGGCATCATTTTAAGTGAAAATCCAAATAATTTAATATTACAGGACCATAGAAAATGCAATGATCTCTCGAAGCTAAAAAACCCAAAACCAAGTTCTGTTCTCACTTACAGTGGTGTAAACCAGGAGAAATTGTACTGCTGTAAGTCTGCACTAACGCCATTGACTTCAGTGCACTTACTCTGGATTTACACAAGTGGTACTGAGAGCAGAAACTAGCCTTTTGTTTTTAGTGCGTTAACATGCTTTTCAGCCCAGAGGAAAGTGCTTTGTTATATCAGTGTACAGTTAACTCTTTCATATCCAGGACCAGGAGGCTGCAAGATATTAAAATATCCTGGATAACAGACAGGTATATACAAGCAATGCGTAAGATAAAAAAATAAAAAAATAAAAAAAAGATTTAAGATTATTAAGAAACAAAGAAAAAGGTATGCAGAGTATTTTATTTACCAACAACAGCAGTAGTGTACACTGTAAACACATACTGTATTTGCTGTATTTATTTGTGTTTACTTGCACTATACTGTACTTCTGGAAAAGATAACTAAAATTTTCTTATGGTTCAAATGCCACTTATTTGGGAGTTCCAGATGATAGAATGCCGGATAGGAAAGAGTTTACTGTATAATAATGTAAGTACAGGTGCAATTTAGAGGACCAATACTGATACTTTCTCCTTTTGTGATCTTGGGCAAACCACTTAGCTGTTCTGTGTCTCAGTGTCATAGCATTAAAACAAGAACTGTAATCATATATCAGTCCATTGTGAGTATTCATTAATTTACATTTGCCAAGTGCTCTAGGAGTGGCTAGTATTCTCATTATCTCAGAGTAACCCTGGGTCACAGCCCCATTTTGGTCTATTCTCTCTCCTAGTGATAGCCAGCTGCAGAGCCAGGCTGCCATTACCTGGTTCAACACTTTCTGCAGGTAGGGGGTGCCCATGCGCTCAGCCATATGTCTGTAGGCCGGGTGGGAGAGAAAGAACTTCCTCTCTGCAGCCAAAGCAGCCTGAATGTCCTTCTTGCCATCAATGTCCTTCTGACTTCTGTTGACCACACCAATGTAACCTGCCAGTGAAAAGACCCAAGGTCAGATGGCAGCATGGAGGAAGTGCAGAAATATTGGACACAACCAGGAGACAATGCAGGGTCCGGAGAGCCTGCAATATGACACTAGGAGGGAAGAACCAAGAGGAGTCTAAGTTTGAAAAGGGAGATCCTGCACTTGGACTCCTGGTAATGGAAGGAAAAGGAAACCCCACTGGTAACTGGAGCCATTTGAAACCATTTGAAAAATATAAACTTGCATTTCCTTTAGGCTCTGATACCTGAGAAGGCAGGTGGAGAACTACATTCACTACTGCTAACCCGCTGAGATTCATGAATCTCCCATCATACTTATTATTGCAGCCCCCTCCCCAATCCAATTATTTTTATCACCCACCTCTTACATCTCATCTTCTAAACTGTAATTTTATTGGGGAAGAAGCTGTCGTTTATGCTAACTTTGTATGGCACCTACCCAATCTGATTTTATTTGTTAGGTCATTGGTTCTCAACCTTTCCAGACTACTCTACCCCTTTGAGGAATCTGATTTCTCTTGGGTGTTCCCAAGTTTCAGTTCATTTAAAAACTATTTGCTTACAAATTCAAAAAAAAATACAGATTTTCACAGCACGCTATTACTAAAAATTGCTTATTTTCACCATATAATTATAAATGAAATCAACTGGAATATAAATATTTTGCTTAAATTTCAGAGTATGGTGTGTAGACCACTATAAGCAAGTCTTTATATGAAATTTCAGTTTGTACTAATTTTGCTAGTGCTTTTTATGTAGCCTGTTGTAAAACTAGGCAAATATCTTGATAAGCTGATGTACCGCTGAAAGACCTCTGCATATGGTGAGTTGAAAACAACTCCTTTAGGACTACCACAGTATGAAAGAGGTCTTCTGTTTTTCTTGTTTGTTAATTTAATTTTTCAGGGTTTATTTTAGCAACTTTTAAGTTTTATGCAGGTATCCAAAAATAGGGGAATTCTCTTTGTATGTATGGAAATGAACAATGTCTGTTATATACATCAGTACATATTCTAAATACAATTGTATATTTTGTAATGAGTAATTTCGTTATAATGTTCCTTAGTGCATTTTAACGTAGTACTCATCCATAGAACTGTGTTAAATCATATGAGGGAACTTTTAATGCACACCAACAGGGTCTACATAGACCAATTAAAGCACAGCATGTTAGTGTGCATCAGAAGTCACACATTACCGCATTTTTTAGATCAGCCCTTCAACACAAGTTACCATTTTCAGTATTTTTCCCAGTATTGTTGTATAAAAAACAGTTTAATTCTTTTTGTCAGGGTTATTTTATTTATACTGACCAGTTAAAATGAAAAATCAGAAGCCCTAAATAGAAATATTAAATAACAAGAAAAAGAGATTCTGATATCTGGGATCTCCATATCTGGGAAGGAAGGGAGAGACCTAGGTTCCCACGTCTACAACTTCTCTTCCACAGAAAAAGATATAACACCGAGAACAGGGTTCTGGTTACCAGGACTGCATGCTAGCGTACAAATACCTTTGGGAAGGCACTCCTTACAGGGGAGCATGGCCCATTTCCTCTTATAAAGAGGTAGAAAAGTTGGTTGTTCTTTCTTGGAACTGAGGGACCTCTTGTTCCAGCTTGGAACTGAGGGGCCAATTGCTTTAACATCAGGTTCGGGACAGATATTCCATCAGAGAGGAGAACATTGTTGTAGCACAGGTTCTGGGGAATGCTGGAGGAAAGGTTTGGTACCAGGGGAAAGAAGGGAGGAGAATGAAGAGGGAGTGAAAAGGAGATCCATACCTCTTCGAAGGGGAAGTAACTTGTTTTCTAGCACATCTCGTGCATCAGTTCCTTCATCCATGAGGTCCAGTTTAGTAATGACACCAATGGTGCGCTGGCCTATGTGGACACAAGCAGACATGGTTTAGTTTGAACCCACAACAGTTCCTGTAAGTTATTTAGGCAGAGGTAGCATTGCAGATCACCTGGCTGAGCTAAGGAACTCAGCACATGGGACTTCCAATCCCACGTCTGGGAAGGAGGAACTGGAGCATACCAGTGGGGTGGGAGAGGAGAGAGGGAAGACTGAGTCTCAGAGATCCCCATTCTGAGCTACAGCAGAGAGGGAGCTTAGAGCAGGTGGTTCTGCCTAACAGGCTTGTCCCCTTGGGGAGATGACAAGTGACTGAAGAGTGGGAAGTCTTTTTCATCACTGGAAGAAGAACCAGGAACTTCTGGAACAACAGTGAATGATGAAGCTGCCTCAACACTGTTTGGCAGTCTGTATATTGGACTTACCACTACCTTGATGATTGGGGTTGCATAGCTGAGAATGTCATTGTCTCAGGGAGTTGTGTGAGCTGGGCAAGAGCTATGTGTGATGGGAAGGCTGTTTCTTGAGCAGGGGAATACATCTTAATACACACCATTGCTCAAGGCCAGGGGTAAGAGAGAATCAAATCTAGTGCTGTGCTAAAGCAAAAACAGAGGCTGGATTTACCTTGTGGGTCAACCTCCTTTGCAATCTTGAGGGCATCAGAGTTGGCCAGATCAGAGTTAGCTGGGGATACAGCCAGAATGAGGCAGTTCTCTTTGGTGACGAATTGCATGATCATTTCCCGGATCTGGAACTCAATGTCCAGTGGTTGGTCCCCCACTGGGACTTTTGTCATCCCTGGTAGGTCCACAAGGGTCAGACTCAGGACTAGGCAAGGGAAACAAGAGGAGAAAGTGAGGGTCCCAATAAGGATTATGTTTATGATATGTTAATTTAAGTGTTTACCGACTACACCGATGTGCATTATAGATATATACATATAACTCAGCCAGTAGCACCCAGAGTCTCATCCAGCCCAGAAAAAAATTTAAAAAACATAGTTCCTTTTCATTAGTAGAGACAGCAGTGGACTAGGACTCACAATTCCATAAGAGATTATCAATACAAATATGTTGCTGTGTTTTAATTTCTGTTATGCACCAACTTCTGAAAGGCTTTTATTTGCCACATCCTAGTCCTTTCAGTCTCCTCTTGCCAAGGCATCTCAAAGCAGGAGATACTTATTTCTGTGTGGCTGATGATTACACACTATGAGTCATTCCTGTTCAAAAGCCAAACAGTGCATATACTACTAGGAATTTCAGCAGCATCTCCCCATCTTTGGTGCAGCAAAGTGGTGTTAAGAAAAGAGAAGCAGAGATACAGTGAGAAGGTGCTGATTTTCAGTGAGTCATTCACTACATCTCCCTTTCGTATGGCTGTAAACAACACTCACAGGATCATTATTTGTAAGAAGAGGGCACATTATATTACGCTATTGATTTGATGGAGGATTTTGCGTAAAAAGACAATGGTGTGACGTGATCCCAGATTTCCTATCAGCTTTTAAATTTGAACAGTCACTTGAGTGTCATTTAGAAGTGGAAATTCATTGCTGCTGTAGTACTAACAGGTGAGTGATGTGGGGGAAAAAATCCAAGTACAAGATGATTAACCAATTCTAGGGCCACATCCCGCAAGACTTATTCAGGCAAATCTCCACATATCTATGACATAAATTTTGCTTGATTAAGGGTTATTGGATGGGGCCCATTAAGATTAGGGGCAGGATGTGACAGTTAAGGAACTGGAGCGAAGGCCACAAGAGACTCTGTCTTGAAACCAGTGATTCTCCAACTTCTCCATTCCGTGGAGTACATGGAGAGGCCTTTGCCATCTCCATTCTGAACACCACACACCCCCTGATCATAATCAGAGAACAGCTAATTTAAAGGTTAAAAGAAAACCCAGCAGAGGTCATTATGGAGTAGTACTGGCAGACTATGAAGGGAGAGCTCCTAACAGTTATTTAGGCATATAGAATTATTTAGTATCTCAATCAAGTAGAGAATCTCATCAACTATAAAGCCTGTAGAAAATCCTTCCTGGTCTGCTCAATCTTTTTTTTTTTTCTGGACAGGGAACTATTATAATTCCATTTCAGATCCCACATCCTCATTTCTCTGTATCACATCTCTCCTTATCTTAATGGGTGCTGGATATGGCTCCCTTTAAAGTCTATCTGTGTCGCCCCCATGTGAAATGGGGGGATCACTTAGAGCCACGCAAGGTGCTCCTTTTCACCTAGGAACTGAGCATGTTGTCTCACTAGCAATTCCAGTCCCTACAAACCTGGCACAGTGTACGACAGCCAGGTAGCTGAGTGAGTTGTCATAGTGTTGTGGGGATTTGTGAGGAAAGAGTCTGCACTGCAAGCTCTCACTGCAGCTGTCTCCTGTACTTACTACCCTAACTCCAAGACAGAACAGCATCAGACAACAGAGTCAGCTCCACAATTCTGCCATACCCCTCCAAATGCCCCCATCTTGGATGCTGTACAACACCTACCGTGGGGAGAGTAAACCCGGAGGTTGATGGGGACAGGGGAAATCCCCTTGTTAGAGCCAGTAACGCGGTCTGTCTCAGCCTCGATCTCCAGACGTATCTCTTCGAAATCAGTGAATTTCTTCCCTTTGCAATGTAGAAACTCCCCATATTCTAATGAAACAACACCGGAAAGTTACAGATTTTCCCTGCTGGCCTGAGGAAACTATCGAAATGGATAAGCTGTGGCAAAGGTCTCAACCTGTAGTGCCAGGAGGCTAGCAAAGAGGAGGTAACTAAGGTACTACTATCACTAACAACAGCTGAGGGAATACCCTTCAGCTCAAGCCAGAAAGCTGCTGACCAATAGTTCACATCCCAGCAGGGACAGAGTCCTCCCCTTGATATCCAATTAGTGATTCAACTCTTCCTCTGCAGAAACCCAGGCAGCTAAATATACGCTGGCCTGTAGGAATAAATGCTGCCACACACAGACACACACATATGGCAGTGGAGCATTGTTTAGTGGCATGTGATCAGTGTCTGGTTACTCTCCTCCAGTGGCAAGAGGACCAAATTTCAGCTTACTGGTTACTCAAGGAGTAGAACTACTGCTTTACGTACCTAGAAACACAAACTGGTATAGGACTCCCGCACTCTCAAGCAGTAAGAATTTTGCCATTGACCCATCGTCAGCAGTCCCACTGATTTTAATGAGAATTCTGCACAGGGCACAGTGGCAGGGGCTGGCCCTAAATTACTGGCAGAAAAGATTCTTCTAGCCTCCTCATGGCAAAACTGATTTCCCAATATTCCTGCCTTACTGATGGCAGAAAAGTCCATTTTTACTTATGTGCTCTTGATGTAGATAACTAAGCCCAAATAAAAAAGCAGTCCAGTAGCACTTTGAAGGCTAACAAAATAATTTATTAGGTGATGAGCTTTCATGGAACAGACCCACTTCTTCAGACCATAGGCTTACCAGAAGAGACTCAATATTTCGTTAGTCTTTAAAGTGCTACTGGACTGCTTTTTTGTTTTGATACTATATAGACTAGCATGGCTTTCTCTCTGTTACTAAGCCCAAATAATTTCTTTTTCTGTCACTGATGCTTCGTTCTCAACACGTTTAAATCACATTACTGTAGAAACTCAGAGTTATGAACACTGGAATTATGAACTGATCCATCATGTACATGCCTCATTTGGAACCTAAAATACACAATTAGGCAGAAGCAAAGAGAAAAAAAGCAAATACAGTACAGCACAATGTTAAAGGTAAACTACTAAAAAAGACCTGACAAGGTAAAGAGACTGTGTCTATGCTGGTTACATTTAAATTAAATGCACAGGATCATTTTTCTTCTGCATAGTAAAGTTTCAAAGTTATATTAAGTCAATGTTTAATTGTAAACTTCTGAAAGAACAACGATAACCTTTTGTTCAGAGTTACAAACATAGCAGAGTTAGGATCTACCTCCATTCCTGAGGTTTTTATAGCTGCGAGGTTTACCAGTCCTATCAAAAGCTGATTGCTGTGCCTCAAGGGCCTCATCTAGGTCTCATCCATTCAATAAATCACTGGTCTGCAGTTAAGGGAAAGCCATGAGGAGCTTGCTGAAGCTATCTTGTCAATTCAGCACAAGCTGATGAGAAGTACTTTGCTCTGAACATTTAATGCACCCTACATTTTAAATAGGCTGTAATGAAAACTGGCTAAGTGAACACTGTTTTTAGGGGACAGGTTCCCATGTGCTTTCTCTCATTGAACAGTACCACTGATTTCCTTGGGACAGCTCTCAAAGTAAAGTAGAACTCATGCTGAGTACAAATATCAAAATCCTGGTCCTAATGAGTTTAGTGCTGCCAAAAAGGGTCAAATTGACAGCCTTGTAGACTATTGTCTTCTCTTTCCCACAGAACAGGGACAGAATGGCAAGGTTCTCCCAATGAACCTCTCTCCTAATGTAAAGCTAACAGACCTGGGTCATCAGTTGGAGAGAATGATTCTTTGACCTCAAGAGCTTAAGCCCTGTGCCTCTACAGCTTGAGGTAAAAGCCAGCTGACTTTCAGCTAAGGCTGTAGAGCAGACTTCTCTTTCCCATGTCAGTGGTCTCAGTGACTCTGGGGTTACACTAACTTGAAAGGGCCCCTTCTAGGAGACAGGAGTTCATCTCTATATTCTGTTCAGTCCTGGGACATTCTCAGAAGGCCAAGAAATTTGTTAATTTTGTGTCATCTGCAATGATGTGTTTCATGATATGGACATCTGTCCATGGGAAACAGGGTGAGAATGAACTAGTTTCTAACAGGTCACCCACGGTGTGTAAAATTGTCAGTATACTCTGACTATATTCCTGATGATTAACTATAAAATGTATTAGAGGTTGACAGTGAATATTTTTTTTCTATCTAGGATAGAGAGTACAGAAAATGCTGGGGGCTGCAAGGAGGAAAGATTACTCACTCCATGCCTTCGTGCCTGAGCTGAGTTAGGATGGGGATGGAAAAGGCTCACATACCTGTTACAGAGTTTACCAGCTGCAGGACCAGTGGGCGCCTGGTAACAATGCCAGATCCACGGGGCAGGAAGTCCCTGAAAAGAAAGAGGAAGTTTTTGATGAGTGATGCCTTCCTTCCTTCAATCTTTCCATGGCTTTCCTGCCTTTAGAAATTCAGAGATTCTAAAGCAAAATGTCTTAGCCAAGGGAAGAGAGCAACAAAACTCACGGCACTGGAAAGCAAATTTTCTCTTCCTTGAGGAAAATAAAGAGTTAGGAGGGAGATTTCCAATAGCACCTAAAGTCCTGGTGTTCAACCAGTTCTGAAAGTATAACAGACTAGACTCATCATTCTGAAAACACATTTATTGTTCAAACCACACTCAACCAGCTAAATAGCCACATGTGAATTTAGGTGCAAAACCCCCTGCTGAAAGTCAATGGCATGTGCTCCTAAATCCCTTAGGGAATTCTGATTCTTCATACACTGATTTTCACAGAGCTCTATCTTAATTTTAACCTTCCCTGCAATGTGGGAAAAACCTGCCTCTCCTACTCCAGACTGCTGGGGAGGATGGTCCTGCCACTGTCCAGAATGCTGGAGAAGCCTGCACCACTGACTGCCCTGCTCCAGATTGCTGGGGAGGCCCGTACCCTTCCCTGCCCACCAAATGGTTCCCTCCATGAAACATGTAGTATTTCTTTGTCAATCTAATTAAGCTCTCTATAATCAAGGAGCAGATATATGGGTTTGGGGACGTCAATCCATGTTTAACAGAAAAACAACAATGGAATCAAAAAATTCAAGTAACATCTGAAATACTCAGTGCCTCCTTGGATGCTTGTTACCTTAAAATGCAGTGAGCTTGTTAGTGAGTCACTCAAGCCCTGCACTTTGGATTTAAAGGCGAGACTGCATTGCTGAAAGATAGCTACGGAATGTGATCCTTCTGCAATAAAATCCATAGCAGCCACGGGCTTGCCTCCACCCAGGACTCCTCCTGACTGACTGCTTGGAGCCAAGAGCTGCTGCCGGTCATTAGCCACAGTAGCTCCTTCCAAAACCAATTCACCAAATGGCGAGATGACTAGAACACAGGACATTTTGGGGAAGGAAGGAAGCTTGCCTACATCCATTTCCGAATGCTGACTTAGCAGCCACAAGCCCCTTTTTATTTTATTTTCCATCCAAATATCTCTCTCCCCTTTTTAAAGTGAGGCATACTTACTCCAGACATTGATGACCTTGCTAGCTTATGCACAGATTTTCAAAAGTGCTCAGCCATTTCCGTTGCTCTCAGCTGCAGTGGCTGGATGCTGAGCACTTCCAAAAATCTGACCATTTTATTTCAGTGCCTAAATGGGGACTGAGTTCTTTTGAAAATCAGGTTCTTATCCCATATATAAGTTACATTATTTGTGAAGAAATCCTGCCCAACTTCCATCAGTTCTAGGCCCCAAATCCTCCTCTAACATGAACGTAACATCAGCGACTTCAGCAGAGACACTCCTTATGTGGTGTGGGCAGACAGGCCCCTACATTTCTTTATTCTTATCTTGCTATTGGAAAAAAGGTGAAGAGAGAGATGATGGTTTTGTGTTTCAGTCACTAGAGAAAGATTCAGAAAATTGGTTTGTGATTGCTGGTTTGCTAATGGACTTCCTGTGTGACTTTTATGCAAGTCACTTAACTTCTCTGTGTCTTCATTCCCCCATCTGTAAAACGAGAATAATATTTCCCTATCGCATGGGCTGATGTGAGGCTAAATTCAGTAAAGCTTTGGGAGGTGCACAGCTACTGCCATGATGGGAATACATAAAACAATTAGATAATCCCTACATCCAATAACTCTGTATCACAGCAGGTGAAAATCTGCCATCACTGGCAGTATAAATCTGGAGGAACACCATGGAAGTCAATGTGTATGGCTAGCTTTATACCACAGCAAATGAAGAGAGAATTTATTCCATTCTCAATAGTCCAACCTTTTCAGAAATCTATGTTCACTGAAGCCTTCCCCGCCTTTTCCAAAGAATACAGTCCTAGTTTCTCTGTTCCACTGGAATTACAGCTAAAACCTCTGAGTCTCTGTATCATTCTAGGTGCTAGCTGCTGTCTCATTTCCATTTATATAAAATACTGTGGGCAATATTCCAAATAAAGTCCGATTCAAGTCTTGCAGTAATTTCCTCTGACATAACTGATGTCAGTCTTTATATGTCCCAGAACTGTATTGACTTGTTTTTAACTCTGATTATATCATGAGTGAATGATATCATATTACTGCATGTTAAAACTTCCCAAACTGGTATTCCCTCTTCCAGCAACATCCATCCTCCAGTAGGACCACGGATCTTGCAGAACCAGAGAGTCCCGGGGCTGGGAGGAGGAGGGGCCAGCCAGACCAATGGCAGAAGCCCAGGGCAGGGAAGACACAGCTGGCCTGGCTGCAAGTGGGGGCTAGCAGCAGGCAGGGAGCCTGGGCCAGGAGCAGCAGCAGGGAGCAGTGGCCTGGGCTGGTCAGCCTGCAGCTCATCGCTGGGGCCAAATGGGAGGTCACTGCCCTTGGAAGCTTTGTCTGGGGCCATGCAGGAAGCCAGGGACCTGGCAAGCCATGGCTGGAGGGTGTGGTTAGGACACTTGTGCGAGAGAAGAAGTGGTTGGGAAGCCATGGGCAGGGAGTCTAGGAGCAGGAACTGAAGCCAGCAGGGAGGGCAGAATTGGCTAAATCCCTGGTCCGGAACTGCTCAGGTCCCAGGGGTGCCAGACCAGGGAGGTTGAACCTGTACAAAACTTCCTTCTCCAGGACAATGGGACAATATGTGTTGGCCTGATTCTGCACTCTGACAAGCATCTTGTGCAACATGTCCAGTGTCCTAAATTCCCACTGTAATACAGGTTGAACCCCCCTGGTCCACTACTCTCCCATCCAACAACATACACTGCACTAGAGCGCTGTGGGGGTCAGCTGGGAGTTTGGCAGCAAAGGGGGTAGTGGCCTGGTGCCTGGCCGGCCCACAGCCGGGGGCAGGGAGGCCAGCCAAGACCAGCAGCAGAGCTGGTCCCATGGCCAGGGAACCAGTGGCTGTGAGCAAAGCTGGAGTGGACCCAGGGGCAGGGAGCATGGACAGGGTGTGCAGTGGAGCCAGTCCTGCGGCTGGGGAGCCGACAACCTGGAGCCCAGCCAGAGGCTGGGAGTGGATCTGAAGGGTATCTGGGGGCCGGGAGCCTGGCCAGGGCCTGCAGTGGAGACCAGTGGCTGGGGCTGACAATGGGGTCCCAGGTTGTGAGGGAAGTCCAGCCAAGACACCAGCAGCAGAGGCACCGGAATGGCCATCCCTGGTCCAGCAAACTCCCTCATTTGAGACCAGTCAGGTCCAGAGGATGCCGTACCATGGAGGTCCCACCTGTCATGGGAGATGCGGGCCCTCAGCACCTTGCAAGATGAAGCCCTAACTGAACAAAATGATTATTTTCATAATGATCTTTGGGTCTCTCTGTCCAGAAGCTTGATTACTATTGATACTTTATATGGATATGGCATGTTTAACCTTATATCCTGCTCTTTGATAGCTTTTGATAGTCACAATTTTCCTACCAATCCATTTCCCCATGTAGACAAGAGTTACATCCAAATTCACCTAAATCACCAGTCTAGTTTCTCTGACTTCAGTCTATTTGCCTGGGTGAAAATTAGCACAATCTGGTCCCAAATACAGAGAGAGGTATTTGGGCCCCCGCCTCTATATTAGCAGAGAACCTGTGGTGTGTAACCTGCATGGCTCCTATTCACTTAAACAGGAATTAGGAGGCTCTAACTTTGCATAGCCCTTTGAAAAAATACCAAACAGTGTGGATGCCATTGAAAACAACTTGATGAAAGTGACAGTGAGAAAATGAAAGAGGCCCTTTGGCTGGTTGCGTCAGTGATGAATAATATTTCCTGCTTGACTACCCATCTGCTCATTTCCCTCTCTGCAGACTTCTGGACAGGTTCCCTCTTCCCACAGTATGCCTGTTCCTTCCCCTTGTCTTTCTGGGAATACATCAGTGCCTCTCCTGCTCAAGTGGAGTCCATCCCATTGGTGGAACGCTACGTCCACAGACTGGTTAAAATGCTACAGCTAGCTAGCTGCAAGCATGGCCAAGTCAGGTGGAAGACAGGGTGAAGGATGCTTGTCTGTCTCTTGCAGCAGGCTTAATAAACTGTTTCTGTAAATGAAGTACACTGACAGAGGCAGTGCAGCACAGACTATCTGCTTAGTAGTAGCCTCCTTGAAAGAGGTGTGAAGCCCAGTTAACAGGAAGGGGAAGAATTGTATTAGTACCAATTTTGTTCTCAGCTTTAGAAGAAGGATTGTGAAGTGATTAAATTAAATCAGAGACAGGGAATCAATACAGGAGACAAGGACAATTACACTCCAGATGACTTGGGCAGAGAAGAGGAAAGGGGTTAGATAAACTGGCTTATTTTACTCCATGAAGGAAATGTAAGGTAATGAGTCTAGGGGAAAAAAATAGAAGATAGGAAACTACGCCTTCAGTGATAACATGCTACAGAGCTCCAAACAATGAAATGATGGACATTTCAAGTTCTAAAACAAAGAAGACTCTGGGGTGGTATGAAAAGCAGCGTAATACAGTGGTAGGGAATTGATCAGTTGAAATTGTGCGTATATATGTGTGTTGTTGGACACTGAGTAGAAAGGGAAAGCAGTAGGGAAGGAGACCCTGGAAGGAAGATGAGACACAGAGCTGCTTATGGGCGCAGTACTCTTTGGAAAGACAGTCTTGGATTTCTGAGCAAGGAATCTGTCTGCTATTATGTATTCAGGAAATAGGACTGCGTGTATGTTCTTTGTAAATAAAAAGGATGACACCAAAGAAATCTCCAACTTGTATCATCAGTTTTTCTTCCCAACAGAAACAATTTTGCAAGTCCCTGAATGCTGGCTAACCGTCCAGACAAAAAAAAAAAAAGGGACAATTATCACTCTAAGCTTTTTTATTAAGCAAGGGGTCATTATTAAAGCTTTGCATGGGGGAATACTATTCTGATGGCACAGAGATCTGATTCATCACAGAAGTGGTGACACTGGGTATCATATTGTGCTCAGTACTGATGCTTTGTTATGAATAAGATATCTTAGAGTAGGTACAAAAGAGATCAAGAGGAATGATAAGGGACTTGGAGAGAAAAACCACATACTGAAACAGCTCCTTCCACTCTGGCGAAAGGTGGACTCATTGGCTGTTCTAGTTTTGTGTGAATTAAACTGTGCTTAGCAAAGCATCGGTGACTGTGCGTAACATTGGGATTAAATGTCACTGTAACAGATACAATGTGTGCTCTTGTGACCCCGCAGCTCTGTGCACTACTTGCTTCACGGCGGTTGGATTAGAAAGAGAAGACATTTGAGGGCTGAGCCAATACAGCAGGATACCACAGCTTCTGTCTTACAATGGAAGAGGATCTGTTGCATTTAAGTGTCCCATTTCAACATATTCTGTCTGCATTAGAGTTGAAATGTACATCTCTCAGTCTCCTTCTCAAACAACGTAGGAGTCATGTCTACTTTTAGCTGCTCATCATTCAGATACAGCTGTGCAGGCACCTTGGGACTTCTGAAGGGAGCCTTCCTAGGCCAGTAATACCCAATGTTAGGTTTGCCTATAAAAACACCTATGGGACAGGAGACACTCTCAGTGATGGGGAGGAAGTGATCTCAAGGAACTTGACTAGCTCACACCATCCATCAGAGCTAGTCAAGAGTAAAATCCACATCTCACAAAACTCCAGACAAAAGCATGAGCCTTCTGGTTTACATCTTCAAAAGGACACAGGGCAGGTGTGACACAGGATACATGCAGACACAGTCCACAGGAGTCTAACCACTACTTCTTTTTCAATTGTACGCAAAATCACAAAACCATACAATAAATCCTATATGCATTTCTCTGCCTTGGTTTCCCCACCACTCCAGAGCATTCCTTGGACTGAGGTCAGAGACAGCAGGGACCTCCTAGCCTTCCCTCTGAGTCCTTTTAAAACTTCTCCTTCATCACCTCTGCCTCTTGGCCTTGTTGTCAGGGGGGTAAATAAGAGGTTACGTGCGCCTCCTGGCACCTGCTCCCCCACACTCACTGTTAGTGCCTTGCTGCTTCTGGTGAGCGTGGAGGCAGTCCTGCCACTTCCCCAGAGCAACATGGCCCAAGAGCTCTAGCTTGTGCTGGTCTAGGACCACACCGCTCTCAGCACATGGGGCATGGAGGGTGAGGAGGGGTCAGACTGGGAAATGGCACATGGGGGTGGGGAGGGGTCAGAGTTCGGGGCTGAAGGGGGTTGCCCTGGTCCTTCCCAAGGCTTGGGAGGGAGGGGCACATGGCCCATTCCTCCTCTTTCCCCCACACGCCTCCAGAGGCCCTGTCACCAGTCACCACTGCTTATTGTTATTAACTTTCTACTCTCTCCAATTTCACCTTCCCTGCAAGCAGTTGTCACTGGGGTGTTTCCAGCTGGAGAGGTGGCCATTAAATTCAAATGACCCATCACTGTGCCTGGAATGGCAGAGACCAACACATTTCTGCCAGTACTTGGTCCTGCCATGAGGGCAGGGGGCTGGACCTGATGACCTCTCCAGGTCCCTTCCAGTCCTAGCATTCTATGATTCTCTGATTCTCTCGATGATGGATTTGACATTTACATGCCGGCATTAACTGAAGCAGCAGTTGTCTTAGTAACAGCTTCATAATTATCAACCAGAATTCATCAGCTGTATATACAGGTTTCCCAAATCACCACAGAGGGTTATTAACCATTGGAGCAACTTATCTAGGCTGTTCATCTGACGAAGTGGGTCTCTGCCCACAAAAGCTTATGTTCCAATAATCTGTTAGTCTGTAAAGTGCCCCAGCACTTCATGTTGTGTTTATCTAGGATGCGGTGGGTTCTCCATCACTAGACAAGTTTAAATCAAGATTGCAGGTCTTTCTTAAAGAGGTACTGTAGCTCAACAGTGGGCAAAATACAGCCCCTGGGCTAGATCCGGCCTACAAGACATTTGGATCCAGCCTGCAGCAGCCCAGCAGGACTCTTGGGCAGGCTCCCTGGCTGCTGCAGCCCCACACATTGCTCAGAGCAGCCAGCTGCTGGGGCCAGCATGTGTGTGTTTGCGTGACGTGCACCCTTTGGGAGGATGGGAGTCTCCAGGATCTGACTCTGCCTCCCGCACCGTCCTCACAGCCCGCCATTGGCTGGTTTCTGTCCAATGGGAGCTGCAGGCGTGGTGCTTGCAGGTGCATGCAGCATGCAAAGAACCGCTGCCCCCCTCCCAAGTGGCACACTGTGCAGATACACACAAACACACTGGTCCCAGCAGCTGGCCACTGTGAGTGGTGTGCGTGGATGCAGCAGGAAGGGAGCCTCCCTGAGGGTACTACTGGGCCACTGGCCTCCAAGCCAAAGCCAGCCCCTGGCACCTGACTCCCTCCTGTCCTACAGCCTGACCCCAGGTCACAATCCCCTCCTGCATCCAAACTCCCTTCCAAACCCTGCATCCTCTCATGCACCCCAATCCCTTACCCAGAGCTCCCTCTTGTACCCAAACTCCATCCCAGACCCCACACCCCTCTGTTAATATCACAGAAAAGTGTGGCCCCGACCACTTACCAAATTCTCAGAGTGGCCTTCATATCAAGAATTATTGCCCACCCTTGCTTTAGCTCAGTCACAAGTTATCAGTTTGACGCGGAATTCGCTAGGTGAACTTCTCTGGCTTGTGTTATGCAAGAGGTCAGAGCAGATAATTATAAGAGTTCCTCCCAGCCTTAAAATATATAAATCTAATCAGCTGAAGAAATACCAGGTTGCAAAACAAACGCATCACCCCACCCAACAGCAGTCTAGCCTTACTATGGAGATTTGCACTGGGTATCTGATGTGTTTTAACACTTTGCTTATAATACAGAGGGGCCTCCCTAAATTCAAAGGGTTGGAGGTTGCAAGCACTACAGTAGCACCTTTTTGAGCACAGAAAGTCACTAAGCCAGACAGGAAGCCACAGCCTCCTCTCCAGCAGGCTGTCAGCTTCTCCCCTCTTCGTTCTTCCTATTCCTGCCAAGATGTTGCTATTTCCAGCCAGCATTCCTTTAAACCTACCATACTCAACTGACTAATGCCCCTGGAGCATCTCCATGGTCAGCCAACACAACACTGTATCAGATAGCTCTTCTCAGTTGACTATCACCACCACCCCTCTACAGCACCCGACTCTTGATCTAGCCCCAGAGTGTCCAACACGCTAGCCATCAGCCACAAGTCACATGCCTGTCTCTCCTGCTGACCTCTCTTTTTTGCTACTCCTTGCTTCTCTCCACTTGCTGCTGATGTTCCATTCCTCTGTTCCTCTCCCAGTGTCACACTGACTTCTCTCCTTTGCATCCCTCCTTCCTCCTACCTCTGTCCTACTGTTCTAGGTCCTGCCTTCCAACTGTTCCTCATCTGCTACTGCGTTCTCCCACAGTCCTGTCTTCTGGCTTTCCACTGCTCTTGTCCTTCTCCAATCTTTTAGACTGGTGCTTCTCAACTTGCTTACAACTGTGGGCCAGGTATGCAGCTGAGTGTTATGAGTGCTGAATCCACACACAACATTGTGTGTGTGTGTGTGTGTGTGTGTGTGTGTGTGTGTGTAGTACTTTTTGTGCCAGTGCTATATATATATATATATATATATATACACATACACACACACACACGCAATCTGTATGTCCCTGAGGCTATCACTTAGGCTGGAGTTCTGTGCTGACTGGACTGTAAGCCGCCAACAAGTTACGAACCGCTGCCTTAAACCAGCGCATCCAGTGGATCCTTCTGGGTTAATCCATAACAGCCTATTATAACACTTTTCTTATCTGTATAATATGGTACCACCACTACTTGTGGGTGTAATATGGTACTGGCAACACAATTGGATACAATGGGTCTTTATTTCTGTGTACATGTATCACATATTCGATGACACTGGTCACTTTACTGCATACAATGATTCATTATTTCAGAATACTTGAGTGCAGATGATACTCCAGTAAAGTCAGAGACAATAATGGATGAATGTCAGAATACACACACAACAATGGAAACGCAATTAAACACAGTGGGCCTCACCTTCCACTGCCTTGCACTTTGAGTCGCCATTTACACCAGTCCAAAATGGTTGCAAAACACTCATCCTGATCAGATGGCATATACTATAAGTTTGTGGGTTAATTTTCTCAGCCAAACATAACCAAATTTGGTGGGCCCCCTACCCGCAAAAGAGTGCACCTAGCAATTTCTGCATCAAACTGATAACTTCTGATTGAGCTAAAGCAGGGGTAGGCAATAATTCTCAATATGGGGACCATGCCAAGAATTTGGTAAGTGGTCTATGCCAGTAGTTGAGGGGGCTGGCATAGAGGCGCTACAGCAGCTCTAATGTAACCTGGTGTGGTGGGGTTAGCCCCACTGTTGCAAGAAATGGGTTAAGGCAGGCTGGAAGGAGCCTACACAACACTCCCAGACAATGACTGAAGAGCTCTCAAGGGGAACCAGTCAGAGGGCAGCTTTCTGGAGCAACCCTGCATATAAGGAGCTGCTCCAGCAGAGCTGGGGCAGTTGGGTTCTGGCCAGAGAAGGTGCAGAATCAGCTCTCAGAGAGAGATAGCACCTTAGCTGGGGCAGCGCTGGACAAGCTAAGGGAAGCTTGGAAAAGGTTCCAGCCTGACTCCTCGCAGACTGCAAACCCTGAAGCAGAGTCCCAGAAGGTGCAAGAGATCACAGGAGAAGTGGCCCAGGAAGCAAGGCAGTGAAGGGTAAAGAAGAGGAGGACAGGACAATACTGCCACCAGAGAGTCTCCCGGCATGTGGATTTCAGGAGAAGCTGCATATAAAGGCTCAAAGAGCTACATGGGGTTGGCCACTCCCGTATTTGCCACATTGCAGTGCCCTATTCACCCATATGTGGTGAGTAGCAAATGTATTGGACACTGTAGCTGTACTGGACACCAAAGTACCTGTTCTGTCCTATCCTGAGACCTCTAAAGTCAACTGCAATGACTTGTTTAAGAAAATTGCAGATAAACAGCAAGAGAAAGAGAGAGATGTGCCCAGAGCAGTAAAAGTCACATTTACACCAAATCACTAACTGTAATGGCATGCTGTTGAAACTGCTGTGTAAGTTACAGTGCTGGGTTCAGTTCACAGCCTCTGTGGCTGCTCTTGAGCAAAACCACCAAATACATTAAAAAGGAAAACTCTGTAGTGACTTTGGCATAAATGCATTTGTTTAGCAGCTGCTTACCTCCCCTCCCCCACCCTGCATTCCCACCTCGTCACTTCCCATGAGTTCTAAATCCTGCTTCTCTGAACTAACAGCTTATCTCTAACAGCACAGACCAGCTCCCAGCAGCCTTTGCAGTCATTTCCTCACCTTATCACCCACTCCGTTGTCTCTCCTATCTTTGTGTCTCGCTAAATTCTTTTTTACCCAACATCAGGATAAGGGACCAAGTTTTCCAGTATTGGTGTGAATTCGATTTTCCACCCACACCAATTTTGCACTGGTCTAACACCACTGACTTCAATGGATTCTCTCCTGCAGTGGCCCAGGGAGCCCACGACAGCAGGGGCGTAAACTAGTCTGCACCAGGGTCTAAACTGACATGGGGATGAATGCATCCTATAAAATTAAACAGAATTATTCACACTTGTAAATCCAGAGTAACTGCACTGAAGTCAAAGATGACACTCTGGATATACACTAGTACTAACAGCAGAATGCGGCCTCAAATTTCTCAAGGACTGGGACGAAGGTAGAGATGGTGCCATGGCTACATCTCAGCACAGAACAAACCTAAATGTGCAAATTATTGCATTATACAACATCACATAGACTTCTGACATGAAGCTGCTTTTCTGTCTTTACTGATCCTATATAAAATATGAGCTAAAATCTCTCTGCACAGAGAGGTGGGGTAAGGACAAACAGTGCATTTATTTGGAATTTTCTTGTTTTGACAATGTATTAGAGCCTATAAACATATGGTCTGGGGCTGATATTTATTCTTCATTTTTATTTACAATAGTTGTATGAAAATTAATAACTGGAAAGAACAGAAAATTAGTATATGAATACAGTAAGTCATGCTGCTGTGGCTGTCCACTGCCATCTTTACATCTCCAGAGAAGGTGAGAGGCTCTTGTGGGGAAAACAAGGACAATAAATATGGGTAAAATATTGTTAATGACTTTTTGGCAGGTGTTCGGATGTGTCAATGTACGGAGAAATCAATTGTTCTGATTACAAAGGGTTGTTATGTTAAGGCTGGGTGGCTGGGGCCAGTCAGTAATGTAGCTAGCCCTCCGGTATAGAAAGGATGTGGATGCATTGGAGAGGGTTCAGCGGAGGGCAATGAAAATGATTAGGAGGCTGGAGCACATGACCTAGGAGGAGAGACTGAGGGATTGGGGGTTATTTAGTTTGCAGAAGACAAGAGTGAGAGGTGATTTGACAGAAGCCTTCAACTTCCTGAAGGGGGGGCTCTAAAGACGATGGAGAGAGGCTGTTCTCTGTAGTGACAGATGACAGAACAAGGAGCAATGGTCTGAATTTACAGAGGGAGAGGAGTAGGTTGGATATTTGGAAAAACTATTTCACCAGGAGAATGGTGAAGCACTGGAATGCGTTACCTAGAGAGGTGGTGGAATCTCCATCTCTAGAGGTTTTTAAGTCCCAGCTTGACAAAGTCCGGGCTGGGATGATTTAGTTCAGGTTGATCTTGCTTTAGGCAGTGGGCTGGACTAGATGACCTCCTAAGGTCCCTTTCAGCCCTAGAATTCCATGATTTATCTCTTTTTAACTCCTTTCTTTCCTTCCATCTAGAAATGTAACTTCCAGCTTCAGAATTGTCTCTCTCCTAAAGGAGCCAGCTTTTTAGGGCAATGTGACAAAGAACAAATTATTGCCATTCAAAGGGGGAGAAGGGTGATCTGTATCCTATATAGGCCCCTGGGCCATTCAGCGGTAGAACCTTGCACAGAACCATCCATAGCCGTGTCTACACGTGCACGCTACTTCGAAGTAGCGGCACTAACTTCGAAATAGCGCCCGTCACGGCTACACGTGTTGGGCGCTATTTCGATGTTAACATCGACGTTAGGCGGCGAGACGTCGAAGCCGCTAACCCCATGAGAGGATGGGAATAGCACCCTACGTCGACGTTCAATGTCGAAGTAGGGACTGTGTAGTCATTGCACGTCTCGCAACATCGAAATTGTGGGGTCCTCCATGGCGGCCATCAGCTGGGGGGTTGAGAGACGCTGTCTCTCCAGCCCGTGCGGGGCTCTATGGTCACCGTGTGCAGCAGCCCTTAGCCCAGGGCTTCTGGCTGCTGCTGCTGCAGCGGGGGATTCATGCTGCATGCACAGGGTCTGCAACTCGTTGTCGGCTCTGTGTATCTTGTGCTGTTTAGTGCAACTGTGTCTGGGAGGGGCCCTTTAAGGGAGCGACTTGCTGTTGAGTCCGCCCTGTGACCCTGTCTGCAGCTGTGCCTGGCACCCTTATTTCGATGTGTGCTACTGTGGCATGTAGACGTTCCCTCGCAGTGCCTATTTTGATGTGGTGCTGCGCAACGTCGATGTTGAACATCGACGTTGCCAGCCCTGGAGGACGTGTAGACGTTATTCTATTTCGATGTCTCCACATCGAAATAGGCTACTTCGAAGTAGGCTTCACGTGTAGACATAGCCCATAGGTCCAGTCTGCAAGAGTACTGCAACCTGCATATGTTCAAAAATTGCAATTCAGGCACTCAAAAACATGAGACTGGCTTAAAAAGCTCATATTTTACATGATGATATATGGCTTTTTTTGTTTGCCTTTTTATTTTAGGCACCCTGCTTCATGTTTTCTTGCTCCACAACCATGAGGACTAGAAATTAGTCATAGTCATAGGGTTCAAAGCCAGAAAGGACCACCAGATCATGCTCTCTGACCTCCTACAATGTGACATTGCCACTAAGAGGTCCCTGAGATGCAAGCAAACTGGTTCTGCATATCTGTTGCCCTAATACTCATGGATGAATAACGATTTAGGATATTGTTCTATCACAGTGAGATTATCTGTCTTCCTTCTATTACAGGGCAGCAGACAAACCAATCCAGGAGCCAGAACAAGTCATGGAGGGATAATTTCCTTCCCATTTCCTGACAACACAGTGGAAATCAACAGTTTCCATGGAAACAAGTCAGTTTGGTGCCTGTGCATTGCCTGCATCTTGTGTTGCTGCATATCAGGCCCATGTTGAAAGATTCTTGAGCCACGGCCATGGATTTTGTTCAGTGTTTGCTTAAAGGAATATAGGGCATGATTCATCCATAAATTCCCACTTCCTTTACCTTCTGTGTTATACATTTCAGCAGAGTTTCTGCTGTGACAGAATTAATCATGAGTATCTCTCCCCCTCATTCAGATGGACTTATCCATAGGATCCCTCCCCACTACAGTCCTGCAGATGGATTAGCCCTGAAAACTGGACTACAGTAAAGCACAGGTAGGAAAGAACATTATGCACTGACATTAGCACAGCTCTGCCTCCGGTTGCCTGGGTGCAGTTGTTGTGCTCTGATTTCCTTCCTCTGCACTTTGGAGACAAGATCTCTCCAGGGATTTCCCTCCTGGAAGAATGGTACAGTCTACAATGCCCATGTTTAATCCCCAAAAGCAACATCCTATTATAGCAAATGCCACACTGACTCTAAGATGCAGCACGAGGGGCCTTAGGGGAATACAGAATGCAGTGCAGGTGTTATGCGGCTTCCTCTAGGCCCTTGGGGTAAAAGAAAGGGGAGCACTGATTCTGATTAGCTGTCCTAGGATATTTAGGCTAAAAGGGGGTCTTGTGCTGGTTCTGTGCAGTGGTACCAAGAACTTCAGGGGAACACAAAACGGATGCATGATATATTGCAGCTTTGGCAATTCCATGGTAATGGACAGTATAGGTCCAGAGGAATATAAAAAGCAGGGCTCATTCCAGGCAGAGGCACTGGAATCATCAGGGTAATAAAGAATGTGGCACTGGTTTTGTACAATGACACCAAGAATCCCAGAGTAACCATGATGGCAGTTCTGGTTCTGAGCAGCTCTGGGTCTCTAGCAGTCCAGGGCTACACTGTGCTGTGCTAGCAGAAGCATATGGTCCACTCCAGGAACAGGTAAAATGGATGCTTCTCATCTGCAGTGCTGCTGATTTCTCATCGTAGCAGAAGCAGAAAGGGCATATTTGTTCGGGTTTCTTGCTGTATTTTCTTGATCACTGCAGTATTTGTGTGCTGACAAAACCCACTAATCCTGCTTAGAGTGTGTTTGTGGCTTGCTGTGCTGTCTGCTTTGCTGTCTGCATGACTCCATCCCAACACACCTTGGAGCTCCCAGGAGGCCTCCTTCCAGTGTGATGGCGCCATCAAGCTCCAGAGATCTCCTAAGGCATCAAATTAGCGCAAGCTGAATGACAGGTGTGAAAGAATCCAACTTGGATGAACGTGCAGGCATACCAAGGACTTGGCCTCTTTGTCGGTCTCCTCCTCAGGGCCACAGTGAAGTCTAATGACTCTGTAGTAGCTTGCCTCAATGACTTGCTCCACTCAGACCCAGTGCACCAAAACAGAGGTCCTTGCTGGCAATATTGGCTTTCCCATGGCAGAGGGAGCTCCAGCCTTCCAAAACACCATGGCTGCATCTACATGAGAAAGTTCTTTTGAACGATTTTTCAAAACAAGGGGGCTCTTTCGAAAGGTCCTGTGGAGCATCTACACACAAAAAGCATTATTTCAAAAGTAAATTGAAAGAATGTGGCAGTCCTTTCAAAATCACTGTTCCTTTCCTATTTCAGGAAGAGTGCTGCCTTACGAAAGCTTCTTTAGACAGAAAACATATAGACACTCTGCAGGGCCCTTCTTTCAAAAGAACAGTCTTCGTTTTCGATCCCTGGCTTGTTCTTTTGAAAGAGTGGGGGCTGTGTGGATGCTCTCTTTTGAAAGAGCAGATCACTGTTTTGATCTGCTTTTCTGTGTGTGGACGCACTCTTTCGAAAGAAGCTCTTTCGGAAGCGATCTTCCAGAAGAGCTTCTTTCAAAAGATCTCTGTAGTGGAGACATAGCTCCCCTGTATAAATAATATCCAGCACCTTGGCAGGCTGAAAAATAACAGGACAACCTGCACAGTAACACAGGAAGGAGGAAATGGAAGGTTGCTGTGAAAACGCCAGCTACGCTCAGGCACTGCTGTTAAAATGTCTTGAGATTGAAGACAGCATCAGCCTAATGCTTGTATTGTGATTTTTTTCCAATGGCCTAATCTGACTCAGGGGTGTAAAGGTGAACTCGGGTCAGGATATAGCTGGTAACAGATAAAAGAGTGCTGTATAGCAAAAACAGCCCCCTTGCCCCCAGTATAAAGATGCCATTACTATGCTTTACAAGGCGGTTGACTTCTGAAGGGCCAAGTACTCTGGCTGTCAACACATGCACAGAGACACGTTTCATGTGTCCTCTAGGCCTCCCTGGAAATACAAGACAAATGATCCTTCTTGCGCCCTCTCTCTCTGGAGATAGGAAGCTACCAAGTAATAAAGGGCTTCCAGCTTTCAAGACCACATATGTGGCATGCACTGGTTATAGTTGATCAAGACTCTGAGGTATATCTGCACTGCAGTGGGGAGTTGCGGCTCCTAGCCTGGGTAGACAGACATGCCGTAGCTCTACTTAAGCCAGCACACTAAAAACAACAGTGTGGACATTGTGGAACGGACGGCGCAGGCAAAGCACATGAGTTGGGCCCAAAGTGGACCCAGAGGGTTGGGCAGGTTGAGATTTGGTTGGCTAGCTCGAGTTAGTGTGCGTCTGCTTACCCAGGCTGGGACTCACGCCTCCCAGGTGCAGCGTAGAGAGACCCAAAGGGTTCTGGACTCTGGCATTTGCAGAGAGAGGAATAAAGAAGAAAAATGTCTTTCAGGAGCTGCTTGATCACTGCCTCCTCTTGGATGGGATTTCCTACAATCACATACTGCATGGTAGGTGGTGTGCTACGGAGTATGACAGTCTCCCTGGACCTAGTTGTGTTAGCCTATGCTGTACAAAGATGGAAAAGGCACTGAGCATCAGGGGAGGAAGGCAGACTGTCTAGGGTCTATATTCATTATCACAGGCACATAGAGGGGAAAGCTGTGGAGCAGAGAGTAGACTCTCAGGGTCTATATTGACAGAGAGGTAGCCGTGTTAGTCTGAACTCCAACAAAACAAAGCAACAGAAATGTAGCACTTTAAAGATTAACAAAATGATTTATTTGGTGATGAGCGTTTGTGGGACAGACCCACTTCATCAGATCGATTTCATTTCCAATACAGACTGACATGTATAAGTACAGAGGACCAAAAAGAAAAAAAATTGCAATAAAAACTGATGTCAAACAGGATAGAAGGAAGGGGGTGAAAGGTGGGGGGATGTTAATTGTCCTATATTAGGGTCTATATTAGTTATCACAGGCTGTGCATTAGAGGCACAGCCACTGCAGGACAGGGCAGTCTCTCCAGGAAGCATGCATGTTATCACAGACTGAGGATGTGCTGCTGTCCTAGAGAGAATATTAAAATGGTGCTGTATAGCTCCAATCCATGTCTGCCTGGAAGAAGATGCAGGAATGGTACCAGGCTCCTTGCTGTGCTCTGCACCTCTGCAGTTTCAGATGTAATTAGGATCACACTGGCTGGAAATGTGCTGTGTCAGAGACGCTGCTCCTCTAGCCCTTGAGAAATAGCAGCTTGATCACTAACAGCTCCAGTACAGCAAACCCTTGGCATTGTACTGAATTTAAAAACAAGACAGTCTAATTTCCAAACCTCAAAGCACTGGAGGAGAAAACAACAGCTCCAGGAGTGACTGACCATAGAGGGTGAATCTCCATTCTCCCCCCAGAAGACAATGTTTCTAGGTCAGGGTTGGGATCCATTTTAAATTAAGAGAGCATCAACTCCTCTGTCACATCAAATGATTCCTCTAGGTCAAGCCAGGGATGCATTGGAATAGCAGAGTGGGAAGAGCACAGACTTGAATAAGCAGGCAGCAGACAGAACCTTGGGCTTCCATTCTCAACACGCCTGCCCCTTATCATTCATCAGATGGGTAACGGAGTAGGTCTGTATCTTCAAAAACAACAAGAAGTCCTGTGGCATCTTATTGACTAACAGATATTTTGGGGCATAAGCTTTCATGGGCATAAAGACCTGCTTTGTCAGATGCATGATTCATTCACTTTTTCAAGGAAGAAAAGAAATTCACCCAAAGCCCCTTTCCCTGCACACACATCAAAACAAAACAACAACAAAATCTCAGCAACCACTGTTCTAGAAGTGGATTCTGATTTTGGGTGATCCAGTCTTTGATGCCCAATTTGAGACAAGACACTTTAATGCTGGCTGAATAGATGCCCTCCAGACTGAGGGACGCAGAATTAGGGGCCACTTCTAAATATGTTGCCCTTAAAAATAAAACCCAATAAGATTCATTATCTCGGGATCCTTCCTCTTCTGCGGAGTATCCAGAGTGTCAAGCGCTCTCCATCTAGACTTCAAATGAAGACAACCAACATTGCGCGCGCACACACACACACACACAATGAAATGACTCCAGGAAAAAGCACAAACCCCACACAGCCAAGAAGAAGAAATCCCGCTATGATCGCTTTCAACATCCACAATGAAGTGAAGGAGATGGCCTGAACACAGAATGACTGGCTCTGCAGTGACACATCACGTACCACCCCATCGGAGATCTCTAGAGCTTGCTCTGCCTTTTGGTCCTCATTCCCATGTGGCAACAGTTTTCTGCTTGATGCTGCCACCATGCTCAGGCAATTCCCAGCTATACATAGAGTCATTTCTATTAGAAGTAAAAGCACAATCAGCTTAAGAAACAACTAGAGATTACCAAAGCGATCACAGCACACAGTGAGGGAGAGAGAGCAACAACCGTTATGTGTGTTTTTACTAGAATCAAAGGACTTTACCCTGACTGCACAACATTATAAATCAGGAGCTGCAGCTGTATAAAATGTGTGAGTGAGCTGAGAATCAAGCCCATTGCCTTGTCGTGTCAGAGCAGAATTGTTCCCTCAGGGTATGTCTGTAGAGCAAGCTGGAAGCTATAATGCCCGGTGCAAGTTGACACATGGGCTACATCCTAAAAATAGCAGGTTGGTCATCACAGCAGCAAGTGCAGCAGCTCAGGCTAGCTGCCCGAGCATGCACCCACAGCCGGGCTGGGTATGTTTATACTTGGGTGGCTAACCCAAGCAGCTGCTTATGCTGCTATGGCCACACTGCTATTTTTAGTGCACTAGTTAGAGCAGAGCTGGCCCCTGTATGTCGGAAGTGCAGCTCCCGTCCCAGATGTTGTGTAGACATACCTTAAGAGAGACATCGGGATGTATGGTACAGAGGCAATTGTGTGTCAGGGGAGGGTACCGTAAACCCTTGTTTTTAGAAGTTTATAACTGTATGGATGGTTTCTGAACTGAAACATGGCTTGTTAACTGTCGTCCCCAAAATATAGGGCCAGACCCTAAAGAACTAGTCATTACTCAGGCTAGACCTGCATTGATAGTAATGATCACAGGCTTCACAATATTGCCTTTAAGACTTTTCCCCTCCCAATATACAGGAAATCAGCAAAGTCTTTTTTTCCCTATCTGAGGAAAGGAGCATAACAGACTTTCTAGTGCTCTCCTGGGCAGAGTAGCTCCGCTCTTAAAAAAAAAAAAAAAAGTTTGCAGATGTTGAGACATGAATACTCAATGTCTCTGTGGACTTCTGCCTGTTGATGTTCTAAGAAAAAAAGTCCTTTAGTACAGCTGAGAAAGAGGGTGTGTTCTGAAATAAGGCAATAGTTTATCCTCTATTTCAACTTTTTTACAGTGGTTCAGCTACACTCCATGGTAGTATAATTTAATTTGATGTAGCCTCTTTCAGGGGGACCATATCCTGCCCTGGCACCTTGCTATTCTAACTTCTGCAATTTTGTATCCAGGGTGCAGTTTCATTAGTACAAAATGATTGCACTGGCATGATAAACAGGATCCTGACAATTTCTGATACTCTTTACAGTAGCAGACACACCAGGGAATTCAACTTGTGTAGCTTTAATAGTGTGGCCTAAGCCCATATAAAACACAAAGTGAGAAGTAAAGATGGATGGCGCTGGGGTAGTGAGTTGTTATTATTAGAGCATTATTTTTACTTCAAGAGACCTGAGTTCAATTCATAAGTCACATGTGAAATGGAATTGGGTTCACCCAAATCCCATTTTGTGTATCTCATAGCCGACAATATTAGGAAAGGCCAGAGCAGTGATGCCAACTGCAAACATTCAGAAACCATGAGCAATGTACCGAAACCCATGAGGCTGGCTTAAAAATCATGAGATTTTAAATATAATACGTTTGGGAGTTCTTTTTCATTTTGCTCCCCAAGCTGGAGCAACTAGTGGGTCACATTTTCAAGTTCTTTTCTGCAACACAAACTTGTCTTTAAATACAGCAGCTGAGATCCCTAGTTGAGAACTTGATTTCTGCATCTCGGATTTTAAGAAAAAGAAATCACGAGACTGTCAGTGGAATCACAAGAGTTAGCAGTACTAACAGGAAAGAGGGAATAATTGCATTGGGGAAATTTACATAGCATCTGCCCCATTATATCTTCATGAACACCTATTTCATACAGAATGTTAAAAAGAGATTGAGCATGAAAGGTGAAATTCCATCCTTCATCCTCTCTATCCCTGGGTCTAGCAAGGGCTTCAGAATCAAGAATCATGGGACTTTTTACATACAATATATGAATATGGATACAGGGTCACACTCAGGTTCCATGCTTTTCTTATAGTGGTGCAAACCAGCCACAATTCCATTGAACTCAGTGGAAGTACATCATCATAAAACTAACATAAGCAAGAACAGAATACGACTGCCCACCCAGAGAGTAAATTTAGCAGCTGACTAGGAGTCATGAGCTCCTGACATCTCATTACAACTCTGATACTCATTGAATGGCCTTGAGCAAGTCACTAAATGTCTCTGGCTCAGTTTCCTCATCTTTCTAAAAGGTATTAGGACAATTAATTAGCTACTTCAGCTCAGAGACTATTATTTATTAGTGAATGACTGCAAAGTATTTTGAAGATGAAAAGCTTTATATAGGTGAAGCATATTATTAATTGTTCTGAATATCTAGATTTCTGAGGTTAAATCAATCTGTTAATATCATTTAATACCATTAAAATGGTGGGATTAGGACTAAGTGAAGATAAGTAAGAGAGCAACGTTCATGAGCATCATCTTCAATCACTTTCCACCACCACCCTAACATTTAGACTTAGTAACAAGTGATGAGAAAAAAAATGCCTTCTGTGACTAAGATCCATTCAACTGCTCCAGGTAGACAATATGTAAATTAATGCTCATGATGGCTACATTACTAATGCCATAGATGAAATTAGATAAAGAGGCTAGAGAACAAAAAGAAGAGAGGGTTTTGGAGCTATCAGAACCAGTAACCCTCACACATGCTGTCATCTGGACTCCTCCAGGTCTCTGCAGACTGGTTGAGACAGTGACTCTAGTCATCTTGAAGTCCTGAGCTATATTCTGTCCTAGGGTCTGTGGAGCAGCTGATCACTTCCCTTTGCACAGATCTATGTGAATTATAATCTATAATTATAATCTATTAATATATTATAATCACTGAGGTGCTTTCTGTTTTGGCCCATGACTGAAGCATGTACCTTTCTCGGCAGATAAACCTAACTATAATGGGAATCATAATAGAAAGAGCCTTTATTCCAACACAACCATGATTTACGCATCTCCTTTTTTCTCTTATTAAACACTGTGTTGTTAATCATTACATTTTGTCAGATCAGGGCCCCATTGTGCTAGGCACCATATAAGCATATGGTAAAAGACGTTTCCTGTCCCAAAGAGCTTACAGTCTACATAACACCCCATGTTTCTCTGTATAGCTCTATATGGGAGAACGTAGGAAGTGCTAAAATGTGATCCACCTAATATCCTGCTTCCTGCTGCGTTGTAACACAGATCCATCCTGTCTAGTAGTTTGTCTCTTATAAGCTGTGTCTACACGTGCACGCTAGTTCGAAGTAGCGGCACTAACTTCGAAATAGCGCCCGTCGTGGCTACACGCGTCGGGCGCTATTTCGAAGTTAACTTCGACGTTAGGCGGCGAGACGTCGAAGTCGCTAACCTCATGAGGGGATCGGAATAGCGCCCTACTTCGACGTTGAACGTCGAAGTAGGGACCGTGTAGACGATCTGCGTCCCGCAACGTCGAAATTGCCGGGTCCTCCATGGCGGCCATCAGCTGGGGGGTTGAGAGATGCTCTCTCTCCAGCCCCTGCGGGGCTCTATGATCACCGTGGGCAGCAGCCCTTAGCCCAGGGCTTCTGGCTGCTGCTGCGGCAGCTGGGGATCCATGCTGCAGGCACAGGGTCTGCAACCAGTTGTCGGCTCTGTGTATCTTGTGTTGTTTAGTGCAACTGTGTCTGGGAGGGGCCCTTTAAGGGAGCGGCCTGCTGTTAAGTCCGCCCTGTGACCCTGTCTGCAGCTGCGCCTGGCACCCTTATTTCGATGTGTGCTACTTTGGCGTGTAGACGTACCCTCGCAGCGCCTATTTCGATGTGGTGCCGCGCAACGTCGAAGTTGAACATCGACGTTGCCAGCCCTGGAGGACGTGTAGACGTTATTCATCGAAATAGCCTATTTCGATGTTGCTACATCGAAATAAGCTATTTCTATGTTGGCTTCACGTGTAGACGTAGCCATAGTGGCCAGTGCTGGCTGCTTTAGAGAAAGGCACAAACTCTCTGTTAATACACTTAATTGTGCAGTACTGTCCCACGGGAGAAATTTCTTCCTGATATTGGCTGATAAATGTGAATTGCATGGACACCTACAGCTCTCTGGCAAATCACCTCAGTAAATAAAAATACAACTCCTTCATTTTACAGCATTGCAAGTTGAATGTTATTGTCCTTATTCCTGCAGAGCTTGGATTTAGCTGTTAAAAGAGACTCTTTTACTGTTGACATTTCTCTTGCACCATCTATGTTAAGGTCACAGTACTTCCACTCATGAATTAAGATTACATATGATGTGACATAGTTTATCGTATCACATCTATGACTGAAGTAACAGTGTTCACTTTGTTCTACAAATGGAGAAGTAAGATGCAGAAAGGTTAGGTCACACACCAAGTGACTGGCAGATCCAGGAACAGAATTTAGCGCCTGAGATCTAGGCCTGCTCTTTAGCTAAAAGCAATGTTCTCTGTAAGCTAAGTGCTTGGGCAGCTGCCCAGGAGCAATTCAGGTACCGTCCAGCTGATTAGCAGAGTGCCCACAGCTGGCAGCAGGTGTTTATATTGGTGGTGCACATCCACTCATGCTTCAGTGCACATAACAATATTTATTCTGCCCATGGACATTAAAAAACAGAGGGAACACTGACCACAAGACCCATACACTAATGTGTTTCCCTCCAGTGATGCTACAGTTCTCTGAATCAGGAGGTTCAAACACAGTTCTGAAATCAGAGGAGATGCTTTTTAACTATGATAACAGTATTGCAAAGAGTATGTTTCCTACCAAGCATAAGACTGAGCTATTTTTTTTTTGTTTTGTTTTGCTTTTTTAAATACAGGTCTTGTTGCCGCTCACCTCTCTACCAGTTTTGCCACCACTGGCTTCAATACACATTGCAAATAAGAAAGAAGGACTACACCCAAAGATAATTTCAAAAAATCCATTCAGCCTGTGTCTCATGAAGGCAGTGGAATGACTGTGATTATAGGTAGTAGGTTACTTTTCATTCTGAGAGGTTTCCCCAGAAGAAGTTTATTTTGTTGTGGGCAGCTGACCAGAAAGCCATTACATCTTGGGTGGATGCCTATGACTTCCTAAGCCACTCCCTTTGGGTTTTGCTACATAAGTACACTGAATAAAAAATCCTAGCATTGGTTCATATGGGTGGAGCACACATAGGTTTGGCTCCTGCTTCCAAATAAATTCTCTGCTCAATACACCATGGCAAATTCTGCCTCTGCAGCTAAAACAGCAAGAGACAGGGTTTGTTTTTTTTAATTCATTAGCTTTTATGTTAACATGGTTGCTCTTTCAGGGGCTTATCCTGACAGATGCTGAGCATCCTCTATTTGGAAAATCCCACTGGCTTCCATGGGGCAAGCTCGAGCTCTATGTCAGTGTGAGCTGGGGACATTCACCATCTGGCAGCATCAAGACCTAAGCCAAGCAAGGGAGAAGTTAATGTTTTTATTTTATTTTACTGTACTAGGACATTTTCAGATGTCATCTCCAATTTTAAGCACCTCAACTTCTGTAGGCCAAACCCGACGCACCCACAGCTCCCAGTGAAGTCAGATGGAGTAGTGGCTTCTCAGCATCTTTGAAAATCAGGCCCAAAAAGTCTCACACTGGGTCTCAAAACACTTGCCATTAGTTCTCTAACTTCACGCCATTATATTTATACAACATTATATACTAGATGGTGAACATTCATAAGCTCTTTCTTTAGGACATGTAGGCTGCGTCTACACGTGCACGCTACTTCGAAGTAGCGGCAGTAACTTCGAAATAGCGCCCGTCACGTCTACACGTGTTGGGCGCTATTTCGAAGTTGAAATCGACGTTAGGCGGCGAGACGTCGAAGTCGCTAACCCCATGAGCGGATGGGAATAGCGCCCTACTTCGACATTCAACATCGAAGTAGGGACGTGTAGACGATCCGCGTCCCGCAACATCGAAATAGCGGGGTCCTCCATGGTGGCCATCAGCTGGGGGGTTGAGAGATACTCTCTCTCCAGCCCTTGCGGGGCTCTGTGGTCACCGTGGGCAGCAGCCCTTAGCCCAGGGCTTCTGGCTGCTGCTGCTGCAGCTGGGGGTCCGTGCTGCATATACAGGGTCTGCAACTAGTTGTTGGCTCTGTGTATCTTGCACTGTTTAATGAAAGTGTGTCTGGGAGGGGCCCTTTAAGGGAGCGACTTGCTGTTGAGTCCGCCCCGTGACCCTGTCTGCAGCTGTGCCTGGCTCCCTTATTTTGATGTGTGCTACTTTGCCGTGTAGACGTTCCCTCGCTGTGCCTATTTCGATGTTGGGCTGAGCAAAGTCGAAGTTGAACATCGACGTTGCCAGCCCTGGAGGACGTGTAGACGTTATTCATCGAAATAGCCTATTTCGATGTCGCAACATCGAAATAAGCTATTTCGAAGTTGGGTGCACGTGTAGACGTAGTGGTAGTGGTTAAGGCAGGGAACTGGTATTCAGGACTCCTGAGTTCTGTACACGATGAAGGGCTTGTCTTCACGTACAGTGCACCTGCATTCCTGTAGCACTTCAGTGCAAATGCTACTACATCAACAGGAGAGCTTCTCCCCTTGCTGCAGGTAATGCACCTCCTACTGTGACGAGCTGTCTTAGTGGGAGGAACTCTCTTACTGACATAGTGCTGTCTACACTTGGGGCTAGATCAGTATAGCTACATCTCTTGGGCTGTGGATTTTTCAAACTCCTTAGTGATGTAGTTATACCGACATAAATCTGTAGTGCAGACCTGGCCTTGGTGTGCGCTCAAATCACTTAGGAGTTCTCTGCCTCAGTTTAACACCAATAACACGGACACACTAACACTTGCCTACCTCAGCTGAGTACTGTGGAGATTAATTAACATCTAGAATTCTAGGAGAGCCTCAGATAAAAGGCACAATAGAAGTGTAAGTCAGAGGAGAAGGAGGAGGGTGTTTTCATACTAGGGAAAAAAAGGGGTGTTCTTACCATATCAGCTAACATGGTAAGTAGCAGGTAATAAAATCCTACTGAAGAAAAGGTAGTCTGCAAGTTGACATGCTAGCAGGTTGAGATAAGCCCTAGCTCATGTCTACACTAGACCTGAAAGTCGATCCTAGATATGCAATTCCAGCTACAACAACTGCCTAGCTGGAATTGATGTATCTAAGACTGACTTATCTGGCTGTCCTCACAGAGGGAGGTCTATGGGACAAACTCTTCCATTGAACTCCATTACTCTTCATGATTCTGAGAAGTCGACTGTCGAGCCCTGATAGTTCGATTTTGCACATCCCCAATAGGCATGTGAAACTGAACTGTGGAAGATCGGCCCTGACCAGCTGAGCCTAGATAGAATCTGTGTTTCATTCTGATGTGCTAACGTATTTTAAAACTGTAAATAACTTATCTTCACCAGGATTTTACCCCATATTAATTACAACATATTAGCAAACATATGGTAAGAACACATTTTTCCCTACCAAAGACAAGGTCAACACTTACATTACAGTGATGGAAACAAAACTTTAAAGACGAAGCACTTTAAAGACTAACAAAATGATTTATTAGGGGATGAGCTTTTGTGGGACAGACCTACTTCTTCAGCTTTAGTGTTGGAAAATGTACAGTGGTTCTAAGAGTGTGAGAATTCTGTCAACTACTTTATGAAATAGAGATGATCGGTAATACACAAAGAAAGTTGTGTAATGCAGGGCTTAAATCTGCATCCTCACTCGTAGTCACAGGATAAGTCACATGAAGAAGAATTACAGCAGGGATATCTAGCTTTGCAGTGATATATTTTTATTCCCTGTTTAAAATAGTCTGCTCCCCAAGTTATATTTTGGCTCAAGTGTGTCTCCTGCTGCTCTTCCTTCTGCAGGTGATTGTTGAGACCTAGGTATATTTCTCTTGAGTTAATTCCCTTGTGGTTTATCATGGCATGCTATATACTCCTGTGCTGCATTGTACTCTACTCTTTTTTATTATCCTTAGGAAAATGGAGGTCTGTTCTTTATTAAATAACAGTGAGCTACTACTGTTTGTACGTGTATGTATAGCCAAATCAAACCAAAAAGTTATGTCAGATGTTGGGATATGAATAGATTCCATTAAAAGGCATGACCCCAGGGCTAGGACCCAGGCATTCTCTTGCTGTTACCTCTACTGCCCTGGACAAATCACTTCACCCTGCAGGGTAGGGATGCGCTAAATCAAATACACAGGGTCCTCCCATCCACCGTGGTACTTCTCATCTGTCACAAGATTAACGGACGTTGACAGGAGACTTTCTCCCATCAACATCCCTCATAAGGGGCCACACCGGATATTTAATTTAAGTTATGTCAGCTCGAGCTACACTAAAGTTGCATATTTTAGGTCAAATTTCTTTTGTGGTGTAGACCTGCCCTCAGTGCCTCCCTCCTCCAATCTTCAAACAAGGGATACTATTTCTCACTTTCCTCACAGGTGTGTGTGTGTGTTGTATAATGCTTTTAAGGTTTAGGGCCAGATTCTCACCATATTAAGGTCTCTTTACAGCACTGTGGATGTGAAAAGGGGTCCCAAAGAGGGCATGATTCACATTTATACACACTCTAAGGCCTTTATGTTGCCAGAGTTGTCTAAAGGACTCTTGGGATAAATGAAAATCTGACCATGGAAGAAGTATGTAAATGCTGGGCATTATTCTGTACCACGAGTGAACACAAGAATGCTTATAGACTAATATTTTCAAAACTGCCTGAGAGCTCTGGGCCCCCATTTCCTAGGGGCAGCAATGACCGTCACAGCCATAGCAATTGCTTGAGAAGAGAATGGAGAAATTTCAACTCCATATGTTTTAGGATGAAAGTCTCAGCTGTGATGTACCCTGCATGCGACTGCCTTACCCTTTGCTTGTGTGATGCTGTGTCCATGAAGATTGCCTTTTCTGAGGGAATTTATAGGCAACCTTTTGTCTAAAATAATGACAGTGCCCCTTTACTTTATAAAGCATTTTACATATATTACCTAATTAAGCTCACATCATCATCTGTGAGAGGCTGTTATCCCTATTTCACCTGTAGGAGAATGAGTCACAGAGACATAAATTACTCACCCAAAGTCACCAAAGTGTCAGAGGCTAGAATAAAATCCAAAAGAGAGTTCTTGGCTCCTAACCTGGTATTCAATCTACTGCAAAACACTGTTGCTCAAGGCTGTAACTTGGTATTCACAGGGCTGAGCTTTACATTTGTTCATTTATATTCTTTCACCTCTATGCTGAGCATCCCCGTGAGGCAAACACATTAAGATCAAATTTTTATACACACCTAACTATGTTGGTTAGGGGTATGATTTTTGTTAATGAAATAGTAATACCAGCACAATCCCTAGTGTGCCCATAGTTAGACTGATATAAAAGTAGAGTTCCCCTTCTCATATGGGAACAAGCTATCCCAGAATAAGCACACTAATGCCAGTAGAACTGAATCCTCCAAAGGGGTTGTACCGCTCTAATATAGTTAAAACAGTACAAGTATTGTGTGTGGGCAAGGCTTGAGACTCCTTTCACAGCATGGAAAGTATTCCACCTTTGCAAGATGCTTGATTTGAATATAAAAGGTTTTATGAAGGGAGGAAGGTCTTGAGGCTAATGGCCAGGTTTGGGACTAGTAAAATGTTGGGTTGGTTCTCACTGCTGCCTGACTCTGGACAAGTCACTTAGCAGCACTGCATCTCAGTTTTAGCATCGAATAGTGTGATGGAGTGGGGGGAGTGCATGTGTGAGTCAGGCTGGATGTCTGAGGCAAGCTTCAGCTCCCAGTGGCTAAGGATGACCCTGGGGCTACAACTGGCAGGTGACACCTCTGCCTGAACAAAGAGCAGGGAGGAGCTGAGAGGGGTTTGAATCGGGGGTGGCAGGGAGAGGCTAGGAAAAGGGAGCGCTGGAAGGCAGCCAGCCGGAGGAGGGGGAAAGCTACACCCCAGAGGGGCACCCCTCGGGGTCTTCTCCCCAGGACAGGTTGGAAGGACTGTCTCTGGCTGCTATGCTGTTGCTTCTGTGAGAAACTGGACATCTGTTGCCTAATAAACCTGCTGTTGTACCTGCTGAGTGAGAGTCTCTCCTGCCAGCGGACGGGGTGCAGTGCAGGGGGACCCCTGAACCCCATCACAAATAGTGATAACCTTTTCTTACTTTCCAGGGTATTGAAAGACTTAGTTATCTCGTGTCTTTAAAATGCATTGAGATCATTGGACAGGAGGGGATCTTTTTATTTAGGTATTTAACAATGTGGCACAGACAGTGAACATCTCTGGACTTTGGAAACAACTGTGTGAACTTTGCCTTAGATGGCTCCATTTTATTGCCTACAGACTCACTACTGGGAAGCCTCATCTCAGATTATCCCCATGCTTTACTCACGCAAACAAACAGTTCATCTGATCTGGGCAGTCTGTATGGCCTATTCATGCAGGTGCTCTGAAGTAGCAAACAAGGGAGAGTGATGTCATAAGATGTTGCCCTAGCAGTAGTGCATTCACTTTATCCAAACACTCAGGGATGACCGAAACTAAGCTTACTGCCAGCTCTGAAGCCCCAGAATAAACCATTATGGAAAGAAAGTTCCCCTCTATTCGGCACTGGTGAGGCCACAATCTGGAATACTGTGTCCAGTTTTGGTTCCCCCAGTATAAAAAGGATGTGGATGTGCTGGAGCAGGTTCAGCAGAGGGCAACAAAAATGATTAAGGGGCTGGAACACAAAACCTATGAGGAGAGGCTGAGGGATTTGGGCATGTTAATTTAAATAAGAGAAGACTTAGGGGTGATTTAATAGCAGCCTTCAACTTCCTGAAGGGGAGCTCTAAAGAGGAGGGTGAGAAACTGTTCTCAATGGTATCAGATGACCGGAGTAATGGTCTGAAGTTGAAGAGAGAGTGGTGTAGGTTAGACATTAGGAAAAATTACTTTACCACGAGGGTTGTGAAGCATTGGAATGTGTTGCCTAGAGAGGTGGTCGATTCTCCATCCCTCGAGTTTAAGTCCCGACTTGACAAGGTCCTGGCTGGGATGACATAGCGGGGGTTGATCTTGCTTGAAGCAGGGGGCTGGACTAGATGATCTCCTGAGGTCCCTTCCAGCCCTATGATTCTATGAAAGATGTCAGCTGCTCATCTTCTGTAGGTCTCATCCCACACTTTTAGAGGGTTTTACCACCATCATTTGGTGTTACAGTCACCATGTGGAGTTTTCGGCAGCAGAAGCACATATAACAGCCTCATCAACACCTGCTATTATAAATACAGGCTCTGCATTGTTGGGTAATCTGTTAACAGTGGGATAAGTGATAGTAGGAGAGTAATTAGCAGTGACTAGCAAACCATTGCACTCAGCAGAAGAAGTACTTGATTGAGAAGATACCAAACAAAACAACATTTATTGCATTCGGCATAGTTTCTCTGTATTTTGAAAAATCCAGCCTATGCCGAATGTTGGTGGTGGCAGAAGAGGCTGGATTTGAAATCTTAGAGATTGACATCCTGTTTATCCATGGATCAGGTACGACGTTAGTGAAATCAGCCCTATTCTACCCTGATGATGTGATTTGGAGCAGTGGTTCTCAACCAGGGGCCCGGGGTCCCCTCGGGAGCCTTGAGCAGGTTTCAGAGCATGCACCAAGCAGGATCATCATTAGACTCACTGGAGCCCAGGGCAGAAAGCTGATGTTTGGGGCCCTGAGCTCTGTCATCTGAGGCTGAAGCTGAAGCCTGAGCAACGTAGCTTCATAGGGGCCTGGGTGGTGTGATTTGGGGCCCCAGGCAGCAGCACTGGGTCAGACTTTTGTAAGTGGAAAACCAGTTGTGGCACTGGTGGGCTGTGCAGTTTTTATAGCATTTTTGGGGAACCTCAGAAAGAAAAAGGTTGAGAATGCCCGATCTGGAGGAAGTCTCTCTAGGATCAAGAGGGAACTGTAATCTTCAAGACACGTTCAGTCCTCAGCCTCTCTGATGAAACCCCACCAGGAAAAGGACCAACTGCTGGCAATTGCGTCGGTGTTTGTTTTTTAATGTGGATACCTATCCATGCAGAACTGGGCTGAGACCCAACAAATTCATTTCATATTGTGCACCAAACAGCTGTCAGGTGGTGATGACTCAGTCTCACCCACAGCCTGATTCCCCCCACCACTCAAAAAGCTGGTGACGTAGGCCACACTATAGCAATAACCAGGTTTTAATGTATGTGGACTCACCATGTTATAACACAGATTTTTCCTCCCTGTCTGAACAGAAGAAAAACAAAAGTCATAACCATGTTGAGGAACCATGTTTTAGCCTAGACACTGGGGAAGATGAAAACATGGCTCCCTCACATGACTTTCTGTGTCCACACAAATAAGGAAAAATATACCTTAGAACTGGGTTATTCTCTGCAAGGCCTGTGAGCCAGTGGCGGCTCCACATCCCCAAAGTGTGGCTCCCTGTTGGTCATGATCTCTGGCATTACTGGGGTGGGGGTGGGGTGTTGCTACGGCAGGCTCCCTGCCTGCCCTGGCCCCCTGCTACTCCTGGAAGCAGCCACTATGCCCTCACTATCCTGGGAGTATGGGGAGAGCCTAAGTTTCCATGTGCTGCTCCTGCCTGCAAGCACTGCCCCTCACAGCTCCCACTGGCTGGAAACGGGGAACTGCGGCCAGTGGGAGTTGCAGGGGCAGTGCCTGCAGGGAGGGGCAGTGCACAGAGCCAGCCCCCGCCCCCAAGGGGCTGCAGAGGTTTATTGGTCCATTCTGAGGCTGATGTGGGGCTGGAGGCCACCTGAAATAAGTGTTGCCCACTCCTGCACTCCATACCCCCTCCTCGAGCCAGCACCCCTCCACACACACCCCTCTCAAGCACCAACCCTGAGCTCCCTGCCAGAGCTAGTCCCTCTTACCTGCTCCTGCAGCACAACCTTCTTCCTCAGCCCTGAGCCTGCACTCTGTACCCTGTGCCAGCCCTGACATCACCCCCTGAGCCAGCATTTCATACCCTTCTTGCTCCCTGTCCCCCCACCTGTATTCTGTACCCCCTGTGCCAGCTCTGATGCTCCCACCCACAGCCAGGATCCCATACCTCCTCCCGTACCCCAACACTACCCCAGCCTGGAGTCACATCCTGCACCCAAGCTCCCTCCTAGAGCTTGACCTGATTACCCCTCCTATGCTCCACTCCCTGCCCTACACTCAGCCCAGACCCACTCCCACACTGCAAACCCCTTGGCCTCAGGCCAGATTCCACACCCACTCCTGAACCCCAAACCAATGAAAGTGAGTGAGGGGAATAGTGGGTGCAGGGGTGGGGTGAGAAGGGCAGAGCTGTGGTGAAGGGGTGGGACCACTGAAACGTGGTTCTCACATTGAAGGTTTTGGGCCAAAGTGGCCCCCACTTGAAAACCAGTGAAGAGAACTACCTAAGAACGTGGCTGGGTCACAGCCATATTTAAACACGATTGGTTTTCTAGTGTAGACAGGTACTGCCAGTGGTAAGGTATCTATTACCAATCTCCACCTAATGGCATCTCTTTGACCCATTTTCTGTTTTCTCTCCAATTATTCCATTGATTGATTTTGTTTGCATCCTGTCTTGTCAGCTCCTGTGTGGGTACCCTTCATCATGTCATTATCCTAAAAGCTCTGGCACCATAACGTGCTACATGGAGACGACTGAGACAAAGGTCACTGGCAAATTATAGATAATATAATTCCGTTCATTCACCCTCCATCAGGCAGCTAAAAGCAGGCTCTGTTTTGGAGACAGTGGATTTACAATTTGTCCCTTTAGCTTGCTAGATCTAAAAGGAAGGAACTATTTGTTCTGATACAGTTCTCGTTCAGTGGCCATACCTGGTACTTCAGGGCAGCAGTCACCATACAAAACTTCTGTAAAAGATAGATGTGACTCACCAGTCAGGAGACATGGAAGCAACAAACTCAATGGGTTAACCCAAGGCTCTGGAAACCCTTTCTCTCTTCTCAACAGCAGTAGCTTGTGAGCCAGTAACCTGCAGCCCATTGAGGTTCTACGAATGGCCCATGAAACATTTTGTTTACAGTTGCCCACATGCAGGTTTGCCAGACTCTGCTGGTTTCCAGGTGCATAATTTTTTCCTATTGGTATTACAAAAGTGACACACACTTCAAGTGCAGGCACATGAAGTCAGGTGTGAGGTGACTGCACACAGTATTGACTGTGAGAGCTGTACGCTCCCCCTGCATCTGATCAAAGTTCTGCTACCATTCACTTGCCACACACTGTAAATTCTAGGTATGCAAGAACAATTAGCAAAACTACCCTATCACAGGAGAATGTCTTGGTCACAAAAATCTTGCAGCCCACTGAGATGGAAGGCTCCTCATGTGCTCCACTAGCTGAGGTTGCCCCCACTGCGTAAGCTCTTTGGGGCAGAAACTATCTTTTTGTTCTGTGTTTCCACAGCACCTAGCACAATGCGGTCCTGCTCCAGATGGGAGCTCCTAAGTGCTGTGGTAATACAAATAAACAATAATTATAGCTGAGGCTTTGGATGTCCTACCCACATCCTGATTCCCAGGAACACTTATTCAGAATGGGCTCGCTGATAGCTTCTAAAACAGACCATTGAAAATCAGCAAAGAAGACTCTCAGGCTCTTTTGAGTATGCAATGATGGAAGGTTTTATTTAAACAACTACTCTGATTCCTGCTTTCTGTGTTCCCTGTAAGCAGAGCACTTGGGCAGCCATCCAGAAAAGATTCAGGTGCTGCCCAACTGATTAGCAGAGCACCAAGAGCCATCTACAGTGGGCAGCATGTGTTTCTATTCAGGGTGCACATCTGCAAATGGTTTTGCCAAATAATAAAATTTATTCCACCCATCAATGGAAACATTTAGAACAAACACTGCCTGCTATGTCTTCTTTTCCCCAGAAAACAGCAGCAGTGGCATCTCCGTAATATACACTGGTTGTGTCTACACTTGCATTCCTCTTTTGAAAGAGATATGCAAATGAGGTAAAGCCAAAATGCAAATCAGGTACACATTTGATTATCTGCCACCTCATTTGGATATTCTCATTTCGAAATAGCTTCTTTTGAAAGACAAAAACCAGCATAGACACTGCTCTTGCGAAAGTAAACCCCATCTTCTAAAGGATTCTTTCGAAGATGGGGTTTACTTTCAAAAGAGCAGTGTCTACACTGGTTTTCTTCTTTCGAAAGAAGCTATTTTGAAATAAGAATATGCAAATTAGGTGTCAGGTATGCAAATTTGTGCTTTTTTGCATTTTATTTACCTCATTTGCATGCCTCTTTCAAAAGGGGAATGCAAGTGTAGGCACAGCCACTCTGTCTCATTGTTCAGGGACACCTGGATCCCTGTACAGCATATTGGGCCTTTCTGTCCAAATACCACCAAAGCTGGAGCTATTCAGACTCATTACAGGCTCTTTCAATGATATGAGTTTTTAAAATAATGTTAGCAGATGTCATGGTACCAGGGTTAGAGGGACAAACAAGAAAGAGAACACCCACGCAACAAAGCAAGGAAAGAAGAGGGAGAATGGACTTTTTGGAAGAAAAGAATCTAATATTCTGTCACAGCAGTAGTTCCTCCTAGGGAAATCAGCAGTAACGTGCATGCTGGTCATAGAGGACAATAGTACTAATAGGGAAGGACTATAGCAAAGGCCACAATAGCTTACCCAAGCTACAAACAAGCTCAGGATTCTCTCCAGGTGGGGTGTGTACTAGGTGTGTGCAGACCACCTTCCTTCAGCATCTGTCATTTGTTGAAACTGCTGGTGATTAATGTGAAGGTCACATGAAGGGAGAGCACCAGAATATTATGGTAACAAAATGGTAGCACCCAGGGAATTGAAACAACCACTGCCTTTTCTGTTTCTCCACCCAGATCCTGACATGGCATCCACCGTAGAGGACAGAGAAGCGGGGGAGGAATTAAACTGAACTTAAAGTCCACTGCTGCTCAGCCTCATAACAAGCACAACCATCTTTAGGTGGCTATGTAGCGTTCAAGACATGTCTGTATCTAGCCAGACACAAGCAGGAGCAGAGGATACATTATGTTAACCTAGTCTTCCAAGCATTTTTTAACAGGATTCTTCAGACTAAAACTTAAAACAAATAAGAAATCTAGTCTTGATGGATGTGGTCTTCAGATCACAATGGCTAAAGAGCATTTTGGTATTTAACAGGTTTTGTGGTACAATTATTTGTCTGCACACGCAATATTCAGTGTTCAGTATTTTTTAGAATCACCATAGATAAGATATTGCAAAAAATGATGCAGCCACTTTATCATTTTTTGCTCTCACTTGCAGGTTTCTAGTGTGTGATCAAAATAAAGGACACACCGGAGTGCGGCTATTTTCCCCTGACATTTCTATCCCTGACATTACATAACATATGGAGCATATGTCTGTGTTTTACTCGGGTCCCATGAATTTGCCATACATTCTATACATTTCATTCATTTTCCCCTTGAAGCAATGCCTTCCTCCCCACCCGGCCAGTGCTCAGCAGCAATTGTCCTCCAGCAGCAAAGGCGGGGGTAAAGAAAGGGGGGGAGGCAGGAAATCCTACCCTCCTGGCTCCTTCCTCATGTCCAGGATTCTGCCTCCTTGCATTTACCTCCCACAAATAAATAAATAAATGGTTTAGGATTAAAACCATTAAATCTCCTGCGATGTGGACAGCACATCAGCTCCATTCCTTCCTACTCCCTCTCCACCCCCAACCAAATGGCTTCTTTTGTGCATTAGTCACTCCAAAGGCAGGATTTGCCTGGTGCTGCAGCCTCCCCTCAGCCCTTTTCACACACCCTCTCCCAGCCCACCAAGCAATATGCTGCGTGCCATTGATCGGCTCTGATCAGTTCCCAAACCGATTTCCCCATTTGGAAGTGCGCGCGCGCACACACACACACTTTTCTATGTTGAGGAGAGGAAGACTCTCTCACACACACATACACACACACACTTATATGCTGAGAGGAGGAGGGCTCTCACACACACACTTCTATGCTGAGAGGAGGAGGGCTCTCACACACACGTCTACGCTGAGAGGAGGAGGGCTCACACACACACTTCTGTGCTGAGGGGAGAAGGGCTCTCTCTCACACACACACACACTTCTACACTGAGAGGAGAGCTCACACACACGCGCACCACATTTCTACGCTGAGAGGAGAGCTCTCTCTCTCTCTCTCTCTCGCTCTCTCTCACACACACACACACACACCCACACACCCCTATGCTGAGGAGAGGAGGGCTCTCCCGCTAGTGAAGGTGACAGTCCAGGGAATGTCACCGGTCACAGAGACTCCTGATTTCTGCACGGGAGGGCGCCGCGCAATCCCGGCCCCGGAATATCTGTGTGTGTAGAGGGGGCTGGGATGATCCTTCTGTATGAATCCCAAATTCAGAGGCGCAAGATCAGCCCCCCCGCCCCCCGTCCTGCATTGCACTGCATTCAGGGTTGCACTGAACGACCGCTGGGCAATGCATTGCACAACACAGATGCATCCATCCCAGAACCGCCCCGATCCTCGCCTGCATTTTAAACATCTTACCTCCCCACAAAATTTTCCAGCACCGAGCTCTTCCCGGCGCTCTGGCCGCCCACCACGGCGATCTGGGGCAGGTCCAGGTCGGCGTTCTGCCCGATGGCCGCGAAGGCATCCTGCAGCCTGTTGACCAGGGGGATGAGGTCTTCCATCCCTCGGTTCCCCATGTCTGCAGCTTGGCCTGGGCTCTCGCCTCCTGGGCTTGCCGGGCGCCCGCCTCTTTCCCCCCACACCCGCTTTGCAAAGGCTTTACTGATGGGGTTGAGCCCCCCAAGCCCTCATCAGGAGTTGTCCCCACCCCACAGCCGGGTGGTGGGTCTGTTCTCCCTCCACTCTCCACCTCACCTAGGTCTCTGGATCTCTGCAGCAGCGCTGCTACGCCGACTGCCAGCTCAAGCGCCGCTAGCCACCCGGCTCCTCACCTACCACCAGCGGCCGTTAGGGGGCGGCAAATGCCCGACTCTCGTCGGAGAGCTTCATGGGAGTTGTAGTTCATGTAGGTCAACGTAAAGGGCTGTGAAGGGCGGCTGTTCTTGGGAGTCTTCAGGATAGCTGCCTCCCTGATCTGGGATCTGCTCCCAAGCAGGGACGCTAAGAACAAGAGAGTCTTCCAGTGTCCGATGGAAACACAGCAAAATCCTCCATCAGGAGATGGATTCAAACTCGGTATTAAAATCAGTCCTCCAAAATGCGAAATCTGGAGGGCCTGCATAATCACTGATGTATTTGTAATGAAGAACCCAGGGATATTTCATTCATCCCAAACAGCAGTCCCAAACACACACAAATCACTGATAACTTTCAATATTCAACAGAAACTGCAAATAAGTAGCTAAGTATATTTTTAAAATATTATCTTTATAAATAATCTGTTCTAAGTGCCTCTTAGTTTACTAAAGTAGAAGTTTATTTATTGGCTTTACTTTACTTTTAATTGCTTTTCATTGTTTCTGATGTTTGATCTTTGATTTTTGTGTGTTCCAGTGCATGGACAATGAAGAAATCCATTTCACTTTTGTTCCCAGTCAATTTCAATTTCGGGCTATAGTGCAGTAGCATGTTCCCGCTATGTTTGATTTACAAAAATGCAGGGAAATGTTTACTCATATGTGTTTCCACTGATATTTTAAAGCCTCCAACAACAAAGAGGAATTGCTTGCTCAGTTTGCAAAAATGATGTTTTTACAAAAATAACATTTAGAGTCATAAGTAACCTGAAAGCATCATTGGTAAAAACAAAAATATTCCCTACAGATAAGTAATTTCATTCTGGCCATGTAGATGTTTGCAGTCCAAGCATCCCCTCTTCCACCCCCATCCCCACAACCTTAGTAAGAAAGCTGAGAGATTTGTTATAATCAGCAATGCTAAAATTTACATAAAATTGATTGTATTTGATTGCCACTATCAACCTTTTTTGCTGCAATGGCATCTTCAGGCTATTCAAATATTGGATTTCACCCCTATGTGAAACAGGCATTTCACTCTGAGTTCCAGAAATTAACACTTAGGATTATTCTGTTCTCTGTGAGATCTGAAAATTAACACATTTGCATTTCTCTTAAAAAAAGATTTGCAAAGAACATGGCAAGTGGATAAGAGCAACAACTGATGTTCAGACCTTTAAAAAAATTGTTTTGACTAATATAACCAGAGGATGGGAGAAAATCAAGGTATGCAACATCAGGATTTCTTATGAGTTGTCACTCAGCTATTGTTACTTTCATATTTATTTTTCGTGAAATTAGAATTTAAATTACTGATAATCTTTCGCTCTCAAATTATAAAAAATGCATAACTTTTGGGGACGCCACAAGCAATGTTCTCCCTATTTGCTTCCAGATAGGTGCAAAATAAATGTTGTGATGTTCACTAAGGCATGTGCAGATACGCACCACCCATAGAAAAACATGCTGCCAGCTGTAGGCACTCTGCTAATCAGCTTGGTAACACTTGACTCTCTCCTGGGCAGCTGTACAAGCACTCATCTTACAGGGAATGCTGGCTACAGGTCTGAAAGTGGGCTCTTTATACCCTGCCTTATTTCAGGAAGAGTGATGAGCACTCTGATCACAAAAGCAATTGTACCTGATACAGGTGAGGCAGCTGCAGGCCAGAGGAGTGCTGGGAAAATTGTCAAGAGCAGAAGGCTCCTTCTCCATGCAGACAAGAAGCGAGGAAAGGGGAGAAGAAGAGTGAAAAATCTGCAGGGAATGTCAGTAAATTGTGTTGATGTTTTTACTGAAAATCTGTAAATTATCATGAACGTTATATTGAAAGATGGTGAGTCTACCTAAACACTTCTGCAACAATTCTTGTGCAAATCACAGGCAGCAAAATGGGAGTCCCAAATACAAACATGAAAGAATCTGTGGTCTGATTTTAAGAAGGTCTTCTAATCACCTTCATCTCCTATTTATTTCAATGAGAGCTGCTGGTAATTCAGCACCTTTCAAATTCAGATACCTCATTTTCTGCCTCTGTAAGAGGCTTTTCATTGCAGGGGTATCTGATGCGGCTCAGGCTTTGTCTACACTAGAACAGAAAGTCGATTTTAAAGCACTTAGGTCGATTTCACAATGTGACTGTCATCACTGCGAATACCATTAGGTCTATTTTAAGAGGCACTTATAATGCCAAATTTGAAATTAAAAGGTTGAATTAATGCTAGTGTGAAAACAGCATTGTTTTAAACCAATTTTATTGGTCTCCAGAGGTATCTCACAGTGCTCCAAATGTGTCCATTATGGCAGCTTTCACCTCCGCTGCTCTCCAGGTACACAGGAAGTAAGTAACAAGAAGTCTGGGAATTTTAATTAACTTTCTTTTTGGCCAGCATGGCTAGCACACTTCAGGAGCAATCGCATGTAGCCATGAGTTCTCAGGGTTCGAGTTCTCAAGAGTTCTCAGGTTCACAAAAGAGCCCCAGCATGGAGCCATCAGGAAATGCAGGATTTCATTTCTGTGGGATGGGATGAAGTTGAGCTGCCTAAGATGAGAACCAGCAAAAGAAATGCGGACATTTATGGCAAGATTTCCCAAAGCATGTGGAGAAAGGGCACACCAGGGACACTCAGCAGTGCTGGGTCAAAATCAAGGAGCTCAGGCAAACTTATCAGAAGAGAAAGAATCCAACAGGTGATCTGGGTCATGCGCTTTAACAGGCAGTTCAATGCAATTCTGGGGAAGGATCTAACCATGGTCACTAAGAATTGCATGAACTCCTTAGGAGCCACTGCTTGGCTCTCTGGTGAGAGCAGCAAGGGTATGGAGACGGAGACCTATGAAGAGGAAGACACCAGTCAGCAAGCAATTTAGCAGATGGCTGAGGAAGCTGCTAGCAACCAGGAACTCTTCATCATCCTGGAGCCAGTCCCCTCATTGCAGGATGCTCCAGAGTCCAGCAATGCTGGAGAGGGCTCTTCTGAAGGGTATATTTTTTAAACTGCTACAAGCGCGTTGTGGCTGGGTTTGGTGTAGAGGGTTACTTCTGTTCAGCATATTTTTTCTAAACTGCTACAAGCTGGTTGCAGGTGAGGTGAAATGAATCCAAGTGTCTGCAGTCCCTAGAACAGCTTGTTAATATTTCTGGGGATGGAGCGCTTACCCTTTTTGGAGATCTCCATTAAGGTCTCAGCCAGGTAGTCTTCCATTTTTCACACAGGGATTTTTGGGGAGGCCTGATTTATTCCAGCTTCCATGATAGCATACTTTACCCCTCTCTTCCCACCATGCTGCTGGCTGGCTCTCTGGGTCCCCACAACCACGTGGTTGCAAAGGATTTATGAGGAGATGCTGAGAAAGTTGTTTTCTGTGCTTTACCTTTTACAAGACTGCTCCCACACCAACCCACCATGCGGCTGGCAGACTCCCCTCTCCCACCACCATGCAATTGCCAGGCTGTGCAGACCCTGCTCCCAAACACCAGCATGTCCAGTGTGGGCTCTCCATGCTTTAAAAGACTTTTCGCCTGCATAGGATTTAGAACAGCTGTCAAGAAATTTTTTTTTCTGTGCTTTACATTTTACAGGGCTTTGTCCCCCACATCCCCTTAGCCGCCAGGATCTTACCATGTCTGCATGGCATGAAATGGTTGGGAGAAGTTGTAGCTTCTCTTCTGCAGAGATTGATTCATTGTCATCCTTAAGAAGCCAAAAGTGGCCTTGGAAAACAAAAGTTGCAGTGAGCGTCAAATGGACAGCCATTCATTGTGTGTGTCTGTGCATTGTGTCACATATAAAAATTGTATCTAAATTTTGACCTTGACTGTCTTCTACAAGCAGCATGAGTGGGAGTGACAGGGTCGCTGTGATGCACAGGAGGAAAAGAACAAAGCAGGATCTCATCCTGCAGCAGCTGCAAGAGGCCCGGAAGGAGCGAGCCCAAGCTGCTGCTGATAGAAAGTGGACCCAGCAATGGCAGCAAAGTATGCTAAAGCAAAGGGCCCAGGATTTGAGAGAGGAATCACCAGAGCTCCTGTGGGCTGTCAAGGAACAGATCACCATCCTCTGGTCCATGTTGGAACTGCAGAGAGCCACCCACCACAGAATGCACAGTTATAAAGCCTCCTCACCTTGATGCCAGACCTCCCCTCGATGTTGACCAACCTCCCCTCATCATGGGCTCCAAATGTGGCGTGGGAGGGCAAGGACAGACTTGTGGTCCACCCCCAGGGCCTCTCCACACTGCAAAAGGCTCAAAATTCCCCACATGTGATGGCAGGATTCCCTTTCTTTTTCCTACCTCTTAACCCTCACCCCTTAAATAAAAAAAATTGCCATTGTGAAAACCACAGTGTAGTTTATTGGTTCACATGGGGTGGGGTGCAGTTGGAGGTTCTTTCATAAAGGTCAAGCACACATCATTGTCAGGGGTGGGGATGGCATCACGAGAGTTAAATGGAGCAGATTTATGTGGCCATCTACTCATTCATAAACCTATTTGTCAAAGCACCCTTGATTTTCTTTGCATCTGTCTACAGACTGATGATTGCCCTTGTATCTGACTATTCATAAACACACTTCCCAGGACATCTGCCTCTGCAACCCAGGTTGGCATGTAATTTTCCCCCTTTTCTTTGCAAATGTTATGGAGAATAGAGCATGCTGCAACCATGGAGGTGGAGGAGGATGTTAGTTTGGCAAGGGTCCAAATGGGTCAAAAGGCACCGGAATCTGGCTTTTAAATGGCCAAAGGCATATTCCACCACCATTCTGCAGTTGCTCAACCTGTAGTTGAAGTGCTCCTTGCTGCAGTCTAGGGTGCCTGTGTATGACTTCGTGAGCCAAGGTAAGCAGGGACACCCTGTATCACTATGGACATTCCCATGGCTCTAATCTTCATTTTCTGGTCTGAGAAGAAAGTCCCACCCTGGAGCTTTCAGTACAGACCTGAATTTCTAAAGAGGTGTGCAGTGTGTACCTTTTCTGACCATCCTGCACAGATGTTGGTGAAATGACTTTTGTGACCTACAAACACCTGCAACACCATGGAAAAGTACCCCTGGTGTTTGATGTACTTTGAGACCTGGTGGTCCAGGGCCAGGATAGGGATATGTGTTCCATCTGTCACCTGACTGCAGTTAGGAAACCCCATGGAAGCAAAGCCATCCACTATGTCCTGTACATTCCCCAGAGTCACAGTCTTTCACAGCACAAGCATTGATTTCCGTGGTTACCTAAATCACCATGGCCCCCACTACAGATCTGCTCACCCCAAATTGATTTCCCACTGACCAGTAGCTGCCAGGACATTGCAAACTTCCACAGAGCAATTGCCACTCGCTTGTGAACTGTCAAACCAGATCTCATTCTGGTATTACAGCGCTTTAGGGCAGGGGACAGCAAATCACAAAGTTCCATGAAAGTGGCCTTGCACAAGCACAAGTTCTGCAGCCACTGCTGGTCATCCCAGACCTCCAAAACTATGCAATCCCACCAGTATGTACTGGTTTCACATCTCCAGAACCAGTGCTCCACTGCATGCACTGTGGATACATTTGCTGTTATTTGCAGGTCCACCTCTTTGCATGCAAACAGCTAGCTAGTGTGCTGGTTTTGTGGGGGTAAATCCCCAGTAGTGTATATAAATGGACCTGCTCACAGATCTTGTCAGTGCAGTTTGAAAGCCCATTTCAAAATATACCCCTTAAAAGTGATGCATCCAAGCCAGTAGCTAGTAGAGTGCACCTCCACAAAAGCGATCCTTGTTTGATTGCAGGGTGCTGCCTCTCACTCCTTAGGCCTCTGGGCACAATACACTAACTTCCTTGGGAAAGAAAGTGCCCAGATCCAGGATCAGATTAATGCACAGATACACTGGGCATATCCCTAGGAGTCACATTTATGTAGGTAGGGGGGAAAGTTGCAATGTCATGCCACTTACTCAACTTAGGCCTGTGCCAAACTGAGGAGGAACAGGATAGTCACCATATTTATCAGTACAGGAGTGGGTGGTACTGTGACATGAAGCATCGTCCTCCTATAACTAACATAACCCCTGGAACAAACAGAAGATTTGCCAAGCCTCTGTCTCCTTCCACTCCAATGAGATGAGCACCTCCCACCTCACAGGAGAACTTCTGTTCTAAGGAGTGAGAGGGGATGACACATTGAAGGTAGCAGATTGTCTTGAGTGGCCTTTGTTTATGCTGGAGCAAGTGCAACTGTGTATATGTCATCTGCTGTTCAGATTAGAAGGCAGGGGCCCATAAATGCATGTTTGCCTAGCACCCAATAATGGATTACTCCAGCCCTGCCTAGACCAAACCAAATAAGCAGAGCAAACACTAGTACAATTTGGCCTATTTTGTGCCTCCTGCTAACAAAACATCTGATTTTCAGAGGTGCTAAACACCCACAGCTCCCACTGACTTCAGCTGGAGATGTGAATGTTCAGAACTTCAGACAATCAGGTTATAAAGTAACACTACACCAGGTGGTTTATGTTCTTGAGCCTGTGTGTGCATCCAGGAGATGTCTATAAATAGACATAAGAATATAAACACAGATGAAGGGTTGGGGCAGCAGGATTGTCACCAAGTTTATCAATACAGGAGACTATATACACACACACGTACTTTCAGAGTGCCTATTCTGTGCGACAGCACTTTGATCAGATGCTCTGAGTAATTGAAAAAGAAAGAAATTTCTGAATTTCAAGGTGGTTGCAATAAGAACTGTCATCTGGAATAGATCTACTCCATATTTTTTTTTAATATTTTTCAGATCTGTAAGTTGCCATTTAGGAAAATCACATTCAATACTTGCTTTGTTACCCTTCACTTCTGAAACAGGAAACTATTGAACCAACCTTATATACCTTCCTCCTCCCATAAAAAGTTTTAAAGGGATAAATACTTTACAAGACATTGAGTCAAACTTATTCCTCATAAGTAAATTCCACTGAAATCAGGATCTGACCAAAGAAACAATAAATTTTGTGATAGGGTCCAAAACAAAAGGGATTTGGACAAGGATAAATGTTTAAACGAGTGATGAATATTTTAAGCAAAGCAGAATTCCCTGTGCATTTCCCATGCACTGAGATAATGCAAAACAGTAGCTATGTTATATTTTATTTTAGGGGGACTGAATGTAATTAATAGAAGTTATTTGCTAGTGTGGTGGAGAGGGTCCACTCAAAAGAAATATCTTAATTCATATACAGTGGGCCTGTCCTTCAATCAAGAACTACTAGGGACATGTTTAGAGGGCTACAGGACTCAAGAGTGCATAGCAGAATCCCCAGCAGTGCTTGGTGCAAGAAATATCCGACTAAAGAAATAGTGTACATAACAGAGTAGTCGATGCACTTGTTCTTTCCAGGCTGGTTATTGTCTTCCATGCACATTGATAGGGTAAATCAGCCACAGAGAATAGTAGCACTCAGAAATTAGTATCAGGAGTGAAAGGAAGGCTTAGCGCAGGGGTCTGCAACCTGCAGCTCCAGAAACACATGTGGCTCTTTAAGGACTTCTTTGTGGCTCCTGATGCTAAATTGCAAAGTGAAAAAAAAATCCCTCCTGACTATTTTTGATAAATGGTGAATATCCTGAAGTAAACATGTATCGCATCTCAAATCATTGGGTGTGTGCGGTTCTTAAAGTAGGGTTTACAAAAAGTATTCTTTGATGTTATTTATTAAGGACCAGCTCATATTCATGTGCATTGTGGCTCTTGACTTTTTTTACTGAACTGAAAAAAATGGCTCTTTTTGCTATTTTGGTTGCCAACCCCTAGTTTAGTGCAACTTGATAATTCAAGCAAATCCTAGTTTTACTGGATGGACTCCCAAAAGGAATGAGATAGAAAATGAGTCATTATCAAAGCCCTTAGAACTTCAGCAGATCTTTCATCAAAACATTTCATGTCATGTTTATGCAAACGCATATAGACATAACTAATACCCTTGAAATATGCAAAATTGGAAAAAGGTGGAAATTGCATTTTGGAGGAAATCACAAATTCTGCACGAACAATTAAATTCTGCAGGGAACACTAATTTTCTGCAAAATTCCCACTGCACACTGGTGTAGAATTCCAGCAGGAGCTAAATTTGAGAATAAACAAGTGCAAAGTCACACAGTGAATTTTTCATAGAATAAGACCAACTCACAAGTTTGGAAACATTATTGTCTTCCAGGTCACACAGAAGTGCAGCGTAAATTGGATAAGTCATCTCAACTGATTTTAGTGTGTTTACTTGCAGATTATTTTAAAAGTTTTTTGTTGACTTTTTTGTTCTCATAATTGTTTAACATACTTCCCTGGTCAGTGAGACAGAAAAGTTACGCCGTAATAGAGTCTTGTGGATGCATGGGTTTATGTAACATAAAGGGATTGTACTGTGTACTTACTATGTCACCATATTCGATTGGATTTCATGTATCCTCATAGAATGACACGTTTACCCCATACACAAATTTTGCAATATAGAAGCAAGCCATATAATTATTAAAAAGTGCAAAAGAACTTAGTCCCTACCTGAGATGAAAGGTAATTCTCCACGTAGCTGTCCATTTGGATATTTTGCTTCCCACAACTGTGACTATTTTTCTGATTTGTCAACCTTGACAATTTTTGGACCTCTGTGCTTTATATATTGAGTCTGTTCTGCTACGGCAATGATCTGAAGAAGGGGGTCTGTCTCACGAAAGCTCATCACCCAATAAATTATTTTGTTAGTCTTTAAAGTGCTACTTGACTGCTTTTTTGTTGCGACTATATATGTAATATATATGCAAGAATGAAGCAAGGAAAGAACACTCCTAACCACATTTTTCTAGGCTGGTAAATTAAGCCTCTGTCTTTACAGTGTTCCAACTGAAGGAAAGAATAATGGAGCGATATTGCTAGAATTTTTCTGAAAACTTTCCCTGGTACAGGTAATTTACATCAACGGTTCAGAAAGATATCTCTGAAGAGAGCAATTCATGGAATGTACCAGGCTGCAAAAAATGGCAGGTATTTTTCTATGTAATTTCCTGAAATTTAATATGCCTGCACAGAGCTCCATTAATGTCAATGAGCTTCAGTATGCCTCCAGCAGTGCACCTGTGTGCAGTGAATTGCCGGCCTGTGATCATAAAATCTCACGGTTGGGACTTGGTTTTTATTTCATATTTGTACAGTATCTCATATAATGGAGCCCAGGGTCCTCTCTTTGACTGAGGCCTCTCAGCTCTACCGTCCCATAATAAATTAGTAATATACATTAGTAATGTAATTATAAACTAATATAGTAAATCACTAACAACTGGGCTCTTGCATGGGTGTAATTCATAAAGTCATGAAAAATGGTGGAGAAGTTAGTAGTTTGGATAGTAAGAGACCATGAATCCCAGTGTTGCTTGAACCTGGAGATAATCTGAACACACAGTTTTCAACCATCCACACAGCTGATTCCAACATTTCACACTGACACAACCAACACTCTAGGCTTCAGAGTGATGTTTGGTGTTACTGTGTTTGCCTGCTGTATTATGGGAGTGACAGTGTCGATTGGTGGGTGGATTGTGTTGCGCTCGGAAAGTTGTGTGGGTGGCAAATGAGAGATGTGTGCTGCAGGGAAGGGCTGTGTGTGTTCGGAGTTATTGTGTGTGGGTTTCGGTGAGAGGGTTGTGGTGTTTATTTTGGTGGTGAGGTTGTACTGAGAGATGCTTTCTGATTTGTCCAAGTAATTAATGAGGATTGTGTGTTGTGGTGAGGGGCTCTATGAGTTTGGGGTTTATTGTATTCCGGTTGTATTTTTGTGCGGATGAATTTTGGCAGAGTGGCCAAGCAGTTCCCCATCTGTGCAATCTGTCCTACCACCTGCTAAACTGCATAAAGATTACCTGTAAAAGTGGTGCTGTGCCAGAGTTACATCTGATCTTGCAGGTCTTGCTATGTCATAGGTGTAATCTGTAAAGTCAAAATATGAGAATTTAAAAGTTAACAGTAATAGACCATGAAACCCAGAGATAATTAAACCTGATGATACTTTAAACAATGATAATTGTGTATTCTCAATAGATTTCTTGCTTTATCCCTCTGAAAAGAGGCTGTGTGCGTCTTATAAGCAGAAAACACAGTCACTAGAAAGCACTTAAACTTGCTAGAAAAGTCTTGTAAATTAAAAAAAAAAAAGAAAAAAAGCTCTCAGGAGAATGATGCAAAAGTCTCATTTTCCCCAGACAAACAATTTTCCCCAGCAAAGTTTCTGGAGATCTGACCACAGCAAATTGCCAGAGTGTGTTAGGGATTTTCCACCTCCTAAGTGAGCCAGTAACCATCTGCAGCAAATACCAAGGATTCCCTTGGATAGTTTGAAAAAAAAAGCAAAGCTGTTGGCTACCATCTGCTCCCCCATTTAGCTATTTACTCAGTTTGTCTAGCCACACAGACCCTTCACAAATTGTGCCCAGCCCTGCTTGCCTGCAAGAGGCCTCAATTCTAACCGCAAGCTGCAAGGAGAACAAGAAAGAGCCAGAGCTGTCCCAACTTGGGGCAAGCTCAATGAGAGTTCAGGAAGCTGGAGAGGGAGATAGTGAATTAAATGTCCAACAGAAACACCTAGTAAAAGCCAAGTGGGGGGAAGGAATAGCTCAGTAGCCTGCTAAATCCAGGGCTGTGAGCTCAGTTCCTGAGGAAGCCATTTAGGGGTCTAAGGCACATAGATTAAAAATAGGTCGGGGCGGTGATGGGTCCTGCAGTGAGAGGAGGGGACTGGACTCAATAGTACCTGCAGGCCCCTTCCAGCTCGATACACTAGGTATACCTCCGCGTATCGTACCCCCGGAGGGAGAAGGCAAATGGATCCCCCCGCTGGCGAAGATGGGGAAGGAAGGGCGAAGAGCGGCGCAGCCGTGGCAGTGGGTCCTCCAGGCCTGCAGAAGGAGCTGAACCTACAGCCGCGGCTGCTCCCCGGCTTCCTTTGCCGGCGGCAGTTTGGGAGCGGGGCTGCGCCGCGAAGTGGGAGCGAGCCTGCAAGCCCGGGGGCAGGCGCCGCACCAGCAGGTGGTTATTGTTCTTGGCAGTAAGATGGAGGCTGCTTGTGGAGCAATGTGAACTCAGGTTGGTTGCGGCGCGGGTGCTCCGGGGAGGGGCTGTCAGCCAGCGGGGGAGGGGGGCAGACGGGCTCCTCCTTGGGGGGAGGCTACCCGGCCCCCCCCCCCCCCCAGACTGCTGCGGGGGCGGCGGCGCTCGGCGGGGTGAATGAATGGGCAGCGCTCCCGGCCCGGAGGTGAAAATCCGCCTCAGCCCAGCGGCGGGCGCCCGCCTCACTCTGCTGCGTTTTGTCCCAGGCTGGCCACGCGCGGGGCGCCCCAGACATGTTCCCCCAGCAGCAATTCCAGCAGCAGCTGCTGCAGCTCCAGCACCTCCTCCAGCAGCAGCAGCACCCGCCGCAACAGGGAGGCCGGTAAGCGCGACTAATCGAGGCCGGGGACCGCGGGCCTGTCCCTGGAGGGGAGGGGACTCTGCCCCGGGGAGCCCGAGCGTGGCGGGTTGGACGCCTGCCTCCCCCGCAGGCTCGCCCCTTCCACCTGCTGGGGGCGGGGGCGGCCAGCCACCCCGGCGGGAGGGGAGGGGAAAGGAGAAGAGGGGGGCGGGGGGGCGAGGAACCCCGATGGGGGATCTGCGCAGGGGCGGGTCTGTGCCGGGCGGGAGGACGGGACCGGCTGGGGGTCGGTGCGGCGCTGGGAGGCTCCTGGGGAGGTCCGCGGACGTTTAGGAGCTGGGCGGGGCGCCGGGAATCTGTGCATGGCGTGTAAGGGCCGGAGGGGATGTTCTCCATTTCCCCAGTTAGTCGGGCCTCTGGAGAGGCGCATCTGTCTGCAGGCGCCAGGAGGGGGGTCTCGGAGCCGCAGCCGCGGTAATAAAGGGTCTGCCCAGCCCTCGGGTGGAGTTCAGGGCGCTGCCCACAACAGTCCGATTCATCCCTCCTCTTCTGCGCTCTACGGAGGCGGCAGGAGGCTAAGGAAGCTCCAAATCGGACATTGCACCAGACAGTTATACAAATACTGCTGTTTGAGCATGTAAAGGCCGCTTCCTTCCCTTGCAAGAGATGGGGGCCCTGCACTCTTAAAAATCCCCTGTGCCTTTGGTATTTCTGGTGCCGGTCACCTTGGTATTGCTCTGATTCTGTCATCCTAGCACCTGAGAGCAAGTTAAAATAAAATAGTCTGGATCCTATAAAACCAAAATGCCATAGAGTCAAAATGGCAAAATTTTAAATCGATAAAAGCTAGGACAATGCTCACATGAGAAAAGCTGACTTGTTTAAAAGTGAGGCGTCTGGAGGAAAATGTGACGTTACAATTTATCTTGAGCCTTTTGTAACAGGAATATGGATTTTACTGTATTACCAGAATCCAACTCCCTTTTGGTTAAATAATTATGTTGTGCATATGTTGTTTGATTAACGAAAGGATGGGGTTATTGAATGCAGTTGTGTGGCGAGGTGACTACCAAGTGATGTTTGTGTATGATGGGAGATATTTGTGCAGTGACACCCTCATAGTGTTGAAAATGTGACTATTTAATTTGGATGAAAAGACAAATCTAGACATATGTCTTTGCTGCTTGCATCCGCACTTTAGACAGTAAAGAGTGAAAATGCTCACCTAGCATGTAAGAAAGAAGACAATAGTTTTGGTCTAGGAATTTTACTCAGTATAACCTGAGGTAGAAGATCCATTACAGAAGCAGTTAAATAATGCACTTAAGTACTGCTACTGTTTTCTTGTAAAACTGTATGTAGCAGGTACTCAAGGCTTTAGAGGGGAAGCATAAATAGAAAAAAGTTCTGTGGCTAAGTTATAACTATTGTTGCATCAATATGATGAGTGTAATTCTATATGCTTGGGAGCCTCTCTATTTCACTGGTAATAAGAGGAAAAAGGGACAGAAAAGTGTTTAAATTGCTCCAAATAAACACAAATGACCATGATACTGTAATACTGAGAATGTGTATTCAAATAGTATTCTAACGAAAAAATATTTTAAGTGGGGTATCTTGGCCTAAGGAAGATGCTGGGCAGAAGTAAATTTCACTGTACAGTGATATCTCTGTACACAAATACAAGTGTCGGTGTTGTAAATGTAGAGGTTCATGGTAAATTTCCAAAAACTTAAGTGACATGGTCCATCCCCTTCTTGCCACCCCACTGTCCACCACTAAGAAAGGTAATTTTGTCGTGTCTGTCATGCAGCATGGTGGTGCCAAACCCACACCTGAAGGGTTTCACAGCTAGCCAATGTAAGACGGGATGATGCGTGATGTCAGCTCTTGTGCCCCCCAAGATAAGACATGAGAAACAGTTTTAAAGAGCTTTAAAATCTAACACTGAATAGGCTCCCCAAGGGACCTACTTTTGGCTTCATAATATTTATAGCATCTCTAAAAGCGAGGCAAGTAAATTAATATTGGCTCATAAATTAGGGAGTGTGGCTTAGAATAGTGCAGTTGTACCTCTTTTTAGAGCATATAAAAATCGTCTGGTGTAATGTGGGCTGGTTTGTTTAATCCCCTGAACCAGACTGACACTTCTGCTGCTCAGCCCCTTTCCCAGGATATTCCCTCTCCTCTCCTTTCATCTCTACCTACTGCCTCATACTTTAAATATCAAAGTCCTAGTTTACTGCCACTCCTCCCAACACTCACACTTAGATGGTAACAGAGAGAAAGCCGTGCTAGTCTGTATACTGTCAAACAAAAAAGCAGTCCAGTAGCACTTTAAAAACTAACAAAATAATTTATTGGGTGATGGGTTTTCGTGGGACAGACCCACTTGGGTCTGTCCCATGAAAGCTCATCACCCAATAAATTACTTTTAGTCTTTAAAGAGCTCATGTTTAGATGTAACGACATCTAAATGAATAGCTGCTTGGTGGGAGTAGTGGATTTTTGAGTAGTGTCATAGGATGGTGAAAATGTTTTAAAATGAAAAGGAGTTGTTTGAGCTTAGCTAGTGATCAGCTCCCTGCATAGGTCTTCAGAGCTGCAGTCCTCTACTGAACTTCCTTTATGTGTGCTTGATGGTGAGAGGTTCTCTTTCAAACCTGACAAAGTTGCAGACCTAAAATTTCATAATGGACAAACCCTTGGCATTGGGTAATCCAGGAGGATGGTAGAAAGGAGATATATTGTTAGTGCATACAATGGCCTTTTAATGCAAATGCATTAGTATAGCTTTTGTTCTTTGCCCTTTGTGTTGTGCTTTTTAGAGACGAGTGGATTTGAAGATTACTTTTTTTCTACAGGAATTCAGGTTTTTGATCTTGTCTCTTTCAGGGGTTTACCACCACCTCAACAGCAACAGATGCTGAATTTAAGGGCAACAAATCAAGCGTCACTCCTCAATGCCAATCCAATGCTTCAGCGAGCTCTGCTCATGCAACAGATGCAAGGTACTGTCATTGCTGGCGATGCTCATTGCACCTGTTTAATCACCTCTTCACCCTCACTTAACCTGGGAAAGAAGTTATAGAATGGATATTACATGTCTAAGCAGCAGAATCATCTGCGTTGGAGTTTTATTCCTCTGAACTTTCCTTTGTCATATTTGCCCCAGTCCAAATTGGAGTCTCTTTAGTTGTTGAAAAGTCAGTTTCTCAACTGCTCAAAAGTGAGAGTTGTGACTTCACAATGGGAATCTTGCAGATAGATTTCTAAAATAGAGTTTTATCAGCATTTATTTTTACAGTCTAAACTAAGACAAATAAAAATGTTTGTGTGAATATATGAAACAGAAATCACAATTTTTGTTTTAATTTAAACAGTCACTTGTATTGTCTGCAAATCCCACTGCTGACAGAGAAACTGACTAGTAGGTCTTTCTTCCAAGCTCAGAGATGTGAAGGGTGGAGGGGAACGGCATAAAAGTGAAAAGTAAATTTTTAAGGAACAGTTTTGTGGAATTGTACTTGTTTGGCCTAAGTAATCTGTTTTTATGGTGAATGCCACTATTTTTTCCATCATCTGATTCCCAGGTGGATAGACTTTTGTCAGTAGTCTGATTAAACTGTCAAAAACATTTTACAATGCTGTCCTAATCATAGTTGTAGTTAATGTCAGATATTAGAAATGCAGGTAAAGAACTTAGTGTTTTTTTATTTTTGTATTTCCTTTTTAAGCTGCCAAGTGTCATTTTGCCAAAGAGGAACCTGGGTTAATTTGAATGATTATTTAACTTAAAACTAGACGAGGGATTTTTCTTGCACATGAAGGTTTATTTTGCATGTTATCATGCTCTTTGTTCTCTCTTGCTTAATTAATAAGCATGCTGTCTCCAGACCCCAGTGGCCTTCTAGAGATTTTTTTTTTTTTTTTTGTCAGCTGAGGAAAGCTGAAGTAGTAAGGGACTAGATCCGGTCCAGAGTTAGTTCTAATTTTTGAAGGTTATTCTGTGTGATTGTATCATGGAAAGCACTTAAGCCCAGAAATAATATGAAAGTGGGACAACTGATAAATTTGTTAGGAAGCAGTAACATGTTTTTTTCTCAAGAAGTGGAAACTTTATTTTAAATACAACTTATCAATAGAAATATGTCCAATAAGCTGAAATAAACTGAATTTGCCAATTGAGCAAGGTGGTTTTAATAGACTGATGTGAAGTATTATGCCCCACCTTATTAGAAAGTTTGAGCTAGTGTCTGGGACTTCTGTTTTTAACATTCTGCTCTGTCCCATGTTTAAAAGTATAATAAGGATCATACTGAACAATGTGACACACTTGTGATCTCAGTTTTTGCAGTCACCTACAGGCTTGGATTACATGTGGGACTATCTGGTGCCCAGGTATTTCAGTGCCTGAGAAACATCAGAATAAATAATTCAGTGGAAGCTTATGCTTTCAGCAATGGAAGGGAAGAAAGAACAAATGCCCTGCTGAATCCAAATATGTGTGGATAGTGCTAAAACTGTTAAACCATGAAAAGAAGGCCATTTCTTAACAGAATTTTGTTCAAATTTGGGTTAACTCTCCTTTCAAGAAGAGATTGTCTTACAAAGCAAAATTGACAAGTAAATCAAATCTCTGAGCATTCCTTTTGCTGCAGCCTGTATACAAGGGTCGTCTGGTGCTTTATAGCATAATGTCAATTGTCAGACTGGTTTTTCACAGGTTCTGATTACCCAGAGCTCAAACTGGCTTCACTGGGAACTATGGATTTTGAAATAAAGAAGTTATCTAACAACTGATCTGCTGAAGTGGGTCTGTCCCACGAAAGCTCGACACCCAATAAATTATTTTGTTAGTCTTTATACACACATCTCCTAGAGCTGGAAGGTCATCTAGTCCAGTCCCCTGCCCTCTTGGCAGGACCAAGCACCATCCCTGACATCTATTTACCCCAATCCCTAAATGGCCTCTCCAAGGATTGAGCTTGCAACCTTGGGATTGGTAGGCCAATGCTCAAACCACTGAGCTATTCCTCCACATTTCTGCTACTTTGTTTTGCTGGAATACAGACTAACATGGCTACCTCTCTGTTATTATCTAACAATTGGCAGCCAAAATTAGAGACTATTTTTAAAACTTTGGCTCTAACCTTTGTATCTCTCCTTCCGTATCTGTAAGATGAGAATCGCAAGACTTGCGTTCATCAAAAAGTGTTGATACTTAGCTAATGGTTACCTAAAATATAGAGAAGATGCTCTGCTGAGAAGAAATGTGTCAAAGACAACACATGATGATAGAGAAGGATAGCACCTTAAAGGTCTAGGTTTAGTTTATCATTTTGAGCTTCCACAATAAATCTGGTGGCACAGAGGTGTATGAAATCACTTGTTCAAAATTCTGTGTTAAATGAAATGTTCTGATTGCAGCTGCTGTTCTGTCTGAACAAACAAAACAAAAAGATAGCTTCTGGATCAGTTTGAACTGCCAGCTGCATACATGGTGGGATGAAATTGCCTCTTCTCAAAAGAATCTTTGCAAAAACAAGACCTTGACTTTTCATTAAATGTGGGTGCCAATGTGTTTGACTCAAATAATTCACTCCAGTGAGCTTAGCCTGCAGTAATAATTTTAAACAATTGAATAACCTAATGTATACCCACCTGGCAACAATGATGCATCTTTGGGATGGTTGTGTTTTGCTGGCTGGCTGGCTGGCTTCTGCTTCCCACAACTGCTGATAGCCATTGCTTAGGGAAAGAGTGAGACACAGTTCTTAACGCTCCGTCCTTTGCTTCTGTTGTCAAGGCTTGGGGGTTTTGAGCACACTCTCCCTAGGAGTGATTTATGATACGTTTGCATTTGTAGGAAACTTACGAGGATTTAACATGGCAGCCCCAGCTCTGCAACAGTTTTTCCCTCAGGCTACCAGACATTCCCTTTTGGGGCCACCACCTGTTGGGGTCTCATTAAAGCCTGCACAACTGGGCTTCCCAGGCCTTCCATTCCAGAGGCAGAATCGAATGTTTCGTAAGGTGAGTTTGTGATTTCCACATTTTCAGAGGCTGGCTCTTATTGGACACTGGCTGGTGCCCATTATGGTGATTACTTGTATTGTATGTAAGGCACTAAAGGGCAGTGTGGGTGGATTAGGATGAAAGAAGAACCATTTAATGCCAATTTGCTGGCACAGAACCACTTAGGTCAAACCAACCCATTTCCAGAAACTCCATTTATATTGTTAAGGAGTTCCTTGTCCTTTTCCAATATACCTCTCCTCTCCTAGGATACCAGGATGCAGTTTATTAAGTCTATGTAAATAGTAAAGTAATAGAAACCGTTAGAAATACCTACCTCAAAATAACTGCAGCACAGTGTGTAAAATCCTGGCTAAGTTGAAACGTGAGAGCTTCGCCATTGACTTTAACAGCGACAGGATTTCACTCCATCTCCTTTACATAGCAAAAACCTCATGGCTGCAGTCCTCTTGGAGGCTGGCTGGAAACATCAGAAACCAAGCAGAAAATTTGTCTGAACTCTCTGTGGCCATCAGCAGGTCACCTAACTTCTCTCTGCTTCTGTTTTTCCACCTGTAAAATCAGGATAATGCTTGATTATAGGGGTGTTGTGAAGTTTAATTGATGAATGTTAATAATGCTTTTTGGGATTCTCAGTGAAATTTATTATAGGGCTGTAAAATACTATGAATACCCAGTGACACCTCGAGTTCGTTTCCCATGTTTGAATTCAGCTTTGTCTAGGCATCTACTGAAGTTGTTCCATTTTAACTGGGAGTTCTTGCTTAGATCAGTGTTCTGGTCTGGAGAGGAAAGTGGGAGTAGTTACTTGAGACTCTTCCTTTTATCCCATGCTGGTTTTGCATGGGCTGCTCTGAAGTACGTTGGACCAGTCATACCTTCCATTAAGGTCCCTGGAGATGTCACTGGGGGCCGTAGTCTGGAATCCACATACAGAATTCTGTTCATCCCCTTTCAGCCCCTTATGGGGGAAAGTCTTAGACAAATCATCAGGCCCTCTAGTATTGGAATTTCTTCCCTGGTCTTATAATAAAACCTGTAGAGCTTTGTGGAATGTGTTGAGTTTTGGGAAGGAGAAGAGAGCTGGGTGTGAGACGATTGCTAATTGCAGGATTACCAGAGGACACCTGACAGGAAGCGGGAACTGGATCAGGCATCTTCATCTCATTCACAAGGAACTGATGAGAAAATGGAAATCCCAGAAGGTTCTCAGGCTGGGTCAGAACAGAACAATGCCTCACCTACAGGTAAGTGGCCCTTGTAATGTAACAAAAACTTCTGAGCATGCCTTTTCAGGATACTGAGGCAGCAAAAACCCTAAGTGGCTTTAGTCTCTTGTTAGATGCTTACCCCACAAGAGGATTTCTGAAAGACAAATGCTTTTCCATGTTGATACCTGGAATCCTGTTGGGATTGGGGCACCATTGTTGTAAGCACTGTGGAAAAACATGAAGATACAGGCTCAGCCTTGAAAAGCTTATGATCTGAGAACACAGATACAGTGAATTTGTATGGAAATGAATGCCCCGTGAAGGAATGATTTTCCAGTTGAAATGCCATGGAAAACTTACGTTGAACACTGATTTTTGAGCTGGTTGGGAAGTCTAATAATTGATGATAGTAGGTAATACTGGATTTTTGTGTTGTGAGCTTTTGGCCCTTGATATTAGATTAAGACCCAAACAGTCACTGGGTAGTAGTAAGTTCATATCTCTACTTCTGGGTCAGGCTTATAACAGTAACCTCTACAGCAGCATTTCCCAATATGTGTTCTGCGGAACACTGGTGTTCCATGCAATGTGAGTAGGTGTTCTGTGAAAAAATTTTGATGCTACTGATATTTTTCCTTCTAAAATATTTAATGTGAAATTGTGTGTATCAAAAATACAAATAATCAAATGAAAAAGTTATTTGAATAGTATTTAGAGTGTAGATATATTCATATTTATAATGTGTTAATCATAATATAGTTATGTGACTCATGCCAAAACAAAGTCCATTTGGATGGTTTTGGCACAGGTTGTGTTCAGAGAAATTGTGTGATGCTGCATCTGATGTGACGCTCCCGTGTTGTTCCTTATATTAAATGAATTCGTGATCAAAAGATGCTCTTTACATTTAAAAAACTGTCAAATGTTACTTATTGTTGTTTTTCAGTAGTTTTGCAAAAAAAGAAAAGTATAAAAACACAACATTTAAAAATATTTTCCATACCTGATTTGTTTTACATTTCTTTTTCATTAAAAAATGTTTTTTAAGCTTTAAGGAAGAGCAGTCCTTTTTTGAATAATATTGTTTTTTCTATTTTTATACAAAAGAACGACACTAACCGTCCTCCTTTCTGCAAGATGTTTTGTTTTGGGCTTGCACTTTAACTTGTGATTTTTACACTTACAGAATTGCTAATCATCCTCCTATCAGGAGGACAGTAGTCGTTCATTCAGATGATTTTCTCTTGTTTTTTGTAAAATAATACATCTAAAAAAACCAACTCTTTTTTTTTTTTTATCAACTTTTGAGCATTACGTGCAGGAATTTTCTGGTATGAATCCCTCCACATACACACAGCTCAACCAGCATGTACATGTTCCGTCAGTATATTCCAAGCCCAAAAGTGTTCTGGGGCCAAATTAGTTTGGGAAATGCTGCTCTACAGATAAAACTTCGTATCCCAGGTTATTATTGATGTCTTGAGCCAGCAATCCATTTCAACCCTTCTCAGAGCCGGAATTGGCCAAGTCTTACCTAGTCTTATCATCTGCTCTAAAACACTGTATCTGATATAGGCCATTTAGTAGAAGATCAAATCAGATGAGCCATCATTTGTTCTGCTAAGGTAATGTCTTTATCTCTGCAGAACCAAAAATGGCAGGAGAATCCATGTTGGACACTGAGCCTGCAGCAAAGAGATTGAAGAGGTAATTTCCACTGAGGAGGCCACAGAAATGTCCAATGGATTTACATTGCATGTTTGCTTTTGTTGTTCCATTGCTATATTCTCAATACAATGAAGCACTACCATGCCAGCCTGACTTCTGGCATTTGGGGAAAATGTCACTAGTGCTCATGGGTGACTCAAAAAATCTCAGGGCACTTGCTGAGTTGAAGGGTGCTGCAAGTAGAGACTTGCAAATGTGCAGATGTGTGCTTTATGTCTGCATTCTCACATGAGGATGCAAATATCTATGGCTCATTTCTGTGGATATGGATACAAATGCATATACAAATTTTGTGGGAAGAATGACACAATGTAAAGGTCCATCATGCACATTCTCTGCTCCCTGCTCTTCCATTGACTGCTAAACCAGGAACCATGCAATGCCATATCACCATCTGGTGGAAAGAGCATGGAGCACAGCTCAACAAAAAAGGTCCTGTACTGTTCCAAAGTGTATTCTGCTCAGACATGTATACATGTAATGGGGAGGACAGGAAGTGAATAGGAATTATTAGACATGGATTTAAAAACTTCTTTCCTCGGTGAATTTATTTGCAAAATCCTTTTTCTGTTCATGTGCATTAGAAGTCCACTTATGTGCACTTGAAGTGAAGACAGAGTCAGGATTCCTGCAGCCTGCTACCAATTCATTGTTTGGCCAGTGAGCAAATCTCTTCACCTCTCTGCTTGTTTCCACATCTGTAAATTAGAGATTAACAAAGACCTTTGTTGATGGTGTTGTAGGGTGGATTTGATGTTAGTACAGCGCTTTCATCATGTAAAGCTTTACAGAAGTGCAGAATATTGTTCTGGATTTGGAGTTGTGTTGTGAATTAGCAAGACAATAAGAAAATGCAGTTAAAACAGTGGCTGACTCATCACAACATATACATTGTTCATCCATTTGCCGAGTATGGTTTGTCTTTAATATGCTACAAATTATTAGCATAATCAATGTCGTGTAGCATAAATTGAATAAATAATTAAACCTGAGTCATGGGAGACCTTGCTGCAGTGACTCTTAAGTTTTAATGAGCAATGGCTAGAGACTGTCAGGTTTAATGTGTGTCTTATGTATGGGTGCAGATGAGTAAGGCTCTGCTGTAACTGAATCCATAGAGAGGTTAGAGAGTGTTTTTATTTATCTCCGAATGACCTGATGTTGAATCTCTGTATCAGTTGAAGCTTAATCTCTTTCAAAGCTCTGAACAGTCCCACCCTGCATATATTTCTGCTCTTGTGTTTTTATCGCGTCCTACCTATCCCCTTATCTCCCAAAAATGCTAACTAACCTCCATGATTGTTGCTTTCCTCCACTGTTGCTTCCATGGTTTCTGCACTGTCTATGTACCTGGAACAATGTCCTTAACCCAGGGCAATAGCAACCACCCTTTTCATTTGACTCCTTAAAATCCCATGTGCTCCCTCGAGCCATAAATGGTAACAAATATCAAGATAATAATGCCTCTGCCTCAGTTTCAAAAGAGTGACGCACCATTGTTTGTGTCTCATCTTAGTCTGATTTTGGAGACTCTGAGGAGCTCTCTACATCCATGTGTTAGGTATACTGTCAGTACTTCACAAATACTAATAATACAAGCTACTCTTGTTTTGCCTATGTCTGCATTGTCAGAATCTTGATGTGTATTTATAGCTGTGTAATCCAGTTGTTTTAGCATTTATTAGTCTGCTAAATTATGGAGTGTGTGTTTAAGTTCTAATGCAGGCAGGAATGCAGACTGCATGCTGTTACTCTTTCAGAGTTTGCTATATACTTGCGTAGTAGTGTTTCACAGGTGGGAATGTAGATCTGGCCTGGGAAGATGGCTAGCTGAAAATTCTGAGTGCTGACATATAATCAGGAAAGAGATCTGCTATGTCAGATCATTCTGCAAATCGGTCACTCATTCTTAGCATTTCCTTTGGGAGCCTGTTTCCACTCCTCAAATCAGATCAACAGCAACAATGAAATACAAAGGTAACTCCTCCCAGCAGTTTTTGGTATTTAGAGCTATTGATTTTCTGCTGCAGTGAAATGCAAAATATGTCAGGAAAAAAAATCAGTGAAGATAAAAATCTCAGTGAGGCCAAATTGAAGCACCCCTGCTTGGCTACCAACAAGCTCTCCCTCCTGATCTCAGTTTTAAACTTCCCCTGTGCCTAGAACAGGTGAGTGGTGCAGCTGTCCCAGAGATCATCAACCAAGGCAGAAAATAATCTCAGAACCCCTTATTGAAAATGCTGCCCTTCCCCCCAAGGCAGCCCTCTGTTCACCCTTCTACAGGGAAAAGTTCTCCCTGATACAAGCTCTGTTGCTTGGGCTTTAAAGGTATGGTTGATTTTTGTGTGTGTAGGCTGTGGAGCCCCTCCTTTGTTCTGCTTTGCTGGAGTTACACCAGAAATAGCATTTGTAGTAGTCAAATATTACCAACTTATTTCAGAGATTTCGAGTTTTCACTTGATGGTTAAAAACACTATAGTTTTCTTCCCTTGGCCTGTGGTTTAAACATCAGCTTGTGAATTGTGAAGTCTCTCCATCTTCCTGGCTTTGAACATGGGAGATAATCTTGTTCTCCTCTTTTCTTTTTGCATTTGAAGTGTGGAAGAAGTGCCCATACTAGCAGATGCTGCAGGCAGCCAGGAAGCAGAAGAGTCGAGCACTGAAACCCAGGCAGATGGTAAGGTGTTATCATGGCAGATGAGAGGGACAGAGCACCAAAACTGCTGGTGGAGTTGTGTGGATTTGTAGTTTCCCTCCCGCTAGGATATGATGCAGCACATGGGGGTATATCTATTCTGCAACTGGGCAAAGTAATTCCCAGCTTGGGTAGACACACACATGCTAGCAGCCCACTATAAAAATAACACTGTGGCTGAGTCAGCTGTTTGGGCTACCTGGTCAGGAATAACCTTGTCAGAGAGTATATATGTACTTGCGTGACTGGGCTAAGCCGCCCCTTTCACCTTCACATTCCCACTGCTATTTTTAGCATGCTCTCTGAAGTAGACCTAGTGGAGCTGGGAATTGCACCTCCCAAGTTTGGAGTAGGAATAGTTGTGATGTCTCCAGATATCCTGAATCTTTCCCTAAACATATTTGAAAGTTGGAGAGAAGAAACAGAGATACTGGGACCAATACCTTATAAGCATACCACAGTGGCTGTCCCTCTTCCGGTCAACTGGGGGGCTTCCAGTTGGTTTTAAATAGCCAGCTGCAAGCAACGAGATGAATTTCCATGTTGTACAGGGATTTTCTTGAAGAAAAACAGGTGGAAGCCTGGTGAATGTAGAATAATATCCATCTACAGGGGTTATATAAGCTTCCAGACTCCATGTGCCTGCTTCTTGGTTTTCTGTCATTGTTTAATTTTAATCCAGATAAAGGGTCTCTCTGTATTTTAGGACCAAATCGTGGGAGGGAGAATACAGCTGAGGACACCTCCAAGGAAATAATCTTTTCTGAGGAACTGAAAGCACCAGAGGTAGGTAGGCATGTCCCTTATCACCCCATGCAGGGCATAAATGTATAGGATGCACAGAATGTTTGCCCCCAAAGAGTCGATTTTACCCAGATTTCCATTGTGGCTTTAAATTAAGAGGTATCTGGCTTTTGAGTTGATATCAGTGCTGGAGATGCAGCATTGAGCTGTTGTGGGAAGTGGCTATACAGGGTCTGCCTCTGACAAAATTACAATAGATTATCACAAGGTTTTCATTTTTTGTAGATATGCACCCCTGTTATAAAAGCTTGGAATCTGTTACTCTCACACTCTACATTCTAACCACTGGAGTTAGGAGAAATTTAAATTTCATACTGATCTGGAAGGAGAAGGTCTTTTTTTTTTTTTTTTTTTTTTTTTCAATTTACACTAAAAGGTTAATTACCTCAAGTGTCTGAATTACTCAAGAGGAACTTCTCTCAGCCTTGGCTGGCCTGTTTTGGAGGCTGTTGGGCAAGGATCTCATCTTACTAATGTTGGGCTAGGGCATTTGGGTCGGAAGGACCCAAGTTCAGGTTCTCCACCTGTATGGTGTCTTTGTCACCAGCTATGAGTCAAGTATGAAGGACACAACCAGGTGGCTGGGTCCAGCAAACAGCGTTATTTTAAACAATACCAAAACTAATAGGATACCTCGCACTAGCAAACAAAACACAGAATTCTGGTTGTCAGAACAAACAGTGGAATGAAATCAGAACCACAAATATAAATAGTAGCTGGGCAAAATACAGTATGTGCCAGCAATTACTACTGGGTGTGGGAAACTGCGTTGCCTCCCCACGGAGGGACTGCACCAGACATGGTCTCTGACTTGAGATTCCAGCCTCTCAATGGGAGGTAGCAACCAGGCTCCTGCCTTTAGTAGCCTGTCAAGCCCACATTCTGCCCAGCTGCCTAAAAGCATCTCAGTTGAGCTGCTGCTCCAGCACCTCAGAGACGCAGTTACTGCATAGAGAGCCCTGAGGGAAGGGAGAAGACCCCTTCTAAGCCTGCTGTTACAGGGCAGATTAGGGTCAGGTGGCCACACCTTTTCCATTATAAAGGACAGCGACTGAGAAGCTAGCGGCTTCTGAGGAAAAATCAAAATGGTGGACACACAACACTGGCATCCCTACCCCAACCAAGGCTGTAGAATCACTGAGCATAAACCTAAATGTCTAGAAGTCGGGAGATTGTGAGGGATGCTGTTAAAGCAGATGGAGAGTCATCCTTTCTCTCCCTTCTGTGCCTAATAAGTGAGCTGAATGCTGGCAACTACCTTATGGTTTGAAACTACAACAGGAGGGAGAAGCTAGCTGGGTCCTGACACTCCAAAAAATACACTGGAGAGAGTATAGCACTCCAGAGGTTACAGACCAAAGTATAACACTATTGAAACCAGCAGGGAAGTGCACTTGTAGGCTGGGAGCCTGTGCTAACAGTAGTTTTGTAATTAAAAATACCTAAAGGCCAGTCTGTAGTCTGGGCCAGATCCTGTGTGTCTGACTCGGCCAGTGCCTGGCTGTCTCCTATGGTTAGTAACGTCTGTGTTCCAATGCATGGTGTTTCTGTATGAGACTGTTTGGATGCCGGTAAGCAGGTGGGCCTATGCCTGCCCAGTTCTAAGGCCCCTATTGGACAGGACTACTGGACCCTTGACCCAGCTGGGTTGTTGGGACAGCTAATCAGAAAACAGGAGTGGGTGTGCATGTTACTGGTTTAAAACAAGGGAACCAGAGGGGGACACAGAGCAGAGAGCCTCAGACAGCTCCCACTACTCCTCGAAGCTGTGGATGCCTCCCACAGCAGCTCTGCCTGGGTGTGTGACACAAGGAAGGAGCAGAAATAGGCCCCCCCAGTCGTGGAGCACCCTCTCCTGCAGTGTCCTCCTTCTGGTGTTGTAGATGGCCGCTTTAGCCAGGGCTGGGAGGCACTGGACAAGCAGATTCTGTGACTTTGTGGGGCCGGAGAAGGGGTGTTCATAAATAAACAAGTGAGGGGAAAAATGCAGCCAGAGCCTCGGGAGGAGATTGTGGAACTGTTGGAATAGGGGCTGCAACCTGGCACACTCGAGGTAGCCATGCGTCAGATTCTCCCTCGCACCACAGAAGGGGCAGGCAGCGGGGATGGGGCAAACTGTGCCAGGTAGTCACTGCTCCATGAAGGAGTTGCCAGCCAGTGTCCATGGCTGGCCTTGGGACCAGGGTGGAATAGAGACTGGCTCACCAGGGTTCCTCACCCTCTCGAGGTGGCAGACAGTCCCGCTACTTGGTGTCAGGGCAGGACTCGAGGTTGAAGAGGTAGAGCGTGTGGAGCACAAGTGTGTACAGGTGGTCCCTGGGCACAGTCCAGAAGCAGACTGGCTGCAAAGTCATGCAGCTGGCTTGGATTGAAGGACAATACATTTCCAGAACTGTGTTAAAGAATTACATTGCAACCACAACCATTGCATTGTGGTACAGCTGAGCAAGAGAGCAGGAAGAGAGTAGAAGATGGGAAGTATATAAACCCTGGGAGGATTAAGGCCTTATTCCATGGGGAATAGGGCAAGTTATGACAGTGTAATGGGAGTACCTGGAGCAAATTAAGGCTCTGCCCAAGACCTAACACTCCCCCATACCAGGCTTTAGTCAGACAGGTAGAGGGAAGGAAAACTGACTAGTTGGGAGGAATGCTGTTATTGACTAGATGATTAGTGTACCAAGGGAAAGGAAACCCTGCCCAATCAGCGCCATAGGACTCCCCCAGTGTAGAGAATGGTGAGAAACCCTACATCCATGGATATCCACATCCTTTTTTCCAGATACAGATGCAGAAGTGGATATAAATTTTGTATTTGCTGAGACTTTACAGCAGGGATTACCAACCTATGGGTCATGATTAGATTTGTTCAGGGTCACCAGCAGCTTGGAGCTGCATGTGGCTCTTAAAGAAGCCATTTGCAGCTCCTTAAAGCTGCCACATCCAGCAGCTGTCTCTATCAATAGAGAAGCAATTAACGCGTTACAGAGACAACTTCTCCACCTTTGATATTCGTAGCCATCCCAGGCAAGCCACTTAATAGACTCTCCCAGTAAGTAATTTTCACCCCCCTCCATCCTTCCCTCCCTTTTGCCCCCTCTTCTGTTCAATGTAGCTGATTTGTCAGTCTTCATTTTTTTTGTTTGTATCTCCCCCACAGCCTCTGCGTGTGACCCCTGCCTCCAGTCTGAGTATGGGGCTTAAGAAGGGGGGAGCGGAGGGAGCGGTTTGAGGATGTGTCTTTCCCCCACCACAACTCGGATGAACTATAATAACAAAATAATTAACTATAATAAACTTTGTGTTATTATTTTATTGTTAATGTATTTTCCCTTTTTGTATGAAATAACTACTATGAGTATAGAAACGTGAGGAGCGCAATTTTATGTTCTTGCCTCAGGCACAAAATTATCTAGTTATGGCACTGCTCTGCTCTCACCATTTTTTTTAATTGCCTTGGGTCACCAAAACAAACCTGCAGTCATGTAGCACTTTAAAGACTAACAAAATGATTTACTAGGTGATGAGCTTTTGTGGGACAGACCCACTTCTTCAGATCCATAGAACTTCCAGTCCAGACCCAGTTCTATAGTTTCTGTAGATCTGAAGCAGTGGGTCTGTCCCGTGAAAGCTCATCACCTAATAAATCATTTGTTAGGCTCTAAAATGCTGCATGACTGCTGGTTTGCTTTGTTAGAATACAGGCTAACAAGGCTTACCTCTCTGTTACTGTTTGGGTCACCAAGTCTTCCTGAATTGTCAAAATGGGTCCCTGCGTGGCAGACGTTGGGAACTGCTGCTCTACAGAGAGAAGCCCTGCCTGGGGGAAAGAGGGTAAGATGCCTTAGACCAGAGTAGGGGCAAACCTAGGTTCCTTCCCTGCCCACCTTCACTCCCTCTCCAGGAGCCCAAGAATAGGGGTGAGGGTGGTGCACAGTACCTACAACAGCAGCAACGGCCATTTGCCCCATGTTGTGTTATGGTGGGGAAGCACAAGCTGCAGGCGTCCCCCAGCTGGTATTGTGAGGCATTATGGAGCACTGCAGTCACCCAGAACTGGGTCAGTCTGTAATGTGTCCAAGGGTCTAAGAACTGAGACTGCAGAAATCTACACGAGCCTGGGAGTGACTGTTGGAAGATCAGTGAATTCCATTAATAATGAATGTGACTGCGGCCTGAGCACAGTGATGATAACAGTCTGTGTGTGTACATAAGCCTTGAAATGACATTTGACTGAAATTTAAATGCATTTTTCCAGTTGCTATGGAAATAGGGTTAAACTTAACCCTTTATGCATCAGAGGTCCCTGAGAGACACTTGGATTGGACTCTCTTGACTTTTCATTCTCGCAGGTGCTGAGTTCAGGGGGCTCATTAAAAGTGACCATCCAGCAGAGCAGTGAGAGCAGAGCAATCAGCACCACAGCCCTGAAGCCAGGACACTGGACCTGTGACTTGGGCACAGCTAATAGCACTCCTGAATCTGTCCTTAAATTCTTCTGTTACATCTGCAAGACCAACTGCTGCAACCAGCAGGTATAAATGCTAGAGTGTGGCTGGGAATGGGCACCAAGGGAAGAAGTTGCTTTGCTAGGGGCTTCCAGTAAAAATGTTGCCCATTAAATGTTTTCAAGGCACCAGGGTGACAAGAAGCCAAGAAAAGCATATAAATAAATAAATGACTCCTCCAAAGAGCTCACAAGCTACATCCTAAAGCTCCAGCGCTGGCTGGTCCACAGGTAGCCACACTCGTAAGGTTTCCAAATACTATAGATCAGAAGAGGGAATGGATTGCATTGAATTGGCCAGTTGTGTTGGGGTTTGTGTTTTTGTTTGTTCTTGTTTTTTAATTTTATCTCCTGTAAATGGATTTTCTCCTCTTTGTTAGAATTTCCAGTCCCACATGGCTGGAATTCAGCATCAGCAGCGCCTTGGGGAGATTCAACACATGAGTAATGTTTGCTTTGTCTCACTGCTGCCCATGGTGAAGGAGCAGACGCTGATGGCTAAGAAAGATGGGTATGTATCAGCCTGCTGGAGGTGGAGGGTAAAGAGGGCTGACCCAGCAAGGTTAGTACTTAGATACTGGAGTATTTAGAACTTTAGAAATTACCTCCTGCCCTTCAGATATCCCCTCAGAAACCAACATTGCACAGCACAAGTCTGTAAAAACAGATTAAAATTCTGGGCACAAGTAAAATTGTTGGGTCTTCCTCATTCATTCTCAGAAGGTACATAGAGAGAGAAGAAAACCCCCGAAGTGGTAAAAACTTAGCATTGGCTTTCTAGATTTACTCCAGGGATGGGCAATAATTTTTGCAGCAGGTCTACTCCATGAATTTTGGTACTGGTCCCAGATTGTATGTGCTGCAGTGTATGTGTGACAGTGCCTGGGTGTGGCACAGACTGGGTATGTGTGTGCGTGTGCGTGCGCTGGCTGCTGCTGGATAAGTTTCCCTATCTTCTGTCTCTTCAAGGGGAATCTCCCCTGCTCTGCACTCCTGTCAGTCACTTACCACCCATTCTTGAGACTAGAGCAGCTGTGCTATTTATCTCCTTCTCTCCGCTCCCTGCTCTGCAGAAATGGGATACAGGGGCAGGGGAACACCCTGAATTCCCTCTCCCCTCCACTTCCTCCTCCGCACAGCTAGCGGGAGAAACCTGGAATTAGCTCTGCCCATGAAATAAGGTGGAGGAGGGGCAGCTGAACACATGCTGCTGTCTGTAAGATACGCATGAGCTGGAGAGACATGCTTGGCGGGTTGGATCCGGCCCCTAGGACTGATTTTGCCCATCCCTGGTTTAGTCAGGGTTTTGTGAAAAGAAATCTGATCAGACCTGGGCAGGGTAGGTGTCTGTGCATGGCTGGCCTTTAATAGAGTGCATGTCACTGCATATGTCAGGTCTTAGATATAGTTTCATAGAAATGCTTAAGATACTTCAGCTGGGACCTTCTTGCTAACAGTCCCTAGCTCTGAACTCAGAGAGGTAGGGTCTTGAATTTAAAGCTGGCCTCTGCATTGGTTCCACCCACCCAGAGTACATCAGTGGTCTTCTGGGTATAGTTTTAGGCCCATCTGTTCTCTCAGGTCTTCGCTGAAGCAGATAGCCCCCTTCGGGAAAACATAGCTGCTTCCTATCGTGTAGCTATATTGCCTTTGTCACACTCTGTAGGTTTTTAATGCAGTTTGTCAGCCTGCAGATAGTTATGCTGGGTGCGTTTTTATAGACTGAGTTAAACTAAAGCAGCTAAACATGGGGGAGGAAGAAACCGAAACAGTCTGTGGGAGAAACTGCACAGAACTGCAAAAATAGTGTTCCCCAGGGAGCCTCTGACTGAGCCATTCTCGCCGCAGAGAGACCCAGCAACGATGGTGCAACACCTGCCAGATACACTTTACAGGGGATCTGATCAAACATCGAAGGACTCAGGAACATAAGGTAACAAATCACTGCCCTGGTTTACAAAGGAGGTTGAGTGAGAGGACACTCTCCTGTCCTTACTGGCAGGGGAGCGGGCTGGAAGGAATATGCTGGAGTATTGCACTGTGGCGAAGAGGATGTTTCTAGAGTAGGGGTTCTCCAACTTCACAGCACGGTGACCTTGCCCGCAGCCCCACTTTTGACGAAGTTGCTACATGATACCTGGGGTGGGGGTCAAAGCCTGATCCCTGCCCCTCTGGGTGGGATGAAAGGGGGCTGCAGGCGAAGCCACATTTCCCCAGGTGGGGTTGGACCTCAGGCTTTGGCTCTGGGTCACAGTTTGTCCAATGCTGGCCCTGCTGACCTCAGTAGAATAGAGTCCTCACCCACAGTTTGAGAACTGATACTGTAGATGGATCTCTTTATGCACCTAGTTCTCTTGGACTTCTGGACACTGGTACTGATGGAAGGCCTGGGTGTCGCGCTGAGCGAATTGGTGCTGACTAGTACCACATGTTTTGTTTTCCAGTTCTTATTACTGCTACTACTACAGGCCCTGCTTATTATTAAACTCTGTCCAGAGGTATGGTGGTAGTACAGCTCTTTTCTTGATCATTTTCAACAGCATGGGGAATTTTAGGTAGGCCGTTTTCAATGACCCAAGCTGGAATTGGCTCAGGACACTACTGTTAACCACCTCATTTCATATGACAAGTCCCAAGAGATCTTTCAGGTCTGTGAGCAACCAGAACCTTTCCATGTTGCTGTCCGTGCATTTGGGCACGTAGATGCATGCACACCAGGCTCCCCCACTACCACCCCGCTCCTTCTGTAAGGCAGAGCTCTTGACACAGACATGTAAATAAAGCTTAATTGAAACAAAACAGCGCCTTTGTTAACCGACCGGATCTTCTCATCCCCCCGCTCAGCTGGCCAAACGCTCCCTCCGTCCCTTTTGCACTGTCTGCAGCCGCCACTTTAAGACCCCTCGCAAGTTTGTGGAGCACATGAAGTCACCTGAGCATAAGCAGAAGGCCAAAGAGGTAATGTGAACTGGATGTGGGGGAGGAGGCACTTCTGCCTTACAAAAGTGGCTGTGCTTGGTATGTGTGAGAGGAGTATGCATGTATCCTGCTTGTCGCAAACCAGCGACGTGATGCATCACTTCCCCTGTTAAATGGTTCCTCTCCTCCATGGCTGTATTCCTATACGACTTGAAGGTGCAGACTGGTAACTGAGCTCTGTATGTGTGACTTGGGCTCATGATGGCCTTCTTGCTTTCTAGCAAGGCCCATCCGCTCATTCCAAGGAGCGGCAGCCCCAGACTCCCTTGAAAGTCCTATCCAGTCCTCCTCCACAGGAGGAACATTAAATTGCTAGCTTTTGGCACTCACATAGTCTGGTTTCATCTTTCCTGTCTGGGTCTGGCAGGTGAGGCTGGGTGAGAAGGAGCTAGGTGGGCCGGAGGACTCAGAGGAGCTAATCACAGTTGATGCTGTTGGCTGTTTTGAAGACGACGAAGAGGAGGAGGAGGAGGAGGAGGAGGAGGAGGAGGAAGGAACTGTTGAAGAAGAAGGTTCTGAGGTGGTGCAAGCAGAGAATGAAGATCTTGCTGCCAAGCAGGTACATGGTGATCACAGAATGAAAGGTTGCAATGGTGGGCAGGTATATTTCAGTGGTTAGAGCATTGGCCTTGTAAACCCAGCATTGTGAGTTCAGTCCTTGATGAGGCCTTTCAGAGTCTGGGACAGGTATAGGTCCTGCTGTGAGGGCAGGGGACTGGGCTCAGTGACCTCTCAAGGTCCCTTCCAGCTCCATGAGGTACACTGTATTATGTGAGACTCTGGGTTGGATCCTAAAGGCTCAGTCAGTCAGGGCCCGCTGAGCTCTGGGCATTCTGAAGGCTTATGTCCTCTGTTCCCTGAGCACAGGCAAGATGGGGACTATCTAAGATACTTTGGGGTTGGATTTGCAGCAGCATCAATGTCACTTGTCTCACTTAAGAGGTTTCCAAAGTGTAAAGGAGACTCTGATGCCATTCAGTTGAGGGGAGGGAGAGGGAGTTCAAGGCTCTGTGGCTGGCTGAGCACCTGTTGACTGGGTCAAGTTGTACCTCAGCTGGAAAGACATTAGCTGTGATGTGTGACATTGTGGCATGGAGTGGCAGAACGGTGGTCTACTTGGCTGATACAGGGGAGCCCTTATGGGTGCAAGAAGATATCTCGGGTTACCCTGACCATGGGGATGGGGGGCAAAACAGCTGTGACTTCACTGTCAACCATTCTCTTCAGCTGAGCCATTAGCAGCTTTGCTCCTGTTTGTAACTAGACCCCAGAGAGGGATACATCTTGGCAAATGCTTTCTAGGTGAAATAGCTCTCTGCCTCAAGAACAATTAACAGTAGGAAGGATGCAGTTGAGGTATCTAAGGCCTTAACTGTGGGTAGTAGTTTTTAACCCCACTGATGAAATGTTTTCCCGATGCTTGGTCTTTGTGCCTGAATTTAATCTGTTATGCTCTGCTCTGCTCTGAGTGTAACCTGGGCAGGATGGAGTGACACAATTAAGGAGCATCTGTTTCAGTAAGAAGGGGATAGTGAGAAAACAAAAGCCTCTTCCTGTCATATTGGACCTTAGCTCTGCCACCAGGCTCATTGGAAAGAGCTGAAGGCCCATGAGGAGAGGAACTGAGCCATGGGTGAAGCCCTGCCAGGCTGGGGGCACCATGCACTGACGGGATCTCTCGTTTCTTCTTCAGGCTGGGCTGAAGGAAAAGTCAGTGGAGGACTGTGAAGGAAATGAGACTTACTGTCCAGATACCCCCTATGGTAAGCCAGACCAGTCACAACGTGTGCTCAAAAGTGCCTTCTAGGGCCAGGGACTGCCACTCTAAGGGGGAGGGGGCAGCGCAAGTGTGTGGTGCCAGCAGTAAGCAGAACTGCTTCAGGCAGCCATGGCAGATCGGTGAAGGACAGCACGTGGAGAAGTGACAAAGTTTGGCCTGCTGAGTTGTAAGCCTAAGGCAGGTGCTATTCGTTAAAGCTGCAAATGGGTTTGGCAAGCGTCTCTTGCATTTCAAGAGGCCAGGCTGAGAACCCTTGATCTCATCCAGGAGGACCAAACAGCTCTGCAGCAGGGAAGGAACCAGTGCAAAAGGGAGAAGTGCTGAAGAAGCCATGTAGAAAGCAGAGTTACTGAAGCAAGGCTGCCCAAAGAGGATTGGGTGTGCCCCATTCAGAACATTCCCTAGAGGAATAAAAGCCTCAGTAGAGATGCTTCTCTCCTGCATTGATGGTCCGGGTTAGGCACACAGTGACTCTGCAAATGAGATCGAACTGCATGCCTCTCCTTTGTCTTCTCTGCAGCCACCACTCTTGACTAGCCTCCAATCAGGATGGACAAACTGCTGAGCATGCATGCAGCACTGCCTCTCCTGCTCTCGCTAGCCGCCACCCTGCTTTCTATAAGCAACTCAGATTTTGGCTTCTATAACCTTTCCCAGACCACCATGTATTTTGGGGAGGGCAGGGGCTGCATGCACCAATAGAAGCTGCTCTGTTTACACCGGTTTTCCCCCTTGCTGTAACCTTCCACTATCCTGTGGCAGATGGAACAATGAGTAACGCAGTGAATGTTCTCTCCATGTTCCTTTTGCATGCCTGCTGTTTTCTGCTTGACTCGAGCCCATTACTGCTGGTCATGTGGTCTCTGTAGTTGTTCCATTATTTTTTTTGTGCTGTGTAGTTTCTTTTCTCTGACAACCTGCTCACTCTGACTATCACCCTGTGGCTGCACTGTGGTAAAATGAGATATTTAGCAAGTGATCTTGCAAATCCACAGTTAACAGAAGCAAAACTCCTTTTTTAATTTCCCCCGTTAACATTCTTATTGTTTCGGAGTGCTGTTCAATGTGATCTGTGATTTCCATTCCCCTCCCATTTTGCAGGCCTGGATTTTCTGGTCCCCGTCGCAGGTTACCTCTGCAGGCTGTGTCATAAATTCTACCATAGTGACTCCGCTGCCCGGGTCTCTCACTGCAAGTCCCTGCTGCATTTTGAGAACTTTCAGGTTAGACCCCTTTGGCGATTGCATGGCCTGGCATTTGTCACCCTGTTTGTCTTCTCCATTCCCTCTGCAGTTCATCTCTTTGAGCTGTCTGGCCACAGCACTGTCCCATTGTCCTCCGTGTCCATCACAATGTCCGTTATCCCACTGCTTTCATCCAGTATGCTCTCTGCTTGTCTTCAGTTCTGTAGATCAGACACAGTTCTGCTTCTGCTTCCTAACTACTGCTAACGTCAGCCCATTCTCAGCTGGAAATACTCCATCTCCCCAGCAAATGTCGGATCTGTTCCTTGAACCTGTGAAATGGAATCCCTGGGACTTGCCAGGTCCCTCAGCGAGTACACGTGGGGTGAGGCTGGTGGGGGGATGTCCAAGAAGAGTCTGCTCATTTGAAAGACAGCAGGAAATGCTACACATCTGTCTAGCTGAATTTTTAGTGTCTGTATTGCTGGAAACAGGCCCTGCCACTCCAATCACATATAGGTGACATCTGTACAGGGGACAGGTAGTTGGAAACTCCTCTTTAAAAGGGTAGAAATGAAATTTCACGACAGTTTTCGAAGAAGAACTCCAGTCTGTAAGCTGTCAAGAGTTCAACTGGGCAGCAGAGAGCAACTTGGGAGCTTCTGACAGGTTGTCTAGAGGCTCCTCTTTGACACACAGCCAGTTCAGCTAGTTAGTGCTGTGTTTCTGCTATACCCAGTCCATGCAAAAAAGCTACAAGAATGGCCCTTCCATTCAGCTGTGAATTCATCCACTGCCTCTTGTAAATCTTGATGGTTGGACCTCAGTTTGCACAACCTTTACTGACCTCCATGAAATCCAAGCCCATCGTGCTGCCCTTGAGGCACCTTAGGGTTTTTCTTTCTCACTTCATTGACTGTTGCCCAGGACTTACGTATACAAGTGGAATTCCCTGACTCCTGGGGTGGTGGGGAGGGGAGCTAATTCCTGTTTGCATTTCCTCTGCTGGTTAGGGCCTGGGCATTCTTCAGCACAAATATCCCATTTCCCCTCCTACTGTGTATTCATAGCTTCTCCCTGGCATGTCCTTTGGAGCTTCTCTGCTAGCCTTTAGACGGGTTAACTCCTTTGCCAGGTCAGTCAAAAGTTAAGTCCCCTTTTTATACCTGTTACCTTTATTAAGAGCTGGGGGAAACAGTGTCCCACAGGGGGTAGCAGTTTTTAAAATCTTGGCAGCAGGTGAAGCTGCTCCTCTGGGTCACCCATTCCCTGTGCAAATCACTTCTGCAGTGAAGAATCAATCCCCTCCTCCACATCTTGCTTCAATAAATTATTTCCAGATCTGTTTAAAAAGAGTTAGCACAGCAGCACATCCACTCTTAGAACCAGGGCAGATGCTACTGTTTCCACCCATGGAGGAATCCAGAAGGTAGTACTGCCTAGAAATTAGGGGATTAGGAGTTGGATTTGCTCTCTTCTGTGAGTGAGTTGCTCTGTTGCTTTAGGGAGGTCACTTAGCTTCTCCACTCCTATCGGTGAAATAGTGAGAGTGATCCCAAGGGCTACCTGGAGGGTTAATTCACTGATATTTTATGAAGTGCTTGGAAATTGCTGATGCCAGATGTAGGTGGGTTTAAATTGCATGAATTGCCCTTCTCCAAATACATAAGGCTAGTCTCAGTTTGCAACTAGTCACTGCCCATTTGAGTCTTGTGATCTCAGCTGGAAGCAGTTACTCCCTGGGCTGTCTCTGCTGCTCCTTGTTAGAAGTCTCAAGGCTATCATGGTCTTTGCATTACCTGCCTTGTAGTTTCTTTAAAGTGGGATGAACAGCACTTCTGGCTGGAATTCCACACTGGAGCCTTCCTGGTGTAATCCACACACCTAGGTGTGGTTAAGTGTCTGATGTAGGGGTTGTCTAGAGTGCTTCTCAGTGAGAGATTGTCCTCTACAGCATAAGCTGAGAGCCAACTAACCTTTAGCTCATGCTGTAGAGGGGCCGGGACTAAGTTCCAGAGGTCCCAGGTTTGAGTCTGCCTGTGGGCAGTTACACTGGTACCAAATTGTTTGCATCTACAGTAGTCCAGCGCACTCTGCCACTCTGAAAACAGCTACTTTGCACTTCGTCAGCAAGGGTTGCCCCAAGTTAAAATGTGACTTTTTAGTTATGCCAGTATGTAGTGCTTTGTGGGCACACAGCAGATTTAAACCAGCTTATTCTGGGTTATCTTAAATCAATTTGGAACACACAGAAATGGCCCACAGAAGGGTTTACACCACTTTAATAAATTATACTCATGCAACTGGGTAACAAAAGCTCCATCAGGCTCTCAGTGGCAGATGGGTTTGATCCTTTCCCACTGCCCCAGATTTTTGTGTGACTCATCACCTACAGACAGGAGTTAATCTTCCTCTCCAGGTGGGTTATTGTGACAGAATCCAGTTCCCATTGTTCTTCAGCCACTGAGTCTTTGTTGTCCAGACAGGCTCATTCTAGAGCAGTGATTCCCAAACTTTTTGGCATCACGCCCCTGTTTTGATTTTTGAGAAACCCTCAGGCCCCCCCACCTCTTCCTTACCATCATCCAACCCCCTCTTTAACAAATAAGTAAATTCATAATTTGAAGTAAACACAAACTTGATATAAAAATGTTATGTAAAATTAAAAATAAGCACAAATAGTTTTTCTTGGCCCCTTGCAGGTGCCTAGTGCAGCCCAAGTTGGCCAGCTGCCTAAGCCCCATGCCAGCTGCCTGTGTGCCCAAGCCCTACGCTGCCAGAGCCATACACCTGAGCAAACCAAGCCCCGCACTTCTGGGGCCAGCTGCCCAAGCCTCATGCTGCCAGGGCAGCCACCTGCCTGCCTTTCTGAGCCACAAGCTGCCCACCCAAGGCCTTCTGTTCCCCTCCCCCAAAGCCAGGCACCACCAGCACCCTGCTCTTACCCCATTCACCTCTTGCAAGCCCCCACCCTATCTAACCCCATCCTTCTCCTCCTCTCCCACCTTCCCCAACCCACACTCACTCACCTTAGCAGGAGGCAACTAGCTCCAAATGGGTCACCAGCTGCCTGCTTTTTATAGCGGCTGCGCCAGGTCACCCACATAAAATGTCAGGGGCTGGAAGCAAAGACCAGCTCTTTCCTGGTGTGGGAAGAATGATGGGGGGGGCTGGGTCGCCTCATGCCCCCCTGGAATTTCTTCACACCCCCCAAGTTTGGAAACCATGCTCCAGAGGCTAACTCTCTAAGCATTTACATTTACATTTACAGATGGATCTCCCACACACCCATTCTCACACAGACAGCACAAGGTTTAGGAGATCCTAGATACAATATGGAGGAAGATACAAAGTGTCTCATGAATGTAAAATAACAAAGTAGCTTAAAATACCAAATCTGAAGAGTAATACAAAAGTCTGTGACCTATTAAAAGATAGAGGGTGATACAAAGACACATAGTAACACAAAGTTTCCATTAAAAGATACGTTACTAACCAGGGTTGCTACATAGCTTGTGGTCTGCTATGGCTTTCTAGATTCCTTTCTGCAGTACTCCTTCCCAAGTTGAATGTATGAAACTGATTGTTCCTTCCTAAGTGGAGTACTTTTCATTTGTCCTTACTGAATTTCATCCTGTTTAACTCAGACCATTTCTCCAGTTTGCCCAGATCATTTTGCACTATAATCCTATCCTCCAAATTAGTTGCAACCCTTCACATCTTTGTAGTATCTACAAACTTTACAAGTGTACTTGCCTATGTCACTGTCTAAATTGTTAAAGATATAGAACAGAACCAGTCCCAAAATTGTTCCTTGCAGAATCCCACTTGTTAAGCCCATCCGGCCTGACTGTGAACCCTTGTAACTACTCTCTGGGAATGGTTATCCAACCAGTTATGCACCCATTGTATAGTAGCCCCATCTAGCATGCATTTCCCTAGTTTATTGCTAAGGTCATGTGAGACTGTATGTCAAATGCTTTACTAAAGTCTAGGTATACCACATCTGTTGTTTTTCCCATATGCACAAGGCTTGCTCTCCTAGCAAAGAAAGCTATCAGGCTGGTTTGCTGTGATTTGTTGTGAACACATCCATGCTGGCTGCTACTTATCGCCTTCCAGATATTTGCAAATGGATTCCTTAATTGCTCCATTGTCTTTCTTGGCAAAGAGGTTAAGCTGGCTGATTTGCAGCTTCCTGGGTTGTCCTTATTTCTCTCTCTATAGATGGGCACTATATTTGCCCTTTTCTAGTCTTCTGGAATCTCTCCCCTCTTCCATGACTTTTCAAAGATGATAGCTAATGGCTTAGGTATGTCCTCAGTCAGCTCCTAGGATGCATTTGACCAGGCCCTGGTGACTTGAAGACATCTAACTTTTCTAAATAATTTTAAGTTGTTCTTTTCCAATTGCAATTTCTGAACCTACTTCACTTTCTCCAGCATTCACTGTGCTAGGTGTCCCATCGCCACCAACCTTCTTGATGAAAACCAAAATAAAGCAGTCATTAAGCACCTCTACCATTTCTACATTTTCTGTTCTTTTTCCTTCTTCATTGAGTAAAGGGCCTACCCTGTCCTTGGTCTTCTGCTTGGTTCTAATACAACTGTAGAATGTTTCCTTATTATCCTTTATGCCCTAGTTAGTTTGAGCACATTTTGTGCCTTCACCTTTCTAATTTTGCCCCTACATGTTATTTTTATATTCAACCTTTATAATTTGATCTATTTTCCACTTACTGTAGGACTCTCATTTTGATTTTTAGATCATTCACGATCTCCTGGTTCAGCCAGGCTGCTCTCTTGCCATACTTCCTCTCTTCTATGCAATGGAATAATTTGCTCTTGCACCTTCTAAGTGCAAGCCTCTCATTCCAGGGCTTACATTTAGAACCACCAGTCACTTTCATAGTTCTGCAGAAGAGGAGACCCATGCTGCTTACTTAAAGCCATAGTCTTTCTAGAGGCATCCGCCATCACGTGTGTTAAGTAAAGGCTCCGTGACTGGGTAACGTGCTGGTAAAATCCCTTAGTGGCTTAGGATCTTGCTACTGTAGAGTGGCCCCATGTGGTTCTTGTGTACTAAGTTTCTGAAGTGGCAGTGACGTTTTAACCTCTTTGCTGGTATTTCCCCTGGAGGTATCAGTTTGGGAACCAGCCACCTAAGTAATCTTCCTGATCAATACTGATATAGAACCTAAATTCTCTAGCTAGCGAATGTCTGAGCACCCTTGCTAGTGGGGACACAACACTTAATACCTTCCTAGAAACTTCTCTTACACAGGATTTTATTGGAGATGTTTTTTCAACCCTGGAGCTTGTGCTTACGAAGCACAGAGTGAATGAGTCAACAGTCTGCATTGCTTGGGTAAGCGACATGGGCTATGTCTACATGAGCCCCAAACTTCAAAATGGCCATGCAAATGGCCATTTCGAAGTTTACTAATGAAGCGCTGAAATACATATCCAGTGCCTCATTAGCATGCGGGTGGCCGCAGCACTTCGAAACTGACGCAGCTCATCCCGACGGGGCTCCTTTTCGAAAGGACCCCGCCTACTTCGAAGTCCCCTTATTCCTATCTGCTAACGGGAATAAGGGGACTTCAAAGTAGGCGGGGTCCTTTCAAAAAGCCACATCAATTTCAAAGTGCCGCAGCCGCCCGCATGCTAATGAGGCGCTGAATATGTATTTCAGCGATTCATTAGTAAACTTCGAAATGGCCATTTGCATGGCCATTTTGAAGTTTGGGGCTAGTGTAGACATAGCCATGGAAATGGGAACATTTCACTCTAATGTGCACCAAATGTGTTTAATTATTTCCGAAGTATCACAAGCAACCAGTTATAATACATGACTATATCCCCTCCCCACTCCTAGAACTAGATCCAGTCAGTATTTGGGATGAGAGTTTTCTTGCTTTCACTTAAGTGGGTTACTGTTATCTATCCTCTGATGCAGATTAACAACGTTCAGAGGTTGATTCTAGCTCTGTATCCTCACCATCATTCTCCCTGCTCCTCTGCACTAGCAAATGCAAGAGTGCATAAAACCTCAACACTATCACTTTTGTCTAGTAGCTGGCTGCTACTGGCATAACAAGGGCTTCCCTGAGCAGGGCCCCTTCAACAGAGCTGTTGACTTGTGCTTTGGCTGGAGATTAGGACAGACCTTGCAGTTTGTCTCTTGCTCCTATCTATGCAGATTTCTCCTGGGCCAGTTGAAAGTGTACTGTCTCAACTTGGTTATCACTTGTGTGTTTTTCCTTTGCACAGAGATACAAGGCGGCGAGGCACCATGCCACAACAGCATCCAGGGAGGCCTCTGTTTGCTCCCATGGCTCTGGCTTCCAATCACCTGATGATCAGCAGCAGCCAGATGCTGTTAAGACAGAGGCTGAAACTGGGACAGTCAATACCCATCATGTCCTGGGAGAGGAAGATGCAGAATTACTGGAATTAAAAACACAAGCCTCCATGTTGCTAGAGAATAAGAGTGAGCTGAGCCCCTTGGGGACAAAGGCTGAAAGCCCAGCCAGTGGGACTGATATATGTGGAGCCCTGGTCATAGAGGAGGAAGGAAGTCAGGATGAGGGTAGCAAGTCCCCCACCGCTAGTGAAGACTGCCTGCTCCTAGATGAAGACAGTACCACGGGGCCATTGTTGGGACACAGTGTGTGTAAGGAAGACGAAAGTGGTAAAAACAGGCAAACGGATGGCACAGACAAACCTCAGTACTCAGTAAGTAAAGGGAATTCTGAACAGGAGGCAACAAGCATCATAGCCCAGGCGCAACAGGCAAATACCTGCTCTTCAGCCCCCGAAGAAGCAGCAAATCTAACCCCAGCAGGGCGTAGACGCTCTGCTAGACGCAAATGCAGATAGGACAGCTTTAGAAGGAGAGCCCATTGCATACAATGTTTGCTGGAAATGTTTATTTTCGGAGTCTTTTAATAGAGCAAAAAACCTTCCACTTTAGCGCTGTTTTTATTTTAAAAATAAATAGGCCTGGCTTTAGCGTGTCAAATACAAGCTGTTGTTGAGGTGTTTTTTTATACAGCTGGTTGTGATAGAAATCCACAGGATAGCTAAAGCTCAGTACTGCTAAAGCCAAGGCCCACGGCTTGAACTGGCCATGCCTGCTGCATGACTGCACTCACCTTCTACTTCCTGGTGTGCTAAGGTGGTTCCCCTTTCACGGGTCATAGATAATACTCACTGATGTGAACTGAAAGAAACAAAGGGAATTATACTAAAAGGAGTGAAGTCAGCCCCCCAAGAACAGAATGTGCCTTTCATAGCATGTTCTCTCCCGCAGTCAGGCCAATGCAGCGAACTGGATAGCTCAGGACCCAATTTCAGATTAGAAGATAAAAGCAGCTCTGACATTTGATCATTCAGGACTTGCAGCAAGCTTACCTCAAACACTGCCAGCAGGACATTTTGTTTAAGTTGGTTTATTACAGGTTTATGTATAAATACTATCTCTAAAACTACACAAAACCATGACAGTCACTTCAGTGCTACCATCAGATCTTGCCCACAGAATCCAGATAAGATCAAAGCAGTTTCATAAAACTAAGTGGTCATGCAGTCTGACCTGTTCATCTCCCAGATGTTTAGGATGGACTCATGATAGCCTCATACCATGAGGCTGTGACACAACAAGGGAAGTGGACCAAGAAGCTAAAACCTCACAGAAGCTCCTGAGTCTCTTCAACTGGTTAAGGAATAGCCAAGTAACCTCCTCCTGTAAGTAGAGTATGATGGTAGCTTCTATGCAACTGTGTTGACAGAGGAATACTGGGAATTGGAGGAAGTACTGCCATTTAGCCACTGTTTCATCACAGAACTTCTAAGCTTAACAAGTATAGACTATAGGCAGACTGCAGCAGCAGCTTATTACACTCCCTGCTTAACTTCTGGGGCCAGCATGGAACCACATATTTCCAGAGCAGTAAGGCTTAGTAGTCTAGTTTACTGGGGGCAGGAAAGTCTGTGAGGTAGAGGTTCTGGACATTCCTTGAGAGAGATTTAGCTACATAGGTCAAGAGCTGTTACTTTCCTTGGTTCCTGAATTATGGCCAAAAAGGCCTGTACACCCATGCCCACCCTGGTGTCATAGACACCCCATGCTCTCTTCTAATGGGGTCACTGTCAGCTGAGACCTCCCTATGTTTGGGAGCTGACAGTACTGACTCCCCATTTCTCCCCCTAAAACACCTACTTGCTGATGCACCATCAGTCACACATTGAAAACATGACAGACACAGAAGGGCAGAACATTGAACCACAGAGGTTGAGGGGGAATGTACAACAGGAAATGCCTTTCCTAGTGAAGTTTTATATTAAACCACTGGAGGTCCTACTGGAAGTATCAGAAAGGTAGATGTCACTCTGCATCCATGAAAACAGAGTTCTCCAGCACCTTAGAGACTAAGGGATTTATTTGGGCATCAGCTTTCATGGGCATTTGATGAAGTGGGTTTTTGCCTCCAAAAGCTTATGCTCAAATAAATTCATTAGTCTGTGAGGAGTCCTCTGACACCTTATTGTTCCATTGCAAGTAGCAATTTGACTGAGTCCGGCAGATGGAAAACTAGATGTGTGGGTGTGATCCCTGAATATCAGCTTGCATGTTCCGCCCTTCACTCTGCTGCTGCAGCTGGAACTCCAGGCGTGTCTGACGGTTGGATTCCAGCAACTCCTTCAGTCGGGCATGCAGGTGGTCATTCTTCTCCTCCAGATGATCCAAACAGGAGTTTATCTGGTCCAGCATGGAGTTTATTGCCGCATATTCTAAAGAGGAAAAAGTATCCTGCATTTAAATTCTTGTACTACAACCACATATTTCAAGATGGTATCAAGCAGCAAGGCCTCTTGCAAATATACCTCAGGACATACAGGGCAGGCCCTCTATCCCAATTGCATCTTCTCTGTATGCTACATTGCATGTACAAGAAACTAAGCGAGGGGGGAAAACTGGATAGTTCAAGGGATCGGTAATGTGATACAGGGTGTTTTACCTCTGTGCCATAGGCCAGGTATTAAGTGGCCATCTGACAGCTGCTATCAAGTAAGCCATTGCACTCTGGCCAGCTCCCACTAGACAGGGTTTCACACTGGAAAAGGACTGAAGAGATTAAAGGCTGAATTCATCTCTTCAACCACCATAGAGGTAGCCTTGCTTAATCATGATACAGGCATCTTGAGAGGGTACCATTGAGAAGCTTACCACAGAAAGGGTACAGCACAACAAATGTAACCGCCTGATTCTTAGGTGCTAGGTCCTAGAGTGCCAGCTCTGGAGTTCCAGAAGATGACAGCAGCTGATGGGGGAGGGGGAGAAGGAAGGAGAGAGGTAGAGGAAGAAAGGAACAGGGCAGTGGGGCCCCTTTGAAAGGCCTGAAGAGGAACATCTGAGAAGGTCCCAAGGGAAAAAGTAACCAGAGGGATCAATGTTGAACACTTCTGATTTCCATAAACAGAACTCAGCCCCTTAATGACTGAAGTTGTTGGCCCAAGTCTCAGTAGTATGGAGACCACATAGGTCTTGCTCTACCTTTAAACACTACACTAGAAAGCAAGGAGTAATTATAAGCCACCCTGCAGGATTTGTGCACCATGTTGTACAGCCAGCACAAACCAGATTCAACAGGCCACTGAAGCCTACTTGCCTTGCTGCTGCTTACAAGGACAAGGGGAGAAGCCCTCACTCTGAGCCCTGAGTAAATGAATGGGTTCTCTTACACCTACAAATACAATTATCTAATTCAAGCCTCAGGAGGCACCAGAGATTTCACAAACAAGGTCAGAGCCTGCATGGCAAGAGTATTTTAATATTCTAGAGCAGTCCAGCTGAACACAGAAAGGAGTAGCATCAGCCCATCCTTCAACTGCATTGTATGGAATAATAGAGCACAGCCTGAATGGGACTTCTCTGCAGCTTTCACTCAGATATTGCATCTGATTAAGTGGATCTTTGCCCACGAAAGCTTATGCTCCAAAGTATGTTAGTCTACAAGGTGCCACAGGAATTCTTGTTTTTGTGAATACCAACGAACACAGCTACCCCTCTGATACTTAGACATCAGATGCAAAGGGGGAAGAGAAATAGTTCAGGATATTGATAGCTGAAAACAAGTCCTGGTTGAATAGCATACGCCACAGCTGAAAGCAATTCATGCAGTACCCTAATTCTGAAATTATTCTAAATTTAGATTAAGTGATTTGTGAGACTGGAATGTCCAGGGCTAGATACTAGTGCAGTCCCTGCTTCCAGACCAGAGGGCTTTGGGGGGCAGGCTCAGAGATATGATAGAGTTAGAAAAATCTTACTTCAAGGTTTCCCACTCAAAGCCAGCTATAGATATTGGTACGGAAAGAATCATCAGTTTCTAATGAGCAGAGTGATTTTATCAGAAAATACCTCCACACCGTCAGAATCTAGTTCTGAGCTGTCCATTCTGCTGGGTCCACTCAAACACCCAAAGGAACTGTCATAGAAGACTATTTAGGTAAGCTGAGCTTTTTCTTCAGCAACCAGAGGAAAGTCTGAAACGTGATATTCCCTTCCTGGCTAGTAACTAGTTATTGTACTGGCAACTTCCCACAACATGATGAAAGGCCATTGTAGTCCTAGAAATCCTTTGGGATATTTTCAGGAAAAAACACTTAAATTTTGTTAGAAGACATTAAAGTGTGGGGTACTTGAGACTTGTGGAATCAAATCCGAAAGGGACCTTGAGAAGTCATCAGAGCCAGCCCTCTGACTGTGGCAGGACCAAGTAAACCTTAAGCTATCTCTGACAGGCGTTTGTCCAATGATGGTCATTCTACAACCTCCCTTGGAAAATACACTCCATAGCATAATGACATTTCCAGGTAAGAAGTGTTTCCTAATATCTAACCTAATGTGCCATTGCTGCAAATTAAGGCCATGACTTCTTGTCCTACCTTTAGTGGACTGGAGAACAGTTGATCGCCACACTCTTTATATCAACCTGTAACATATTTGAAGACTTTGGTCTCCCCTCACTTCCCTCTCCCTTCTTAAAGCTAAACGTCCCTAGCTTCTTTACTAAAGAGAAAAAAAGCCTCCACACACAACCATTTTCCTCATAGGTCAAGTTTTTAAGGCTTTTATCATTTTTGTTACTTGCCTCTGGAATTTTTCCCAATTTGTCCTCAAGGAGCAGGGCTGAGAATTGGATACACCATTCTCCAGTTGCTGCACAAACTGGGACAAATTATTTCCTGCTTTTAGAATTCCTATTAATATACCCCAGAATGATAGCTTTTTTTGCAGTTGCATCATATTGTTGATTAATACTCAATTTGTGATCCATTATCCCCTAGATTGTTTTCAGCAGCAATAACATCTCGTTTGTTCTCACTTTCGTAGTCGTGCATTTGATTTTTCTTTCCAAGTGAAATACTTTGCATTTCTTGTTGTTAAATTTATTCTTGTTGAATTCAGATCAAATGCTCTAATCTGTCAAACTCTTTTTGCATTCCAATCCTATCCTCAAAGGGCTAGCCACCCCGAGTTTGTTGTTCAGTTGTAGTTTTTAAACATATCCTCCACTCCGTTATCCAAATCGCTCATGAAAATATTTGACAGCCTAACTTCTAAACGACCCTACCAAGTACTCCCTTCCAGAAGAAAATTGGGTTGCTTTGGCAGGATTTCATAAATCCACTCTGGCTAGGCTTTGTAACACAGCATCTTTTATAAGTATCAAAATTAGGCTGATAGGGCTACAATACCCGAGGTCTTTGTTCCCCTTTTTAAAAGGGAAGTACTACGAATGCTCTTCTCCAATCTTGCGAATCATTGCGGGGTGCTGGGAGGCTCCGAGGCCCAAGCCAGTCGGGAGGTAGGAGGACCGCGGAGGGGAGAAGGAAGACGGGGCTCCGTGACTCACCCCAGCTGAGGAGGTGCTGAGAACGGGAAGTTGGGGGGGCCGATGGCAGGTGGGGGACGCTTGGCGGGCTCATCCCCGCTTTCTTCTTACCTGTCTCCCCGAAGCCGTCATCGTCCTCCTCCTCCTCGCCCCGCGCGACGCTTCCTGCAGGCACATGCGGCTCCCCGTTCGGTCCCGACATGCCACCGCCGCCCTGCGGACAGACTCCCTTAGAACCCGCTGCCAGAAAACCCCGCCCCTCGCCCGGAAGGAACAGCAGAATTTCCTCGACCTTGACCCGGAAGAAGGCGGGGTTTGCGTTGACATAGCCGTTAGCGTGCGTCAGTCAGCATCCCAAGGCGGGTCTATCGGTCTGTCATATCCTTCCCAGCCTCGCCTGTGCCAGGGGTAAAATCTATGGTTATAGGCAGCGAGGGGCTGAGCATACAGTGCAGGCGGGAAAGAAGCAGCTAAGTAAATAGCTTTTCGTTGCGGGGAGGGGTCTGCCTGCGGGGATCCCACCCAAGCCCTCCCTTTGTGCTCACTGGCTGTAATCGTCGCAGGGGCATTTGCTGGCTGGATTTTACTTAGTACAGCAAATATCCAGTGAACTCAGAAGAGCATCTGCAGCAATCCGGTGTGACCTTGGAAGGAGAAAGATTCACAGCCAAGAGCCACAAGCATCCAGCCAGATCTTATGTTGTTGTTACCCCATGAAAGCTAAGCACGACAGCTTCATTGTGGGCTGTCAAGATCTCCAGAAAAACCGCTGATTTAAAAACAAAATAAAAATAAACAAACAGCCCCCCCCCCCCCCACCCGAGGAGTCCACAGGACTTTAGAGACTAAGGGATTTATTAAGGCAAAAGTTTTCGTGGGTAAAACCTACTTCAGCAGTTAATCACAGAAATTATCCCAGCAAATAAATTCCTGTCAGTAAATTGGGCTAATCTGTCAGGCCCATTTGGGAAACAGAAAATGTGTTGAGTAAATTATTCGCGTTGCTTTGGTTGATTCCCATCTACAGTATTTTTCTCTTAAACCCTTTTATTCCATCATTAACTAATTGTATGTTTATTGCATGTGTATTTATTGTAGGCTGGCCTCAGGAGATATGTTTGCCTGTATAGAAACTTTATTTTGAAGATCTTCCAAGCATTCTGTAAATATGTTCCTATCAGTTGATGTCCTGTTAAGTAAATTGCCCAGAATCACACACTGAGGCAGTGACTAAACCCAGTATTCTTGACACCAGACTTCTGATTTTGCCGCTAGAGCACAGCTCCATCCAGATTTAATCAACAGTCAGTTAATGATTTAATTGTATCCAACTGGATAAAGTTTGTTTTGACTTCCATAGTCTGTGCAGACTGAAGGATGCCTACTACATAAGAAACATAAGAATGGCCATACTGGGTCAGATCAAAGGTCCATCCAGCCCAGCATCCCATCTGCCGACGGTGGCCAATGCCAGGTGCCCCAGAGAAGGAAAACAGAAGACAATGATCAAGTGATTTATCTCCTGCCATCCATCTCCTGCCCTTGTTCTGAAGGCTAGGGCACCATACTTTATCCCTGGCTAATAGCCATTTATGGACCTAACCTGCAAAAATTTATCAAGCTCTTTTTTAAACCCTAATAGAGTCCTGGCCTTCACAGCCTCCTCGGGCAAGGACTTCCACAGGTTGACTGTGCGCTGTGTGAAGAAAAATTTCCTTTTATTAGTTTTGAACCTACTACCCATCAATTTCATTTGGTGTCCCCTAGTTCTTGTATTATGGGAAAAGGTAAATAATTTTTCTATATTCACTTTCTCCACACTATTCATGATTTTATATACCTCTATCATATCGCCCCTCAATCGCCTCTTTTCCAAACTGAAAAGTCCCAGTCTCTCTAGCCTCTCCCCATATGGGACCCGTTCCAAGCCCCTAATCATCTTAGTTGCCCTTTTCTGAACCTTTTCTAATGCCAATATATCTTTTTTGAGGTGAGGAGACCACATCTGCACACAGTACTCAAGATATGGGCATACCATAGTTTTATATAGGGGAAGTATGATATCTTTTGTCTTATTATCGATCCCTTTTTTAATAATTCCTAACATCCTATTTGCCTTACTAACTGACGCTGCACACTGCGTGGATGTCTTCAGAGAACTATCCACTATAACTCCAAGATCCCTTTCCTGATCTGTCGTAGCTAAATTTGACCCCATCAGGTAGTACGTGTAATTTGGGTTATTTTTTCCAACATGCATTACCTTACACTTACCCACATTAAATTTCATTTGCCATTTTGCTGCCCAATCACTCAGTTTGCTGAGATCTTTTTGTAGTTCTTCACAATCCCTTTTGGTTTTGACTGTCCTGAACAACTTGGTGTCATCTGCAAACTTTGCCACCTCACTGCTTACCTCATTTTCTAGATCATTGATGAACAAGTTGAACAGGATCGGTCCCAGGACTGACCCCTGGGGAACACCACTAGTTACCCTCCTCCATTGTGAAAATGTACCATTTATTCCCACCCTTTGTTTTCTGTCTTTTAACCAATTCCCAATCCATGAAAGGATCTTTCCTCCTATCCCATGACCACGTAATTTACATAAAAGCCTTTGGTGTGGGACCGTGTCAAAGGCTTTCTGGAAATCTAGGTATATTATGTCCACTGGGTGCCCCTTGTCCGCATGTTTATTAACCCCTTCAAAGAATTCGAATAGATTAGTTAGACACGACTTTCCTCTGCAGAAACCATGCTGACTTTTGCCCAACAATTCGTGCTCTTCTACGTGCCTTGCAATTTTATTCTTTACTAGTGTTTCTACTAATTTGCCTGGTACTGATGTTAAACTTATCGGTCTATAATTGCCAGGGTCTCCTCTAGAGCCTTTTTTAAATATTGGCGTTATATTGGCCGTCTTCCAGTCATTTGGTACCAAAGTGGATTTGAAGGATAGGTTACAAACCACTGTTAATAACTCCGCAATTTCACATTTGAGTTCTTTCAGAACCCTTGGGTGAATACCGTCTGGTCCTGGAGACTTGTTACTATTCAGCTTATCAATTAACTCCAAAACCTCCTCTAATGTCACTTCAATCTGAGTGAGTTCCTCAGATTTGTCACCTAAAAAGGCTGGCTCAGATTTAGGAACCTCTGTAACATCCTCAGCCATGAAGACTGAAGCAAAGAAATCATTTAATCGCTCCGCAATGGCACTGTCTTCCTTGATCGCTCCTTTTATATCTTTATCGTCTAAGGGCCCCACTGCTTTTTTAGCGGGCTTCCTGCTTCTAATGTATTTAAAAAACATTTTACTATCATTTTTTGAATTTTTGGCTAGCTGTTCCTCAAAATCTTTTTTGGCTTTTCTTATTACATTATGACACTCTAAACTTGATACTAAAACTTGATTTAACCCTTGATAACTTTTCAAATCTCTTTCCGTAGAACAGTGAGCATAATTTTCCTCACTGTATCCAACAGAATAAAGTTTCTTTCAACTTTTTTTTTAACTTCATACATTTAACTGTAGTAGGTCACTTTAAATCTCCTCCCTCCCTAGGACAGTGAGCACAATTTTCTCTGCCTTTCTGCGTAATTAAGATTTCTTTTTTTAGGCTTGTTATGAGTCTTACCCTTCACCTGTCATGAGAAATCATATCCTAAATTAATTCTTCCATTGTATAGGATATATTGTTAGACAGGAATATATCTTGCAATGAGGGCATCTGTGTGTCCCTGAGCTGAATCTGGTCAAAGAGGAGTTTTTTAATTCTAATTCTAACTGAGATGGGATTTTCAATGCACAAGGAATGAAGGATCATGTCCTGACTTAACATCATAGTTCATTCTGAATAACCTAGCTGTCCTATGTCCTAACAAGGTTATGCTCAAGCTCATAAATATAATAGTATTGGCATAACTAAACATAAGGGAGAAAAGCTAATTGCCCTGAAACATGAGGATATATGTTTCCCTATTGTTCTGTGCAATACAATGTCACAATTAAGTAGTCTTATGTAACTATGTCAGTAAAGCTCTTTGAGCTCCTTGTGTAAGAGATGCTATAGAAGAGGAAGCTATTACCATTGCTTTTATTTCTATTTTATTTTTAGCATCTCTATGAAGTGCTGAGCGTTAATTATCCGTCATGGCAAAAGCCAGATCACTATAAATTTGGCTTTGCTAGTATCACAACTGCTAGACACTGAATATTTTGTCTGCCTTTCATCCTGGATTCTAAAGCAATTTACAAAATGGAATTTTAATTTTATGAATTCATTTGGAATTTTACAATAAAATCATGGACTAGATGAGATTTTAGTGGTTTGAAATTTTTCCTAATGACTCAGCACATGCTATGATTTAAATAATCTTTACAACTAGTTTATCCAGGTTCCCAGACTGTTGGCTGAAAAAACATTTTCCAATGATTGGTCATGTGGTGCTGGTTCAGACCTTGTTTTCAGCTGCTGCTACAGAGATCCACACTCTTCGCTGCAAAGAAAAGACACTTGTAAAAGAAACTGAAAAGAACGAAGAAATGTTAGCTTAACCACTTTGGCTGGAATCAACTATAACCTAGATTGAGAATGAGTGTCAAGGAGCACTGCTTCTCAGAAACTGGAGATATCAGTGGGATTAGAGCTGCAATCCTTACAGAAACTAGGTAATATTTTCAGGGAGAGCTAGGGGAAGAAGAGGAGTCGGTGTCTGGGCCAGGAGGAGGCCAGCTGTCAGGAACCTTATGCAGAGGGAAAGGAAAGGGCCTTGAAAGAGAAAAGAGAAAAAATAAAATTTAATCTAATATTCTGTCTGGAAATACTGTGTCAGAAAAACATCTGCAGATGTGTAACTGTCTAATGCAATTGCGGTTTGTTTCCTTCTGAAAAAAAAATCAAATCCGCTGGTTTAACTTTAAATATTATCTGCTCCTCCCCTGTATTTTAGTAATCTCTCATTACTACATGCCACATTGTAGAGGAGAATGTAACAGTGAGAGAGATTAATAAAACACAGGGGAGGAGCAGATAACATTTAAAATTAAAACAATTGGTGGGTTGGATTTTTTTTTAAAGAAAACAAACCCCCATTGCATTACAGTTAAATGTCCCCAGGTATTATGTTGAGTGTCCCCCTACAATGTGATTACTTTTTCAACCCACTTGTGCTATCTATAACCACTTACAATCAGAACAAGAAGTCCTGTGGCACCTCATAGACTAACAGATATTTTTGGAGCATAAGCTTTTGTGGGCAAAGGCCTGCTTGGTCGGATGCCTCTGACGAAGTGGGTCTTTGCCCACAAAAACTTATGCTCCAAAATATCTGTTAGTCTATAAGCTGACACAGGACTTCTTGTTGTTTTTGAAGATACACACTAACTCAGCTACCCCTCTGATACATCCAATCAGGGCAGTTGCGGGGCTATAGGCGCAAATGGGTATTTTAGGACCCCTGGACGGCAGGATTTCGAAGACAGCCTTCCAGGGATCCAGGAGTAATTAGACCTTTGGGAACTCGTGGACTTCTAAAGATTTTTCAGAATGAATTGTGGCTGGCGAATCCGCATTTTCTGTAAGGGATTAAAAGCCCTCCAGTCTGCTCCCTGGTTCTCACGGCGGGACGGTGTGCATATTTGGGGCTTTCTGACAAGGAAGAGCGGGGCTTGGAAGTTAAACGTTGTCTACCCCGCTGGAGGCGGGGCTGGCTGTTAGGCCCTCTTCCGCTGCTAGCACCAACGCGATCCTGCAGGCAGGAAACACCGGCCCAGCAGAGGCGCTCTAGCCTTCAGGCGTCCCCTCCTCCGGTTAAAGCCCGCGGTGCGTGCTGCGGGGGCCCTCCCTCGCTCTTTTTGTGCAGCGAAGATGGCAGCCGCCTGCAGAGGCTGGAGGTGCCTGCGGCAGCTCCCGTGCAGACTGAGAGCTGCAGGCCAGGTGGCTGGAGTGGGGCTGCTGCGGCCTCAAAGCAGGGGGTACTGCATCCCCTTTGGGACCGGTGGGTACGCACAGGGCCGGGCACTGAAGGGCAGCCGCATGCTGGTGGGGGCTGCTTTTGCCCTGGGGGGCACCTTTGGCCTCTTCCAGACACTCCAGTATCCCCTGAAGGCCCAGGAGCATCTGGCAGAGCCGCAGGCAGCCAAGGTAATCCGTCTCGCCCTCCTCCCTCTAAAGGGTGTCGCTGGGGCATCCAAGTGTTCCTTGCAATGCCTAAGAAACCCGGGGACCCCTGTTGTTTTCCCAGCCCCCAATTTACAAGCGATTCTGAAACGATACAGCCTCCTTGCTTAGTCTGTGTTTTAAACTGCCCCCCCCCCCCATAGCTCCCTTTTGTGGAGCGCAGGCTGAAACCTTGTCCCCTCCCTTCATAAAATGTTACAGGGTGTCATTGAGAACCGTGCCATTAGTGTCTTCCTCACCAGCGGCACAGTTTTCCTCTCCTGTAAGTCTTGCTTCTATTTTTGTTCATTTTCAGATAGTATTTTCTCTCTAATGGCTTGTCCTGTGGTGTAGTTGCGTTTCCAGATTAAAGGGCTACCAAAAAAAAACCTCTCAAATGATCTGCGGATGCCCCCCCCACCTCTGTTTTTCTGTATCTGCAAATCTTTTTGTAACTTTCCTTGGATAGACCAATGCTATTGTAAAAAATAATTTAATGTTTTCAATGCCTATGCATGCATGACTGATAATACAATACGCAAAGAGTGCCATCAGCTTACAACCTCTTAAAAAATATCCCCGTTTTACTAATAACTCTGGTGTATTAAAACTAACACTTAGACCCCATCCCTTTTTGCAAGACAGACACACATGCCTAATTTTAGTCAATAGAAAGAAAATAGTCTTGTGAGTTTCAGTTTTGTTTTCCTTTTGTTAACTTTTTGATTCTTATACACTAGCACAATGCTGTAGTATTTGGGGTGGCAAATTCTTCATGAGAAGGTTTAAATATGAAAATCAGACTTTTTTAAGAGTTGAAACACAAAGATCCTTAATAGTAGATCTAAACTACCCAACAGGATTCTCCTGGAGTTTAACCATCAAAATTGTTTTCTATAATTAAAGAAAAATAGTTGTCAAGAGACAGGGAGAACAGTAACGCTGTAGACATATAGGGCTTTCTGTCAACTGATGACTTGCTGCAAGTACTCTAAAGGGTTATGGAAGTGAGAAACCAAGTAAAATGGTGTTTTATAGTATGTGAATAATAAACAAGGCATATTAAATGTCTGATGTGTGATTTTATTTTGCTTAATATCCTCTATTGGATGCTTTATTCCTTGTGCATCCAGCCTTTTCAGGGAAGATTTGGTACAAAAAAAATTAAAGATCAGGTTCTATGTTTTCAACCAATGTCTTGCAACCATTATTAGGAGAAGGAAAAGAAAAGAAAAAATTATTTCTTCCAGGCATATGTCAGTGGTATTTTTATAATATGTCAGTTGTAGGGTTTGTTGTAGTATTTAAGCGCATTCCACATAAAATCAATAGCATAATCTATAGTGGGCTTCATGGAATATGTGAGACCTCTCCCTTTGAGACATAAAAATTCTGCTTGGGGGATAGGTGGTGGTGGTGGTGTTGTTATGGATTGCATTAATTTAGAGGCTTTACCTTTGGGGTTTTTTTGTTCATTTTGTTTTTGATCCAGAGGAAGAAGTTGTTTTTTTTTTTTTAGCTGAAGTTATAAAGTTCTGGTATTTTCTTCCCTCAGCTCCCTGAAGGTAGCCTACAGTTGATCCTGTACCAGTACAAAACCTGCCCATTCTGCAGTAAGGTCCGTGCCTTTCTTGATTACCATGGGATGCCTTATGAAGTTGTGGAAGTAAACCCAGTAATGAGGAAGGAGATAAAATTCTCCTCCTACAGGAAGGTGCCCATCCTTTTAGCCAATGCTGGAAACACTCTGGTGAGTCTCTGCTTCTCAAAAAAATAACTGTGGTTCTGGGATTATGTTTGGCATTGGGTTACTAGTCAAGTGTGGCTATAGCCTATAGATTGATTTTTTGTTTCCAAGGGGCCTTAGCATCTTCTTCCTCATTTTATGGGTGTATGCTTAGCTACCCCTTCCATACTTGACTTAAACTTTTGCACTCTGAGTGGTGCATAGGTCATTACAAGGCTCCTCCATTTCACAAAACTTCTAGCTGACTCCAGGGGTGCCCCAGTTGTTGTCCTTCAATTTCAGTAGATCTTCTCTACATTGTCTAAGGTCTTCCTCTTTTGCGTTTTACTTGTGGGTTCCATTTTAGAGCTTGTGGACTATGCTGGATGATGGTTTTCTGAGAGTCTGGCCTAGCCATCCCCACTTCTTGATTTGAACGTCAAATGGTTCTTGTCCTGCTTGGTTCCAAAGTTCCTACTTTGTGACAAAGTCTTGAGATTTGATGTGAAGGATGTATCTTGGGCATCTGTTTATGAATGTCTGTAGCTTGTGATTTGAAGACTTTTTAGTATGCCAGGTCTCACATCCATACAAGAGCAGACTCTTCATATTTGTGATGAAGATATATAGCCTCACTCTTATTTTGCTGAGCACTCACAAGGCTGAATGTTCCCTAGCAGTAAGAATTAATACTCCTGCTACAGAGTCTCTCGGTAGGTTTGGGAGAAGGTGAGACTTTAAAGTCCACTGGCAGGATTCATGCAATTAGTACTGAGGTCAATGGGAATTACAGGAAATGATTTTATATCCGGCAACTCTGGGTCCAGGAGGTTGCCAGATATTCAAAAATTCAGGATAATAGAGAGGTGTACATACCAATACCGAACACTAAAGAAGAAGAAGATTAGATATGAAGAAACAAACCAAAATCTATGCAGAGTACTTTATTTACCAACAGTAGTATTGTACCCTGTAAACTTATACTATGTGGCTATATCTACACAAGAAGCCTCTATCGACAGAAGTCACTGTTGGAAGGGATTTCCTGGCAAAGCTTCTGTTGGCAGATCATGTCTATGCATAAAAGCAGATTTGAAAGAGCAATCCGCTCTGTTGACAGAGAGCAGCTAGACTGCCTGGCACTCTCTCAACAGAACAGCTGATCAGAAGCTCTGTAAACAGGACTGCCTGGTGAGGCCCATGGAGTGTCTACACAGCTGTTTTGTTGACAGAACACTGTTGAGAGAGGCATTGTACGTGAACTGGGAGAAGTATAACACTGCAAGCAGAAGTGCCAGGTTTTGTCAACAAACTTTTGAGAAAGCACATTTTGCCAGTAGACACTCCATGTTTTTTCACTGACAAAAGCCCAGTTTTGCTGGGAAAAGCCTCTCATGTAGATGTAGCCTATTTGCTGTATTTATTTGTATTTACTTTCATTATATTGTACTTATGGAAAACGTAGCTAATATTTACATATGGTTAAAATGCTGGTTATTCGAGAGTGCCGGATGGTAGAAAGCCAGATAAGAAAGAGTTTACTGTACTTATAGTCTGTGGGTGAGGAATTACAACCTAAGGACAAGTATTTAACCCTGTATTTTCTAAATATATTGATTTGCCCCCTGTAAAGCTGATGAATCAAACTGAAATCCACTTTGTTTTCTGCTTTTGGGCAGTTTAGTACAAGTAGCAGAGTAGATATATGGTGATAGTAGAGCAGATTTGCCTATGGAAATAAATAGAGGTTTAGGGAAGAAGGGACTTGGAGACTACTTAGGCCCCCAAAAGATCAGTTGGCTGGGCTTGTTATAAGCACCTCTTCCTGAGCTCCATCAGCACCTCTTTTTAAGTTCATATTAATTCTGTTTTGCAGCAACTGAATGACTCTTCAGTGATCATCAGTGTAATGAAGACCTATCTTCTTTCCAGGTAAAGAAACTGGACATTGAAAGTATAGTTGAGAATGTAAATTGCCCTCGGTGCAAACTAGAAGACAAGGACTCATTACTGTTTGTGTGTGTTGATTTACAGAGCTCTAGTGTTTAGGGTTTTTTTAATTTAGAATTTAATATTGCATAAAGAAGATTTAATAAGTTAGTCCAAAAATTAAAATGAATCAAACTTGTTCTGATTGTCTGGGGGGAGGAGGGTGTTGGGAATCCAGTCAGACTGTAAACAGAAGTAAATCAATTTGCTGCTCTTGTAGCCTGCTTTTTTCATTCAAGTTGCAAAGAGCTTGAGTAAAGAATGGAGAAGCTTACACCTTGTACAGCCTCTACTTATATTCCTTTGTGTATGTGATATAGAATACATTAGTATATAGAAATTTAACCATATAAGATTTTTGTTAGCTGCAACTGACTATTCCGGAATCTTGTTAATGCTCGCTGAGGGTTATCTGGTGTGAAAGCTACATGTACTTTCGTTAATTTCATCCATTAAACAATTTCATAGTATACTTGGACCCCCCTGCTCTGGCACCTTTAGGACCTGACCATTTCCAAACGAGGGAGTTTGTTGGACTGGGGAGGTCAGTGTACCTCCTGGCCTCCAGCCCCTGCTCCCAGCCTCTTTTCCTAGCTGCTGACCCTGCTGTCAGCCCTGGCCACCAGGCTTCGCTCCTGGCTCTAGCAGGGCTCCTGGCCCCTCTACTGCTGGACTGCCAGGCACGCCCCATTGTCCTATGCCAGATTTCTCTGGTGCAGGAACATTTGTGGTCCTGCAGATGACAGATGTTGCTGGATGAGACACATTCAAGTGCTGTGCAGTTTAATGTATGTGGGTTGTGTGTGTTTACTGCTTTCTTTTCATGTACCTTAAGTGCATTTTCTGCTCAAGTCTTGTATGTATGTACGTACACACTACATTGTTACGACAATGCATTGCAGTAAAGAGATATCTAGGATGTTAATGTGCATGTGTAGAGTCAATTTTCAGGTTGAAACCACTCTAAAAATGACACATTTATTTACTACCCACAACTCCAGACCAAATGTGCTCAGATTTTGAAAGTTAAAGTACTTGTAGTAAGTTTGGGGGAAGGTGAAACTTTGAAGTCCAGTGGCTTCATTGCTTCCACTCATTGTGCAGGATTCAAACAATTTTTGCTGAATCCAGTGGGAGTTGTACCCTATAGGGAAAGGATTACACCTGAAGGACAAGTATTTTTAATGCTACATTTTCTCTCTAGGCTAGTTTGTTTTTATTTTATTTCCCCTTAATGGCCGTTCTCATCCTGCAACCTAAAAATATGTACCTGTGATCTATCTTTCTTACGTTATCAGCAGTAATAGAATACTACTGTTGGGCTTGTTTACTTTACAGAAGAGAAGACTTAGAGGTGATTTAATAGCAGCCTGCAACTTCCTGAAGGGGAGCTCTAAAGAGGAGGGTGAGAAATTGTTCTCAGTGGCGACAGATGGCAGAACAAGGAGTAGTGGTCAGAAGTTGAAGAGGGAAAGGTGTAGGTTAGATCTTAGGAAAAACTTCTTCACCAGGCAGGTAGTGAAGCATTGGAATGCGTTGCCTAGAGAGGTGGTGGATTCTCCATCCCTTCAGGTTTTTAAGTCCCGGCTGGACAAGGTCCTGGCTGGGATGACTTAGTAGGGGTTGATCCTGCTTGAAGCAGGGGGCTGGACTAGATGACCTCCTGAGGTCCCTTCCAGCCCTATGATTCTGTGATTTCCCCCATTGGACTCTTGCAGCATGATTTCCTGATTGTGCCCAGGGTTATGTCACCTCCAAAATCAGCAAATGTTTTTACAGTCAAACTGCACGTCTGGATGGAGAGGAATTCCGAAAGAGAAAACACAAATTGCACAGACAGTAAACTCCTTCATACCTGGCAATCCTGGGAATAGGGGGTTGCCAGATGTTAAAATATTCCAGTAAATAGAGAGCAGATGCAGGATCCCTATCAGGAGACCCTGCCAGTCCCATGGCTGGGAGCAGGCTGGGGTGAGGAGCCCCGCCAGCAGCCCCAGTCCCAGGGAGTTGGCCAGGCCAGGGGAACTCCAGCAACCCCAGGACTGGAGAGCTCCACTGGCATCCCCAAGGCTGGGAGCTGGTAGGGCCGCGGAGCTCTGCTGGCAGCTCCAGCCCTGGGGAACCAGCCGGGGCTGGGAGCCCCTTGAGCAGCTCGCGGGGAGGCAGGGTAAGTGCTGAGCATGGTGTCATGTTGGTGCTGGTTATTTGAGAGTTCCTCTTGGATGAGCACCAGCTAAAACAGAGTTACTGTAGATGGTCTATAGATTTACAGCCCCTTATGGAAGTCACTATTGTTAGAGCAGCCAGTGTTTTGTTATACCAAAAAGAGGATTTGTAGCAACTGTTTTTCAGTAACACATGGGGAAGACCATGAAGATTCTGACAGTTTTTCTCCCCTCAGGAAGAAGACTTTAGAAGAGATTTTGTCCTTTTATCCTCCGATGAGAGCTGTGAACGAGCGGGGCAAGGAGGTCACAGAGTATGGGAACAAATACTGGCTCATGCTGGATGAAAAGGAGACTCAGCATGTGTACCCTGTCAAAGAAGCTAGGGTGTAAGCATCTAATGTACTAGGGATGGTATCAAACCAGCTCATCTTGGAGAACACAAGCATTCCTCCCAATGTGGCTTTTGGCTTGATACACATCAGACACTCCTAAATACTGGAAATCTTTTGTTTCAAGTAACTTATTTAACTTGCAAAATGTAATACTTTGATATAAATTCCATGCTCTGGTGTATGCTGAGCCCCAGCCTTAGCACCAATTTCCTACTTCTCCTTCTGTCCTCCCTGCCTTCTTCTTGGAGAGGGATGTCCCTTTGGTCTCCTGAGTTAGCCAGAAGGGTCACATCGGATTGATTTATGTTGGAGAAAAACCATGATTATGGTACACTCATTCCTTGTGGGTTATCTAGCCTGCTTGCAGTAATAGAGTCTAGAGCTTTAGTTTGTCTTATCCAGCAGGAGTTTGGCATTGGAGCAACTCAGTGGTGGTCGCAATTGAAGAACGTTACCAGTGGAGCAGACTGGATGGGACCTCTGTTGCACTCCCGTCCTCTGCAGAAGCTCCAGCAATGCTCATTCTGATTTCAGCTGCATCATCTTCCCCTGGCAAAATGTATCCATCATGTTAACTTTTTTTTTTTCCCCAAAATCTACAGGGAGGAAATGAAGTGGCGAGAATGGGCAGATAACTGGCTTGTTCACCTCATCTCCCCCAACGTTTATCGCACACCAAGGGAAGCCCTAGCATCTTTTGATTACATTGTTCGTGAGGGCAAGTTTGGGACTGTGGAAGGCTTTTTTGCCAAATATGTGGGAGCCATTGCCATGTTCTTCATCGGCAAGAGGTTAAAGAGCAGGTAGGTATGATCGTGTGACACAGCAGGAGACAACAAGAAGTCCTGGGGCACTTTATAGGCTAACAGATTTATTGGTGAATAAGCTTTTGTGGGCAAAGACCCACTTCATCAGATGCAATACAGAGTAACACAGCTACCCCTCTGATACCTGACAGCATGAGAATATCTCTTTGTTTCATTGGTTTATAACCACATTTGCCATGAACTTCAAACAGTAAAACTCTGTGTCTCAAACACATTTTAATAGGCATTTTCCCTGTAAATCAAGTGGAATTCGGTCTAAACATCAGTTTTGATACTCTTCTCATTCTGACCATTGTATGTAAATGATCACTACATGTGGAACCATAACATTTGTGAAATTAGACATCCGCAAAGGTAAAATCTCCATTTCTGTAAGGACAGATTTTTAGTTTAACTTTTGTTCTATTTCCCATCACTCCAGTTATAATTGTAATGTTCTTGTACAGTTGAATGTTATTCAGTGTTGCAAAATCCTTTCTTACATTTGAAAATATAAGAATTGGTACTTGTTTGATCCATGCAACTTAAAGTACGAGAAGAGTATTCTTCAATCCAATTTATCAATTGGTGTAACTGAGGAATGATCAAGACTTAACTTATCTTAGAGTGACACACTGAGTTAGTGACTGAGAAGGAATTACTGTCCAGGATTTCTAGAATTCTGGTCTTTTGCTTTAACTCCTAGAACAAATAACTACTTACCCAACTTTACGTCTTGATTGGACTTTTTTGAGCCCCTCTAACCTTCTAATTGAAATACATGATTTAGCATACAAGTTACTTCAGAGTCCTCTTTAAAAATACCCAAGGTTTTCCATTCACTCTCTAAAATGCATTCCTTAGCCCCAGCCATATGTCAATCCATGGGAAGAGTGATGAGAGGGAAAGATTGGAGAGAGAAATGAACCAGTCAGAGGATGCTATATTTTCTCTTAACATAGGCACCACCTCCAGGATAATGTCCGAGAAGATTTGTACAAAGCAGCCGATGACTGGGTTAAAGCTGTTGGAAAACACAGAGCATTCATGGGTGGCAGCCAGCCAAATCTTGCTGACTTGGTAATGCTCAAGACCCTTGGTTTCTTTATTTAAATTATCCTCCATTTATCCATGCACATAATATGAGATAGGTGTGACTATGATTATGTATAAAATATGTATTATATCCTCCTGGTGTAGTGAGAGGATATTAGATATAATATCCTTGGTGTAATATTAGATATCTCATTTGAGTGTGCAGTGGGGGAGGTGAGAGTTGTTGTCAAATGTGTTACAGGTGAGGGCTGAGTATTTTTACTCTATTGCACAACATGGAGATAGCTCAGAAACACACATTCTGTGTTGACTGTGTGTGTAGAAAGCCTGACAGCCAATTGCCCTTCCAACAAGAAAGTATATCTTGATAATGCCCTGCTCTGGGAAATCATGCTGTTTATAAATCAATCTGAAATATTGACAAATGCGTTTTAACTAAGCTTCCCTTTCTGTAACTGGACATGAGCTCTGTTGATCTCAGTTTAACTCTATAGCATCATAAGCTTGGCATGCATAGATCAGACTTCATTACTAGCTCTCACAAAAAGGTCTTGTCTACATTTACCTTCACCATTGATCTATTTACCAGTGTCTTGTGTGACAGAAGGTCAATGGGAGCCTCTCTTCCCTCCATGCTGCATACTTGTCTCTCGGAGCTCAATTTATCACATCTACAGTAGACATGATAGATTGATGGTTGGTGGACTGATTGCTGCTGTATTAATCTACCACATAGTGGAGATAAGGCCTATGTAATGTTGGTGGGTTTTGTTTTCCTCCAAAGCTATGTCTCCACTAAGCACTGGACGCTGTGCCAGGTCTTACTGTCACTATCTATTTCCTCTGTCTTCCCAAAATTATGTGCACTTTGTTAGACCCTGCCTATTTCTCCAGCTAATGGCTGTAACTGTCTCAGTAATCTCTGCTAATCAGTCTGGGAGACAGAGAAAGAAGTAGAGTTTTGGGACACTTAAACCTGAAGTCCCATGCCATGTGTGTTTGAAATTTAATGTTACATATATTAATTTCCAAATTATCTCTCCCCTCTCTTGACACAGGCAGTGTATGGGGTCCTCCGAGTCATGGAAGGCCTGGAAGCCTATGATGACATGATGACTCATTCCAAGATTCAACCTTGGTACCATCGCATGGAGGAGGCCATTGGGGAGGCCGAAGTCACCAACTGGCAATTGCTGCAGCCACCTTGTTAAAATCAGTGGACAGACAAACATTAAAAAGGAAAGACCTTCCATTTATTTTTAAAACAGACTACCCCCTCCTTCTGGACTGAGATGCAAGCTCACAGATTGTCTGTCTTAGAGGTAATAAGGAGTTTTGTGAGACCAAGTGATCAGGAGGGGATAAATGTGCACAGCTAAGTACGTTAGAAATTTAGAATAACAGGAACATGCAAAATATGCTGACCTTGGACCTCTCTGGAGAGGAGGGTAAGTTCTGATTAAACATCAGTGTAACAAACTGACTTTTTCTTTTGGTGAGCCCTTACTAAGCATCTGCTTTAAAAAGATGCCACTCTACTGGGTAGTGAACCCTGCCACAGAGGCAAATATTTTAGGTGTGTCCAGGGTTGAATTCAGGCTGTATTTGCACCTGTCCAGGTTATCCTGAATGTCTTCCTATTTGAGATACTATGTAACTCTTAAATGACATTAAGATTTTGACCTTCAATAGCATCCTGTAAGTATAGGTAATGGGGAAATCAGCAGGGATCCCATTTCATGATGGATAAGTCCTGCTGTCTGGAGACCACATACTTCCAGTCTTCAGAATGATGTCCATTTAAACTGTTACTTCAAGAGCTGATTGTGTTTTGTCAGTGATAATACAGGCCTATTTCTAGGCAGTGTATGGCATGTGGGGCTTCTCATCAACCAGTAGAAAGAGGCTCAAAGTACAACCTAGGCTGAAGAAAGAATTGTTGCAAACTGATTATTTGGCAAAAGCAATTGTGAAAGAAAGCTTTTATTTTTTTCAGTTGTTACATGAGAAATGTGTGTGGAAATAGTCTGTATGATGATCTATCATACTGGGAAGAGTGAGTCCTAGGAAACTCTGCAGTCCTCTGTGGCTCTTCAGCTGTTTCTGTAATGCAAGAACAACAAAGGCTTTACTATACGGAGTGGGAGCCATTGCTGTAAACTATGTTGAACAGTGAGAACTTACTGGAACTAATATTTCCTCACTGAGCTCTGGCTAATACTAGAGAAGTGCAAAATTGCCAGGTGGTACTTCATGAAATAAGGTGCAGGGAATCCTTTCACTTCTGGCTGCAGGATGGAGGGTGAGAGATCCTCTGAATAGTCTGATTTTTAATTTTCTTAGTTATCTCCTTGGAACAGTTCTTTCAAACGCATCATGGGCACTTTTCAAGTAAAATGGTTATCCAAAATATTGTGGGTGCAGATGTCATATGTCCTCAATACAGAAACTTGTACTTTTTGTTAGCGGAAGAGTGCTTTTTGCTCTGTTATAAGAATCAATGTGTGATACAGGTGTGGATTTTTCTTTTGTACAGAATCTACTGTATTTATAGATGCTTCAGAAGGAAAGTGAGGTGCAAATTCTAGTCTGGACTGGAGTAGCGGTTGGAGAGAGTGTATTGGCAATAAAAAAACCAAAACTGCTGCTACTGTGGCTGGCTGAATTTATTTAATTGTGTGCTTAAAGATGGTTAGCTACAGCTACAAGGTAGTTCAACAGTACAATATTTTACTGTTAAAAATTAGGGTTTTTTTTCATGTTTGAAGCAACTATGGCTATGAACAGGGGATGTGTGTTTAAAAAATGAAGGTTGATATATTTAAGTAAACAAAAAATCTGCCCCCTACCCCCAAAATATTGAACAGTTGTCCATCCTTCATGAGGGCTCTGGAACCAGCATTTACTGATGTGACAAGTGCGTAAATGAGCTAATATTGGTTCAGAACTGCCCACAATCTGAGCACTTCCCTGGACCCCAATCCAATACCCACACTATCCAAATGCCTGGAGTGAGATTCCATATGGCCAGCTTTCAGCAAGAATGTGCCTTTTTTTTAAATCTTGCGTGGCTATTTATACAGCAGAAAGGGCCAGGCCCAGGGGGTGGAAGACAGGGGACCCTGCAGCGTGCCCCCGCCCTACTGTGACTGCAGGGCACAGCCACAGAGGCCATGGAGCATGGGGTGTGCAGACAGGGGCTGGACTCGATGGCTTTTTTAGGTCTCTTCCAGCTCTGTTGTTATATGATTCTAGGTGCCAGGCCCAGCTGAGAAGGGTCTCAGTGCTGCTGTTCTCATCTGGGGGCATTGTGCCCTGCTCCAGGCCTGGCTCCAGGCAGTCAAGGATGCATTGGTTACCTTGGAACAGGTACTGCAGCTTTCTGAATTAGACTTTGAGCACCCACTTGATGGCAGGGAGGTGATGCCTCCCAGCATGGTGCACTGTAGCCTGGAGTCCACCTGCTGGAAGAGGAGCCTTCCCACCAAGTTGGCAACAATGAAGAAAACCACGCAGCATGCACAAAAAAAACAGATGGTCACAGTAGAGGCAGGACACTGTCAGTAGCCCCAGGGCCCCTAGGTGCCTAATCACTGGCACTGGTGCCTACAACTTGCTGGAGTAGCCAGAGCTGTAGCTTGTGATCTTCCCAGATCATCAGCCAGCAACAGCACAAATGGGGGTGGTGGGCTGCCCCAGGAGCAGGAAGAGGGGGTCTGCCTGCTCCATCACATTCAGCTCCTTTTTATGGCTGACCAGCTGTGACTGGCCCCATAGGTGACGGTTGACCAGTACATGGTTCCCACCATGATGCCAGCCACAGCAAAAAGGTTGGTTCTGGACAGGATCTGGTCCACCTGGTGAAGGAAATAGAGCCGGGGCACCAGCATGGAGAAGACAATGCGCCCAATGTGACTCGTCCCCCCTGTGGGCAGCTCACACTCCTGGTGCTATTGTGTTTCTGCTTCTCATCCAGCCAGCGCTGCAGGCAGGCCTGGTGTGCCTATATGGTGAAGCCTTTGCAGGGGCAGGGGCAGACCCACTCAGTCGCCTGGTCCTTGCGTGCTGTGGCGAAGCAGACCCAGCAGTGCCTCTCCTCAGCTGGCTCTGCCGTGGCAGGCCGGGATCTGCCCCCAGCCCTAGCCAGCCAGTAGCTTTGCCTGTCTACGAGGTGGGCGATTGCTAGGACACAGATTCAGTTCTCCTGTTGACATAAAGGGAGTCTGGAATATGAAATTCAGCCCCCCTAGCAGGCGAGTGGAGGCCTCTTCTCCTATATCACCCCGCTTCCCCGGGGCCTGATTCAGCCAGGGGTGCTTAGCTACCTCCCGGGCCTGAGTCAGCCCCCAGCAGTGGTGCTTAGCCCCTCCCCCGCGGCCTGATTCTGTCCCCAGTAATGGGGCTTAGCCCTCCCTCTGGCCCTGGCTCAGCCCCACAACGCCCGCTCGCGTGTTGCCCGACGTTCCCATAGTGACACGTCTCGGCTCTCCTCCAGGAGGCGGGCTTTTGTGACGCCACGACGGGTCTTAGGAGCTAATCGCTGCGGCCAGCCGGGGTCACGGGGGGTTTGAATCGCCCAATGGGGGAGCTGCGGGCAGCGTCCCTGAAGCGGACCCGGAAGTTCGGCGGCGGGTCTCGCTGCTGTTGCTGCTTGTCCTGTCCTTGCTGCTGCCCCCTGCCCCGGCCCCCCTCGCCCCGGGCTCTCCATGGCAGCAGCAATAGTAGCTACCGCCGCCTCGCCGCCAATTTCGAGGAGATCCTGAGGCGGCGGCTCCAATCCCGGCTCGGCCCTGGATGGTGAGAGGGCTGGGAGCCGGGGCCGGAAAATCAGGGGGCGGTGTCTGAGAAGGGATCTCGGGGCCTCCCAGGGCTGCCGGAGGAAAGTGGCAGGGCGGGGAACGCGGAGCTCCTCCTGCCCTGGAGCGGGTCAAATCCCGCGGGCTCTTCTCAGGGCTGGGACTGTGGGTGCCTGTGATGTGCCCTTGTTCCTTCTTGGGACTTCCTCCGTTCTCGCCTGGGGAACTACACCGTAGGCATTGCAGAAACGAGTCCTCCTCCATCCCCCTCCGAAATCAGGAGACTGGCTCCATAGTCAGGAAGTTCTTGCAATTATTTATCAGTTTTCGGTGTTGCCGCCTTATTTCTGGAGCGTTTAGGGTTATGTTCTGCAAGCATCTAGATAAACTTGCTTGTTAAAAAGAGATTCTCGTGAAATAATACGACTCCAGGAGCTGGAGTTTTAAGGCACAAGTACTGTGAGGCAAATTAACAAGAAGTAGTAATATTGGGTTGCTGTTGGACAAGGAAAACTCTTTTATTCTTCTAAAGTGCCTGTTTTGCTGGCAGAAACAACATGTGTTTGGTTGATATTGCTAATATTAATGTTCATATTGCTCTTTGTCTTTCAGTGTTCGGCTTTAAAGTCTACCATTCTTTTACACTGTAGCTGAATTATGTTTTCTGCCCTTTAATGAAGTTTAGTTACTTGTCAGGACTCAGAGCACCAAACAGAGCAACTGTATTTACAGTTGCTTATTGAACAAAAAACTGGAAAAATTCTCTCATTTCAGCAAACTTTGTTCTCAGATTCTAAATACACATCTTTCCAGCCTAGGTGGCTCTGTTCTGCATATTTCTTTATTCATCAACAGACACTCTCACTATGCATGTTAACCATTTTCAAAAATCTGAAAAATCTCAGCCTCTTGAAAAAGATTGCAATCTTACTGATATTAATGTAGTTAAATCAGTGAATAGTAACAAAGAGGAAGCTGTGCTAGTCTATACACTATCAAAACAAAAAGCAGTCAAGTGGCATTTTAAAGACTAGCAAAATGGTTTATTAGGTGAGCTTTCATGGGACAGACCCACTTCTTCAGACCATAGCCAGACCAGAACAGACTCAATATTTAAGGCACAGAGAACCAAAAACAGTAAGCAAGGAGGACAAATCAGAAAAAGATAATCAAGGTGAGAAAATCAGAGAGTGGAGGGGTGGGGGGGAAGGTCAAGAATTAGATTGAGCCAAGTATGCAGACAAGCCCCTATAGTGACTCAGAAAGTTCCCATCACGATTTAAACCATGTGTTAATGTGCTGAATTTGAATATAAAAGCCAGTTCAGATGTTTCTCTTTCCAAAACGGAGCGATAATTCCTTTTCTGTAACACACATACCTTTAGGTCATTGACAGAATGCCCCATTCCATTAAAATGTTGACTAACTTAACCTCCCCCCCGCCCCGCCCCGCCAACCTCTCCACTCTCTGATTTGCTCACCTTGATTATCTTTTTCTGATTTGTCCTCCTTGCTTACTGTTTTTGGTTCTCTGCCTTAAATATTGAGTCTGTTCTGGTCTGGCTATGGTCTGAAGAAGTGGGTCTGTTCCACGAAAGCTCACCTAATAAACCATTTTGCTAGTCTTTAAAGTGCTACTTGACTGCTTTTTGTTTTAAATCAGTGAGTATTTGGACTCTGATGTTTGGCTAATAGTTCTGTGTATTATCACATTGATGTTGCAAGATATTATAATATCAATTATACAGAGCTGCTGTTAAAACTGCTTGCAGGGTTCATCTGATTGGGAAAAGTTATTGGCATAACTATAGTAGTATAACTTTTTAAAATAAAAATTATGGCTGTACTGCTATATCTATATTGGTGTGACTCCCTGTGTAGATGCTCTTATATTGTAAAATGAGTGTCTCTTTCTGGTTTAGTTTGTTGTTTTCAAATTATTATCTTAACCCATAATAAACATCATCTACTAAGCATAACTGTCCTCTTTCCACAGATCTGAAAGGACCTTTGTTAATGTATTCTTTTCTGCCATTTTTCAGTGTAGTCCTATCTTTCATGCTGCTCTTGCTCCCAAGAGGATAAGTAGTATGATGTATTTTGTCTATTGCTACTTCCATTTTTTTTTGTTAACATGAAACTGTTTTATACTATTTTTAAAAGCTGTTAAGCATGTATAGACAGTAGAAAGTATCAGTTTGTAGCAGTTCTTCAGAGGCAGTAGCTAAAATTGTCAGACTCCTAGGGCAGAAGGCACATGAGGAAAATGATGATGTGTCTTGAAGATCTAATAGTTTGGACATGCCAGGGTTAGAAACATTTTGGAACAAGAAAGCATATTTTTTTTCCAGTATCAGGAACATCTCATAAGCACCAGTTACAAATCACTGCTCAAAAAGAATTTTGATTCTTTCTGTTCTACAGCCAATCTGTCTTACAGAATTAGGTATCTGATAAATGATACATCTTAACATGTATCATCTAACATAATGTTGTGTGCGTGGTATTTTAAATGAAAGTCAAAGTGCTTCTTCTGAACTCTATTTTAAAATTTCTTGTGCTAAGAATACTAAGGCACACTGTTTTGTCGAGTGGTTTTTTTGGTATTTAACTTGTTTGAGTCAGGATGTTACCTTTCTGCTCAAGGGACTCAGAACCTTGAGGAAACTAGCATCTTCTCCTATTAGTAATCTATTTCATATTCTCCCATCAGGTTTCCCCCCTCCAGCAAAAACGAGATAACTGCAATTTCAGCACAGAGAAAAACATCACAAGGAGCTCAGGAACTTATGCTAACTGTAAGTAGGTGGGATTGAAATTATGTAATCCTCCTTTTTGCTGTACTCAAGTTAGTGGTGGTACTTTTCTAAGGCCAGATTAACACTAGGAGATAAAATTGATTTTAGATATGCGAATCCATCTTATGAGAATTGTGTACCTCTTGTCAATGTATGGAAAATTAATTTTTGCTGCCATCCCCACAGCCAGAGGTCAACAGGAGAAGCATTCCTGTCAACTTCCTCTACTCCTTGTGACTGACAGGAGAACTGGGGTTAATGGAGGCACCATTATAGTTTGATTTAGTGAGGCCTCACTAGACGCGCTAAACTCAACCCCAGAAGATTGACCACTAGTGCATCGATCTTCAATAAATGTAGATGTACTCTGAGAAGGAAACTTTTACACGTGCATAAAATCCCAAGTAATTAAACTGTGAACTGATTACTTCAAGTTTGTTTTCATGCTTTGCTCATGTATATTAGGCACATAGTTAATGTGGAAATAACAGATGTGCATCATTTATAAGAAGTAAACTGCAGAGACAAATACAGGCCCCAGTCCTGCAAGCACTTACATGTGTTTAAGACCTGTGAGTGGTCCCATTGAAATCAAGAGGACTGATCAGAATACTTAATTTTAAGCACAAACATGTTTGCAGCATTGGGCCCATATAGTACATCTGATACTCTTTTAGTTTTGGTAAGTTCTCTAGTTTGGTAGTCAAAGTAATAACCCTGTTGTAAAAAATCTGTTCAAAATCAGACGGTGTTGCTAATCAGAGCTGTTGGCATTCTCTAAGACCTTGAACTCTGGTGACTCTTACAGACACCCTCTACCAGTAGAATACTATCTTTACATTATTTGTAGTGTCCCTTGTCCAAATAAAAGTGAAGGGCCAGATTCGGCCATGGTGTAAACAGAAGCTTATGGAGTTATTCCAGATCTTACACCAAAGCTGTGTGTGATCCAAAATGGCAAGACCCACTGAAAGGAATCTCAAACTGTGACCTAAATACCTTGACCCATCTCAGCAATTGTAGCTGTCTGGGAACGGGTGGCTAGAGGCAGTTGTCCACCTTCATTGGAGCAGAGGGAAATGTTGTTATTTCCAGTTTCCTTATTCACAGGTTTCCTTTCATTGTATTGCCCTTTCCCGTTTGTTGGAGAAGAGCCATGAAGAACCGCTCCACATCTCCCCCTTTGCACGTTCACGTGGATGAAAACACCCCTGTCCATGTCCATATTAAAAAGGGTCAGAAAACAACACCTGCAAAAAGCCAGGTAGGAATGTGTAGCAGGGTGTTTGTAAGGGCTACAAACCAGAAAAGTGAAGGGTCTTAGAAACACCACTGCATGCTCAAGGTCTGTTTCTCCCATTTGATGCTTGAATCAATAGGTAGTAAGTTAGAGAAATAAGATTGATTGATTGACTTCTTAACTGCATTCATTTCAATGTGAATTCTTGTAGTACTTATAAGTAATCTTAGAAATTGAAAGTGTATCTTATATGGGTAATCTACATGGTTTAGTTTTATGTTTAGATGTATAATAGTGTTATCTTTTGTACTTCTATAGGACTTTATCCAAAGCACTTGACAGCATTTTTGAAACATTTTAGTTATGCTTTGAGCCATCCCCTCCCTCTGCCATGAGATACGGTAGCACACCAGCCTTTTTACAGATGCGTGAACTGAGACACAAATAAATTAATTTGGCTGTCCAGAGTCATATGATCAGTAATGACAGAACAAGGAGTAAAACACATTCCTTAATTTATAGCAACTATACTTCCCTGCCACCACTGTTATTTCTTTTATCAGTTTGGATTATCTTCTCTTAGGCATTGGGCAAAGGGATCTGGCAAGTACCCTTAGATATAACTGATTAGCAGGTAGGTAGGCTTTAGTTGTTGTTTGTTGAGGGGGTGGAAATCCTCCAGTGGTTGAAGTCATTCTTGAAATGGAGGACCCAAAATATGGTGAGTGCTATTTTAGTACTTCTAGAAGTCTGCAACAATTATATTTTGCCCTCCTTCCTCCTTCATTGTTCATGTGTGTATAATGCGACTAGTGACTATTTTAATGAAGTATGTCTGATGATATTTGGTTGTATAGGTCCTTTTGCTTTTGGACCAATGACTTTCTGATCAAGCCTCAGAGCTGTGTAAAAGCATTTTCCTTTAGATAAGGAAGAGTTAGTGTAAACTGAACCCGTATGCCAGAGAGAATGCCTGTTAGTCACAAAACAGGGAATGAGTTTCCAAGATTTTTGTAGACCATCTCCCCCAGAACCCAATTTTCCATCAATAGATCATGGCTACTGTTTGTCAGTTAGGTCTGTGAGATAATGGGAATCCATTTAGTTTGCTTTTCTTTCTTAGACATAGAGGATATGGTATTTTGTGTATCTCCTCTCTTGCCTAGAAAGGCTTCCCTTTCCTCTTTAACCTCGACCCCCCAGCTGTCATTCTGTCTGAACTCGGCTCTTCTAGTAGGCTACCTCAAGCTAGTTAGGACTGTGCGTAAAAATTATAATAATCTAATGCATGGTACCCAGCAACTAGCATACTTCCTCTTATTTCACCCTCTCTCACATGGGCTACTTCTACACTACAGAAATCTTTCAAAAGAAGTCCTTCCGGAAGATCTCTTTTGAAAGAGTGCGTCCACACACAAAAAAATGGATCAAAAGGGTGATCTGCTCTTTCGAAAGAGAGCATCCACACAGCGCCCGTTCTTCCAAAAGAACGGGCCATGGAATGAAAATCAGGTGCCATGAGGACTTCTCTTTCAAAAGAAGGGCCCTGAGGAGCATCTACATATATTTTCTTTCAAAAGAAGCTTTTGAAAGGAGGTGTTCTTCCTGAAACATGAAAGGAAGAGTGATTTCAGAAGGAGCACCGCAGTCTATTTACTTTTGAAAGTTTGCTTTTTGTGTGTAGACGCTGCGCAGGATCTTTTGAAAAAAATCTTTCAAAAGAACTTGTTAGTGCAGACACAACCTTGAAGTTTTGTTGGAATGGGGCTTAAGAAGAGGAGATTCTTGATGCAGGGACCTCTATTCCCCCTTAATTCCTGTGGTTGTCTTAAAGGTTTGGTTTAAGATTGTGGTCTTTTCTTATGTTTTTCCTCCTTGGACTACTCTCTGTCTGAGTTCTCTTGAATCAGATGTTGCCACTTGGCCCAGTTGTTGTTGTGTCCAACATCTCAGGTACTGTTTTTCATATGGGTACTTTATAAATTAAGACATGAACCCAATGAAGTAAAATCAAAACAGGTTGTCACTCAAGTCTTGACATAAGTTTGCAAGCATGCAAGCAAACTCCTCCTTAAAATATAAAATGGACAGACCTCCTTTAACATCAGCTAGATGTATTTTCAGAAGGTAACCAAGGCCCTTGTTGCGTCACAAGAGGCAGAGTTACAAGTGATGTCATAAAGGCCCTAGTTGACAAATAGCAAGAATGCTTTCATTTTGGCTATATATGCTCCTATATAGCCAATAATTTTCTTCTTGTCCTTGGCTTTGTCTTGTTCCTTCAGCAGCTGACTTTCCTCTCTGATTTGATGTACCATGTGAAGCAGTCTGTGTTACTACTGTAAGAATCACGATGTGCCCTTAACTCTTACAGCATTAAAGGTTTAAATGATTTTTAAAAAAATTAGCTTTATTTTATTTTTCTTTCTTTCTTCAGCAGAAAAATAAACAGAAAATGAAAGGGGATACTGTGAACGTGCGCCGAAGTGTCCGGGTGAAAACCAAGGTCCCCTGGATGCCGCCAGGCAAAACATCCATCCGGGAGTCTGCTTACAAGTGGGAGGTATAGCTAACTTTTGCTTTTTAATTGGGTTGGACTAAGTGGTGGTACCTAGGTTTTAAGTTTAGGATTGCAGGGTGTCAGGGTTAGAGGATTCTGGACCATAAGTAAGGTGGCCACTACCACCTGGCAGCCTCTTTAAACATCCAGTATTCATGTCTGACTTTTGGAAACTTGTCTGTACATGCACATTCTAAATGGGGGTTCGTCATGTGTTGAACTGGGCTTTCCCAGTGCTGCTTTTGTGTGCAACTGTCTGTCCCTTTCACCCTCTTTCCCACACCATCCCATATACTGAAAGGTTGGAGAAATCCCCCTCATTTGGAAGGCAGGGGTAAAAAAGGAATAAAAGACCTTTTTCTGAGGCACAGATATTTTATAGGCCACTATGTCTGCTGTGTCTGCCATCAGATTGCTGGAGGGGAGTGTATTGAACTCCCTTTCCCACTAGGGCCTGAAGGAGCTGTCCATTCCCAGCTCCTACTGGCTTTGAACTTGTGACTCTGATTATCCTTCGTGACTATCAGCTGATCAAGCTAATCCTATGTGTGCTGTTTTGGTGGATTTGGAATCTTTTTTTTCCCATTAGGAGCCTATTACAACTGTCTGAAACAGGTTGAAGTAGTGATGATTATAGAGCCTGGGTGTTTTATCTCACACTCATTAGAAGTTTTTCAGACATGTGATTTGGTCCTAGATTGGTTTTGGAGGTGTTAAGGCTAAATATTGTGTGTCCCTTTTAAAAAGGCCATGACTATTACATTCCCACCAGGGCCCAACCCATCGCTTGGAAATTACTCCTCCAGATTCAGAAAAACTGCTCTCAGTGCTGCGTCTGAGTGACCTCTCTACAGATGAGGAAGATGCTATTCACTGCAAGATGAACAAATATGAGAAGAAGATAGATAGCCTGATGAATGTTGTGGGGACGCTGAAGAATGAGGTGAGAAGACCATACTGAAGGCTTGGGGGTGATGCAAGGAAGGGGGCTTACAGACTAGGCAAAGTGAAACTGAAAGAGGAAACTTGATAAGAGGAAACTAAAGACCCCAGGATACAATGTTGAAGGGCAAATGGATTCTCAGCTCATTTGTTACGTATCTTATGAGTCCAGTATGAATTAATTGCGAAGGACTTAGCTACCCTAATGCATTCGTTCACCAAAGAGTCTGCTAGCAAGATTTCAGCTTTCATTCACTTTAGCTGTGTCTCAACTACAGATTAATGAGCGCCTTTTTTACTTGTGCTGAAATGAATGATGGAACATCTATGACTCTCTGTCATACAGGATGATGATTGGCCTCAGTTTCTATGTATAAAGTCTTGTTTCCACCATGTTCCTAAATCTAAAAGATGTTCCTCCCAAAAGATTAAAGTGTCTAATCCTGCTGACCCATAGGATCGCACAGTTGAACAGTATATTCCTCATGCCTTGCTGCTGGCACTTATGCTTCAGTGATGTCTTGTTATCCCAATGGCCTTTCTAAGTACTTGTTAATATTTTAATAGCTGTCTTGTGAGAATCTGCATACTGAATTTTAAAGTGCAGATTTAATGTGATGCTCAGGCCCAACATAGTGAGGGGAGAACACAGACATTTTTCTTTCAGCTTCTCCCAAAGTTTCCCCCCAGCCAGTTAGAAAATGGCTAAATTGTAAATGCAATCTACCCAGACTAATGCTTTAGACATAACATAGAAGTATCATCTATGTCATCAGTCTTAACCTTCAAATTAGGGGAATAACAGGCCCTTCTTTTACATTGAGTGGAGGCCGGTGCATTGGTTAAATTCCAGTATAAGGTCTCAGTCTCAGTTCCTAAATATTTTCAGCAATTTGTTTTTGTGAATACTATAGCTAATGAGAAATCCTGTGGCTTTCAGACTAACAGATATTTTGGAGCATAAGCTTTTGTGCACAAAAACCCACTTTGTCACATGCAATGTTGTGCATCTGGCAAAGTGGGTCTTTGCCCACGAAAGCTTATGCTCCAAAATATCTCAGTCTATAAGATGCCACAAGACTTCTTGTGGTTTTTGTGGATATGGACTAACATGGATATGGGCTGATAGTTGTCTATAGTATTCTTCATCTACTAAACTCTTTAGGAGCCTCGCTGTGTGCTGTTGAAAAGCTGCTGCATTTCATTGATGGGGGATCTGAACCATCTGCAACTTTGTAAAAGCACCGTGATTTGTGTAAAGTTCTCTAGACATAGAAATAAGATGTGTCCTCCTTAGGCCAAGATGCAGAAGCGGGAAGAACAGCAGCAGATTGCAAAGCGTCTCCTTGAGGAGCAGAAAGATGAGCTAGATGAAGTCACACAGGAGCTCGTGGAAACAGAACATGAGAATACCTTGCTCCGACGTAACATTGAGCGCATAAAGGAGGAGAAAGATCTTACTTTGTAAAGAACTTACTGTTAACTCCTGTGTGTTTTATGTACTGTAAAAAAATATTTAAAGAGCACTTGTCTCCTTCATAAAAAACATTGACAAAGTTAACTCCCAGGAGTCTAAAGCTGAGGGTCACTGCATAATTGACGTTCCCTTTTCTTATATTCGCTTCCTTCGTAATGGTATAGTGAAATCCTATTTCCATTATTTTTGCATAGCGGTTTTGTGGTGGCAGTAGAAAAAAACCTGTTTCAGCCTTCTCAAAGCAATTATGTGGAAGCAAGTAACAGTTTAGCTCCTGTTGTTGTATCCGTTTCACTGAGTGGGGAAAACATAAAACATGTTGATGTGAGTCATCTCCCCTTTCTCCTGTTTCTTACACTAAAGATTATATAGCAAAATCTCTGAACCTTTCAGGAGAGCTTTATGAATAAGGATTGAAATGGGTTCTATGAACTCTTTATGAAAGTTTTTTTTTGAGTTCTAGTTGTGTGTCTCCAATTTTTTAGTGCATCCAGCTAAGTGTTCAGCTGCTCCCAGAAATAAGTCTCCAAAATGGCTTGATACAATTCTTTAGGAATATTAATGTTCTAGAAAAAGGTGTGGTTTAGTACGGTGGGGCAAATTTGCTTTTGCGTAACCCCAAAATTGGCTTCTTCTGATATTTCCCACTTGCAAGATGAGCTCCTAGCCAGCACACGAGGATGGGAAAGATGTGCTGATCCCCCATTGCAACCCACTTCCAAAACCAAAAAGTGATACATTTCTACTATTTGTGGTAATCTTTTTGTTTGTGAGGTTTATGGGTTAACCTCCGATCAAAAACTCTAATTACAAGGCTTCCTTTAAGCGCAATGTTACACGTGCAGCCTGGTTGTTGCATTTGGCTCTCCTTTCTGCTGATGTTCTTGCAGAATGCAGAAGAGGCACTTGCAGCATGAGAAGGAGTGTTTGATGTCCAAGTTAGTGGAGGCAGAGATGGACGGAGCTGCAGCAGCCAAACAGATTCATGCGCTGAAGGATACAATTGGGAGACTCAAAAATGTAAGTGATGGCACAGTTCACTGTAGTAGTTGCTGTACTGCCACACTGCTGTTCTCAGAGCTGTCATAGAATCAGTGGTTCAGAGATTGTTGAGAAAAAATGGAGAGGTGTTTAAAGTGCTCGATAGGCCTTTGGGCACAGAATATGCTTGAAAACCAGATTATGTAAAGTCTGAAGTCACTTTGAATTTACAGATGGGAGTTTACCTGCCAGCATCTTCACGTCCCACTGCCCTTTGTGGATGTGATGCTGATGATCAAGTTCTTTTTAGTTATGTTCCAAGTATTTGCATTGTGACTATGGCCAATACCAAGCTCTAGATGCTGAAATGCAGACAAATATGACCCTGTCTTTCTTTTTTTAGGAGAAACAGATGACTAGCTCAGACATTAATACACTGACAAGGCAAAAAGAGCTGCTGCTACAGAAATTAAGCACCTTTGAAGAAACCAATAGGACTCTCCGGGATCTACTTAAAGAACAGCACAACCGGGAGGTGAGCAGTGCTGCATGTTTCCACCCTGATTTGCAGGAGACAAATGCTTCACTCCCTTCTGCCTCAGTTCTCCTAACTCTAAAATAGACCTTACCCTTCCTTTTGGAGGCTCAGATAAAGTTTGAACAGTAGCGTGAAGATGTTAAGAGGCCTGAATGCTAGGCAACCTGTAGGAATGCATCAGTGTAATTACAGTTATTACTGCAGCTTATTAAAAATGTGCAGCTTTGGTCAAAGTCAGGTTGGTGACAAAGTACTTCCCCAGCCACCCGTGATTTTAATAAGAAAAAATCCATCAAAGGTGTGTGTTTGTCCAAAGTGGGAGAAGTTTGCAAGATCTTAGTTTGCCATTGTGCATTTTAGTATCCTCTTTGACTGGGTTAAAGGAAATATGAGTGAGGAAGCTTTCTGGGATTGGCGTTCTGGGAGAAGATAGGTGAAAGTTAAATTGTTGTCAGGGTTGACACTTTAGTGTTAGCTGAGAACTGATGCTTGAATAATGATATAGACATTTTTCTCTGCTTCATCAATCTTAAATTAGAAGATTCATCCTCTTGGGGTAGGACATGGAGAATGGCTTTGGAAAAAAGCTTAATGAGCTCTTTCTTGTTTGTTCATTTTCTTGTAGAAAGATGCACAGAAGTTGATGGAACAGCAGGGGTTGCTGCTAAAAAGGCTGTCTGACTCCGATGCAGAGAAAGCGGTAATGCAAGAGCGAAAAAATGAGACTGACCCTTTATTTTTAAACATGGGTGACCAATAGTGATATAATATTGTAGAGACGCCATTGCAACCCTTCATTGACCCTCTTTTTTCCTGCCCCCCACTCATAGCAACAGAGTATTTTTTCACTTAAGATCTGGGTGGTGTTTGTCTTCCAGAATCTGAAGCTGAGGCTACAGGAGAAAGAGAAGGAGGTGGAAGATCTCTACATTCAAATACAGACAGAAAAGGTAGTTTCTCTTTTTAACCTCCTTTGAACTACTTGAACCTGCAAAACTATAATGGGCTCTGGGACTGGAGGCTGCTGTGCTGAATTAAGGCCTTACAGGTTCTGCTTTCTTGTTTGAACTGACAGATTTCTATCTAAGCCCCGCATGGAATTCCTGATTTAGCGATTAATGTCCATCACAAAGACTTTTGGCAACAAATATAAAATGATAGATGTCACCTCAGGACTGACTATTTCCTAGCACTTTTCCAAAGTTGCTCTTGCACCATTTGCTTGGGATGGGTCTCGTGCTGCTTGGAGGCAGTGCCAGGATAGGTGCTTGGCTGCAGCAAATCCTGATGGGTGATTTCCTCCTTTTGCTAGGAACCAGCAGTTCCCCATGGCCTCAGGTTCCAATGTGTCCTGCCTTCTCCTAGTCACAAGTTCCCTGGAAGCAGATGGGACACATGGAAACAGTGGCCAGGGTTGAATGTATTTGGCTTATAGCAAATCCTTGCAGATTGGTCAGCCAGAGTGACAGTGGGGTGTAGATTCTGTGTCACCTCAGAAAGAGGGGGCTCCTGTCCTGGTGCACTTGAGTGGGCAGAGGGACCTGTGAAGGCGCTTAAGAAAGGTGGGAGGAAGAGCAGGATTTATGGTAGTGGAAAAGGGAATATTGCCATTCATCAGCTCCTTAATGCAGAATGCATGGCCTTGGGGTGCTTAGAATTACTCTAGTTTTCTGTAAACATTTTCTTCCCATTGGTCTCTCTAGACAAAACTGCTGGATTCTAGCAAGCCCTACAGGCCATGACTCTTGCCTCTCCACCCACAAAATAACCTGAGCAAATTTGACTCTCATGTCTGGCCTTCCTGCTCCCATGGCTAAGAAAATTAGTTTTTGAGAGCGCTCTTTCTGACAGTTCCTTTTATCACTGCTGGTGTTTGTTGAAGCAGAGGCCTGAACTGTTGCCTGGTGTGAAATGTCCCATCTGTTTCAATGCCCGAGAAAACATTTAGTCCTGTCTGTTTTATATAGGATCAAGCAAAGACAGCATGTGAACTCTCCAAATCTATGGAAGCTGTGAAGGGTCATTTACAGGCACAGCTGCGAAATAAAGAAGCTGAAAATAATCGTCTGGCAATTCAGATCCGGGTATGTTTTCAGTATTCACCAGACCATTCGAACTGAACAGCTAAGGGTACTTAGGAGAGTGGCGGACATGGAATGTCTACACTGACGTCACTTATGTGGTTGGTGTGCATTTTCTTCTGTAATTTTGTTTTGAGAACTAAAACTTTTTCACTTATGTGAAGTGAAATCACAAACTTGAAGGGTTAATTGCATTGCCAAGTAATTACTTGTTACTTTAGCTTTCCCCTCAAATCAGGTGAGTTGAAGTTTCTGCTTAACCACCTATCTGGCAGGATGGGAAACCATTTAACTTCCTACCTGGGAAAAAGAAATTCTTGCCATGGGTCCCTTCATCTGATCGCAAAGAAGTGTGTTTGTTTCACTGTTATCACTGGTGATGCCTATGATCAATGGTGTGTAATGTCTTCCATATGAGGAGAAATTACAAAAATTAGGGCTGTTCAGTTAAGGAAAGAGATACCGAAGTGGGGATGTGACAGAGGCCTATAAAATAATTCTGTATCTCATCCCATGAATTAAGTGGACAGTGCTGCAACAGGAATGGAAGACTGAATGGATATTACAGTAATTGCAAGGTGGAGCACATTGCTAGATGGTTCATGTCCACTTCTCAGCTGCTGGGAGATGAGTTGGCTGTCTTGACTAAATATAAACCATTTCATGGTGAATTTTTTTCCCCCTCTTTTCCTTTCCAGAATCTGGAGCGCAGTGGGGCTCAGCATAAAGCAGAGGTAGAACATATCATGGAACAGTTAAAAGAGCTGAGACAGAAGGGGGAGCGCGACAAGGAAGCCCTCAAGAAAGCCGTACGTGCACAGAAAGAGCGGGCAGAGCGCAGTGAAGAATATGCAGAGCAGCTGAATGTTCAGCTAGCAGAAAAGGTAAAGCTGGTTGTGAAGAGGAGGGAAAGAGAATTCTTTATGGTCTGTGTTTGTGCATATCTTTGACTTCTGATACCAGCACTGGAGGAGATCGGCTTTATCTGATGTGGCTTAGGTGTGTACTCAGTCCATTTGCTGTGCATTTAAATAAGCCATTATTTCTGAGCTGTCACGGTTCCTTCCTTGGAATGAGTGCATGTGATGATTTATATCCTGTGATTAAACTGGCAGATCTGCCGTTATCCAGACTTTCTGTTCTCTTGAGAGCCAGCTGAAGGAAATGGACAAAATATTGCGGGGCCTTTCTTTGCTTTGGAACTTGTATGGTGGTCAATATTGAGCATCTTTCAGAGTTATGGATGGAAATGGCAGGTGACAAAGAAGATTCTCATAGTGACAATGGGGAAGGAGATAGGAATAAAAATGAGAATTTAGTCCACCAAAGAGGAAATCACTGGGGAAGTCAAATAGTACAGAGACCTGTAAATAAATAAGGCGCACATGTATTTGCCTTTAGAGAAAAGGGATTGAAAGCTAGAGTTTAAAAAAAAAAAAAGGAAGATTGGGACCAAGACAAAACAGAAAAGTTCAGGCATTTTAGACTACTTGTCCCCTTACTTCTGGTGTTCTGGGCTCAACTTCTGGGTCCAAGGCCAATGCAGAGTCTTAGCTATGCCTTGCATTCCCTAATGGTTATATTTGTTTTTTTCAAAGGGGAGACCCTCCTCTTTCTGTAAGGCTGTGAGCTGCCAGCATCATTGGAAAATATATTTGACAAGGATGTGAAGTGAGAAAATGAATTAATGGTTTTAAAATCTGATGCTGAGGAACAGACGTACTGTCTCTCTGAAATGTCTGAGATGCTTCGCTGCAATGACATGTTTCACTTTGCACATCACTGTTGTGCTGGGATCTTTGTCAGTCTTGCCTCTCTCATTCCACATATTTTGACAGGACAGTTACGTTGCTGAAGCGCTGTCCACTTTGGAGTCCTGGAGGAGCCGCTACAACAAAGTGGTAAAGGACAAGACTGACCTGGAGCTTGAGATTGTTATGCTGAACAGGTGATAGCTCTGGTGTGGGATGCCAGCATGAATGCAGCTGGGGTAATTGTTCAAGAAGGGACTCTTCAAGTCTCCAGGCTGGGGCATAAGTACTCAAATGAAAGCTAGACCCAGCATAGTCTAATGGTGGCAGCCAGGAGGTCTGGCTTCTACTCCTGACTGTCGCAGTGATTGTTGATGAAATCACTTATCCTTGCACCTGCTGCCCTTTCTGTAAAATACATATATTTATTTTTCTTTGAAGGATCTCAGAATGGCTCACAGTGAAAGAAACTATTTAAATGCAAAGCAGTTTAAGGCTGATTGGGTTTTGTGGGCCTTGTGGGGGCAAAAATGGTCAGCATCATCCAAATGGAGTTATCACAGACAAAAATAAGCATGGGTGCATGAGGGAATAACCATATTAGTAGGAGTGTCCAGCCTATGGCACACAAGCTGTACATGTCCCACAGTCTGCTTCAGTACAATATACTAGTGACCAATTCATTCACACTTTGTCACTATGTTTAAATCAGCTTAGTTGACAAAAGTCCATAAGTGTACAATGCTGTACACAGGAACAACCTGCCTAAATACATATGAAACAAGCTGAGTGTAAAAAATAAATCAATACAGGTGACTTTAAATCTTATTAAAATATGTGAAATCTATTTGGCCCATACAAAGCTTAAGGTGTTTAGGTTTTATGTGGCCATCCCTTGTCATCAGGTAGGGCACCACTGCATTAGGCTGTACAGCTCAACTGTAATGTATCAATGCCACTGCAATGAAATGCCACCATCCCACTAACATCTGTGTGCCTGTTTCCCAAAAAGAGTGGAGCGAAAGAGGAAGTGAGAGTAAAGTTTGTGTAGCCAACCAGTAGGGTATGCCTGTATGAGATATGGAAGGAAAAAGGAGACTAAAGTGTGTTTATTCCTGAAGGTGAATTTCAAAGAACAAGATTTTTCTCTGCCATCTAATGGTTAATTTCACCTCCTGTATGACAGCCGTATTTCAGACTTGTTGGAGCAGCAGACCACCATGGAGGACAAAATGCGGGAAGACAGGGATGCTCTGGTGGATAAACTGCACCGACAGACCACGGAGACCACATCTTTCAAACTGGAGAACGAAAGGCTGAAAGTCAGTTGACTATCCAGACGTTCTGTATTGAAGTGTCAGCATAAGGGTAAAGCTGTAGTGAGCAGCTGCTGCCCATGTAATTTATTTCTATACTTATCTCCTTTGACCCCATTTGATGTCAGATCGAGTTGCACAGGAAAACTTAATGTAGTTAAATTGACTGAGTGTATTTTCAGTCCTACGTTCCATTGTTTGACTCCAGTGAGGTAGGCTGAAATTATTGAATAGAGGAACACAATGTTTGTTGGGGCGGGGTGGAAAAGTCTTTTTCTACCCTCTGATCCAGTATGTGGGATTGGAGATATGCTTATCTGCCTGGTCTCCCAGATGACATGTTGTTGTTGTTGTCACCCAGTTAGACAGGGAATAAAATAGGAAGATGTCTGATGTCCTGTCCACACACCTACAAAAACACATAGAGTATGGTACATAATTCACCTGATTCAAACAAAGCTTCAGTTCAAATAAATCATACGTGACCCTGATCCAGTGGACACAGCTCATGTATATTTGGAACATGGTGGAACAACGCTCCTATGGGTGTAAGACCATATTCTCTGCTGGCATAAATTATTGAAGCTCCTCTGAAGTCAATAGGACTCTTCGAGTTATTCCAACAGAGAATTTAACCTTTAATTTGCACTAGCGTCTGCTCTAACTTAGCATAAAGTACATGGGGACAACTTAGCCTGTTCTAAACATGAATAGAATAGAATACAAGGTGTCTTCTCCATTTAGGCTGCTATGGTCCCAGTGGAGGAAAAGCTGAACCAAGCTCAGATGGAGGTGCAGCAACTCAAGGCATCTCTCAGGAACTATGAAGGGCTGATTGAAACCTATAAGTCTCAGGTATTTTATTCAACTTTCCTTTTACCTTTGCTCCTTATACAAACTGGTTGTCTTCCCTTGCTGTTGTGGTTCATTCTCTCATATGGCTGTCAGATGATGCTGTATTCCATCTTTCTTCATGTGATTAACAAATAATATATCTTCTGTGCAAATGATTGTTATAGGTTATTCCATTCAAGTGGCAGCCTGTAGTCTGTCACCTGTTGTTCTTTGGACTGTGGAAAATTTGCCTCACTCTGCATACCCTGATCATCCACGCTATCAGCAGAAGCTGAGTCCATGCGTAAAGATCTTGCTACATGGATAAAATGTCTAGAACTGATCTTGGTCATTGTCACTTTTCAGCTGCCTCAAGAAGCAAATGCAAGAGTAAAATATCTAAATCTAGTCATATCCTCCACAGCCTTTTCATGTGACTAATACTTCCCTTTGCTGAGATATGTGTTTGGTGGTGGTAGGAAGGAAATGCACAAAGAGGTAAAGGGAGAAATCTTTGGAGGAAAGTACAAAGGAGGGTGAGAAGTTTTTTGTTTTGTTTTGTCTATAAAATGTGCATAAGTGGAAAACCTCCAGAATTTGGGTTGGGAGTGTCCAGTGGCTTACAAAAATCCTGCTAATGGATTGCAACAGTTGTAATTTTGCTAGTGTTTAGCAAATTTTCTGTGCTTGAAAACCCTAACATAGTGGTGCGCCTGTTCTTTCTGTGCCCAGGTGCTGAAAACCCGAATGGAAGCTGATGAGGTGACTGTGAAACTGGAGCTGTGTGACAAAGAGAATAAGACACTAAAAGATGAAATGAATAAGGAGATTGAGCTGGTAATTATTGCTCTTTGTTTTGCAAAGTACATTGAATTTTCCAAAAGTCCCATGGAGGACCTTGTCAAATATATAGTGTCAGTTTAAGGGTGTGTCTTTTTACTAGGGAGAGGGCTGTTCACAGTGAATGCTTGTGAATAATGCATCCTGTCTGTCTTTGATTGTCATGGAACAGTTGTTCTCAAGAATATTGTACATATTAATAAAACTCAAGTCCAGGAGCCAGGGTATGTAGTCATTCACACCCAGTGGGAATCCCAAAACTTAAGTGAATGTGTCTTGGAATAGAGGAAGGAATCTCTCTTACAATGAGCAGTTCCACAGGACCAAAATGCTAGCATACTGGAGAAATATATTTCCAGTTCCATAGGGGACATCAGTTCCATTGTTGGCAAAGCATCTGACATGACTTTATTGCAGGGAAACAGAGGTGCTCTGGTGAACAGACAGCAAGAAACAGCTCAAAAATTCAGACTTCAGAAATGTGTGAAATAAGATCAAATATTTAATTGTTTTTAATCAATCATTCTCTATTCTTCCATTCCTATTCTCCCTCCCTGCCCCCAGGCTCGGAAGCAGTTCCAGAGACAACTTGCTGAACTAGAAAAGCTGCCTGAAATCCTGAAGATCACAGAGACAAAGTTGGCAGAATGTCAGGATCAGCTCCAGAGTTATGAAAAAAAGAACATGGACCTCTCTGCCATGATTACAGATCTTCGTCAGCGGGTAAGGGACTGGCAGAAAGGACCCACAGCTATGCTGTCTTCAAGCCGGGGACCAAAATGAGTCACAGGAAGGTTCAGTCTTTACCTCTGTACTCATCTCTTTCTGAAATGATTAAAACATCTGCACTGCAAAATCAAGATGTGTGGCATGTCTTTGTTTAGGGAGAATAGTACCTTAGGTGGTGGCTTTTCTTGTTATTTCAAGATTTTCCTTCAAACTGCTTAGTTGCAGAATTTACTGGATAATGAAGAGCAGCAGAACCCAGAAAGCATGGTGTCTCAGTTACATGTCTCACCTTGATCAATTTATTTGTTGCCTCTCTCATGACCATCTGCTCACAAATGTTGCTCTGCTTTTACTTTCTCCCCCTGCCTTTCTGATGCCATCACAATGGAGGCCTTGTATAATTCTGCAGCTTATGTGCTTTGCAATGATAATTCCATGCAAGTCATTAGCTTTTGCCATATTTAGGCTCTGAATTCTTCCCAGACTTATCACACGCAAAGTTTCTTCTAATCTGTGTGCTTCATTATGCTTGCAGGTGGCTGCTGTACTATCAAGCTCTTGTGGCATCTGACTGGTCGTATATGGTGTGGAAAAATTCTGTTTCACGATGGGTCTAAACATCTGGAGAAAGTGCACAAATTGGAGGATGTGTAGTTTTTTGCTGTTTCACATACTGTTGCCTCCATTTTCCTCTTCAGGGCTTTCGACAATTGTGAATTTGAAGATGTTTTAGCTATGGGTTTCTTCCTCTCCAAGAACAGCACCCGTTCTAGGTGGCTGGTCTTGGGTTTATATTGACTTACTAGGTAAGGTCTGTTTTCTGTCACTTTAGATTGAGCTCCAGGGGGACAAAATGGAAATGACAAGAGAGAAGTATCAATCTGCCCAGGAAGAGAACAAGCAGCTGATCTTGAAGCTAGAAGAGCTGGAGAGGTTAGAATATATAACTGTCTTTTTCTGACTTCTTTTTCTCTTCCTCTTCTGGCCTCCCTTAGTCCCCTTTTCAAGGCACTGAGACTGCTGCTGGCTTGCTTGGGTACCCTTATCTGGTGCTTTTATAGAGTTAAACAATCACAGTTAAGTAATCTGTTCTACGTAAGTTTGGAATGCTTCAGTAGAGAAGATGTTAACGTCTTGAGTCAGGAAAACTCTCCAGAAAGACTGCTACTTCTCCCATCTTTTTCTTTTCCTTATGAGCTTTCAAGTACTTCCTTGTTCTGGACAGATTGGAAATACTCTGACACCACCCTTTTTCTATGGTATTTCTTGTCCCTGCTGAGATTTGGAACTGCCAGAGATGTGAGTTACAGAAAAAGTGAGATTTACTTTTATGTAGTCAAAGAAGGTTCAGGTTGGGTCTTAGTCCGAGTCTGTGCCCATGCTGAGTCTTCAGTCTGATATTTTGTTACCTTAAGACAAATGTTCATGAAATTTTCTTCCTTGTGAGCCATTCTGAAGTCCTGTGCAAGCACACTAGAGGAATCATCAGGAACAATGGGCGTGTCCATGCCATTGGCTCTTCGAGCTCCACTGATCTCAATGAGATCGGGCACTCCCTATCTATCCACTGTGGAATTTTACACCTTCCTCTGAAGCATCTGGTACTGACCATTGTCAGAGACGGGATATTGCATTAGCTAGGCCATTGGTCTGATCAGGAATGGCAGTTCATAAATTCTTTTATCTCATGGTACTTCTACACTTCACTGATGTCGTGGTGAGGACAGGTCTGTGAGTATTCTGAATATGTTCATGCATGCTCCCATCTCGAAATTCTTTGGTGTTAGATGTGGCATGAGAGAGTTTGACCTTTGGATGGAAAGTTGAAAATCGATCTGTTCCTGGCCAACCGGTGACCTGAGAGAATGGATCTTGAACCAAATTATATTTAATAATAAAATTTCTTGTCTTATTGTCTCAATCCAGGAAACTAGAGACAACAGGTGCACAGAACATAGAATTCCTTCAGGTCATAGCTAAAAGGGAGGAGTCGATCCATCAGTCTCAGCTGCGATTGGAGGAGAAAACCCGTGAGTGTAGCTCCTTGGCACGGCAGCTGGAGATGGCCATTGAAGATGCCAAAAGACAGGTTAGTAACTCCTTCTCAGAGTAAGAAACTGATCAAATAGAGTGGAACTACCAAACTGTAGGAGGAGAGCAGTTTACCAGCTAATGGAAGAGGATTCCCCTACAATCTTATCAAACTTCTAAGTTTGCTTCATCATGCTCCATTATCTGTAGGAAGCAGAAGCAAAAAATGCTGTTAGTACTTTGATTCCAGTAGACAGACACAGATGAAAGGAAAAATGTTAGACTGAAATGTTTCTGGTCTTTGATTCCAGCAAATAAAAACATGTCCATTTCTCCAGGACAGAAGGGGGAGGAGGATATTACCACAGAAGAAGCAAAGGAACTGTATGGACAACACTCTTGCCAAAGCAAAAACTTCATTGCCAAATTCCTACTTGTAGGTGGAACAAACGAGGGACCGAGCAGCATCTAGAGAGAGAGCAGCCCAGTCCAAGATGTTGGAGTTGGAGACGCAGCTGAGCCGGACAAAAACAGAACTAAATCAGCTGCGTAGAAACAAAGAAGATGTGAGTCTTTGGGTGGAGACATTAAACTAGTAGCTTCCATATGGCAGTGAGAGTCTGTTAACCCCTGTCTCGTCGATGTGCTGAAGAAATTGCGCAGTAACTTTGTTGCTGTGTCTGCTGTGATGGTGAAACACATTAGTGTGCTTGATGAAGTATAAAGTGTGGAGAAAGACATAGTATTTGCCCCAAGAAAGTTAGTCTTAAGTAATATACATGGGTCTGATTGTCATGATGTATACTAACAGTCTGAACAGGGCTACTGGTGAATGTAAAATCAGACCCATCACACTGTCCAGAAAAACACTACAGGAGGAAAAGGGTTCTGACAGTGTAGGTGTTGCTATATCTCTCGGAGGATTTTTTTTCCTGCCTTTCGTTGCCTTTGAATGTGTAAGAGCAGGGCTGAGGAGTGTTTTGCTGCTAGGACAAATTTTTTTCCCCTTTTTTGAAGGTGATCTTTTACATATACTCCCATTTTCTTTCCCTGTTTACTTTAGCGCTGGGATTGGAAGAGGGCTGACCTATGGCAGGTGATACCTCCTGAGTTTCTTCCTAGAGAGTGGTTCTGTTTTGTTGTCAAACCATTAGTTGATCAGAATGTTCAGTTCCTATTCTGATTGACTGTGTTATCTTGTGCATTTTATATACAAGTCAATGGGTGAAGTTAGGACTGAGTGAAATGAGTGATAACTATTTAGAGTTATGTGATGTTTGTTGCAGTGACACATTGTTCCTAAAAATCCCAGAGAATGACAAGAGTTGTTAAGGCTAGCGTTAGAAAGAAAATCTCTTTCCTTCAGACCTGTATTTTGTGTTTTCTTCATGCAGTCAGAACGCCGATACCAAAGTCGTCTACAGGACTTAAAGGATCGCCTCGAGCAGTCTGAAAGCACCAACCGCAGCATGCAAAACTATGTCCAGTTCCTCAAGTCATCTTATGCCAATGTCTTTGGAGAAAGTGCCTTATTGAGCTCACCTATCCGTTCCCGATCTCCTCCATGATAGTAGTTCCCTCCCTGCCCCCTTTGCTATTGAGCGGTACAAAAGTGGGGCCCTATTTCAAAGCCATATCTTGTCTAAAACTTGGCTGGGATTTCAGAGTTGGTGTAAGGAGAAGCCTTCCTCTCTTTCTAATTGTCTAGATGAGATGAAGTTGTATGGGTGTAGGACAGGAAAATGGAATCTTTTTTCTGTTTTGGAGATTGGCAGTACGTGATCAGCCACATCCAGAAACATCTGGGTTGGAGCATATGGGGAATGCTTTCCCTTTCTTCACCTAATTCCCCAGCAGTTATTTCTCTTTTAACTAACCTGGTGGGCTTTTTAATTAATCATATTAGATATCTTTTTATTTTTGTAAGAGTTCCTTCTCTTCCTTTTTGCTTTTTCTACGTGAAGTTCTTTTTTTACACTGCAAAGATCATGTTTGCTTTTAACTCTTATATACTGTGTTTGATACAGCTGACCAATGGGGATATTGGGAGATAGTGCCACCAGTGCAAGTATGAACCCCATACTGGTAACTAAGTGTCTGGGATCTACGTGTCAAATGGATTACCTCCTGATCAGCCATCCTTTCTATGAACAATTTTCTGCTGGGGAACAGTGAAATTGCATCCTTGCAAGGTGTCTTACCTGATTCATGAACACTCTTTAGTCTTTCATTATTTTGTGTGCGTATGTATGGTTGTTGTGTGTTAATGTGTGGTGTAATCTGCATATTTTCTAGATGACTCTTTTTCCTCACACTAGCCTGATCCTGCTTTCCTTGAACATCCCAGGAGCTGAGCCAAAGTCTATTAGAAGTCCATGGGAAGATTCTCATTTAGTGGGTCTGGGAGCAGAACCCCAGTCTGAATACAGTGGGGGCTTTTTAGGATCAGTTTTAGGACAAAATAAAATAAAAAGACAGACTTAATGCTTGGCTTTGCCCTTGGAGCCAGCCTGCACATACGCCTGTGACTCAAGGTCACCTCATGCATGTGAAGCAATTCTAAGGTCTTTGGACTCTACTGTGCCCCAGGAGGCAGCTGTTTTTAAGCATAGTAAACATTGCATTTCAACCTCAGCTGTGTGGCTGGTGGGCTTTTTTTAAAATCTCTTTTTATGGAATGGCATGTTGTGGAATGTTTTGAAAGGGTTTTCCTTTTGATCAGTATTTGAAAGTTCCATTTTAATGTGTAACTTAAAAAAAATCCAAAAGGTGCTATGATAAAATTATTAAACTTTAGAAGTTTAATGTGTATTATTTCTGGATGTGAACTTCATCTTGTATATTGTCTCACTGTCTTTCCCTTTCATTATGCGGCCAACCTGTGGTAGGGACTAATGTGTCAAAGGAAATTCATGGATTTTTTTAAAAAATGTATTATTGTAAAGATTATCAAAACTAATACATCTTTTGGTCTTTAGAGCTAGTGCCCAAAATACATACATTTGTTCATGAGAATAGGGATAATGCTGCAGGCGCTTGAGGGAAAATGAATCCATACAATAAAGGATTCTTTGCTGACAGATGTATGATAAAATCAAAAAAATTGGTTTTTAATCTTTGTGCTGGAGCTAGAGGCTAAAAACAAAGTACTACAGTCCTGTTTCATTCTGAATCAAGAAGTGTCAAGGTTTCAATTGCCCTTATATACTGGACTTTGGGTTTTATGTTCACTAAAGGAAGCAAGGAAAAACACCCTCGGTTAGGCTTAACATATTTGACCTTTCAAAAAAGAAGACAATCTTGAAAGGTAGTATATCAGTGTCTACCCACTCAGGTATTAATGTACAGACTATATATATATATATATATATATATATACACACATACACACTATACTATAGCTTAATGGTTTGAGTATTAGCCTGCTACACTCACTGTTGTGAGCTTAATCAATGAGGGGGCCATTGAGGGATCTGGGGTGCAAAATAGATTTTTTTTTTTAAATAAAAGGATGGTGCTTGGTCCTGCTGAGAGGGCAGGGGACTAGACTCAATCACTGCCGGAGTTCCCTTCCAGTTCTATGAGATGTGTATCTCCATATATTAATAGAGACTAACACTCCTTCTAAGGGTGTGCTCTTTTTAATAGGGTAACCCTACTCTCTGTGCCTTGTGCTTTTTAATATCACCCTCTGGTGTTTTCCCCCCCACTGCACCGTGAGGTGGAAAATGTTGTTTCCATTTATATATATATTTCATTTGTTGCAGTCTCCTTGCTGTTCCTCTTTCTGTCCTTTAAAGAGACAGAAAGAGGCAGTCCTCCTGGCTGAGTTGGCTCTCTGCCATAAGCATACAGTACTGTAATCTCGTTCTGTTGCAGTTGGAGCCTCTCATGATTGTCAACGTCCCAGCATTATTTCTGAGTGAATCCCTCGACCCGGGGGAATGGGACTGAAAGTTGCTTCTGTTGGTCATCCTAGAAGGAAAGCCAAGTGGCACTGAAACAGAGGCGAGTGCTGCCTGGCTGCTGTTGTCTGAGGCTTGGCGATGGATAGCCGTTGTTTCCCACAAGCAGCCCGGGAGCTGCGGAAGCATACTTAGGGGTGCTGAGGGCTTAACAGGCAGAGCTGCACCAGGGGGTCCCACGGTGGGGCTGTGACAATACTGCACCAGGACCCAGGGATGCCTGCAGAGCCCCACGCACGCCGCCGCCACTGCAGTTTTCTCAGGCGCTTGGGGTAGGGTGAGTGAGCCGAGCCCCAGGTAGCCGGAAACGGAAGGGGTATGTAAGGGAGGTCAAAGGTCATTATCCCGTGATGCGCGGCGGTTGGCAGGGTTGGGGCTGGCCGCTGGTGGTCTGTAGGCTGGGTCGAGATGCCGTCGGAGCGGTACCGCTGGGAGACCCTGGAGGCGCTGAAAGGCTCCAGCAAGGGGCAGCTGAGCTACTCCCAGGACTGGCTGCTGCGCGGTGAGGTGAGTGCGCAGCCACCAGTTCTCGGGGGGAGCCCCCCTCGGGTTGAGCCGGCAGTGCACCACTCCAGGCAAGGCCTCCTGGATGGCACCCGGTCTCGGGCACATGTGGGGGTGCACTCACTCCCGGCCGGTCCTCTGGGACCGCCCCATAGTATATCCCCGCTACCGGCCAGTCCTGCTCTGGGCCCCTGTCTCCTAGGTACATAGCCAGGGATGCACCTGCTCTTGGCCAGCCCTCCTTGACTCGGGGAGCGGCGGTTCTTCAGGCACAGCTGGGGGTACATCTGCTCCTGGCCAGTGTTTCGGGGGCCCCTTCTACATACACATGGGGAGGGGTGCCTGCTCACGGCCAGCCTAGCTCACAGACACCTCCCCACCCCCCCGGAGCATCCACTTGCAAACAGATTGGGGGATTCACTCACACACACGTAGCGTATGTCTCCTGGCATTCCCTGTAGCATTTCTAGCGTAGGTGTATCATGTGTAAATAGAGCTGTGCAAGTAAGAGTGCTTCTGTCCACAAAGATAATTTTTGGGAGGTGGTGTTACGATGATGATAAAAAAAAATTCCTGCTTGTGTACGCTCTGTCTACATTAGGGTGCTATGCTGGTAGAGTTATTCCTACAAAGCATTTGTGATATAGACAAGAACTAATCACAGGCTGTATCCTGTCCACACAGGACACAGAATGAAATATTTCCTCTCTTGAACAGTTTGACTTACCATTCAACTTGATTTTAAAAGTTTGACTTCTTACCCATTCTTGTTTAGTCACTTATCTATTGTATTTGGCAAGACTAAGACACAGTTCTGTAAACAGTAGTTTTCAGTAATTTGCAGGTTTTGGTATATATAAGACTCCTCTCTGACAATTTCTGGCCCTTCAGGCTACCTCTTAGTTTTTATTGTTGCCCAAAATGACCCAAGTATTGTACCTTTACACTTAGCTTCATTTTTAAAGCAATTAATGAAATAGCTGACTTCTGCTTCCTTCTCCCTGGTCCACAGTGCATTAGTTAACCTCTGATCATTGGTGATGATCTCTGAAGAGAAAAGTTTGTTTCCAGTGAGAGAAGCTTCTTGCGAGATTTTTACTCTCTTCAATGTTTAAAAACAAAAACACTTCTCAGACTTGGGTTGACTGCAGGGTCACCTTCTTTCTTAAGTGGTGTTGGTGCTTATCTACCAGCTACAGACAGATTTGTTTTTAATTTTCTGCCTGGTGAGTAGATCCCTTGTCAGCATGCGCTAATGGACCCTATTGGGAGATAATCCTAGTTGGAGTGCTTTTCATTTGGTTGCATATATGTGACCAGTACATTTTTTTCCCCATAGGGCATTCCTATCCTCATATATAATACTTCCTTTTGAACCTTGGTTCCTCAAGACCTTTCATTGCCTCTTTCCTTAACTTTCCAAATATATCTGGAAAGCACGTTGTCAGTGCCAGTGCTTTCTAAACACAAGAAGATACAGCATCTGTCCCATAAGATGACACACTATGAAAAGATAAAGATGGGGGTGGTGAACGAAATACAACAGACAAGCAGTGTTCACACTAAGCCAGGGGTCTGCAACCTGTGGCTCATGAGGCTAGAATTGCAAAGTTAAAAAAAAAAAAAACAAAAAAACTCGTGATTATTTTTGATAAATGGTGAATGTCTAAAAGCCCGAAAATGGGCAACTCGTATCTAAATAGCAAACTATATGTGATCTCAAAACGTTGGCTAACTCCCCCTGACGTCCTCCAGAAGTTCGGAAGGTTAGTGAGTGAAAGTCAGGAAGACAATGGTACAAACACGTAAAGTGTGAGGAAATAGAACGTGTAAAAAGTTTGTGAAGGTCCTGCAGTAAACATGTATTACATTATTATTGTGTATGCACTGTTCTTAAAATAGGGGTCAAAATGTATGGTTTGATGTTATTTATTAAGGACTGTCTTATATTCACAAGCATTGTGGCTCTTGAATTATTGATTTTTTTACCAAATTGGAAAAGATGACCTCCCCTTGCTATTTTGGTTGCCAACCCCTGCACTAAGCTGTGTGGCAGCCTAGGAGAAATTCAAATGCCAGCCAGCTGATTACCAGAGCTCCTATGGTGCCCACAGCCAGCAGCATGTTTTTGTACTGATGATGCGCATCTGCACATGCCTTGTGTGCATGACAAAATTTATTCTGCACATGGGTGACAAAAATTAGAGCAAACACTGCAGACAAGCAGTACAATCAGAGCAATGTTGATTGATCAGAAATTAAACACGTTATGTTCTCCCCCGCTCCATCAGTCACCTTTTATTTTGTTCCTCAGCAACAGTACCCAGGTTCACGTCTACCTTCTCTCCTTCTCATTCCTACCATTTTATCCTTTACCTATAATACTGGAGAAGGTATTCATGGAATAAGTGAAATGAGCAAGATCATCCTAACTGTGCTGCCCAAGGATGTGAAAAATTTACTCCGCTGGCAGATGTAGTCAAATTAACCTAAACCCTAGTGTGGGTGCAGCTAGATCAAAAGACGAATTCTTCCATTGATCAGGCCACTACGTGTCAGAGGTGTGGATTAACTACAATGGGAGGATAACTTCTGTAGCTAAAGCCTCTCTGTACTACAGTGGTGCAGCTGCAATGTTTCTAACGTAGACATAAACTTAGCTGGCTTCTCGTAGGTGTGATATTGACAAAGTGGAGCCTACGGCATAGTTTAAGTGAGGAGAAGGTAAGTGGTTGTGTGGGCCAGCTCAAGAAGGGCATTCCATGGATAGGGAGTAGCAAGGAAGGAAACATGGAGAAGTTTGTGGGGGGGGAAAAAAGGGCAAATGGGCTCTTGAGATTGGTACGATAAGATGATGTAATATTGGTATCTGCACAATGAAGTTTCATGCATGAGTCCTACTGAGAGCTTTTTCAAAAGCTACTTTTATCTTAAAGTTAAATTGTTGTGTTTTGTGGATTACTTTGATATTTTACATGCTCATAAAAGAAATTCTCTCTGTCTCTCACTAGGATATTTTGGAAGGATGCAGGTGGCCTCCAAAGTTGTCTTCCTATTCTGGCTGGGTGCTGGATCAAGTGATCTCCCAATCTCTACAGGAAACTCCTCTCTCCCGAAGTTCAACACCCAATGAATTCATTCCCCCTACAGATGACCAGCCACCCTTCCTTGCAAAGACCACTTCTTCTGCCAGTCAGCTGGGCACCTCCCCACTGTCGTCTACAGCACACAGTGAAACAAAGGTAATTAGTTCACTATAGCCCATATATAAGCAGCTAGGGTACACGCATGGTGGTCTGTGGTCTTGATCTGCCTGATGGAGGATGATCTAATGGTCTACTAGTACTAATGTGTTAATTTGTTTTGGCAATGAGTATATTCTCCCTGGGCATGTTGACAGGGAAATATTGAGTTGCAAAGGTGAGTAGTATCTTGTTTCAACATTGTCTGCTACTGGGTCAGGTGCAAACTCCGTTTGGCAGTATAAAAATGTTAGCTACATTATCTTCTCTCTCCTGTCTGTCACTGTGAGACTTGGTAATACGGAAGAAGGTTGACTATGGGGTAAATCTAGGCTTTTCTTGAAGAGGAATGGGTACTGCTTGTACTTTCTCCTGCTTGCTCTACAAAGTTCTTCCAAATTGCTTTCTTCTGTTAGGCCCATGTTACAGGGTGGACTGGGGAGAAAATAGGTCCATTAGCAGCTAAGTTTTGGGGATGCAATATAGAATGGAGTGTCAAAGAGAACGTGCATACTGGCATTTCTTATAGAGCAAAGTGCTTAATTTCTTAACAGTTAAATTGAGCTTTTCAGGAGATTTTTTTTTTTTTTTTTTTTTTTTTTTTTTTGCAGCAACAGGGCCTTCTATAGATTTATAAAAGATCTTACTAAGGAAGCCATCGTGTGCAGTGCAACATGGATCTGAGCACCTTGTAAAACTCTGCCATGATTCAAAACCTGCTTTGTATTAGAAAGCAGTATGAGTCTAAGTGACTATTTCTGTGAATACAAGAAGGCTGTAAGTGTAGTTCCCTGGGGCTCAGTGTGGGTTCCCCTTTGATAGATAAATATTTATATTTCAAGAAAAACAAACACTTAGTCATCATAGCAACATAATCTACATTGTTTTAGAGCATTCAGACTTGGTATTCAGGCATCTATTAGATCATCTGCCACTTAACAGATATCTACAAAATAATTCACATCCAGACAATAAATATGAGTTTTGCATGCAGTTTGAGATGCCAGATAATTTACAGATTTGAGATGGGATAAGTGTGGACAGTTGACTTTTGTTTGCTACTTAATGGGTAGCAGCTGTTAATTGCCATGAGCATTACAGTTAGCATTTTTAAAAGCCATTTTTCTTCGTGTAAACCACTCCAGGTTTAACCTCCCTAATCTGGAACTCTCATTTGCCAACATCTGTAATCCCGCATGATTTTTAGTTAGCTGGACAACCACTTATCATGGGTGTAGCCAAGTTTACTGTACTCCTATAAAGTTTGTTTACAGCCACCAGTCCTGGCTCTCAGCGTTCTGTGCTGTTATTTAGCTGTAATTTACCTCTAAATGTCTTCTAAGAGCCAAGTAAGCAGTGAAAATGTTAGTAATCTGTGAGACAATATTGACCTCCTGTGGTCTGGCAAATTCTCTCATCGGGCACTGCTTGGGTCCCAAAAATGCCAGACGGGAGAGCTTCAACCTCTAACATGCTTTTACCTTGAATATTGCAACCAAGCTGCTTGTGTTTGGAAAAAGAAGTTATTAGAACAGGTGTCATACTTCTAAATAACTTGAACCCAGGACAAAAAGGGAGAGGAACATTCATCTCTAGGCTCTCCTGATGGAGTCAGCATTAACTCTGGTGCTGGAGCAAAGATCCAGCTTGGCCCCAAGTACTGCACCCTTGGTGCAGAGTGTCCAATCAGCACCATCTTCCACCTGGCACTGGTTCCCCTCTGACTCACTCCAACAAAGCTAAAGAACTTCCATAAGGGAAGTGCTGAAGGAGAGCCACTACCTGTGTGGGGTGGCTCAATTCTTCTGTCAGGGAGTAGGGCACCAGCTCAAACAGAGTGGTTTAGCCTGCCCCCAGCCAGGCCTGCTACCGTGAACACTGAGGGTCCTTATCACGATAGAGGTCCTTTCAGTGCCAGAGGCGTTGCATGCAACCAGGAGGATGTCCTGGCATTACTGCTGTCACACATTGGCTTTAGTGGTTCCCTGGGTCTAAGGGAAAACCTGTCGTGGGGCCTGTGGATAGGTCCCCAGGTGTGTGGCACCATTCTCCATCCCAGGGAACGTTGTGCCAGCGCTTGCCTGTGCAGAGCCCATGTGCCTCAGGTGCGGGGAGACAGGGCCGCAATAGCTTGCTGTGGTCCATGGACTTGAGGGTTTGTCGGTGCAAGTCAGAGTGCAGTTTGCTTGAGTCATGGCATAGATCTGTGGAGCAGCAGTGCCGATTCTTTATCTTACCTCCTCACAGATCATGATACTGCACTGCAGCTGCCAGTCAGTCTCCTGGGGACAATGGTCACCAATGTCCTTCCTGCACAGCAGGTTCCTTGAGAGGCCAAGATATATTCTAATTGCTGGTTCCATTCCAGGTCCCATCACCACTCAGCGTTAGACCTAGATCACTGGTTTACTGTCACCAATCTGCTGATTGCTGCCAGTCACTGGCCTCCCATGCCAGGAACTTTTTCTGGTCTAAACATTATGCTTTGGAGCAAAGTGGTTGGCACTGCTGAGTGAGGGGTTGTAGTTTACCAGTTCCTGGTCCCTGCCTGTTGCCTGTTCATCCTCCATTTCTGGCTCAGACTAGTGGTCATTGACGGTGGGCGAAACCCTAGTCCAGGAGGTACCTTTGTTGTTGTCAGCACCACACACCCCATCATAGTCTGAGAGGGATTGCTCCTCAAGAGCTCCAGGAAAGAGTTCTGAGGCGTTCTGGAAAAGAACACAGCAGCTGTGCAAGTGGCCCTTCAAGTAGTTTCAGAGGCAGCCAACTCAGTGGCCCACATGATGGCGTTGGCCATTTCCATGTGTCGGGCTTCCTGGCTGCTCCTCTGTGGTCTGTCCTTAGAAGCTCAACAGTATATGCAGGACCTTCCTTTCAATGGGCAGGCCTCATTTGCAGAGCAAAGGGACAGTAAGCTCCATGGCTTGAAGAACTCCTGCACAGTCCTAAAGACCTTGGGGCTGTATGTTCTTGCTGCAACTCAAAAGCAGTTTGAATCCATACAGTTGCAGGGGCAGGAAGCCAACTGAGACAAGAGGTCCTTTTCAGAAGAGCAAGGACTACAAATGATGCTTGAGCCGTTCTCTCTGCCCAGTGAGGCTTGACCTGTGCCAAACAAAGGTCTAAGTGCCCACTTTGAGGATATGTTTGAGGATGGGCTACCAGTTTATTCCCAGGACCCATCTTCCCAGTTTTTTCCAGCTACCCTTTCCCAGTTCCTCCATGCCTGGACCCTCATCACCTGAGACAAATTGGTCCTTCAGACAGTAGCATGAGGATACATCCTTCAGTTTGTCTCTACCCCCATCTTCCCTGGGCCGCCTCAGTGACCTCTCTCAAGTCTTCTCTTGCAGGAGGTGGAAGGGTTGCTGTGGCTGGGGGAGACAGAGAATTCCATCAAAGTACTGGAACAAGGCGTTGTATTTCCACTACTCCTTAATGCAAAAGGCCAAAGGTGGGCTGCAGCCCATTCTGTACCTGTGAAGCCTTAACAAATACCGACAAGAGTTGAAATTTCACATGATTTTTGTGGCCTCCATCATCCCTTTCCTGGATCCAGGAGTCTTGTATGCTGCCCTCAACTTGAAGGATGCTTATTTTCTTACAGCTGTCTTCCCAGGACAAAGATGCTTCCTCTGGCATATGGTGGGCCCAGGACACCACCAGTTTTCAGTCCTCCCTTTTGGCTTGGTGACAAACCAAGTGTGTTTGGTAAGTGTGGGTTGATGGTTGCAGACGTGTGTGCAGATATATCCATACCTTGACAACTGGCTCGTCAAAGGCCGATCCTAATCCAAGGTCTGACAGGATGTCTAGGAGATGCTGCCTGCAGGTCTTTTGGCCTGCTCGTGAACACCGAGAAGTCAGTGTTAATCCCTGTAGACAGAATTTATCAGAGTAGCCCCAGATTCAGTATGTGCCAGAACTTTACTGCCATTGGATAGGTTTTAGACCCTGTAAAGCCTTATTGTGGCAGTATCTATGTTTCCCCTGACAATGGCACAGGTCTGCCTGCACTTGTTTGGGCCACATGTCAGTGTGCATCTATGTAGTGCATCACACCAGGATCTGTATGTGTCCCTCCCAGCAGTGGGTAGTGTCAATTTACTCCCAGTCCAGGGATCTCTTGAAAGGAATTGTCAGCCTTCCCCTGGCAGTTCTTACCTCACTGCAGTGGTGTACTGGGGCTGACAACACCCTAGGCAGAGTCCTGTTTGACAGCCCTGCTCCCTCTGTTGAATTGGTGTTAGATGTCTCAGACTTGGCTGGCAGGAGAACAGGGTGGTGCACCTGGGAGGTCTTAAGTCTCATGGGAAGTTGTTTCTGGAAGAGATGTTGCTTCACATAAATGTAACAGCTCAGGGCAATCTGGTCAGTCTGCAGAGTCTTCCTGTCTCAGCTCATGGGTAAGATGGCAGAGCCGTGATGGACAACGTGGCCTCAATACTCTACATCAACAGGCAAAGGGGAGCATGCTCCTTGGCCTTCTGTCAGGAGGCTCCGTTTTTCTGGGATTTCTGAATCAGCCATGACATCCACTGGGAGGCTTCTCATCTCCCTAGTATCAGGAATACCTACAAGGTCACCTCAGCAGAGATTTCTTCTCTCATGATGAGTAGACCCTCCAATGAATACCTTTTGCATATGGACCTGTTGCAAATTGGCAGAGATCCCACCACTGTCAGTCGTCTGCACCCATCTGAACAGAACTCAGGCATCATCAGTGGCCTTGCTGGTCCAGGACATCTGTTGAGCTGCAATGTGGTCCTTAGTCCACACATTCATGTTTCACTACACCATCGCTCAGTAGGCTAGAAACAGCACAGCTCTGCTGAGCCCAATGTTATAGTATGGATGGCTGTGAACTCCTGTCTGGGTCCTATGTGGCATCACAGTATGTGCAATGGACATGAGCAAGCACTTGAAGAGGCAGTTACTCATAGCTGGTATTCTTTGAGATCTGTTGCTTGTGTCCAATCCGTGAGTTGACTTTCTGGCAAGAAGGAAGTGAGGGTTGGGAGAGCATCTGGTGCCCCTTATACCGTGCTATGGAGGCACTACTTCAGGGGTCACCAGAGCCACTTGCCTATGGATACTGCTGAAGGCAAATCTTCCAGCACCAGTGCATGTGGCAAACACACAGACCTAAGGTGGAATGGAGATGAGCGACACATCTGGAAGCGTGCCAGTTGCGGAACAGGCAACTGCTTTATCCCTGTTCCACCACAGACTCCCTGTGCAACTTTGAGCAAGTCACTTAGTTTCTCTGAGCCTCAGGTCCCCATCTGCAAAATGGAGATAACATTTCCCTACCTCACAGGGTGTTGTGAGGATAAATATATGAGAAATAGTCAGGTATTCAAATACTGTGGAAATGGGAGCTGTATATAAGAACCTTAGTTAGGCAGTAGTTTGATTTGTCTCTTATGGTGGATGCTATTTTCTAGAAAAAAGATTATCTGGCTTCCTGAATAACTTACTGATGTTCTAATCTATCTTTGATTTGGTTTGTTGGACTGTCCATATAGGGTAATGAAGATCTTAAACTGTTGGAGATAGACCCTGAAGTCCATCTGACGGTTCTACCGTCTAAAGCAACAGAGGTGGAAGGCTGCATATGGATGTACGAGGAAGTCCACAGGTTGAAAGGAAAGGTAACAAGTCATTTTGAATCACTCGTGTACAAGCAGACTGACCATAATCATATTTTAATTTCAAGATAATCTTGGCCTAGTTTGTGCTGCTTCATTTGCATTACCCTGTATAAAAATCCCAGTGATTATTGTAGTGCAGTACCTATCTCTATGAAAGTCTCTGGTGTGGCTGTGTAAGTGAAATCTGGCCCTTCAGAGCCTGTTCCCTTTGTGAGAAGTCAGCAGGGTTGTGTTCACAATGCATAGTGTATGTAAATGGCTCTTCCTCTCTCCTGGCAATCTGCAGGAGGGGCTCAGGCAGCGGCAGGAACAGCAAGAGCAGATGGTGAGGGCGGTTTCTGATATGGCATGTGAACAACTGAAGCGCTTTGATGAGCTGAAGGAATTAAAACAGCATCAGGAATACCAGGATCTGCAGGAAGTCATGGAGAAGAGGTAAGAGTTGTTCTGTTAGGTGACCTCTTAGAAATGCAGCAACTGACTTAAGAGCTTTGATTCTTGGATCTGTAACCCTAGAAAAACTGAGTTACTTTCTGTTGTGGTTTGTGAATGAATTGGTACCCAGTAGATGTTTTTGGTGTGTGTTGTTGATTATCGCACATCGAGAGACTGTTCTTCTTGATCATATGCTCAGACATGCAGATGGCTTTTACAAGTAAAGAAAACTTTAAAATACTATTATGGCTTAAAATTTCAGTGCATGACAACCACGCGCTGCCCTACACAATTTATACTTTATACAAAAGTATAAAATTAACTCGCTATTTGTTAATACAAATATCCTCTATTGCAGACTGAGCTGGTAGCACTGTTAAGGTTGCCCAACCCTTCCCATTCTAATATCCTTGTTTTCAGTTAGTTTAACTTTGTAAAACTTTAGCTGTTTAGCCTGAAGTTTTTCTATACTGGGGGCCGTGTGCTGAAATTTTTTGGAAGCTTTCAGTCTGTTTCTGAGAATTAGTCCTAAGGAAAAATAAATTACTTTGACCATATTTAAAAATATTTTACCAACGTTTTCTCTGAACATTGGTAATGTCTTCATGTTTTGGAATGGGGCTAGTAATTTAGTGGTGGAGGGCGGAGGCAGGGAGGAATGGCCTGTGTTAAAAAGATGTGCCTTTTGCCGTTCCCTCCAAAAATCTGCCCTCACTTTGCCAATTTATGTGCCTTTGAAAAAAATCACTGTACATGCTTAGCGTAAGTGTCTTCAACTTTAGCAACTGAAATCTCCAAAGATTCCATCCTCGCTAAGCATTTGCTATCCTTTTGTAACTCCTAGCATAGACTAAACTGTGGGGAATATGAAAAACTAGGAGTTGCTTGGTTGGGACATTGGATTATGACAGTGAGCTTGGAGGGGGAAACAAGTGCTGTCTGGGTAGGAATGAAAAGTGGTGACTGGAAATGTATAGAAAAAGAAAATGGGACTGAGACAGGGCATGACTGATTGGGGGGGGGGAGGGCACAGTACTAGATAAGCTGTGTATGTTCAAGCTGGTGGGGCTAGATGAAATTTTTAGAGCACTTAAGGAATTAGCAGTAGCAATCTCAAGACAGTTAAGCAATTATTTTTGAGAGCTCATGGAGGACAGATGAAATTCTTGATCACTTGTTGAGAGCAAATATGGTACTTACCCTTAAAAAGGGGAACAAAGAAGAGCCAGGAAATTATAGACTGGGCAAACTCACTTGAGTACCTGGAAGAACACTGGAATAAATTATTATATAACTTCATGAGCAACTAGGATAATAAGGTGCTAAGTAATAGCCTGGATTGATCAAGATCAAATCATGGCAGACCAACTTAATTTCCTTTGACAGGACTGCTGGCCTAATGGATGTGGGGGAACAGTAGGACATTTTCATGAGCAAATCACTGAAATGTGGTCTAGACAAACTTACTATAAGGCAAGTTCCCAACTAGTTGGAAGTAAAACGTACTTAGGGTGCTTCCCAATGGGTTCACCATCAAGCTGGGAAGACATCTAGTGCGGTCTTGCAGGGTTCAGTCCTGTTCTAGTGCTATTCAGCATTTTCATTAATGACTTGGAAAATGGAGTGTAAAGTATGCTTATGAAATTTGCAATTGACACCAGGTTGAGTGTGGTTGCAAACATTGTGGAAGACAGGATTAGAATTAAATTTTTCAAGACTGTTTTGGAGAATTGGTCAGAAGTCAAGAAAATGAAACTCAGTGTGGACAAGTGCGAAGTATTTCTCTTGGGAAGGAAAACCAAAGGCACAACTACAAAATGGGTAATAATTGCCTAGGCAGTAGTATTGCAGAAGAGTATCTGGAAGTTTATAGTGAATTACAAATTGAATGAATTAACAATGTGATGCAGTAATGGAAAAAAGGCTAATATTCTGGGGTGTATTAGCAGAAGTCTTGTATGTAAGATGCAGGGGGTAATTGTCCTGCTTTACCCTGCACTGGTGAGGCATCAGCTAAAGTGCTGGGTACAGGTCTGAACACTGCACTTTGAGGGATAGGTGCATAAACTCAAGAAACTCCAAAGGGGAGAGCAACAGAGATGAAAAATGGTTTAGAAAACATGATCCAAAATATGATCAAAAATGGTTTAGAAAACTGGTCATGATTAGTCTTAAGAAAAGGAGACTGAGGGGAAACCTGATAAGTCTTCAAATATGTTAAGAACTGTTATGCAAAGGAGGATAATCAATGGTTCTTTGTCTCCACAGAAGTTAGGATGAGGTAGTAATAGGCTTAACCTCTTGCAAGGGAGCTGCAGATTATATATGATGAAAATGTTTCTATGTGTAAGGGTAGTTTAACTACTAGAATGGGCTTTCAAGGGAAGTTGTGACAATTCCTGTCACTGGAAGTAAATGTTTGTGGTGGGTTATAGTAAATAGAAACCATAAAATAGTAATAACTTAAATTTAAATCAAATGATTTTTAAAAGAGAAATGTATTTAATTTAAATAACAATTATCTCTCTCTTTCTCCACATATATACAAAAATTTCCTCCTAGGTGACAAAATGATGTTGTCATCATGCAAATGCGTCTGTCTGCCGTCTGGGAAGGCTTTGGGGGTGGTTGTTGTAGATGATTTTGGTGGGGCAGTAAGGGAGGCCTGGTGGAGCTGGGCCTCCTCTTACTGCAGGTGAGGGGAGGACTTGGTCTGGCAGTGGCTGCTGCTCCCATGGTGGGGAGGGAGGGTGCTGCTCACCCAAGCCCCAGGCAGCAAGACACAGCTCTTGTCAGTAGTGGCAGCTGGAGCTTGGCTCTGAGCAGGCCTTTCTGTCTCCTCTGCTGGTGGGGGCACATGCTCCTCAGAGCCAAGGCTACTGCTGCTAACAATGTTACACTACTTCCTTAAACACTATGTTTGTGATTTCTCATCTGCCAGTAGAGAATATTTTTGTGTGCCCCACTGTGGGGCTAAAGGGCTGAGTCACTGTCATCCCCCTGCCTATCTCCTTCCCCACCACTGAGCTCCAGCTGTGTAGGGGTTGCAGGCCCTAGCTTGGGTGTGCACATCCCCAGGGTGTGTGCGGTGGGCATGCTGGGCTGGCGCTTCGCCTGCACTGCTTTGTTTTGCTCAGGTCCTCTCCCTCCCGCACACCACCCTGGCCTTCCCAGGCCTCCGTGTCCCTGGCTTCAGACTGCCCTGGCTCCAATCCCTGCCTTCCCTCTCACCTCCCGCAGTCCTGGGCTCTTGTAGTGCAACATGTACTATGTGTGCAATACATCAGTCAAGTTTTTTGCTGTACAGCTTTGTTTTTTCACTTCTCTATACAAGCAGTGCAAGATTAACAGGCTCTCTGTTAACATAGGCATTGACGAGTGTAGCAAGCAGGAGTGCAGCCCCCTACTAATTTTTAGAAAGCTGATTTTTATTTTTTTAATCCACCCTGACCAGAACTCAGGATTCTTGAATCTTTTTTTTTTTTTTTTTTGATGTTAACAAATGTTTGTGAAATATGCTGACAAAATGTCTCATCCCCCACCAGGGCTGGTTCACACAGTAATAGTAGATGGTTATCTGCTCTCAGTTACTCTGCAAGATCAAGTGGCAGAGATCACTGCAGAGGATCTAAGGATTCTAGTTCAACTGATGATCCATATAGGTATCAATATGTTACATTGGTGACAATTAAAACAGAAAAACCAGTCCAGTAGCACATTAAAGACTAAAAAAATAATTTATTGTCAAAAGTGGGTCTGTCCCACGAAAGCTCATCACCTAATAAATTATTTTTTTAGTCTTTAATGTGCTACTGGACTGCTTTTTGTTTTGATAGTATATAGACTAGCATGGCTATCTCTCTGTTACTATTCTTCATTGGTGACAATTGTTTTTTCAATTTGCTGTTTTTTTTAAACCTGGGAAATGACAAACACACATGCCTGATTAAGGTTGCAAAGTAAATCACACAAGTTAGAAAATGCCAGAATGCCTTAACTTGGGATCCTTGTCAAATCGTATGTTATGATAGCATGTGAACACATAATTAAAGATTATTTTTTTCTACAGGACCCTATGCAAACTAAATAGGAATTTGAGGTGTTAAGAGACATCTATTTAACAGTACACAACAGTAGATCAGGGTAGAAAGTGAAGACTGCATCTAGTACACTTGCCAATCTTGAATTATGAAATTAACCTTTTGGAATTTTTTTTGAACCCTGGGATACACACTTCTTTTGTGATTTATGCTTGCAATTCTGATCTGCAGTTTCTGTGCATTTACTGTCCTGATGATTATCTTTCAGGATGGCTTTCTGGTGTTTCTAGCTTTCAGTAAGTGGAGAGTGAGAGACTGCCTGTGACTGAGTTCTCCTTTAAACCACTTTAAAAGTGGCTTCTCTAATGTGTTCATAGATTGTACGTCATCCTTACTGTGGTCTTGGGGGAAGATGGTGGGGGATCCTCTAAAGAACAGAATGGTCACTCATTTTCTTCTGCTTGTATTTCAGCTCCAGGGAGGCCCAGGGTCAGCAGGAGAAGCTGAAAGAAGAACATCGACACAGAGCAAAGGTGTGAGCTTAGTAAGAGTAGTGCTATTACAAGAATGGCTGGTTGGCCTGTGTTTAGAAGCTAGGTCTTGCACACATTTAATTGCTTCAAGGATGCCTAATGTAACACTCATGTAGAGTCAGAATGCACTTTCTAATGCTGCTCTGTATACTTGTTACATCCCTATGGGAATGCAAATATTCCAGTGAAATGTTCATCATAAAGGATGTTCTACTACATGGGAGTAATAGAAGTAGTTTTATTTCACTCATGGCTGAATCACAGTTGAAACTAAAGGTAGTTTGCTAGTGATCTTGGATGGACCAGAGATTTTTATTAAAGACCATGTCCATAGGCTTCAAGGCATTGTAAGCCAACTTGTCAGGATGTTATCCACAAGAAAGTTTTGTGGTAGTTCCAGTGTGTAAACAGAGATGTGTACTATTCTTGTGTTCTCCTGATCAGAGCTGATCCGGAATATTTTGTTTTGGGAATGCCAGTTTGCCAGAACTGAAACTTTTTTCAGGAAGCTTCAGAGAAACTTTCATTCTGAAGACTTCCCATGTTTAGGATGGAGAGAGGCAGAGGGAAGGTCTGTGTGATTAACTTGTTAGCCCAGTGATTAGGGGTTCACAGATTCGAGTCCCTTTGTCTCCTACATTGCAGGTGAGCACCCTAATCAACGGGTTATAGAGTCAGTCTCTCTCCATCTCTCTTGCTAATGAATGTTATAGGAAGTGGAACAGCTCCAGAATAGTGAAAAGTCTGGTGGTTATAGAACTCACGTGGGGTGTAGGAGACCTAACCACTGAGCTATTGGCTATTTGGGGGTGGGGGTTGTCTTTCTTTTCCACACACAGATTTGAAAAGACTGTATCATCCCGATGTGAAAAGGGAAAAACTTTTTAAATCCCCCCCCCCGCCTTTAGGACAGGACGACCATTTCCTACCCAAGTGCAGACTTGATAATTATACCTGCAGTTTGATTTGTGAAATCCAGAGGAGTGATCAGGGACCTAAATATGCTTTTATTTTTGTGTGCTCTTCTGGTCCCTTTGTTGCTAAACAGTCTGAAAGACTAGCTGGAATTGTTGTGTCCCAGCCAGATTTGCTCAGGAGCAGTCAGCATATATTATAAGCAGGGTTGATTTTTCCTTCCTTTGGATCTTGCTAAAATCTTCCTCCCCAGACAAGGAGTATATTTGGACTGAATTCTTCAAATTCTCCATGAGACTGTTGCTGCCTCCAGAAGCATTGAGTGCTGTGGTGTGACATTATAGAATTTCTCCATTGGGGATTTAAATCAGGGCCAGCAAGAGGAGTGGGGTGACTGAAATATAGTTTCTCTTTTTTTTTTTCCCTCCCGATCAACCTTGTTTGTGAGTAGCATGCTGTGGCTATGTCAGTAGTGTTGTGAGAAAAGCTTTACCTGTGTGGCTTGTCCTTACACTGTCATTTCCTCCTCTCAAGATTTTAAACCTGAAGCTTCATGAAGCAAAACAGCAGAGGCAGCGTCAGGAGGAGTTGGAGCGTCTGCGCAAGGAAGAAGGCCAGGAAAGGTTGCGACGCCTCTATTGCATACAGGAGGAGGTTCTGCAGCTTAATCAGCAGATTGATCCCAACTACAGGCATAAAGACTTGCCAAGAATAGATCTCTCAGCATTCAGTAACCGTGGAAACCAGATCTGTGGAATAGTGTCGGGGCTCATTCGCACCACTAGTGAGGTAATGAGGGTCTAGATTTCCTTTTAAGTTAACGTCTCACTCCTTGAAAGGAGACACTAATTGAGAGGCGCTTTGAGATATCAGAGAGGAGCTTGTAGGTGCAGTTCCTGTGTAGTGGTTAATTTGAAAGAGAGAATCTTTCTCAGTGCACTTCGTATTCACCCTTGAAGAAGATTAATAAATTTAGGGGATTTTTACAGGAGAAAAGATACTTGATGTTAAATATGCTGTAAAATTTTAACATTGGATGTCTAGTTTCTGAAACTGCTAGAACTGGATGGTCAAACAGTTGTTTGAGATTAAATGATAGTGTTTAATCAGTTCCAATATGCATTAGCTTTCCTATAGCATCTAGGCTTTCTCACAAAACTACTCTTCTCTGTATGACAGATGGGAGACAGAGGGAAACAGTGATACACTTCTGAAATTTGGAATGGACTGGGCTAGTTCTCAATTCACGTCTGTCATAAATGTCTTGAACTTCAGTTTTAGCTAGCATTTGAAAGAGCTCTCATCCCAGTGGGATTAGAGGGAAGTGGATATTCAGGGTACATGGACTTGGTTCTCTAGCATGATCCCTTTTTATAGTGTTAACCAACCCTGTTAGTGGAACTAAAGAATTGAAAGTCTTATCTGGCCCCAACACTAGAATCATTGTCTGTGTTAGGTTGGGAAAGGCGGTTATTGTTCCTTAGTAAGATGGTACTATATTCCTGCCACTTATTTAGCTGCACTGCAGTGGGTCCTTTACTTTTTCTAGAGCTTGACTGTAGAAGTGTAAGTAGAAGTATTAAGTAACTAGTGTGCACAGGGTTAGGAGGCAGAAATTCTGCCTTGTATGTTGTGTATTAGCAAGTGACTATAAAGACTATGAACTTGCTTCTCTTGACTGGTACTTCGAATTAATCACTGGTTCTGGAGGAGACCGTCTCAGCTTTCCAGTAGAATGATATGGCCACTGCATGTTGGGAATTGTATATGTCATGTGTGTTAGGTTCACAGCATCTGCACAAAGTATATAGGCTCTGCTGAGGTGGGAGGGTTGGGGTGGCCTGAAGCTGAAACCTCATTTGATCTCTTTGCAGGGAGAACAAGCCTTAATTTTAACTTGCTTGTTCCTTTTTTTCTGCCAGAGAGGTTTCCCTACTCAGATAGATGTAGCCAACACTGAACGAGCACTACAAGAAATGCGGGAGTTAATAGCTAGCATGCAACGAGAGATTGCCACAGCTGTGGAAGAAAAGAGGAAGCAGGATGAAGAAGAGGAGAGAGAGAGGCAGCAGGAATTAAAGAAACAAGAGATGCTGAAGGCCCAGACTCCAGTCCCTGCACAGCATCCATTGGGAAAAGAGCCAAAGGAAGGTAGGTCCAGCTGCTGTGAGACTTGCCTAACTTACTGGTCTGCCAGGCTAAACACGGGTTCAGAAATGCACAGGCTGGGGCAGCTGGTAGGCTTCAGGCCAAACAGATCTAATGTAGGTATGGGGTTGCTGGAGGAAAGCTTAATCGACACTGAAGTTGATGTTCCATAAACTGGTAATGTTAAGGCAGAGCAGGAGAAAAGAGCAGCAAAAACTGCTCCATGCCCCTCCAGCAACTACCAACATCTGTGATAAGACTTGCAGCTCCAGAATCAAGCTAGTCAGTCATAAACAGACTCTCAAATGGAGTCCTCCTACTCGTTATTGAGTGACCTCCAAGAAAAAACATTTTAATTGAAGCAAAAACAAGTTGTTGTTGCGCAATATATATCAAACTGGGGCAGGTACAGTAGGTCAGAACCTGGTGGGACAATGTGTGCTTGGCTATGGATTATTAAAAGTTGTAGTTTCTGATTCCTCACTGCTGCTACCACATGCATCCCGAAAAGTCTAGAATGGCTTAATATTTGACTATAATTGAAGTTCAAAAAATCCAGGTACCAGAGCTATCAGATTTCAGAAGGTGGACTTTTGTACAGCTTCATCATCAATAACCGTGGGCTCAGCGCCCGTTGGTGTCTGATGCCTCTCTCACTATTTCCTTCCATCTTTCCTTGCAAAACCTTAATCAGCTATAACTGGCTATCTAAATTTGGTGGTGAAGAGTAACAGCTGCTCAGAACTTCCGGGTCTTGACAATTTTTGTAGGACATTAGGATTTCTGATAGCTTTTGTTGTGGTAATAATTTATTTTCATGTGACTGCTTTTTGTGTCTAGTATTAGGACTTCAGGTTAAAGCAGCAGAGAGCACAATGCAGTGGTATCAACAATTGCAGGATGCCTCTGACCAGTGTGTTGCTTCTTTTAGTGGATTGACTGACTGCAAAGACAATCAGGTATGGTTACTATACAAATGCAAAACATCAATATTGTTAGGAAAACTCCCTCCCCTTTCTTTCAATTTCTCCACTGTCGGTCTAATGCTTATCTTTAGTGGGATGTAAAGCAGCCGAAAGGTCATGAAAACTTACTAATCCACATGCAAAACCTACTCAGCTACCTTTTACCTAGATGATGATAAAAAAATAAATGCTTTATTCACCTGTCCAAAAATCCCTTTCTTTGACATGGTGAGTAAAATGCTGAAAGTGTGCAGTAGAGCAAACTTGTAGCCTCTGGGTATTGAGATCTGGCTTAAACACCAAAAAGTGAATAACTTGGGCTTCGGGCTGCCAGGGAGTCCTTAAACCATAGCTAATGCCAAAAAAGACTTTTTTAAAAGTTTCCTTTAAACAACCCTGTTTCCACATCTCATTTTCTATATCTTGTCTCATATTCCTGGTGAGAAAATGTTTGGACTTTTTTTATTTATTTATTTTTAATTAAATTCACTTCACATATATAAGCTGCATATTTCTACAGCAAGCAGTATTCCCAAATGAATTATAGTAACTCCAGGTGTGGAGGGAGTATTAACAAATCGCATGGATTCAATAATGCTTTTAGGTTTTAACAAATTTAAAAGCCTGAGATAGTAGCTGCCGCTTAACATGTTTTCATAGCAATTTATATTTTATTAACACTTCTCAGTTCTAGCAATTTTTTTAATACTGCAGGAGAAGCTTCTGGCTGCATTAAGGGCTGAGAACTTTCCAATTAAAAATGCTTTAACAGCTAAAAATAGACACTGTTGACTTGATGCTGCCCTCCCAATACATAATATACACTTGTTTTCTATCTCAGAAAATCAGATATTTCTTGCTCAACCTTTTCAAGATGCACAGACTGTGACAGGCTGGGAAATGTGATAATGTCCTAATTATATATCTTCCTTTCATCTTCAAGCAGACTTCATTAGTTATTAAAAGTTTTTTTGTGTAGGAGACTGGCACGATGCTGTCTCAAAATGCAAGGATCTGAATGCCTCCTTTGTGTTTTGAATGCTCTTAACTCCCATTAAAATCAATGGGAGTTAGAGCTAAATGCATTATTATAGGATTGGGCCACTCATGAGAAGTGTCTTCCCTGAGAGGATCTGCTTGTCTTGGCTTGATCAGCTCTTGTGTCTGAAATGATTTTAACAGCTTTTTACAATCTTTTACAGGTGAAGCATATAAGAATGGATCTCCAGAAAGCAGCTAGCATCCCTGTGAGCCAGATTTCTACCATAGCAGGTCAGGAAAATGTTAAATCTAGTGCTAGCTTTACTGAGGCTGATGTGGTTTTGTTGAGGCTTGCTTGTTAGCACCTTCCTAATCATCTGTCTTTTCATGTACCATTGATGCTATATTTTCAGGCTCTCAGCTAAGGGAGATATTTGAGAAAATCAATAACCTGCTCTCTGGAAAGTCTGTACAGTGTGGAGGGCGAACTGTGTCAGTGACTCAACATCCACAGGGTCTGGATTTTGTTTATTACAAACTGGCGGAGAAATTTGTGGTGAGAACACCTTTACTTATGGGGGCGGAGAGTCTCTGGGATGTTGGCCAGTTTCTTTTAATTATTGATAACAAAAAACTTCTAGGAACTTATCACCTGCCAGGATATGCTCACGCTGATTAGGAAGAAGGGGGGATATATTTTTTGGCCCATGGAAAAGAGAAGACTTGGGTTTTTGCCTTATGTACTTGTTCATATCTTACGGAAGGAGGCAAGGTCCCATTGGACCCTCAACTTACTCCCGACACATCTTTTTAAACAGAGGCATATGCCATACCACTGGAACATAGTGTGATATTTAGCATATTCTATAGCACAGACCTGTTCACGTGCCCAAAATACATCACTGAAAACCTTGTAACTTGGCAAATTTGAAACGAGAGTTTGCTTGGGCACTGAAGGACACATCTGCAATCTAGGAATTATGCCATTTCCATCATTTCCTGCTGAGGGGCTACTGTTCAAATAAAGCTGCATTTTCTGCTCTCAAATGGCTTCAACTGCATTTGATGAATATTTAAATGAATTAATAATCCTTGCCTTTGTGCTGACAACAAATGTGGAGAATTCTAGCTAAAAGGTAAAACTTGGTTGAATTATAAGCATTCGAAAATAGTCCTTAAGCATCTCCGTTCTAGTATAACGTTAACTACAAGCTTTTATAAACACTGCCTCTGATCACTCACATGTTTTCTTGAGAAGGGCATTTGTTTCTCTTGATCAAGGATAAGCTGATTATGTTGTATGTCCATGGAATGTATAGAAGCATTAGGAACCTTCAGTAAAGAGTATATGTAAACTGAAAAATAAATTAAAATGCTGTTGTCTTTGCTGAGCATTAACTTAAAGGGGTTTGTGCATCTTTAATGTTTTCAGAAACAAGGAGAGGAGGAAGTGGCTTCTCACCATGAGGCAGCTTTCCCAATTGCTGTGGTGGCTTCAGGAATCTGGGAATTACACCCGAGGATGGGAGACCTCATTTTAGCTCATCTGCACAAAAAGTGTCCCTACTCTGTACCATTTTACCCGGCATTCAAGGAGGGGACTTCTATAGAAGAGTATCAGAGGTAACGTCTCCATATAGAAAGGCTTCTTTTGAGTTTTGTAAGGGTTGAGTTCTGGAGAAATGGAGGAAATAGGTGTTTTCTTACATTACCCCCTCATTTGCCCTTCCCCCTAAGCTACTCAAAGGATAACTTACTGTTCTTTGAGGTATGTCCCTGTGGGTGTCCACTTACCATGTTTACAGTGCCCCTGCGCTTTTAGTCAGAAGTCTTTAGCAGCCATTTCCTGGTGCAGCACGCACATGTGGTATGCATCTGCGAGTCATTGCCTGTGGCACACCATCAACTGTCCCTCTGTTTCTTCTCTACTGCTGTTGGCAGAGGTGAGAACTCCAGCAGCTCTGTTTTTCCTTGGAATAGTTTAGTATATCAGAGTTTAGTATATCAGAGCTACAGTTATTTCATCCAAGTTTACAGTCCTTCATTCTGTCCAAGAAAAAAAATTTTTTTTCCTTTGATTCTTCTCCAAGTTCACTTTTTGGCTGGTGCTCTTGGGCAAACGTCTGGTTTATTTTGCTACGCCTCATTGGACTTAATATTTTTTCCTCAACAATATGAGAATGCCAAGTATGCCAGGCTCACTAGAATTCAAGAGGGGCTCTACATTCAGGCTTTCAATCCCAGTATCAGATGGATACTTTCAATGTATTTAGTGCCTAGTTAAGGCACATGTCCCCCAGAAGTGCTCACGTTGTAAAAAGCTCTCAGCCAAAAATCGCTTGAGGTGCGGGACCTACAAATTACGCTCTATCATATGGAGAAACCTTTGAGACCAGCCTCAGACCTGGAGACCAGGGCTTCCGCAGCACAGGTGTTCCCCACAGTGGCCTTGGAAAAAGGGACCTCTGAAACCAAGCAACCAGCGAAATATAACCTGCAGTCTTCACCCCAGAGATAGAGGACAAAAAAGAAGCCTTCTGTTGGCGGGAAATCAGCCCCAGTGCCATTCATCGGTTGCATCAGATTTAGAGGCACTGGAAACGTTTAAGGCACTGATATCCCAAGTGGAGAAGACGATTGATAACTCTCCTCCTGCTGCCAGTACATGGCTGTAGAAACACACATTATCATTAGCACGGAAAGTTACGGTACCTGTGCTGACTACTACCAACTCGGTACTAACAATGTCCCCTATGCATGCCGCACTGGCCCTGCAGTCTATGGTATACACGTTCTGATACTGTCATTTGTGGTGCTGCCACTGCTAACAACCAACGCAGACTCAGGTACACTTTGGTACTGGGAACACCGCTCTTCTGTACTGATGCTACCCCCAGTAGCTCTGTACTTGCCTTTGTTTCCACACCAGCCAGCTCTGAGCCATGCCGCTCATCTGAGGAGGTGATACAATCCCTGCCACATTCACCCAGACACCCTGGTCCAAACAGCTGTAGCAACCACCACAGTAGTGGCATCTGTTCCCCTGGATGCCCCATATGCCCATGGCCACAATTTTGGGCGCAAATGCTGCCCACACAGAAGCCCCCAAGGTCTGAGCCTGCACAACCCCCATCTCCAATCCCCTTCCAGTATGAGGAGCAAGAGGATGAGGAAGCAGATGAACGTCAGTAACAAGACACAGGTGCTACCATGCAGAATATCCTCTGTTTCACCAGAGAAAATGATAATGCACCCACTCCCACTACACCTGTGTACTTCAGATCCTTCCAGGGACCTGTTCAGAAGAGTGGCAGACTCCCTCTAAATATCGTTGGCGGAGCTGCCAGAGCCTCAACATAAGCTCACCAACGTCCTCCAGGCCTCAGCAATCAACAAGATAGCCTTGTTGATAGGTAAAGCTATCTTGGACCTGGCAAGGACAGTTTGGGAGAGATATCTGCCATCTTACCCCCAGTGTCAAAGAGGGCAGACAGAAAGTACTGCATCCCTGTGAAAGAGGCAGAATTTCTGTTCTCCCTACCCACACCTAATTCATTAGTTATGGATGCAGCATAATTCTCATGAGTTACAGAGAACTGCTCGGAGTTACACACATCCCCTTCACAAACCTACCTGTTAGTTACAGGTAATACAGAAGAGTTACGTTCATATTCATTGTGGGGCTGGGTGGTGACATAAAACTGATGAGACATACCCAACCTGTTATAATCATGCCACATACCAAAATATTTACACATTGAATTTCCAAGAAGGTACAGTCTCTGCAGTTCTTCCTTTTTCTTTTGGATCTGGAGGTCTAGCTTGGCAAGTTTTTCTTCAGCAGCAAGGCTTTCTATACACCTTAGCTCAGCCTCTCTCTGCAGCTAGGCTTCTACTTCTTTTTCCTTGAAACAAATGTTTGAAGCCAAATCTCGTTCTCTTTCTTCCTCTGTTATTCTGCCTACATCTGCAGGGTTTGCAGCATCAGTTGAGGGCTGAACTCCCTCCATCAGCAAGAATCTCAGCTCCTGGATGATAGCTTTCTTTTTAAAGGTGATGTTCCTTTTATTGCACAAATGCTTCAGAGCCTTATTACTTAGGCCCCCATACTGTTGCTGACTCATTACAATTGCACTTTAACCAAAAACACTCTCAACCCAAAGTTCACATTTAGAATAGCGTGGGGTCCTGATCCCAAGCTCAGTTGACTAGGGTCTGTGGATCCAAGCATAACTATGCCACTGTAATATTAAGAGGGGTTTCAGGGCACAACTTGGAGAGCCAATCCTGGGCAAATTGCTTAAAACCTGGCCACTTACAGCCCAGACTAGGGTCTCTTTCACAGTAAGGTGAATCAAACCAGCCACACAAGTCCCCCTGCTAGCCCCTCTGGCTAGCCAGAAGTTACACAAGCAAACCCATAGATTCTTCAGCTTCTCCTAATGCTCAAACTAGTAACCATGCTTACTCAGATGAGAGGTTATGAAAGCCTATTTCACCAAATCCGTACAGATTCTTCTAGCCCCCAAAGGGATCAGTCACATTCCCATGTCAGTATACATTTAGGTCTTACCCAAAACAGCATGCTGTGCCAATCCTTTAGAATCTAAAGGTTTGTTAATAGGGTGAGAGAGAGAAATTGTTAATGGTTAATTACGTTCATCCATTAAAGCTGTTGATGCAGGATACAGCTGATGGCACAAGCTGCTGTCTTGAGAGTCTCTGAAAATACATCCTCTGAGGGACGGACCTCCAGTCCACACAGCCTTAGTTCATGAGGCCTGAAGACAAAGATGGCCACTGCCAGGGACATCTTATAGTCTTGCCATGTGGAAGGAAAAACCCTTTCTTCTTCATGTAGGCAATGGAGTATCACCTGATCAGGTCACCTGTTGGGGCATTCTGCCATTGGCCACATGGCTAGATAGCACATATCAGTCAGTGTGGATTTAAAGTATGAGTCTTCCTTTGTTCAGTCCGTGACACCTGACTGGGAGGTGACCACATCTTCCATTGTGAATCCCGCCACTAAAACATTTCTAATAGACATATAGTGTAAATATCTATAACTTAACATACAAAATGGTACTGACATAAAGGTAGCATAAACAAATTCAGTGAATTAGCAGTTTTCATTAGATACCTCCCATGGCATAAGATTTGATGCAAACTCAATACAGTGGTTACAGAAACAGTTTTTATATTTAATTTCAAAATCCAGTAACATCACAACTCTTTAATATATTATATTGAAAAATTGTCTGAGGAAGCAAGATAGCAGTTCAAAGCTACTTTCACAGGAGGGGTCTCGTCTCCTATACAGCTCTCCAAGACTTGCTGCTTTCAGCGGACACTGCAGCCAGCTCTTTTGCCACTCTGATCATGATGAGGAGGGCCTCCTGGTTACATCTCTTGGAGTTCTCTAAAGAGATACATCATAGAGTTGAGAACCTACCGTTTGAGAGTAAAAAGCTGTTTGCAGTCTGCATTCACAATAGATGACTATCTCTGCAGGGCTGGGGAACCCACTCATGCCAATGTATGATATAGGATGCTGGTCTCCAGCAGAAACAACTCTCATATTTATATCCTGGAACTGAGGGTGGTCAGGAAGGCATGCAAATGCTTCCTTCCACTCATTAGCAACAAATCAGTAAAGCTTTTCACAGACAACACAACTGCCATAGATTATATAAACCACCAGGGCAGTGCATGCTCATACTAACTCTATACAGAGGCTGTCCATCTCTGGAATTGGTGCATAGCAAACAACATACAAATCTTGGCTAGATACCTCCTAGGCAAGCAAACCATGAGCTCAGGTGACCTGAGCAGGCGTTTCCACCACAACCACATTTTTCATTCACTTCAGTAAGTACTGCATGAGTATTGCAGTCTCTAAATCATGAAAGTGCAAATTACAAATGTAAAGTTGTTTTATTTTATACTAGCATAGTTACCCAGCATTGCTTGGGCCCTTAAGGAGAGGTGTGTGTGCATGTGTTTGGAAGTGAAGTGCTGAGATCAGGGGAGAGGAGACGCTCAAGGCTAGGAGTGAGATGGTGTAGGAGTGAGGGTTTGGGAGTGAAGAGAGGCTCAGGGAAGGGGGTTGATGTGTGGGGAGCTGGAGAAGTCAGGGCTGGGGGTGAGGAAGGGCCCAAGCTGCGGGGCTGGGGGTGCAGGAGTGAGGGTTTGGGGGTGAGGAGGACCTCGGAATGGGGTGGGAGTGTCTGTGCTGGAGTTGGGGATCGAGGGTGAGGACGGGCTCAGGATAGGGGAAGAACCAGTGTGAACCACACTACCCTGGGTCACACAGGCAGGAAGCATACCTGCACCCCTGCCGTCCCAGAGGCATTATAGGTATCTCAGTCCCAATCTCTGACCCCTTGGCCCCTGCAGTCATGACACAATTTAATTGTCCCTGCTAGCATCCCTCTCCCTTCCCATGTTATGCAAAACAATCACATTCCAGGACCCAGTTGTTGTGGCACAACCAAACATTTATCTTGCTTTAAGTTAGGATAAGAGGAAGCTGCAAATCAAATTTGGTGGTCCTAGCTCGTACAGTTTAGGAGGAAGTCTTGACCAGACAGACAGATGGACAGACAGGCTCGCTTACATTCAAACTGTCTTAAATATATAGTAGATAACTGCACAAAAAAATAAAACTTTAGCACTTACAAGTCTACTCAGTCCTAATTTTTGTTTAGCCAATCACTAAGACAAGTAAGTTTGTTTACATTTACAGAAGATCATGACACCCTCTTCTGACTTACCTCGTTGAAAGTGATAACACACATTTGTACAGCACTATTGTAATAATAAGCTCCCTGTGTATGTCCTTTCATGCTGTTCAGACTTTCACATGTCACCATTGTATCTTTCAATGCCTTAATGATGAGGGGGCCTAGGGCCAGACCGTTGGCATAGTTGCTTATCCAGCTTTTTGTTTTGCTGGTGCAGGAATATGAGTTAATCATTTTGACCTAATGATGGCCTTTTAAATAGTCTTGTCCAGAATATGCAGTATGTTTAAGACACTGGACTACTTATCTTAGTGTTTAGTAAGTGGGCTTTGCATGAATTTTTACATACCTTGTAATATAGCCAGAGTTTTATAATTGAGTGTCATTAAAGAAGGCTGAGAATTGGGCCCACTTTGGGAAACTAGTGAGGCTTGTTTGGTGTATTAATGTTAAAATATCTTTAATACACAGGGCACTTGGTTATCAAGTTAAGGATTCCAAGGTAGAACAGCAGGATAATTTCCTTAAACGGATGTCTGGAATGATCCGTCTTTATGCTGCTATCATTCAACTACGGTGGCCTTATGGAAATAAACAAGGGGTATGTAAATAGCACTTTTAAAGTGTTACATTACAAACACCAACTCTTGGGATGGGAACAGTGCTAACTAAACTAATTGTAAAATGTGTCTTACCACTGGTGCAGATAGGGTTTATACCAGTCATTGTAAATGGAAGCTAATTATATTTAAAGGGGACACTGTCAGCCTGAATTGTTTTTAAATTGACTAATTTAGAATAGCTCCAGCTTTTGATGAATTATGTTTTAAGTAATATGTCTTGAAATTGTTCTTTAAAAGTCCTTTAAAAATACAAAGTTTGTCTGCATGTTTATAAAGATTTCTTTATCAGGAAATGTTCTGAAAATGCACAGAATTCTGTTCCAAAATAACTGTTCCTTGGAGAGCAGTGGAACTGGAAAAAAATTGTGATGTTTTTGGTGGTAATATTTTGCAATCTCTAACATTAATTGAGTAGCTTTCTTGTTCCTTTAGACTCACCCTCATGGGCTGAACCATGGATGGCGCTGGTTGGCTCAGATGTTGAACATGGAGCCTCTCTCTGATGTGACAGCTACGCTTCTTTTTGATTTCTTAGAGGTAAGTTATGTGACCTGGCGTGAGCCTCACTAGCAAAAATAAATGATTGGATGAGTAAATAGGTGCTATTGTATCAATAAGGTGCTATTAGACACAGTGGTGACATTACTGTGTAATAGTCACTTGTTCAGAGGCAGCTCCCTGTAGCCATTATAATTGGCCCGTGTGTGTGTCTGCGTGTGCCACTCCCCCCCACTCTCAAAAGGAAGCTATGTATATTTTCAGAGAACCTTGCTAGATGCAATCCTTAACTGTCTCAGTCATACAATTTCATCTTTTTAAGAAGCTGGACTCCCACACTGCAGTATTCAGCTTTTTATTACACCTGAACCCTCAGCAACTGAGGCAGTTCCTATTAAGCTAATTAATATTTTTTTTAATTCCTTATTTTTATTCTTTGTGTATTTGACAACCCCAAACTAACTAATCCTGGCACTGGCTGGTTACAGTGCCGAATGTTGTGCTATATGCCATCCTAACTAGACCGCTTCAGGGAAGCAGGAGGCTTTTACAGCAAGAAAGGGAAAGAGCTAGTTGAGCATTAATTTGGAGATTGATCCTAGAATAGGAAGTTACATAAATAAGACATTAAGCTTGGTGATGAGTGAAGGCCAAGTTAAAGAGAGCAAAGAAGCATGGATGGAACACAGAGCAAGAGTTCTGTAAAAGATGACAGGTATAGATCAGGACAGAATTCTGTAGAACCTTGAAAGTGGAGGAGAGAACTTAGGGCAGAAAGGTGGAAGCTACTATAGAGATGCAGCACAGTGATGGCAGCGTGATATTGTTGTGGCAAAAAAAAAAGTGTTTTTAATAGCTGTTCCCATGGAGCCACTCAAAATTGAACAGAAAAGAAGCTGCGAAAATAATCAAAGTGGGACATGACCAGCAAATGGACTGCAAAATGGATAAAGAAGGGAAATATTTTGGGGGGATATTGTTGAGCAGGAAGGAGATCTCCAAGATGGCATTGTGGAGTGCATGGGTGAATGATGAGGAAACAAGGTAGCATTTATAATAAATTTGGGTAGGAAAGAGAATGTGCTGAACTTTTTAAACTTGAAGCATATGGCAGTAAAGTACAGGAATATGAACAAATGTAAAAGAAAAGAAAACTGCAAATTGGGTAAGTGCCTACAAAGGCTGTTTCACTAGTGATAGGCGCTCTATTCCCTGGCACTGCAGAAACTGAGATTTATTTTTGGGTTCTAATAGATTTGGAGAATTCATTTGTTCTGTGGCATTTGAGATGCATTTCTACAGTGTGATTCAAAATGCAGATTGCCAGTGTTGTTCAGACTGTACCCCCCAAGTTTTTGAGGAGTCTGTATTATACAAATTTTGTAAAAGTCCTCTCCCAGTTACAGGCCCCTGTTCTGAAATCTGATCTCTATTATCCTTATGGTTTTGTGTACCAGGTGTGTGGCAACGCTCTCATGAAACAGTACCAGGTCCAATTCTGGAAGATGCTGCTACTTATCAGAGAAGACTATTTTCACAGGTATGACACCAGTATATAAAGCTTACACAAAGAAACTCCTGTCAGTTTTTGGGGGGGGTGGGGATTGGGAGAATTTCCCTTAGATTTTTCATTAATGTTCTTGACAATTTTTGCACCCTCCTCCACTCCAATTTTGTCATGACCTCTCCCTCATATAAATAATACAAGACTGTTTTTTTCTTTGTTTGTTTTGGAGCTCACTCTTGTTCTCCCTGCAGGATTGAAGCAATCACCATCTCTGGACAGATAGGCTCTTTAATGCGACTTAAGCAATTCTTGGAGGTAAAGCAGTCTCCTTAAATTCTTGCAAGTCTCTTTCTTTTTACCCCTTTTTAAGGATGTATTGGTCAGTCAGCAAATTCCAAAATGTCTTCTGATTCCCAAAAGGCCCATAATCTCGATTTTGATATAATCTCTTTTCTTGTAGGACTTTTTTACTGAAACTGTTCAGTCTTCTTGATAGCTGATTCCAAAACATGTCCCTTTTTTCAACTGTCCTTCCCCTCTCTTCCTCCAAAAAAGTTGTAATGGAAAAGATTCCCGTTAGAAATTTTGTGTTATAAATAGTGTTCTCTGGAATTATAGATATTACAGTGAGAAGATTTACAAGACCGAGATCTGTGGTTCCACTAAGCCATTCTATTTTCATAGCAACTAACTTCTTTCAGATATTTGTGTGTTCACATAGTGTCTTCTGTACAGATTAGATAGTATATGAGCAAATAACTAATATCTGGAAAACTCCTGTAGACTTTTTTGAACACACAGCAGCATCTAGCTTTGTACCCATCATAGGCAACTTTGTGAGGAAATATTTTGCAAACATGTAAAATATATTTTAAAGCAGGGGTCAGTAGCCACCTACGTGTGCCACAAGCTGCACATAAGCTAATTTTTATTGACATGCAAAGCAGGAGCTCAGCCCCACCCTTCTCCCCCCATGTAGCCTGTGGATTAACAAAAGAACAGCTAATGGTACCAACCACCACCTAAATGGTAAAGCTCTGCATCTTTATTTATTTGTTAATTAAGCTTTTGAAGGTAGGAGTATTAATGACTTTAAAAGATATCGTCAGCACTGGGCTCATACATAGAGGTCAAAGGGTCAAATTTCAGCACTCCACCTTGGCAAGGTTGCTGTTTTAAAGTGTCTTGCAAATATTGACTAGTTCTAATACATATGAATCTAGGAAACAAGCTTGTGTGATTTTTTTTTTTTCTTAATTAAAAGCAAAGTTTGCTGGCAACTCTAAAAGTTAAATATTTAGGAATTCATACAGCAAGAATTTCTCACAATATTCAGAAAAAATATTTTTTTAAACTGGAGATGGATTCATTGCTAGATTTTTTTGGATGCGCCTGTCTGCGAGTCCATTCAAAAATATTTCTTCTTTTTCTTGAAGTGCCATTTTTAAATTTAAATAAATGTATAACCCAAGTAAATGAAATATTGCCAATAAAAACAGCAAACGTGAAATATATGTTGAAGGTTTGCTACAGATTGTACAAAATGAGTCTGAGGTCATCAAAATGATTGTGTTATTTAGAGGTCTTATTCATTCAATATTCCAGACATTTTTTTTTTTAAACCGTTAATTTTCACTGTGGATCTAGGTCCTTGCTGATTGTTTTCATTCACTGGTCAATTTAAGCAGCCAGATTTGGTCAAAGACTTGTATCTGTTTTCTTTTATAGCCCACTTTTTCCCTGGAAAAGTTTGCTATATAACTTGAGTCCCTTGTTTCTTTGTTGGATGCAGATATTTGCATAATATAGTCAATGTAGTCGTCCAGTTGTTTGGAAGTGCTTGCATTTGTTCTAAAATTACTTTTTTTTTCTTCTTCCCTAGAAATGTTTGCAGAAGAAGGAAATTCCTTTACCAAAGGGTTCGCTGCCTTCTTCCTTCTGGAGGTCTTAAGTTCCATTTCCATCTTCACAGGAGTTGGGAAATTTTCATGATGTGGCTTCCTGTTGCATTCAGGGACAAGAATACATAGAAGTGTAAATCTTATATTTGTATTTATACGGATGCTGTGAATATTTCCAACCGAAACATTTTTACCCTTCTTTACTCATATGTCATACTGAAAAGAAATTGGAGCTTCAGAAACCTTTTTCATCTAATTTATTTTGCAACTTGTTTTAAGCCATTTTCTTTGCATTTGATTTGCTTTACAGACTCTAATTGTGTAGTGTATTGTGGAATATGAGAGGCTCCTTCACATGTTGAACAAGTGTACTGAATAAGTGTTAAGTGCATAAACATATCTAAATGCTCCATTAGCTTTCAGAGTTTACTTCCATTAAGCAATGACTTTCAGGTAGAAATTTTTCTCTAATCAGCCTGTCACAACTTTTACATGAAACTGCAATTAGAAATACCTCAGTACTTTAGTTATATAAAGGTCTAAATATAAGAGAACCTTCTGTAAAACTTTGTTATTGTACATGTGTAGATATTTTAAAATTATTGTTCAAATGTTAACAGCATTGCAGCCCATGCAAAAATTAATTTTGTATCTGACTGCCTACAAGTCCAAAGAAGCGGTAGAAGTGTTGTTAACAAGGCTGATTTGACATCTATCAAATATCACTTTGTTCTTAGAGACAGCAATTATCTCTTCATCTCTCTTACGGGAAGGCCTTAAAATCAACAGCTCTTTCCTTTTTACTAAGAAATTCTTATTTTTCCTAATGACATAACATTCCTATTTGTATGGTTTAGACTGCATTTTACAGCTATACAGGCTGATAGCTTCTGAAGAACAGCTTTTTTGTTTTGTTTTTGTTTTGTTTTGTTTTGTTTGGGGTTTTTGGTTTTTGGGGGGCCAAGAGGGTTGGAAGGCTTTGCAGGTGTATAATAGCTTCACTATGAGTTTCATGAAACTAGAAAGAACTCAGTATCCATGATCCACCGTATGAAATTAACCTTAAAATCTGTGTGATATAAAAACCCAAGGGTGGAAGGGCATGTATCAGCTTAATATTTTTGTCAGTGCTGGTATTGGACTATCATGTGAAACATATAGTAGACATGGACCTCTTGGCTTTTCCAAAGATGAACTGAACTCTGGTGATGACCTATGTAGGAAAAAGCTTTTAATTTAGGCAGATGTGGATTGTATTAGTTTTACTGCAATTTATGTAAGAGAGTGCAATGGTGAATTAGTCTAAGAATGATTCACTCTTTAAAGCTACAGTTGCTGCAGTTTACTTTTTCTCTGTGGGTGCCAATGATGGTGCCTAACAAGTTTCTGGGACTCCCTGATTAGGTGACTGCACCAGTATGATGTTATGGGAGGTCAAATTGTGATAATTTTTTGTCAGGTAGTGAAGTGCCCTCCACCCAAGAGGTCACTAAACAGCTAGCAGTTTATGGACTAGATGTTAACATTTCCCGTATTTCTAGGGGGCAGGTGTCCATGTTGTGATTGGCTAACTAATTGATGCTCTTGACAGAGATTTGATATGATTTTAAAATTATCTCTAATCCATAGGGTAGCTTTTTCACAGAGGCTGTGGCCACATTTGGCCAAACCTTTGAAATGGCCATTCTAATGGCCAAATCAAAGAATACTAATAAGGTGCTGAATTGAATACTCAGCGCCTCATTAGCATACACACACTTCCAGCTGTGGCTCTTCGAGAGCATCGCTTTTGAACGCACGCAGCTCTGCGCGGCTACACGGGGCTCCTTTTCAAAAGGACCCGACACATTTCGAAATCCCCTTATTCCCCTCAGCTGAGAAGAATAAGGGGATTTCGAAATGTGTGGGGTCCTTTCGAAAGCGACCCCTGTGTAGCTGTGCTGAGCCACACATGTTTGAAAGCGGTGCTTTCGAAGCACCACAGCCAGAAGTGTGAGGATGCTAATGAGACACTGAATATTCAGTTCAGCACCTCATTAGTGTTCTTCAGTTTGGCTTTTAGCATGGCCATTTCAAAGGTTTGGCCAAGAGTGGCCACAGCTAGAGATGGGCTGTGTGGATATACTTCAACTCTCATTGCACTTAGTATAGAATTTCAGTTTTAGTGTTGAATCTTCCTCCACTGTGCCTCACTGCACTCTTCATGTGTTTCAGCTGAAATCTGGAGGGGTCACATCTAATATTGAGGTCATTCAGTTTGAATACTTATTTAGTCTTGGACCTCTTTGACAGCCTTGTACTGAGTGCTGACAGATGAAGTGAGTTGGATACCTAATCACTGGAAATGCATCCAGATGCCACCAGACTCATTTTGTAGTCCATTTAACAGCCATCAGATGGTAGTCAGTAGCTGTTGACCTGGGCTGTGTTTTGCAGTAGTATGCTACAAGTAACAGTCATTGGCTACGTCTACACTAGCGCCAAACTTCGAAATGGCCACACAAATGGCCATTTCAAAGTTTACTAATGAAGCGCTGAAATGCATATGCAGCGCTTCATTAGCATGAGGGCGGCCACGGCACTTCGAAATTGACGCGCCTTGCCGCCGCACGTCTCGTCCCAATGGGGCTCCTTTTCGAAAGGACCCCGCCTACTTCGAAGTCCCCTTATTCCCATCAGCTCATGGGAATAAGGAGACTTCGAAGTAGGCGGGGTCCTTTTGAAAAGGAGCCCCGTTGGGATGAGACGCGCGGTGGCAAGGCGCGTCAATTTTGAAGTGCCGCGGCTGCCCGCGTGCTAATGAAGCGCTGAATAAGCATTTCAGCGCTTCATTAGTAAACTTTGAAATGGCCATTTGCGTGGCCATTTCGAAGTTTGGGGCTAGTGTAGACACAGCCATTAAGTGTTATAGATTTCCTACAAATCGACCAGCTCTCTCCTCTCTGTCCCTTTGTGTGTTTCATGAAAAATAGGTCCGGTAGAGGTTATTCTAGCAAAATTAACACCTGTTACATTTTCATGTCTTAACGACATCTTTTGTCACTGAGACCTCCAAAACTGTTTAGTCTTTACTGAAAAGCAAGTTTTGAGAAAGAGAGGCAAATAAGTAAAAACTCAAACAAGAACATGATGATTGTATGTATTTGGGAAATGACCACTGAGGCAGAGTGTCACAAAACACTGCTTAAAACACTAAGCAATACTTACAGCAAGATTGAGTATATGTGAAGTCATCTACTGACAAAGCTTATGCTACTGTGTTTAATATTATGTATCTGTGTATCTTGAATTTACCCAGAAGGTGTAGGGAAAAATTATGTTGTTCCTGATTAAAAAGAAAGCAATTAAAAAAAAAAAAAACTCATTGCTTGAAGTTGCTGATTCTGATGGCTGTTCTAGAATGTTGTGAAAAGGAGATACGGGGAAACTCTCAAGCATGCAAAGGGCAGTTAAGTACTCAAGTCCTATTAGTGCCTTGTAAAATTTCTCCCACTGTGCCTATTTGTTTAGTGTAGCATCCATGCTACTTGCCCTGTATCCATTGCTATAATGCAATTACATACATTTCTGTTTATTCATCTTGAATAGCTAGTACTTACTGTTATGGCCATCTTGGATGAAGTGTGTTGGACACTGAAAATATTGACTGTTTAGGTTAAATATTATAGATTCTGTTGGCTAAGTTCTCAATTATGTGCATCATGTTTTATGACAATTTGCAAGGCTGAAAGGTTTGTGTATTTTAGTTACTTTGGGGATATTGATGAAGATGCATGTTTTTATAAATACCATAAAAATGTATGCCTTATAAAAGAGAGACTGTCACAATGGATTGCCATAATTCAAAACTATATTTAATTGTAGCAATACATTTATTTTTTAAATGCTTCCCCTTTAATTTAATTAGGACAACCAAAATATATGTACATTAAGCAGCAGTAGATACCCTGGGAATGGTGGTAGCTCATAACTGTAACTCATAATTTGTATTTAGTTTTGTCTAAGGTAAGCCAAGTCTCACTCTCTGTTGCAACTGCTTTTTCTGTTTGACAGTTTGAATGTTGGCTATCTTGTCTTACCCAAGATATTTAGAGATCTTCTGAATGCAGAATATAATGGCATGTATGTGTAATTATAAATGCATGTAAAGGATTTGTTTCAGAAATGTATACCTCACATTTATTTCAAATACAGTGCAAATGGGAAGGTCAAAGAAATGAAATATTGTAGATTGAGAACCTGATCCAATTTAAACTGCTATGACTCATGCTCTTCCTTGAAGATAATGGTTCCACTGCAGTCCTGTAGGTACTGATGCAATGTCAGTAGATTTATTTTTTTCTACTTAATTGCTTTAACAATCTCTGTACCAGAAACTGGAAGAGAATGTATGTTTGTGTTTTTTAATAAAGAGCAAAATCCTAAAACTCTGCTCCCAGAAAGGAAATTTAATGTATTGGCTGCCTCTCTGGTACGTGTATATATAGGGCTTGATACAACATAGTTTAGAAACACCAGATGCTGTAATCATATAGTCTGTATTAAAGCAAGACTTCTTTTTTAGTTAGTCTGAGCACCAGCTTTGTCTAAAAGCAAAAGCCTCCTAGATGTGCAACTGATCATTTGTCATTTTTACCTTGCATTTGAGTCTGAGAAAGTGTATATGGTTCTTATGCCTCTTTTAATGTATTATAAAAATCTGTGCTTTGCTAAATGTTTCTTTTTAAATTAAATTACATTTCTTATGTAAACATTGTTCTTTTTTTCAACTTTACAAGGGCATGCTCCGGGAGGACAAACCTGAAAGTAACAGATCAGATGAGAATGAAATAAAAGTTTCCATAATGGAAAAGTGAATGCACTTTTTTCAGTTATTCTTCATTTTTAATATTTCCTTTTTTTAAAAGCTAGTGTGGGTTCCTAAACTAAGCAAGTTTAATAGTCTCTGTGCACATACTAAGGCTTCCCTATACTTACAGATTTTGAGGTGATTCCAGAGAAGCATGAGGAAAGTGGCTCTTTACTTCTCATTCAATAAAAGGGCCTAAAGTTGTCATCTAGGAGCAGGCCCTGGCCGTGCTGCAGTGAGCTGGGTCGGAACTTGCGCTCTGGGTAAAACCTGGTACCATCCCCCATTCACTGCAGTTCTTGCCCTGTACCAGGTCGAGCAGCCTCTTCGGGTCCCGCCCACTCTTTCCGGAATCTTTCGCATGTCTCCGTACTGCGGTTGGAGACTTCGGCTTCACTCGGTTATTTCCGTGCACAGGGCCGAAGGCCTCCGCACGAGCAGGGTGGGGCCTTTTTCGGTTCAGGCCGGAGCCATTCGACTAATTCCGTCCAGAGACCGTTTTGCGGTGTTGACGTCATATCCGGGCCACCCTATATAAAGGCTAGAGCTGGGCGGCGCACAGGGAGTCTGTCCGGCTGGCAGAGAGCTGTCGGTTGCGCTCCCCTGGGCGGACCCTTCGCACAGACTTGGTGAGCAGAGAGCGCGGGGGTGCACTGTTTTTAAGGGTGCAAGACCTGAGCGGGCGAGCTCGGCTGGGTTCTCCCACGGTTCGCCGGGGCCCTTAGCCTGTGGAAATAGAGAGCGGTGGACCATATAGGCGTTGGCGGGACAGCATAAAGCCCTGACTTACCCCGTCTTCCCTCGAGCTCGCCTCAGGAAGCCGGAGAACGGGTGCGGTAGCGGTTGTGTGGTGTCGATGTCCCTTGTGTGCACGCAGGAGCTCGCCGGGAAAGCGCTAGTGCTTCGCGGCGCCGCCTCACTTACATTTACACTCTCGTTTGCCTGAGCTCGCTCACGGAGGCCGACGGCTCCTGGCTAGTGCTGGGTTTCCCCGAGCGGGATTCCGAGCTGCGGCTTTCTCCTCCCCTCTCTCCCAGGCTCGCTTCCTGATGTGCTTATTAAGCTAGTCCCTGCAGAGAGAGCTCTTTCCGTCCCCTTCCACCCCACCGTCTCTCTGGCCTTGCTTGAGTACGGGCGTGCCGGGGGCGATTGCGTTTCGGTTGCTCTTCTCGGGGAGGTTGTGAGGCTGCAGGGACCTGACGGGGTGTATGGGGTGGGGGAAGGTTGTGAGGCTGCAGGGACCTGACGGGGTGTATGCGGGGCGGGAGGTTGTGAGGCTGCAGGGACGCGCGCTCGTGTGTGTGTGTGTGTGTAAAAGAAACCGAAGCGGATCCGCCCTGCGTCGCTCCCAGCCGCAGTAGGAGGAATTTCATTCACTTCCCTGAGGGAAGGGGATAAACAGGCTGCCGAATAGCAAGGCCAGCAAATCTGCCTCCCCACAAAAGGACAGGGGAGGTTTTCATCCTCCCTGACGCAAGCTTCTCAGCCTGGTGACTCCCACCGGTTTTGGAGTAAAATCTCGAGAGGGGAAAAATTGAGCTTGAGAGGCTGATTGTCTGGAGTAACCCTGTTTGTGGGTTCATTTGGCAGCAGTGGCTTCCTTCAGCCGTCACAAAAACCTGTCCTCTGTCCAAGGTCGGGAGAGTCAGAATCTTTCCCTCATTTTTCTGCATTTTGAGTTGGCGGCCGGATAATTTTTTCCCCAAAAATAAATATGTAATCCTCACCTTTAATGGTTATGCGAGGGGATTTTTAAATGCTTGATTGAAACAGACCACAAAATCCTTCATCCTAACTGGAAGAGGCTTTTAAAAAGCCGTAACATTAATCCCCTAAAATGAGTGAATGTTTCCTTCCAAATGTGTGAATTTGCAGGACCCCAGGTGTTTTGCTTGAGGGGGGGGGGATCATTGCTCCCTTTAAGAGAAAAATCAGGATTTTGGCCTGGTTTTCTCACCTTGTGGCTACAGTTACAGAACACATCATAACATATTTCTGGTAACTCAAGAGAGTGTCAGCCATGTTTGTTCTGTTTGAATAGAACTTGTTGTGTTTACAATAAAATAAATATATGTTGAAAGTTTATGAATTGTTTACTATTTAAAATAGTTTTGTTTTGTTTGGTATTCCATGTGTATACAGCAGTAATATTACAGCAGCTTTATTTTCCATTCTGGATTTGTTAATGCCATTTTTCAGAGAATGATTGTACTTTACAGTACTTTAATCTTAAAATATGCATGAATACTGAGCAATTTGCAAAACACATTGAAATAGACCCCAGAAGGCAGTTGTGTTGATGTGAAGGATGGGCTGCAGAAAAAAGCCCCTAGGGCATGGTTCTGTAAGGCTGATAAAAATATGTCCTGAACGAAAAATCCTCCTGAGGTGTTTTTTGTCCACACCAAAGTGCTAGAAGATTCTATTGATTGCTTCTTGTGAGAGGTCTTGATCAGAATTTCTTATTGTTTTGGAATAAAATCATCTTTAAAACAAAAAAAATCAGCCTTGCTGCAAAATTAGCATTGGGTTAACCAGAATATTTATAAAATGTGTACCGAAAAGAGTGAACAAAAGGATTGAAAATGGAGCCACTGGACTGTGTAAAATTGATCTAATATGAGAGGTTATAGTACTCGGATGGGGTAGTTTAATTCTATTTCTATTGTAAGAGAAATCTTGCATTTTAAAGGGTCAAACAAAAGTTCAACAATTAAAAAAAAAAAAAGGGGGGGGGGAGATGGCATGTTCCTCCAGTCTCCATAGTAAATAAAATTAACAAACACATTTTATTTTAAAGTTTGTTTTTAATGCATCCCAGAGTAAGTCATGTTCTTTCCCTGTGCACAAGCAAGGTATAAGTGTACCCTCAGTCTTTCCAGACAGGGTGTTGCTCATATTTGTGAGATGTCAGTTTTAAAACAATCCCTTTCATTACTTCATAAAAATAATTAGTAAATTCTGCATTTCCTTAATTTTACATAGCTAATAACTTTGTATGCTATTCATCTGTTATATATTTTTGGGTAAAATCAGACTCATTTGTGGAATGTGAATTGCTTACTTGCCCACTAGCCTGAGGCAACTAATTTTAAGTTAAGATTTTTCTTACCCTGATATGCTATTTTGTAGTTGTTCCTTCTGTTTCTCCTGCCCTCCCCCCCATTTGTCCCTGGACCAGACACCAGAATAATAGGGTGGAGCAGATTGCAGATAGTTTTTGAAGTAGGCTGTCAAGTGCAGTCCAGCCCTTTGAGTCTGTTGCTGATCACTTAGATCAAAATAAAGTGACAATGGGTCTTCTGGCTCCTGTAACTGATTTACTTTAAACTATGATAATGCTGTGCTAGATATGCACTTGTTTCAGAAAACTCAAAGGCGCACAACCACAGTTGTCCATGTATAGGAACATGGATTGCAGTATCCCCTGGAAAATTCAAATTAGAAGATGCAAGGAGCTGAACAGATTAAAATTCAGTGTATCACCCATATTTAATAACTCACCTGTCCCTTGAACAGCCATTGCTCCAAATAGTTTCCATCCCAGATTTTGTTTACTTGCATATCTTTCACATGGGAAGTTAATTTAATTTAAGTATTCTGGAGGAGATTTATATTTAAAGTTTGCTTGGTAAGCATGTTTGATTCTGAGGGTATATTTAAAGTCACATTGGCTGAATATGGAAGTGTAGTTTGCCAAGTTAGATTACATTCTTACAGTTTTTTTGTTTTAATTTTTTGAAATGGAAGATTATGTGCACCTTAATTCTTATTTTTTATTGATATTCTTAACATTGTGGCATAGGAGGGGAGGTGGCAGGGAGGTGTGTTGCATGCAGATGATTATATAACAATTGTTCCAAATTACATGTGGTGAGGAAAGGAAGTAGTAGTAGAAAGGTGTCATTTTGATAGACTGTATTTTGTCAAAAGTTGGTTTCATTTGACCTATGTTACTACATTTGTAGGTAGTGGTATATTATCTTTATTTCCACCTCCTTTTTAGGCTCTACATTCCTCCATCATGTTATCATCGTTTCGTAAATTCAAAGTCCAGGTATTTTACAAAATGCATGTACTGAACTCACTGTTTCTTCATTCTCCTGCCTTTGTTGCAGTGATGACCTACTGGTACCAAAAGCCAGCCTTTTTGAGAGGTGTATGTGTATAAACTACAGAACATTAACATATAGCGTGACGACTACAACAATTTCTTTTTTGTACTCTGTGGAGTGAGGATTGTGAAGTTTTTCTGTTTCATGCTTTTTTTTTCTCCTTCCTCTGATGCATGGTGTGTGATTGTTCTGCCTGATCAGAGATTGTCTGATCTATGTTGTTGTGGATTAACTTTTATAAGATTTTATTTTGCTTTAAAGGGTTCTTGGTGAATAAAATACCTTAAATTACAGCCCTTACGTTTTGATTACAAAACTACTGTGTAAAATAAAGAATTGAAAACTGAAAAGATGATAGTTTCCTGTTCTATCAATATACATAACCTGTTTAATCATATGATTGCAGGGTAGCTACTTATGCATAGATTTTTGTTTTTATAAACTAAGATTAATGCACTTGAGCTGGATAATAAGAGCAATATAAAGTCTCTTATGGGGTAAAATGAGTTTGTTTCTATATTTTAAGTACAATAAAATGTAGGAATTGCAAGATAGGAAATAATTTAAAAGTTAAAAAGGTTATTTACACAGGGATCTTAACACTGCATTTCTGCATTTTGATGCAATGCGGTCAAGGTAATTTGCTTTCTCATGAGCCCCAATGCAGAGTACAACCCTGCTGACCTCTGCATAGCTTTATTAAAGGTCAGCCGTGACAGTTGAGTCCTATCTAGTGAACCATGATCAGCAATGAAATTGATCTATTTCATATAGCATCTTCAAATTCAAGTGACAAAATTAAAAAGGACTTTAAAACTACCTTGCATTTTTAAAAGTGTACAATTCAGTGTTCAAGCCATGAGGTCATACAAAATGTCCAGTGTTTTACTCCTATTTGTGTTTCATTTTCACTACAGTTCTTTAATTTTTTGTATTTGGAAAAGCAATATTAGATTCTTCTATTTGACTTTTGTCTGTTCTGCTGTTAGTCCATAGTGATATGCAGCATTAACTGAGCTAATGTGAAACAGACAAACAAAGATACTTGAATTTTATTACTGCAACACTTTCCTTCACAAACCTATTTTGCTTGCCTGTTGCAGGAATTAATAAACCTTTCTTACCAGTATCCTAAAGTATAGAGATACAGTAGGGTTTTGCAAATAAAATTATACCTTAGATTTAAGTTTTGATATATTGTGGACTTTGAAAGAGCCTTTCCAACGACAATAAATCAAATTCTTGGGTATTTTTCATCTTACGGCAGTGTAAATGTTACCAAAATCCATTATGATCTTTTTTGATATATTTCAATGTCTTTAGTTCTTTTCCACAGTACACAGAATTTTCTTCAAAGACTTAAGGTCCCATTGTACTTCCTTTCCAGAAATTGTTCTCTCTTATATACCTTGGATAACTTATATTAACTATACTAATACCAAAATAGGCATTATAAGTGGGCTTTAACTGTTTAAATGGTATGGTTGCTTAAGACATGCATAATGTGACTCACTGGTTCCCTTAAAATTTTCAGGAAAGTCCTGAGTGGAACAAGTGAAAATTAGATGAGTGCCTATTAAAATTCTTTCCCCAGACCTGAACCTAAAGCTGTTTATGGCTCAGAAGCTCTGTGACCACCAGAAATTGGTTCAATAAATGGTACTACTGTACCTCACGCACCTTGTGCCTCTCCATATTAAAAGTGACATTGGGTGAATATAAAAATCTTATGTATAATATTTGATTTTGTTTAATAGGAATCACCATTTCTCTTCCCTCCAAAAGGAGAAAACTGTGAAACGTCTGTAATAGATAAGAATTCTATAAAATACTTAAAATTCACACCAATACAAAAAAGCATTGGAACTGCCAAGTTTATCAGAATAGGTAGACGCTTTATTGAAAGGCATATTGCTTGTTGCAAGTATGCTCACTACATGCATAATAAACATATAAGTGCTTTATTTTAGAGAGAGGGTCGTGATTTTTTTATGTTCTGAAAGTACTGATCACTGCAATACTTGGGCGGTTATTTTAAGAGTAAATCTGAATTGCATTGAATAATCATAAAAATGGTCTTATGCTAAGATCTTGTATACAGAATCTGAGCACTTAGCAAATTTTACAGACTACTTGTAAACACCAAACACACAATTTAGAAAGTGCTGACACCCATTGATTATATTATCCAACTATAATTCCTGCTAACCCACTTAACGTACAACTGCGTTGCATGGCTGAATGATGTTGCTGACATTACTGTTGCACCAACAGATCTATAAATACCCACAGTTGAACGTTCCCATTCAAATGCTTAGCGTGCCTTTTTTTTTTTTTTTTTTAAAAGGTTGTAGACTAATCCTTGGCATGGAGTGTATTTGAAGAGCTCAGAGAGCAATAGACATTTTTGTTACAGTATTTGCTCTTTTTTTAAGCGCAAATTGTGATTATAAATTTAAAGTAAATCGGAGACAAAGTAGTTTTAAAACAGTTAACTTGCAGCCTTTTCATAGAGATGCCAACTGATCTATAGGTTTTGCTAAATCGGTTCACTGTATTTAAGAAAAATGGAAAAAGTAGAAAGATTGTAAAGAGTTTCTAAAGAAAGATGTATGCCACATTGTAGATATTTTTCTGATGTTTTTAGTTGTCTGAAAGACTAAGGCTTTCATAAGGAAATAACCTATTTAAATCAGACAGCCTCCCTGAATGGTCTAGAACTTTCTGCCTGTCTGACCTTATCAGCCCAGTGCAGATTGCAATGGGAGGGGCTGGTCTCTGCAGTATAGCTGTCTCAAGCAGCCGGTGCAGTAAGGTGTGGGATGTGATGTCTATAAGTACAGTGCCTGGGACTAAAGTCAGTTACCTGCTGTCAAGTGAGTAATTTTAGTTCATCTAAAGTGTTCATGTGGATTTTTTTCAAAACAAACTGTTTTTATAGCTTTCCTTGTTTGTACTGCTGCAGTCCTTTATGGAGAGGGAAGTATTTGAAACAGTTATGTAATTAAACTACAGAAGATTTAGAAACAGGTTAATGAGTTGCTTCTTTAGTTCCAGACAGGGTTACTTCAATGTTGAGATGGAGATACTGAATTCAGACTGCATCATTCTGCAGCATTGGTGACTTTTATGCTCAGAGCTCCCCAATGACAGCTGATAACATTTTGGCAGAAGAGAGGTATGCTGACGTCAGCTGACTTGCTGCAGGAAAGAACAGTCCATTATTGCTAGACCAAAACACTTCTTTTACAATTGACTTGGTCTACTTACTGTAGTTACAAAGAGCCTTTTATTTTGCAAATTCCTGCAAAAAGACAACCCAGTTAACTAGTCACACTACAAAATATATTTCCCATTTTTAAATAGGATAGTAATTATTTTAAATTGCATATATATACCCACTACCTACTGAAGACCTTTTTGAGCTACGCGTAGGTTTCTAACCACAGTGTAAAAACTGGACTTGAATGAAAAAACAAGACTTAATATGTTCCAGTAATATAAATAATCAGAAGCAGCAGCAGCAGTGAGATAGTTGAGCAGGTGCAAATCAGGATTAATACACTATCCAACCTCACCCTCTTGAGTATATTTTTTATTTTAATGATTTAATCATAACTAGAAACTGGATAGGAGAAATGCATTTTTAATAATCAAGAGTTTACAGTCTCAACATGTGATCCGTCTGTCAGGTTAAATTTGAACACCGGAGAAAGAACAACTTGTTTGTCAGAAAAACTAATACTTAGTTATGTTGAGTTTATATTTGTGGTTGGTTATGAGAGATTCAGATTTGCAAATCAGATTGAGTTGTGGCCATTTTTATCAGATTGATGTTTTGAGCATACTTGCACAATACAGGTCATGCAGATTTTTCATGTGCTAGCTCTCTTGGAAAGTAGTGGATGGAACACCCATTTTTATTACTTAAAAAATGAAAGCACAGCAGAATTTCTGGCCTCCCACTTTAACTGCCGCAATGCAGCTGGGCCTGAGAGTTCACCAGTGTAACAATTGCTGCTGAAATGGCTGTCTTGCAGCAGGGTGTGACTGTGCTTTGGAATGTGTGAATTTGTCCCCCATGTGTTTCTTTCTATCAGATGGTTCCTTTCCAAGTGCCTGGAATGTGAAGAGGAAATATGACTGACTATAATATATTTTTCTACCTGTGGAATTTTTTCATGAAACCGTACTACTTTTTCCATAAGTGATGCATTTTGTGTACTGTTTCTGTTTTAATGTGTGTAAGATTACATGATAGCAATAAATGGAGATGTACAGTACATGTAAATAACTGTGCAGGTAAGAATTTGCCTGTCATCTGTGAAACCTGAATTATTTTATAAATAAAAAAATTAGTTGCAGAAATCTCCACGATGGTCACTGATTAAACATTTAAATGTGTTAGATTTTAATGCCACTGAGTCTAATGAAAATAATTTTATTTTGGATCCCTTTTAGCCTTAATACTACTTTATCATCAGAACTTTTGATATCAGAAGATTAATTTCATTCTTTAAATTTTTATGCAGCTAAAAGGAGGGGTGTGAAAACATTAATAGAAAGGGGTTATGCACATTCAGCATTCTTTTTGCTGAATGCAATAAAAATTATTTTCAAAAAAATTTTATGAAAGGATTGCAGTCGAGGTACAGCTGAGAAGGATAATGAATTATTAAATCCTACTATTTGCCGTCCCCCTAAAGATGGCTGCTGTGAAGTTCAATTTGAACTTAATGTGTGCTGTTTTTTGAAGTTTTATGTAAAACAGAAATTTTTGTTTTACAGAGTTGTGTGTAAGAGAATGAATAGAACATAGTCTTCTAGCTAGTATATAAAAGGTATAATATTTATTTGCCTGTTCTAAGCATTTTTTTTAAATAAAAAACCTCTTAATATTTTTACAGTAGAAAGAGTTGAGGTAGTTTTCCTTCTTTTTAAATATACTTAGCTCTTGTATTCGATTTCTAGCAGATACTAGCCATGGTACTTTTGTAGTAGATGATATCTTTTAGCCAGTCAGGTAGATTCTTTGATACCCAGTCCAGACTTTTTAAGAAGCAAGCAATTGTTCAGTTTTTTTATTGGCATTTTCCTTCTAAAGTTTTTTTTTTTTTGTTTTTTGCTAGACAGTTTACAGGAAACATTAGGTCTGTAAGTAAATGATGTGTGAGACTGAAAACAAACTTTCTTTATTCAGATCTTTGCATATTTACTGTTTCACGTCACATGCAAAGTTTTTAATACAAGTATTTTGACGTTCAGAAAATGGATCCAAGTGGTGTGAAAGTGCTGGAAACGGCAGAGGATATCCAAGAGAGGCGCCAGCAAGTTTTGGACCGATACCACAGGTTCAAGGAACTGTCTACTCTGAGACGCCAAAAGCTTGAAGATTCCTACCGATTCCAGTTTTTCCAGCGTGATGCAGATGAGCTGGAAAAATGGATACAGGAAAAACTCCAGATTGCATCTGATGAGAATTATAAAGACCCAACCAATTTACAGGTAAGTCCTATTTCTGCATGTCCCTCTTTTTAACCCGTGCACCATTGACCTTTAAGCATAACGGATTCAATTTGTGGAATAAATACAGTTAATGTAAAAGTGTAGCTGAAATAACAGAGTGACAAAAGGAGCTGGTTGCAAACATCTAAGGTCCTAGAAAGCTTGCTTCAGCAAACCAGTTTCTAGGCTGATATACTATAAATGGACTATAGTGATAATGGATTGGTCACTGAAACCTTTTTGGCTGTTAAGGGAAGAGAATGTCAGTACAGCTTTTCTCATTTTTTGAAACCTTTGGATGCTTCAGTTACGTAAGCAGATTTGGGTAAAACTATTTCTGGAAAAATTACATTAGCAGAAATATTTGCTATGTGGGAGGAGTTTCCTCTGAAGTGTTTGAACATTCTGAAGCACATGAACAAACAAAAATAACATAATGTGAAATTGAGGTGTTTTGAATCCACCTATGAAATCATATATGATGCAACTTTTGTTTTACATGTGCTTTTTTACTGTATGTGAATGTGATTACAAGTCCAAAAATTGTAATAAATGTACAGTAAGGTCTTGGAGTATGCGAACTCAAAGTGCGTGACCCTGCTCTTACGCATCTGACCCCACCCCCCAGCCTGGTTTAAACCACCTGCAAGTGGCTCTGGTTCAAGATGCCCCCGTCTCCCTGTGTGGTTCCGGTGCAACCCCCCTGCTGGCTCACGAGCTGCCTGCCTGCCCACCCACCCTGTGCAGCTATGGCACACCCCCCATGGCAGCTCCCAAGCCACCCCCCATACCACACACAGCTCTGATGCGACACACCTGCTGGCTCACAAGCTGCCTGCCCTGTGTGGGTCCATTGTGATCCACCCGCCCTCCCCCTTGCCCCATGCCGCTCTGGTGAGAGACAGACACACACAGGCTCACAAGCTGCCCGCCTGTCCTGTGCAGCTCTGGTGGAACCCCCCTGCCGGCTCACCACCTAGGCACGGCTCTTGTTCTGGCTCAACTCCCCACCCCTCCGCAGCCCAGCTTACCACCCGTGCTCAACTCCACCCTTCACCTCCCTGCAGCCCTAACCCACCCCAGGCTTACCCACTCACACCCCGCGCGCCTCCCACAGCCCCAACCCACCTCTAGGCTTAACCCTCCCCAACTGCCCCCACAACCCGGGACTCTACCTTTCTGCTGCTTCCCCGACGGCAAAACATGTGTTCTGCTAGGGAAAAGGCCAGACTGCAACTTGTGTGAAATCTGGGTTTACATGAGGGTGCGTGGAACGGAACCCTTGCCTACTCTGAGACCTTATTGTACTCATGTTTTGGGGAAGGTGGATGTAGAAGAAGGCAGCTCCCCAGATCTTAATCGTCATGTTTGATGTTTTTACTTTCAGGGGAAACTGCAGAAACATCAAGCCTTTGAAGCTGAGGTGCAGGCCAATTCAGGAGCTATCATTAAACTGGATGAAACTGGAAACCAGATGATTAATGAGGGGCATTTTGCATCTGAAACGATAAGAGTGAGTGTTAGAAATCTTTGTTTTCTACATGCTTTTTCTTCAGTGTATAAATAGGCACTTTTTCCTAAAAACTTCCTAAATTCTAGCTCTCACAAACTGCCTGTTATAAAATGTCTATTTTTAAAGCACCTTTTCCTGTTTTGTATTAACTGCAAGTTTTGACACTTTTTGAATTACTATTAAAACAAAAAAGGAGTTATGTAGCACTTTAAAGACCAACAAGGTAATTTATTAGGTGATGAGCTTTCATGGGATAGACCCACTTCTTCAGATCTATAGCTTTACCAGAAGAGACTCAATACATAAAGCACAGAGGTCCAAAATTATCAGGGCTGACAAATCAAAAAAAATTACCATTGTTGGCAAATCAGATAGACAAGCAGAGAGAGGCGTGTGTGGGGTGGGGAAGTAAGTATTAGGTCAAACATCAAAGTATCACAGGGGTAGCCGTGTTAGTGTGTATCTAGAAAAACAATGAAAAGTCCTGTGGCATCTTATAGAGTAGGAGATTTTTTTGAGCATAATCTTTTGTGGGCAAGGTTTATCTTTGTCAGATGCCCATGAAAGCTTATGCTTCAAAAAATCTGATTAGTCTAAGATACCGGAGGACTTCTTGTTACTATTAAAACGGCTTACTTTAAACCTTCTACTAATGTTTTTCTTTTACTCGTTTTAGGTATTCTCATTCTTCTGACTGCTTCTTACTCTCACATACTTCTGACTGTGCTTTACCAGTTTGTACTAGGCTACTGCTCTTACCTTTCACTCATCCATTTTTAAAGGACTTGGAGGCTAGGGGGACTTTAAGTCCACCCTTTCCAGTTCAGTTAGACCAATTCATATCTTGTTTGCTGATGTCAATGATGCACAGTTCTTTAATAGACCGAATAAGTTTTACCAATATGTTAAAGCTCTTTTTTGACACTTCTTAAAACCGCTCTAAAAGGTAAAGCTCTTAAAGACAAACCAGTGAAAAAGGGACCTTTTCACAATAATAAAATTTACTGGTGAATTTTATTAATTAAATTTCTGATGTTCACCTGAGTTAAGGTTGGTTTTTTTTTTTTTTTTTTTGTTTTTTTTTGCAGAGGCAAAATGACCACTTTGTGTAATTATTTCAGAATATTTTTATAAATTATGCATACTAGTCTTAGCCATTTAATTGCATAAGGCTATTTTGGTCTTGTAATTTATCCTTAACAAAAGTCAATAATTGCTTTTCAAATAAGTGATCTAATTCTTTAAAATTTGGAAAATCCAAAATCCATGATGATCATTGTAAACTTTAATTTGTGTTTTGTTTGGACTGGTAACCTGTCTGTTAATGGTTTAGTCTTTCACGCCATACCGGAGTGCACAGCGCCCAATAGTAACTGCTACTCAAGTTGGGTACCATATACAAGTAGGTGAATATTTGACTGTGCAGTGCTGCTGTCACTTCCTCTTTGCTGGTTTGCATCATGCTGTTGGACAATGTTAGAGATTCAGTTAGTGTGAGATCCTTCTCTCCTGTAAACTTCCATAACTGAGTCTATTAAAAACTTGTTATAAGTATTTATGCATTCTAGATCTCCAAAAGCTCCTAATTTGCCTTTAATTTATAAAGCTTAATTTGCATAGCTTTATAAATGATGGGCGGAACAGCTGTTTTCCTGTTCGGCAATTTGTGTGTGTGTGTGTGTTTCATTTCTATTAAACTTATAGTGAGACAAGTTGGATGAGGTAGTGTTTTGTAGTGGGCCCTCTCTGTTGGTGAAAGAGACAAATTGTTGAGCTACAGGGAGCTCCTTTTGAGATCTTATAGCTACACATTCATGTCTCATGGTGGTCTTATTAGCTGACAAATGTTCGTCCATGCTTTACGTAGTATAACTTACATGAAAGTAATATTCAAATGGAAACTTCTGTCATTTTAGGAATCACGAAAATAATTGGCATTGCAAAGTTTCATCTTCTTTATTTGCATCTTTCAGACTCGCCTGCAGGAGCTTCATCGACTCTGGGAGCTGTTGCTTGAGAAGATGCGTGAAAAGGGAATCAAGTTGTTGCAAGCCCAAAAGCTGGTGCAGTACTTACGAGAATGTGAAGATGTCTTGGACTGGATCAATGACAAGGTATATTACCGTTAAAAGAATATCCACTTGCATCATATAGCCTTTTCAACAACCTATTGCCGTGGTTATTTGTGTGCTGTAAATGGCAGGTATACGGAACATTCTAGCCTCTTGCAGAAACAATTTTAGGAAGTTGATAGAATAAGTAACAGAGAAATTCTCCATATGCTGAGGAGATGATGAAACCTGATAGGCTCTTTGCTTAAGAAGCGGCCAGTATTTCACATAGTGGGTGAATGTACTTACCTGCATTGAGAAAGCTGCAGTGCATAAAAGTAAGATTTTTGTGACATGTATGCTAAAATGAACCAGTAGGGAAAGGGACTCCCAAGCCATTGAAAAGTTATGTATACCTGCAATGTATTTAGAGAACCATTGTAAGAGAATCATTTGCTTTTGACCTCTCTGAACATTGAGGAAGCAGAACCACAAACCACAATACTAAAGTTTAAAAGCCACAACATGAACAGCTAGGTTTTCTTAATTATGACTCACCTATTTTGTGGCACTGAGGGTTTGGAATTATAAATCTTCTGTAGCCAGTACTAAATATTACAAAATATTTTTATAAAGCTGTCCCTCTTTAAAACTAGCCAGCTGGGCATTGCTAACTTGAAATAGAGGAGTTACAAATAATTTCAATTATTATACCTGTCCCTAAACATACCTACCATCTTTTGAACTTTTTAAAACCACAGCTGCTGGTATAAAAAGCAGATGCTGTGGAAAGGACCCATGCAAACCAGACAAATTACTGTAGGGAAGATGATAGCAAAGTAAGTAAATGGGAAAAAGTAGAGAAACATTTGCTCTAACTTATTTTTTATAGTAATCTTAGATATTGTTTTGTAACAATAGAAAATGGAAACCTTTTGGGGTGGAGTTGAAACAAGTCTCTTTTAGGGCTTCATTTCAAAACAGACTTTAAAATATAATTTTGTTTTAAGTACCCATTATAACTATGTGTATTGAAGTGGCAACTTTTTGCGGTTAGAACAGCTGGTTTCCGAGTTTCCAATAGGTTTTCTTTGCAGTGGCTTGTGATACAAGGTCTTTTCTTGTTTCCTAACATGCTAGGAGGCGATAGTGACATCTGAAGAACTTGGCCAGGATCTGGAGCATGTTGAGGTTTTACAAAAGAAGTTTGAAGAGTTTCAGACAGACCTAGCAGCTCATGAAGAAAGAGTAAATGAAGTGAACCAGTTTGCTGGCAAACTTATTCAGGTAAACATCTGTGAGCTGTGAAAAGGCTGACTTTAAGAAGTGTTGAAATAATTGTTTCCCAAAAATATGCTCTAATTGGTAACATTCAGATTTAAAGTATCTGAAGTCTGTTGTGATAATTGTGGAAACAACACGTGTAACTCAGTGGGCAGAAATTGGCTATGCTATGCTAGCTGTCACCTGGGAGGGAAACACGGTATTGCTGTAATAAAACTGTATTTGCAATAGGATACAGCTATAGATGCAGAATATTCTCAACAGAGATTCTTCTGTGGGTAGCTTGAGCAAGGCTCTGTTCCTAAAAGGAAAACATTGAGAGGAGTGGTTTTATAGGAGAAACTACCAAATGCTCATGAAGGCCTGAAGTTAAAACTGTATTTCTCCTCTGCCATCCGTGACTGGGTCATTTTCTACACCAGGTTATCGGCTGCGGGTTAGAAGGCCTGGGATCCTAACGCACATGGAAATTCCTTTTCCTTCTGCTTACAGTGTATAGAAAGAATTATAGGTTTTTATGCAATGTCTTATGAAAGTATTGGATTCTTGGCTGTTACAGGAAAACCATAAAGTCGAGAGATTGGTAAGAAAGGGAAGATGCTTATAAACTGGAAAGAGCTCCATAGATTGTAAACCATATTTCTTTTGCTCATCAGGAACAGCACCCAGAGGAAGAACTGATCAAGTCTAAGCAGGATGAAGTAAATGCAGGCTGGCAACGTCTAAAGGGTTTGGCCCTTCAGAGGCAGGGAAAACTTTTTGGGGCAGCTGAAGTTCAGCGTTTTAACAGGTGTGGACTTGGCCAGATTACTTTGGTTCCTGTGACAATGACACACAAACATCTAGTGGTGCAGTCTACTGCATTTAAGGTTTTGTGAACATTTGACATAACTGTCACATTTACTGGCAGCTTATTAATTGTTACTGCCTGAAAGAAGACCCTACAATGGGTCAGCAACTTTTCTGAAGTGGAGTGCTGAAATTAGACCTTTTTGACCTCTATGTACAGTTCAAGTGCTGGTGGAACTTTTTAAAGTAATAAATAGTCCCAATTACAACAGCTTCATTAATAAATAAACATGCATAGCTTTGCCATTTACATAGTGTTTGGTAGTATTAACTGGTCTTTTGTTAATCCACAAGATTCTGTATAACGGCATTTGGGTAATGTCAGCAGGACTTGATTGTCTCTGAAGCTTCCATTATTATTGTATTTATGACAGATGAAAATTTTATGCTTCTTTCTTTGTAAGAGAGATTAATGCAAGTTAATTTTTGCCACTTTTTGAAGGGATGTGGACGAGACTATAAGCTGGATTAAAGAGAAGGAGCAGTTGATGGCTTCAGATGATTTTGGCAGAGATTTAGCCAGTGTGCAGGCTCTGCTGCGCAAACATGAGGGCCTAGAGAGAGATCTTGCAGCTCTGGAGGACAAGGTATGAAGAGTAGCCATTTTTATCTGTGATTTAAATCACAGTTGTTTCAGAGTAAGTTTCTGGCAATTTGTATATGTATCTAGGTAAAGGCCTTATGTGCAGAAGCTGATCGTCTGCAGCAGTCCCACCCACAGAATGCCTCTCAGATCCAAGTGAAACGGGAGGAGCTGATTGCAAACTGGGAGCAGATTCGCACTCTTGCTGCAGAGAGGCATGCTCGACTGAATGACTCCTATAGGTAGGAATGCTGTATTACTGGAAGGGTCTTCTGTGTCTCTGCCTAAATTAAATACAGGGTTGTAGGGAGGAGGAGGCCATTTCCAAGGTTTTGAATGAATTAGTGTTTTAAAACACAAGTGTTGAACACAAAATACATGATCTTGTTTCTAAATTGAATGTGTTCAGGCACTTCTAATGGAGGGAAAATGGATTTACATTTTGAAGATTACATATAACAGTAGTTTTCAAATGTGTTCCTGTTGTGCATCTCTTATTAGCCACTGTCTGGGAAAAGATATCAAATTAGAGGGAGCATTTATCTGATCTACTATGACAGTTCCTGTGTCTCATGGGATCTTTTTCAGTTTGTTGTTTATCCTCTCCCAGGGTGAGAGCAGGATTTTATTTATTTTTCCCTGTCCTTCACTCCCCTGGCCATGCCCCAGTTTCTGTAACCTGAACTGGTGTGATCACTCCAAATAATTTTTGTGGTTTTTCTTCATCCTCCTCTCCCACTCCGATTTGCTTTCCTTTTAAACTCATTATTGTCAGCAAATTTGATGATGGGTGTTACACATATCAGAGAGAGACCTGACAGAGACTCATTAAGACTGCATTTCATTTTCAAGTAACTGTAAAGGGGAAGATAAAGAGGAGTTGCTAGGAAAACAAGCCTCAGAGAGGTAGCTGTGTTAGTCTTTATCTTCAAAAACAACAAGAAGTCCTGTGTCAGCTTATAGACTAACAGATATTTTGGAGCATAAGATTTTGTGGGCAAAGACCCACTTTGCGCATCTGATGAAGCGGGTCTTTGCCCAGGAAAGCTTATGCTAGGAAAACAGGAATTTTTATTGAAGACTGAGGCATAGGCAGTTGACACTTTCTAGAATGGTCAAACTTTTTTTTTTTCCTTCCCCCTCACCTAATTATGCACACTTCACTCTTTATCACAGAATCAAGTCTGTGATCCACATAGAAGTGTTCTGCAGATCAAAAAATTGAGAATCGCTACATGATTACCACCCTGGTTTCCTTTTGGCTTCTTGCATGCAAACTTGCAGTTAAAAGTATTCTTTTTCGCTCAAACAGAAAACCTTATGTTTCCTTGATGAAAATTGGGAGAAAAATTAAAAATATTTGGAAACCTCTTTCTTGATCTTCAATTCTTTGTTATGAAAAAAGTCATATTTCTCTCAGGAGTTAAGATTGGCATTTGTGTCGTTACTGTATTAATGTGTCTCAATCTCAAACATACTCGTGCGTGCGTGTGTGCACATCATACTCAAAAATACTTTTTTGCTTCTGCCATTTATTTTTCCAAAGATTGCAGCGCTTCCTTGCAGACTTTCGTGACCTTACCAGCTGGGTAACTGAAATGAAGGCTCTAATTAATGCTGATGAACTTGCCAATGATGTAGCTGGAGCTGAAGCCCTTTTGGATAGGCATCAGGAGCATAAGGTAATAATAGCCATTTAGTTTACGCTGCTTGCTCTTAATTGAAGATGGGCTTATATGTACAAGTTCAGTACAGTCTTCTGAATTGCTGGCATTATGTTGTAGTATTAGCATTGAATTTGTCATTGCAGTTGCATGCTATTGTATTATATTCTAGAGTCCTAATATATGGTTTCCACGTGACAGTCTAAAGATAATTTGGCAGAACGTGACTATCGCTCATAAACCTTTCTGTGTGTCTTCAAGCCGTGGTTACTACTTGCTCTTTCTACAAGTGCTTCATTAAAGCTGTGACTACATTTTCTTTAATGTCTGTCTAAATTCTCTAGTCTCAGGGTTTCAGTGAAGACACAGAGAGAGGTAGTGTTTACTTATTAGACGCATTTGAAGTATATCTGCATACTGATACAAGAAACTGGACTCTGTTTTCATATATAAAAAATTGAGTCAGTACTCTAGATATCTGAATGCTGTCTTTTGCTTTAGTTTCAACATTGAGCTTGATTTTCAAGTTCATATTTTAATGGTATCTTAAAATAGTTTGTTTTTGTTTAGAATTTGAGAAACACATTTTTGTGTATTTGTTTGCCATAGGGAGAAATAGATGCCCATGAAGACAGCTTTAAATCTGCTGATGAATCTGGTCAGGCCTTGCTGGCTGCTGGGCACTATGCCTCTGATGAAGTTAGAGAAAAGGTAAGTTCAGTAGCTCTAAAAAGAAGAGTTGGAAATGTTCTAATGTGTTTTTAGTTCTCTTAGTTTTTAGTGAGGGATGCAGTTTCTGTTTGAGTCTGGATGCAAAAATATTTGTCTGACTAGACTATGCTCCGTTTTTCCCCATAATTTAAGCAACATCCTCTTCTCATCCTTCAGTTTGGTGTATGTCAACTTGAAGCTAGAGGAATTTATTTTCCCATTTGAAAAATGAATTGTCTAATAGAATAGGCATCTGTCTATTCTCATTTTTAAGTTTGCTGTAATGGACTATACTGTGTATTTCATAATGCTAGCTCTTTAAGATAATTTTTTGTTATGTGCTAACTGAAAAGCAATTTAGATTTGGTGGTTGTTGGGGGAGGTGAGGAATGTCACAGCTTGACTGAAGCATTTGAGCTCTTCTGAAGCGTTCTGGAGATAGGGTTCTGGCTCTGTGTCACTTTTTCAACTTTGTGTAGCTCCTGATTGATTTTGCTGTCATTGAGATGAGAAAAAAAATCATTCTCCCTGTACTGAGTATGTGTTTCTTTCCCACCCCTCAGCTCACCATCCTTTCAGATGAAAGAACTGCTCTTCTAGAGCTGTGGGAACTTCGCAGACAGCAGTATGAACAGTGTATGGACCTGCAGCTTTTTTACAGAGACACTGAACAAGTTGACAACTGGATGAGCAAACAAGAGGTGAGTGTTTTTAATTGTGCAGCAGGCAACACTTGAGTAGATATCATAAAAAGCATACATTTGGCTTCTTCAGAAAGAGGGTGAGATTTACTTTCTGAATGGTTTTTGTCTCCTATTCTTCTTCTGTGATAAATAGCTGTGGCCAAACATAGGCACACTGTACTTTCATGGTGGTACTGTAAATGTAAACATAAATGAACAAGACCACTTCATATGGTTCTGTTAGTGATCTTGTTAACTTACCGAGTGCCAGACTTCCATGATTTCAATCTAATGCTGATTTACATAACTTTACATCAATTCAACTTGACTGGCGTTTTTTTGTGTCTGAATTAGTACTCACATGGTATTACTCCGTTTAATTTCTAATCCAAATTAGAGGTGCACCCACTTTTGCTTATGACAACTGTGGAGTACATCAACTGCACACCGCATACTTTTCCAGTAAAATCCTATGAGGTGAGCACAGTACTGTATACCTGAGAGGACTGGAGATAATATAAGGCTCACTAAAGTATTTGTTTCCTTTCTATAGGCATTCCTGCTAAATGAAGACCTAGGTGACTCTCTGGATAGTGTTGAGGCTCTGCTAAAGAAACATGAAGACTTTGAGAAGTCCCTTAGTGCCCAAGAGGAGAAAATCACAGTAAGATGGATGTATTCGTTAAGTCTCTTTGTATTAATGAATAAAGAATAAAACAGAAGTAACCTTATGGATTGAGCCCAGATCATTGGTCAAGAACTTCCAAAAAAGATGGGTTCTGGCTTTTGAACATAATCCTGAATTGTGCAAGAAATGGAATTTTCCTCACAAAATCCACATTAAGACCAAGGCAGAGAATATTGTGTCAGAGGGCATGAGTGTAATCCTGTGATCTGTTGCAAACTATGCTTGAATTTTTTTTGATTTTGCTTGAATTGTTAAAAACACATACACAAAGCTATGCATCTACCATCATCTGGATTTAAGATCATGTTCTTAAGGAAATGTGGAGAATGATGAAGATATAAGGCCTGGGTTTAGAAATAGCTTCTTTACTTTCGAATGCAGTAGGGTCTCAACAGTCACCAGGGTTCAGTGTTGCGAACCCTCGTGAATACTTAATTTTGCAATTATGAGGAAGCTGCAGCCACTGCTGCTCCCCACCCTAGAGCCCCGGGCTCGCGAATAATTGAATTCGTGAACCTGGAGTTTATGAATGTGGGGACCTTACTGTAGTTCAGCTTTGACACATTTCTTCTAAAGCCAAGTTTGCTAAATGAGCTTGCACTAATATTCCTAGTATTTGAGATGAATTGAAGACTACTTTCTTTCTAGGCCTTGGATGAGTTTGCTACTAAATTGATTCAGAATAACCACTATGCCAAGGAAGATGTTGCTACACGGAGAGATGCTGTAAGTTTTTTTTGTGTGTTTTTTTGTCTGTTTTTGTGTTTTTTTTTTTTTTTAAAGTAATCCGCGTGGCTTCTTGGTTTGTATGTTTCTTTTAACTGAATGAAAAGAATAAGTGATGGCACAGAGGCAGGATAAACAAGTAGAGTTTCAGGAAGATCAACTATAATTAAGGAGAACATGATAAGAGTGCTCATTTTCTGAGAATTTACTACTGGTATGTGCCTATTGCAGCTGCTGAGCCGACGTAATGCTCTGCACGAAAGGGCTATGTACCGGCGTGCTCAGCTGGCAGATTCATTCCACCTGCAGCAGTTTTTCCGAGACTCTGATGAACTGAAGAGTTGGGTCAATGAAAAAATGAAAACTGCATCAGATGAAGCTTACAAGGTAAAAACAGGAGTAAATAGCTTGATAATTTTAAGGTAGTCTTAGTATCCAGGTATTATTGGTGTATTGAAGGTTTATGAATAGTTTCTCCTCTATCTTGTCTGGGTGATGCCAAAGAGAATATTCCAACAGTCAGTGCCAAAAAAAAAATCTTGCTTGCTAAATAAAATGGTTTGTTCTCTCACTTGGTGTTTGTGGCTGCAGTTCCTTTTGATTTTTACCTCAGTATTTGTGACAGCATTCAGTCAGCCTTACATGGTCCACAATTAATGAGTGTATTCTTCTTGATATGGCTTATAATTATGGCAGATAGGCACCTAATGCAGGGGTGAGAGAACTTTTTATGTTGAGCCCCACTTTTCATCCCTGCAATTAGCAGGGCCCTATAAACCTGTCTGATGTAATCCACACTGATGGAAATTTCAGTTATGTCTTGGGGGGGAGGGAAGGGGTGCGACTTTTGGCACATGTAAGAAAAAGTATGTATGTAGAATGTAAAAACTTCATTAATTTGTATATAAATGTGAATACACATGAATAAAAACAGTAATATATTTCAACATTTTTAATGAGATGGATGTCCCTGAGACTCAAGCAATCATGCTGTGCCTCCCCAGGAAATTTCTGATGTATAAAAATGTGCATAGGAAATGTAGATATGAGAAGATGTGTATATGTTATCCACTTTTGCTCTTATCAGCATGAGATTGGGGAAATGACGTTTTTTTAATATATTGATTTCAGACTCTCTTTCCTATATGTAGGACCCATCAAACCTGCAGGGTAAAGTTCAGAAACACCAAGCTTTTGAGGCAGAGCTTTCCGCAAATCAAAGTCGCATTGATGCCCTTGAGAAAGCTGGCCAGAAGCTAATTGATGTCAATCACTATGCATCTGATGAAGTGGCAGCTCGTATGAATGAAGTCATCAGCTTGTGGAAAAAACTGCTGGAGGCCACTGAACTCAAAGGTAATAGATCCTCTTTCCTCTGGCTGATCGTAGAGGAGCTATAAAAAGGTATTTTGGACTATGGAGAAGTCAGTGCTGAGTTTAATGAAATAGAAACTTAAAGAATCTTCCTCCTATCTCTCGTACACGCATGCAGGAATAAAACTGCGTGAAGCCAACCAACAACAGCAGTTTAACCGCAACGTGGAGGACATTGAACTATGGTTGTATGAGGTGGAGGGACACTTGGCTTCTGATGACTATGGAAAAGATCTTACTAATGTTCAGAACCTTCAGAAGAAACATGCTCTGTTAGAAGCGGATGTTGCTGCACATCAGGTACAAAGATAACACAACTTTTCTATCCTCCTTCCCCTACAGGCACAGTCATATGATCAGCTAGACCTAGTACCAACCTGTAGTCTGTGGGGTAAGGATTTATTAGTGTTTTCATGATAAAGTTGTACTTCCAGGAGTTTGCAGTTTTGTTCTCCAAATTTTTTCTCAGCACAGGTTGGTGGACTTGTATGGGAACTTTGTTTCCTTGAGTAACTCTACATGCTCTTACTTATGAGTACTGTTGAGTGGTCCTGTTGACTATTCCCAGAAGTCAGGTCTATATATTTGTAAACTTGGTGGAAATTGGTATTTCCGAAAAATCAGTCTTGCTTACCTGTGTTATGAAGAACGCTTTGTTGAAATCCCTATTGTTATTTCTGTCTTGGGTGACTTCAATGCAAGAGTTGGAGCTGATTGGGCCTCATGGCCTTCCTGCTTAGGACACTTCGATGTGGGAAAAATGAATGACAATGGACAGCATCTCCTTGAACTGTGCACGTACCACAATCTGTGCATCACAAACACATTCTTCCGAACGTAACCACAGCACAGAGTGTCGTGGAGACACCCACGCTCGAAGCACTGGCATCAACTAGATGTGGTCATCACTAGGTGTAATAACCTCCCAAACGTCCTTCTGACACACAGCTATCACAGTGCTGACTGTGATACAGATCACTCACTAGTTTGCTCCAAGCTCAAGCTGAGACCCAAGAAGCTGTACCGCTCTAAACCTGCTGGAAGGCCCCACATTGACGCCATAAAGACGGCAAACTTGGAGAGAGCTGAAAAGTTCAGAGACCCTCCAGGAAAATCTGCGCAGTAGCCCTGGGGCGCCGATGTGACATCCAAATGGCAACATCTGAGGGATACAGTTTACAACACGGCCTTGTCGGTGTTCAGAGGAAGAGCTAGAAACATGAACGACTGGTTCGAAGCTAACTCCGATGAGATGATTGCAGTCATTGAAAAGAAGCATGCTGCACTTCTGGAGTACAAATGCTTACCGAGCCAGAGTACCCAGCAAGCACTTAGAGCGGCCAGAAGAACAGTACAGCAGACAGCCAGGCGCTGTGCCAACCACTGGCTCCAGCTATGCAGCAGCATCCAGACCTGTGCCAACTTTGGTAATCTCAGAGAACTGTATGAGGGTATGAAGAAGGCACCCAGAACAAGATGGCACCTCTGGAATCCAAATCTGGTGAAGTCATTGCTGACAAAGCCAAACAGATGGACCACTGGGTTGAGCACTATTCCAAGCTGTACTCGCGCGAGAACGTTGCGGTTGACGCAGCCTTCGATGCCGTCGAGCTCCTACCAGTAATGGACGACTGGATCAGGAACCGACTGTGGATGAACTGAAGAGAGCCATCGACAGCATTGCAGCAGAAAAGGCCCCTGGTCAGGATGGTATACCACCAGAGGTAATCAAATGTGCCACGGACACACTCCTGGAACACCTACATGAGCTACTGTGCCTGTGCTGGAAAGAGGGTGAGGTTCCACAGGATATGCGCGATGCTAACATTGTAACGTTGTATAAGAACAAAGGAGACAGAAGCGACTGCAACAACTACCATGGAATCTCCCTCCTAAGCGTCACTGGTAAACTGTTCACTCGCGTCATCCTTGGCAGACTCCAGAAGATTGCTGAGAGGGTGTACCCCGAATCGCAGTGCGGATTCCGTGCAGAGAGGTCTACTGTTGACATGGTCTTCTCTCTAAGGCAGCTGCAGGAGAAGTGCAGGGAGCAGAGGAAGCCACTCTATATAGCCTTCATTGACCTGACCAAAGCCTTTGACTTGGTCAGCAGGGATGGTCTGTTCAAACTGCTCCACAAGATAGGCTGTCCTCCACGGTTACTCAAGATGATCCAGTCGTTCCACGAAGACATGAGAAGAACCATCCAATATGACGGCGCATTATCGGATGCTTTCAGAATCAGGAGTGGCGTCAAACAAGGATGCGTGCTTGCTCCAACATTGTTCAGGATCTTCTTTGCACTGCTCCTGAAGCATGCCTTTGGATCTTCAACAGAGGGCATCTTGCTGCACACATCATCTGATTGGAAACTGTTTAACCTTGCAAGGCTGAAAGCTAAGTCTAAGGTGCAGGAAGTCCTCATCAGAGACATGCTGTTCACAGACGATGCTGCTGTAGTGTCTCACGCAGAAGACCAGCTTCAAAAACTGCTGGATCAGTTCTCCAAAGCGTGCAAGGACTTTGGGCTGCTTCTTCGAGTGTCCCCGTGGGTGCTCCACATTAGGTGTCGGGCTTGCCCGGTGCCGCAGATCGGATCTTCCAAGCAGTTTCTGCCGGACCGCGCATACACCGGTGCGCGCCGCTCCCTTGCGCGCTCCTGGCCATGTGCGCGATCCGGTCCCCGCCAGTTCCTCTTAACCGCCGTCGGCTGCAGATGGAATCCGACTACGCTATGGCCAAGTTAGCTTATTCAATGGTTTTAACTGTTTTTCTTTAAAGTTTTTAAGTTCTTAGGCTACTGTTAAGTTAGCCAGTTGTTATTTTCAAAAAAAAAAAAAAAAAAGAAACAACAAGCGGGACAGCATTCAGTCCAGTCCTAGTAACAAGCGGAGCACCGAAGGCCAGGAGCCTAGGGCCATTAGCCCTCCTGCCGCGGCAGGCTATCGGAGAGGGGGAAAACAGCACAGAGAAGGTGCTAAGTACCCCATTAACAACTGAAAGACTCCCCAACAATGTCCTCTTCAGGATTCAAGAAATGTGAGTCTTGCCAAGAGGCAATGCCAGCGTCTGATGGGCACAGTCACTGCATAAGGTGCCTGGGGGAGTCCCATGTCACGCAGAAATGCTCCTTCTGTGCAAAATTAACAGCCAGAGCAAGGAAGGACAGGGAGATGCGGCTTAAAATGCTGCTCTTCGACAAGGTCCTCCAGCCAGACGTGCCGGAGCGGCCACAGCAGGAGGGACCCTCCAGGGCCCATAAAAGGAAAGCCGCCTCCCTCACCCCATCAGCGCAAAAACGGAGGAAAGTCTCCCCAGCCCGATCCCTGCTGGCAGCAACAGCGAGCGGGAAGGGAGGAGTGCACCGCTCCCAGCTGCAGCAACAGCTCATCGGTGGCGGCACAGAGAGCCATGTGGAGGCGGCTCAGCCTCCGATAATCAAACAGCCGCCTCGCACCGCAGGCAGGGTGGCGGCTAAACAAGCGCCAGTACCGGCGGCACCGCAAGCAGTGGCACCGACCCCTGGGGAACCGGCGGTGCAGAGCGTGCAGGCATGCAGCCTGCAGGCACCGGAGGACACTGCCCGTGCGGCACCGCCCATAAGCGTGCCGAGCACGGCGCGGACGGGGCCGAGATCCCCTCCACGTCAGGGGGCGGAGCCACCCACTCAAGGGAGGGGGAAGGCTGCACACAAAACAAGGCACTGCAGCCCCTCTCCAGACGGGGCTGCAGAGTTGCTTTCTCTCAGCCCTCCGCTCATGCTGCAGACTCCAACTAGAAGGCAGGGGTCCCCCCTAGCCTACCTGGAGCCCCTGTCTCCATTTTTACAACCAGCCTCGCCCTGGCTGGGACCACCTTCATCCTTCCTGGGGTTTGAGCCGCTGGAGTACTATCACAAATCGCTCTCTCCAGTGTCCCAGGTCTCTCGACGATCTTGCTCCCCGAGACGCAGAGGGTTTGCACCAAGGGAGTGGTCTAGGTCACCTTCCCAAGAACAGTGCCCATGCTGCCATGGTCACCCCTATCACGCGGGGCCTAGACACCACCAGCAATCTACCAGGGAAAGATCCCCACAGACGGTCCCCTATCCCCGAGGGCAATCGCGAACGGGGACAGAGACTCAAGTATCTCAGGGGGAAGTGGTTATGGAACCCCAAGATTTTCCCTTGCAAGCTTCCAGCGAGCGGATGTACCATCACCAGCAGGAACCGGAAGGGTCCAGAGAGGCGTACCCTAGTGGTTCCTTGCTCTCCTCCCCGGACGAGGCTACGGCCCCGGGGGACGTCCATCCTCCGGACGATCTCAAACAGTTTCAAGAGCTGTTTAAGAGGGTGGCCTTCACGCAAGGCATCCAGACAGCAGAGGTGCAAGAGAAACACCATAAGCTCCTCAAAAATCTGAGACCTCCGGCCTCCTCCAAAATAGCAATACCTCTTGATGAAGCAATCTAGGAGTCCGCCACTATGATATGGCAGACCCCTGCGACTATTCCGCCTGTCCACAAGAGAGCGGATAAGAAATACTTCGTGCCGGCGAAGGGCATGGAGTTCCTGTTCAGCCACCCACAACCAAATTCCTTGGTGGTGGAGTCGTCGCAACAAAGATCAAAGACATCTCAATTCAAGACAGGGGGAACAGACAAAGATGCCAAGAAGCTAGAGCTGTTCGGCAGAAAGGTCTACTCCTCCTCCACTCTACTGTTGCGAATGGCAAATTACGCAGCGCATCTAGCGAACCATAATTTCGACAACTACACTAGGTTAACCTCCCTCATGGACTTGCTTCCAGAGGACAAGAAACTGGTGCTCAAGGCCATCGTGCAAGAAGGCCACGTGGCCTCGAGGGCGGGAGTTCGAATCACCCTGGATGTTGCGGACACAGCAGCACGCTCCACAGCTACGGCAGTGGTGATGCAAAGGGAGTCCTGGCTCTAGACTTCGGGTATACCGAGGGATCTGCAGGCAAAGATAGTCGATCTTCCCTTTGACTCGCAGAAGCTGTTTGCTGAATCAACTGACTCGGTCCTTCATTCCAGTAAAGATTCAAGAGCCACACTTAGGACCCTGGGGATTTACACCCCTCCATACAGAAGGAAAAAGTACTACCCTCAACAAAGACGGTACCAGTACCAACAACAGCGTCCCCAGTACCACAGGGGTTAGGAGCAAGGGCGACATCAACAGCACCAGCAGTACAGAACTCCCAGGTGACGTTCCCAACAGAGCTGTGCATCCTCGGGGCAGGGCCAAAGGCCACAAGTTTGACACACAGATCCAGGGCTGCGCCATCACTACCATCGCACGAGGTCATCCGAAGCGGTTATTCCACCATCGCCTCCGACCATTCTACGACCAGTGGCAAAGGATCACCACAGACAAATGGGTGCTGGAGATCATAGCCACGGGGTACGCCATCCCCTTCCAGTCACTCCCACCGCCACGACCTCCACCCAGGCCCCACCTCCAGGAGGCCTCCCACATAGCGAGGCTTGAGCAGGAGGTAGAGCATCTCATGCTCATAGGGGTAGTGGAAAGAGTGCCGGAGCAACTGCAAGGGAAAGGGTTCTACTCGAGGTACTTCCTCACGGAGAAAAAGACAGGAGGCTGGAGGCCCATCTTAGATCTTCGAGGCCTCGACCGGTACCTGCATAAGCAACGCTTTCGGATGATCACAATCACCGCCATCCTTATGGCACTAGACAATGGAGATTGGTTCGCAGCCCTCGACTTACAAGAGGCGTATTTTCACATAACTATCCATCCGGCTCACCGGCGATTCCTCCGGTTCATGGTAGGCAAAGAACATTTTCAATACAAGGTCCTACTGTTGGCCTCTCGGCCCCCAGAGTCTTCACCAAGACCTTGGCAGTGGTGTCAGGCTACCTGCACAGATGGGGTATTTATATTCCCGTATCTGGACGACTGCCTACTCAAAGGGGCCTCGAAGGAGGAGGTACTACGCATGATACACGTCACAGCAGTAACGTTCTCTTCGCTCGGCCTGGTTATCAGTCTGGCAAAATCAAAGATAGACCCCACACAGGACATAGAGTTCATAGGGGCACGCATACATTCTATTACAGTGAGAGTGTATCTACCAGAGACTCGCTTTCGGGCCATTGGCTCCCTCGTGCAAGTCATCACCTTCAGCCCTACGGTGCCAGTCCTGACGTGCTTGCAGCTGCTGGGCCACGTGGCAGCAGCGACATTCGTCGTACAGAACGCCAGGTTACACATGCGCAGCATGCAGCACTGGCTGGCGAGCGTATACAAACCGGCAGCACACACCGTTCACAGGGTGGTGTCGCCCACAGCAGAGGTGCACAAATCCCTGCAATGGTGGGTAAACCCCAAGAACTTGCTAACAGGGGTACCCTTCCACCAACCACAAATTTCGGTTTTTCTTACTACAGATGCCTCCCTCATAGGGTGGGGAGCACACATGGGCGAAGAGGTGACTCAAGGGCTGTGGTCCTCCACGGAGCAGTCACTGCACATAAATATACTGGAGCTCAGAGCAGTGTTCAACGCCTGCAGACACTTTCGAGACCATATACAAGGCAAAGTAGTCGGGATCAGTACAGACAATACCTCCACCATGTTTTATATAAACCGGCAAGGAGGAGCTCGGTCCCGTGCCTTATGTGCGGAAGCAGTCCGGTTATGGAACTGGTGCATCGCCAACAATATAATCTTGAAAGCCTCGTACTTATCAGGCGCTCACGATGTGAAGGCAGACCAGCTGAGGAGGCGTTTCGCACTCGCGCACGAGTGGCAGATCCGTCCCGATCTGCTACGACCGATTTTTCACGCATGGGGTTTTCCCCAGATAGACCTGTTTGCCACTCAACACAACAAGAAGTGCCCACAATTCTGCTCCAGGGCAGGACTGGGATGGGGGTTCCTGGGGGACGCATTCGTGATCTCCTGGAGGGGCCCCCTGCTTTACGCCTTTTCTCCCACAGTGCTGATCCACAAAGTCTTGCAGAAAGCCAGGAGGGAAGGAGCCCGAATGATCCTGATAGTCCCAACGTGGGATCGACAGCAATGGTTCCCCCTACTCCTACTACCTTTTCCCATAATACAAGAACTAGGGGACACCAAATGAAATTGATGGGTAGTAGGTTCAAAACTAATAAAAGGACATTTTTCTTCACACAGCGCACAGTCAACCTGTGGAACTCCTTGCCCGAGGAGGCTGTGAAGGCCAGGACTCTATTAGGGTTTAAAAAAGAGCTTGATAAATTTTTGCAGGTTAGGTCCATAAATGGCTGTTAGCCAGGGATAAAGTATGGTGCCCTAGCCTTCATAACAAGGGCAGGAGATGGATGGCAGGAGATAAATCACTTGATCATTGTCTTCTGTTTTCCTTCTCTGGGGCACCTGGCATTGGCCACCGTTGGCAGATGGGATGCTGGGCTCGATGGACCTTTGGTCTGACCCAGTATGGCCAGTCTTAAGTTCTTATGTTCCTATGCATGTCGGACCGTCCACCAATGCCCCTTCCGGTGGCGCCGGATCTGCTCATGCAAGCCCAGGGTCCATAGTGCATCCGCACCCCCAAGGCCTGCGACTACAAGCGTGGTTAATCCATGGCTCAGCTCCCTAGAGAGCACATGTACGGAGGAAGTGCAATAAGTCCTAGAAAGTAGCAGGAGGACTTCCACCAGGAAGACCTACAAGCAGAAATGGACTCACTTCACGGCATGCTGTTCTACCAAACAGCTAGCCCCCCTTTCGGTGCCTATACCTGTAATATTAGAGTATTTACTGGACCTCAAGAGAGGAGGACTCTCACTATCCTCGTTAAAGGTCCACCTTGCCGCCATTTCGGCGTTCAGACACGAAGAGGAAGGGCACACGATGTTCGCCCATCCCATGGTTACCAGGTTCCTCAAAGGGTTGGTAAACCTATACCCCCCTCGGAAACCGCTTCCACCTTTGTGGAACTTGGACCTGGTGCTTAATGTGCTAACGGGACCACCGTTCGAGCCTTTGGCCACGGTTTCCCTCCGCCTCCTTACGATAAAGACGACCTTTCTTCTCGCAATCACGTCAGCTCGCAGGGTGAGCGAGCTTGCGGCAGTTATGGCAACGCCACCCTGCACTGTTTTTTCCAAGGAGGTGGTAACCATACGGCTGCATCCAGCCTTTGTTCCTAAAGTTTCTTCCGAGTTTCACATTAACGAACCTATTGTTTTACCCTCGTTTTATCCAAAGCCTCATAACTCTAACAAAGAGGCGTGCCTACACCTCTTGGACGTGAGGAGGGCGCTAGCCTTCTATAGAGACAGGACCAAGTCCTTCCAGAAAACGGATAGACTCCTAGTCTCTCTCGCTCCCAAATCGAAAGGGGAAGGTCTCTCTTCGCAGAGAATCTCGAAGCACATCATATCCTACATAAAAATGTGCTACGAACTCAAAAAGATTCCTTTACTGGCCACGCCCAGGGCTCATTCCACTAGGGTGGTGGCGGCATCAACAGCCTTTTTCAAGGGCGTTGCGCTAAAAGACATTTGCAGAGCGGTGACCTGGTCATCCTGTGACACCTTCGCCAAACACTACACCCTTCACAGGGTATTCCAAGAGGATACCCGTCTCTCAACAGCGGTCCTCTCGGGGACAAGCTGCACATAATCCAATTACCCACCTCCTATCTTGGGTTACTGCTGGGTAGTCACCTAATGTGGAGCACCCACGGGGACACCCCAAGAAGAAAGAAAGGTTACTCACCGTAGTAACGGTGGTTCTTCGAGATGTGTCCCCGTGGGTGCTCCACTACCCAGCCATCCTCCCCGCTTCGGATCTCTGTTTAGTGTTTTGCAGGAGCATCCAAGGCGGTTGGTCAAGGAACTGGCGGTGACCGGATCGTGCACGTGGCCAGGAGTGTGCAAGGGAGTGGCGCGCACCGGCGCATGCGCGGTCCGGAAGAAACTGCTTGGAAGATCCGATCTGCGGCGCTGGGTGAGCCTGACACCTAATGTGGAGCACCCACGGGGACACATCTCGAAGAACCACCGTTACTACGGTGAGTAACCTTTCTTTACCATCGGCCTAAAGAAGACAAACGTACTCGGTCAGGATGTTGCTGAATCCCCATCAATCAGCATTGACAACTATACATTAGAGGTCGTCCACGAGTTTGTTTACCTCGGGTCCACCATCACTGACACCCTGTCGTTGGACACTGAGCTAAATAGGAGGATCGGAAAAGCGGCCACAACTCTGTCCAGACTCAGCAAGAGTGTGTGGAATAACAACAAGCTGTACACTCACACCAAAATGCAAGTCTACAGAGCCTGCATCCTCAGCACGCTCCTTTATGGCAGCGAGACTTGGACCCTGTATGCCCGCCAGGAAAAGAGGTTGAACGTCTTCCACTTGCGCTGCCTCAGGCGCATCCTTGGAATATCATGGAAGGACAGAGTGACCAACACTGCCATCCTTGAGTGAGCTGGAATCCCAACCATGCACACCCTCCTCAGGCAGCGTCGACTCCGCTAGCTTGGCCACATCCACAGGATGAATGATGGAAGGATTCCAAAAGCCATCCTGTATGGTGAGCTAGCCTCTGGCAAAAGACCTCCCGGACGCCCCCAGTTGTGCTACAAAGATGTCTGCAAGAGAGACCTCAGAGAGGTAGACATCGAGCTGGACAACTGGGAAGAACTAGCAGACGACCGCAGCAGGTGGAGGCAGGGGTTACACAAGGGCCTTCAGAAGGGCGAGATGAAGATCAGACAGCTAGCAGAGGAGAAGCGAGCGCACAGAAAGCACAGTAAGGACTTGCCAGATTCCCACTACATCTGCAAGAGATGCAGCAAGGACTGTCACTCTCGTGTGGGTCTTCATAGTCACAATAGACGCTGTAAATGAAGTCCTCAGTTGAAACTTTAAAGGGCGCGATCCATAGTCTATGCAGACTGAAGGATGCCTACTACTACTACTACTATTTCTGTACCTACAGAATACAAATACTGCCCCACAGAGCTTCTGAATCTGTATATGGTCTTGTCTACATGTGGCAGAAGATTAACACTGCCAATCTCAACAGGGCGCCCGTGTCAGTGCCGGTACTCCTACTCTGCACAAGGAGGAGTAAGGGAAGCCAACTGAAGCATTTGCTTCTGTCGACCTCTCATAAAGGAGACCGGTCTCCAGGCTTTACTTGCCTCAGCCCCCAATCTTTACCTCCCATTGCCAGGCTTAACCCCTCTCAGCCTCAAAACCAGGATTAACCCGTTCCAGTCACAAACCAGCCCCCAGGACTAACCCATCTATGGCACTGGCTGAGGAGCCTACGCCGGCAGCCACATTGTGCCCGTGGGGTAGGAAGGCTGGCATGCAGGTGTTGCACTGGTGGTGGTAGGTGGCGGGGTTAGCCAAGCTTCGCCCACTGGAAGAGTATGGCCACTCAGGTAGTGGGGCAAGTGAGGGGCGCTTTGCCCCTGCTGAAATAGTGGGATTAAATTTAATTGGTTTAATGGCCAGATCCCTTCTGCCTGTCATTAAACCATTCAAATTTAGTTCTACTGTTTCAGTGGCAGCAGGATAGGGAGCCACAGAGGAGTCGGTGGTGGCTGCATCTGGAGCTGTGAAAGATTCCTTACTGATCTGCATGCGGCTCTGGAGCTGCAGTGGAATTTTCTTGTGGATCCCTAGTTTTCACTTCGCGGAACCCTGGGGTTCTGCAGAACGCCTTTGGAGACCATTGAGCTACATAATTAACATAGCTTAATGGGCACATCATAATTTGATCTTCCCTATTGATGTAGACCTTGCCTAAGGCAAGAGAAGTAAAGGAAGAATCCCCATCTTGCAGATGGAGACCTGATATACTCTGAAAGTAAATGAACTTGACCTGGGTCAGTCTAAGAACACCTGACAGATCTATAGATTCTGAATCTCTTGATTCCTGTAAAATGAACCGTCCTCTTTGTTAAAACTTTTTGTATTTTTCTGATTTTAGGCGGTAAAAATAATCTGACTTCTACTCCAGTTTCCCTTTGATTTTTCTCATCCATTATTGCAGTACAAGGGATAAGTAAAGACCTAGAAATATTACATAAGTTTGGCCCTGCAATTAACCAGCATGATAAAACCCTAAACCATCATGGAGAATACACATCTAACGTTATGTTGAATTTTATGTTTTAGGATCGCATTGATGGCATCTCCATCCAGGCTCGTCAGTTCCAGGATGCTGGACATTTTGATGCAGATAATATCAAGAAGAAACAAGAAGCTTTGGTGGCTCGCTATGAAGCTCTGAAGGAGCCTATGGTAGCTCGCAAGCAGAAACTTGCTGATTCTCTTCGCCTGCAGCAACTGTTCCGTGACGTTGAGGATGAAGAGACCTGGATTAGAGAGAAGGAACCTATTGCAGCTTCAACAAACAGAGGTTGGTACATCCTCATCTTTGTACAGCCAGGTCCCCACGTTCGTGAAGTTAACATTTGCGAATTCAGTTATTTGTGAATGGCTGCTTCCCAGGGCTCGGGGGCAGGGAGTGCTGACAGCCACCACTTTCTGGGGCGGGGAGTGCCGGTGGCTGCCCCTTCTCCATATTTGTGAAATTGAGCATTTGCAAAGGTTCTCAACACTGAACCCTCATGAATGTTGCGACCCTGCTGTACTTACATGTATTTTTACTGGATAATTCTGTTGTTCAATGCTTGTGTACCTTTATAGGACATAATTTTGCGGTTATTCTAAAACATTTATGGCAAAGTTATTTGTGACATTGGCTTGAATTATAAATGTTATACTAGTTGCTGTCCATAATTCCTTTGTCATTAACTTGTGAAGTTTCTTAACTTTCTGTAGGACAGTTAATTTTACATAGTAACAGATCTAGACTATAATCAGAGCTATTTCCTGACTAATCTTGCAAGATTCAGTCCATGTATTGTTCATGCTAGAAGATTTTTATTTAACCTGTTGACTTCTGTGACTTTGAATGATCTCATATTATGATCTCTTTCAGGCAAGGATTTGATTGGGGTCCAGAACCTACTGAAGAAGCACCAAGCCTTACAAGCAGAAATTGCAGGCCATGAGCCACGCATTAAAGCAGTCACCCAGAAAGGAAATGCCATGGTGGAAGAGGGTGAGTCCAAATACTTTAATCCTTCCTAGTTCAGACATTCAAAATCATTTTTTTTCTTTACATCTTCTGGCTCTAGACATTTGGCCCTTTTATGTTAATTTGCATATGTAAAATAAGATATTTAATTCCACAGCCAGATACTGATTTTTATTTATGGCTGTCCTTCACATGGAAATAGAGGTTTATTCCAGGGAAAACCCTTATCGACTGCTTAATAGATTTCCATCCACTGCTGCTAGTAGTCAACTACATATTGGTACAAAGTGATTGTCCCACTATACCAAAGAGCTGTAATTATATTCTAATACATGACTCCTAGTGTTATATTTTGGACTTTTTTCCCTTGAAATCTCATTTTAAGGTGCGACTTTTTAAATATTTTGATAAACAATAACCAGTGGTGGTGGAGGCTCTGCAGTTCTTGCTATTAATATTACACTTACATCAGTATTTATTATACTGAGCTATCTAATGACCCTCCCATTGAAATTAATTTTATTTTTTCTCTAAGTCTTAGACTTTTTTTGGTTTCGCAACTAAACCATTGAAAGGACTAGACTTTTCCTCCATCATAGTAAGCAGACCAAAAGGAAATAGGACAGAATATGCTTGTCTTCAATGACTCAACAAATGATGCTGGCCCAGTCTTACAGGAAATCCCTGTAAGTGTACTGCAGCAAGCCCCAAACTTCACCTAAGCATTGTGTGAAAATGAAAACCTTTCAAAGTGAGGTGGATAGCTTTATACAAACCTGGATTCTGTGATTTTTAAAAAAAAGAAAAGCAACTAAATGTTTGTTCCCTTTTGTCCTTTGTATGTCTATAAGTAATGTCTTCAAGCACACTTCCTGCTCTTTTATTATTTAGGGCATTTTGCTGCTGAGGATGTGAGAGCCAAATTGAACGAGCTGAATCAGAGGTGGGAGTCGCTGAAAACCAAGGCCTCTCAGCGTCGACAAGATCTAGAGGACTCTCTGCAAGCCCAGCAGTACTTTGCTGATGCTAATGAGGCTGAATCCTGGATGAGAGAGAAGGAGCCCATTGTGGGCAGTACAGATTATGGAAAAGATGAAGACTCTGCTGAGGTGGGCTATTTTGTTGCAAGTGTGAAAGTAACAGTTGAAATTTTTTGTAGGATTGATAAAAGATTATTAGTTCTTCAGGTTTTAGTGTTTACGTGAAAGTGAAAAAGGACCACATATTCAGTAAGCTTTTTGGTTTAGCAAATAGTAGTTGTGTATAAATGTGTGTATTCTTGTTCTCCATATTAATTAATAAAGTCTCTTGGGCAAGGTGTTGGTCTAGCTACAATAAAAAATGGCATTGTTGTTCACTTTTGTTGTAGGATTTTAATGTTTTGTGGAGGAGGTGCTGGGTGTAATATATCTGTGGACTGGTAATGGTGTAGACTGTTTCATATATATGTCTTTGGTATGAATCTGCTCTTCAGTAATTAATTATCTTGAACCATTTCTTACTGGATGGTAGCTTATATCAAAGATTACGCAAACTGACATCCTTTTCGGAAATTCCAAAGCAGTAGATGCTATGGATTTAAAGAACATGAAGTCTGAGAGATTCTCATTTCCAGAGGATGATATCTGGAGCAGTATCAAAAACTTTTCCTCATTCTTACCTGTGCCTGTCTGTTTTCATGACTAAATAAAGGTCTTCACTCTCCCAAGCTGCTAGTCCTACAGTTTTCATGAGAACTGCATTCACTGCAGAACTGCATTCACTGCAGAACTGCATTTAAAATAAACACCTGTGTATGTATAAGGTGTAGAATCTGTGATGTGGCTTTCTGATGTGCATGTTGCAATGTTTATCATTTGCTTTCAGGCTCTTCTGAAGAAACATGAAGCTTTGATGTCAGATCTTATCGCTTATGGCAGTAGTATGCAAGCACTAAGAGAGCAGGCTCAGTCATGCAGGGTAAGGAAAGATGGCTAATCATCTGTTTCTGAAACTCTTGCATCAATAGAAACAAACATTATCAAGTATTTCTTCTGAGTCCTTATAGCAGAATGTGCTTTGTTCTCAAATGTAAGGAGTCTTCATCTTTCTGTGTTTTGTTGCTGCCTATTGTAATCAGTTGCAAGCATGTAGCACAGAGCAAATTTAAAAAAAAAACAAACAAAAAAACTGATATAGGTGCTGGCCTTGTTGTGGGGTTTAAATGTAGAAATGGCACGCAAATTAACTTACTTCAGCACTCTTTCATCAGTTGCTAAACAGGAATCCTTTAATATACTGTGTCACTGTAGTGTAAGTATAATTAAGGCTTTGATATTTGTAGAAGAGCTGTATTACTAACATTTCAGCATTCATCAGTTTATATTGCATAATGCAATTTTCTCCTTTCTCTTCTTGGTAGCAACAAGTTGCTCCCACAGATGATGAAACAGGGAAAGAGCTGGTCCTTGCTCTCTATGATTATCAAGAGAAGAGTCCTCGGGAGGTGACAATGAAAAAGGGAGACATCCTCACACTACTCAACAGTACAAACAAGGTACTCTCGCCTGTCAGGGTCCTATATTGCTTGGTACACTTGGTTTTATATGCACTAGTGAGGTGTTCTGTTGTTAAATAGTACAGTTTAATCATTTTCATAGTTCTGTGCTTCAGTTCCGCCCTTACTACTTTGGCGCCCCTCTTCAACCTTCAGAGGCTCTACTAGCCTTTCTCTGTTTTATAACCTTTATAGTTTTGGTGTTGCACTAGCTTTCTACGAGAGAAAATTCATTCTCTTTATATCCCATCACTGTTAATCATTAATTGACTGTAAGGGCTCATGCTCAAAAGATGAGGCTATTCTTTTTCTGCTCTACTGCACTTCCAGTCCTTTCTGACCATGGGCAGAGAAGTTGGAAACAAAAGTTACTTCAGAGAATTTTTGCTTGGAGTAGGTTCAGCTTAGTGTCTGAGAGCGCCTTTCAAAAGGGGTGGTCTGGTCTTTCTGGAGATGAATTTCATGACAGGCCTCATTTATTTCTATGCTTTCCATTAGGTTCCTAGACCAGTCCTGAAAAATGCTTTTGTCTATTGATTTTTCTTTCAAATTGGAAAAAAAATACATAATTTGTTTTTAAAGTTTAATGATGTTAATCCACAATCCATGTACTCAAAAATCCTTTGGTTAAAAACGCTTACAGGACTTAGTCCTGGTACAGTGAAAAAACAATGATAGTTCTGTTGTTCTGTTCAGGTGATAGCTGTAGCCTCCACACAGTTACAGAAGTTACAAGCTTTTTAGTTTGGGGTTGTGTATACTTGTTCCCTATCAAGCTGAAAATGTAATCAAGGTTTTATTTTCCTTTTAGGACTGGTGGAAGGTAGAAGTGAATGACCGTCAGGGTTTTGTACCAGCTGCCTATGTGAAAAAGCTAGACCCTGCCCAGTCTGCATCCCGAGAGAACCTACTTGAGGAGCAAGGCAGCATAGCCTTGCGGCAGGAGCAAATTGACAACCAGTAAGATCTAGCTGATAGGACCTAAAGTCAGTCATAGTACTTACTGTGTTGGTCAGAATTTCACTTTTATAAGTTTAGATGGACATCCCTTTAATGTCAGAGGATAGTTGCTTTAGAATTCAGAGTTGCACTTTTACAGCGGTAAAATGCTTTTCTTATCTATTTCATTCTCAATTCTAGATATTTCTGCTTCTTTTCCAGTTTAATTGTACAGATAATGAAAATTGAGCTGAACTTGCTGTTTGATTTCATTTTCTGTGGGTTTTGTTGCACCTAATGATTTAATTTTTGAATGATTTCTGTCCTAATCAGCATTTCTATTTGTAACTGTCGTGTCTTAAGAAGTTTCTGTTTGAGACACTTTCATAAATCTGATTATCTGAAGTATACCTCCATATACAGGGCTGCCCTTGTGCAATTAATTGTTAAGGGTTGTAGCTATGTGGTTCTGGCTTGTCGTGGGTTTTTCAGAGACAAGGTGCTTCTGATCTGCACTGTTGTGTGAGCTGAAGTCTACGTGTATAGAATTCTTAAATTTGCTATGTAGAAGAACAAAGCTGCCTGAATGCTTAGTAATGCCTCTACTACAACACATGGTAGCTGTAGATAAGCTTGAGGCAGAGTAGTGGAGGATAGGTGTGGACTACAGCTCCTCTTATCAGACTGCTTGGAAAGGAAAATCTATGAGTGATATGCTCACTCGCAGCTGTTCTCATAGTTATGCTGTCAGTCTTACAAGAATTCCCACCCACACAGTTGTTTTGAGATGCTAGCTATTAAATGTGTTTGTAAATGACTGGCTTTGTAAACTTGAGAATGGAAACCTGTGTTTTTAGAAATGTTATACTGTAATACGTAGTACATATTAGAGGGAAGAATGCAAGATACTTACGTGGTAAAAACTTCCTGAATAATTTTACATAACTCTATTATATGCTTGAACACTGCTTCTGAGAGCCAGAAACTAGGATGCATAAATTTGGAATGGTGGGAATGTTCAGTTAAGAACAGAATGGCATGATCTGGAAGTGAGATGGCCCTGTATGGAGAGGTCAGCTGTGCTGCTGATGGTTTCTTTACATGATTTGCCCTGACTGATTTGCTTTAAATTTTGCTTTTGAATGGCACCTAACTTTTCCATTTAAATGTAAATTCTTAACCTTCATCTCCCACCACAAATGACCCCTGGATGGAGCTGCTGCTTTCATTATTTTTGTTAATCTAACTAATTTTTGCATGCTTTTGCTGTGCTCCCTCTATCTGTGCAGGACTCTCATAACTAAGGAAGTCGGCAGTGTATCTCTACGTATGAAACAGGTCGAAGAACTGTGAGTAGGCTGAACCCCTTTCTAAACCACATTGTGTCCATACTAGTTGCCTGTTCATTCTCCATTTTCAAATTCCCGCCTTTGGGAGTGCTGCTCCAGGCAAACTCAGGAAAGCAATTTGTGCAATGCAGAGTAGTCTTTATTTAGAACAGTAGTAGACATTTGGCACGTGAGCTCTTATAGCTGGACAGCAGCTTATCTTGTTGGCTACTTCTGTCTTTGCTAAACTTGAATCACTGTTGGTTTTCTATCCTTGCTTATAACAAGAGACACTGATGAGGACAGCTAGGCTCCGTGGACTGAGTTAAAAAGAATCCTGCAGTTTCTTAGGCGTATGGAAAACTGTGATCTATTTGTATACATACATAAATGTATGTGTGTTGGGATACAATATATTTGAACGGCTTAGAATTATTTACAGGCACAAAATAATCATACCATGCACAAAGGGTGATCAAACCCCAGTATTTGTCCCTAAGAGTTACATTAGAGGCACAGAGGAAGATTCCTTACGGCCATAAGATTAAGTTAAATATTCTTTCAAAGTCTGCTGCAGCAAATATATTCTTCATTGAGTTCTGATAGACTGCCAGAGGAGGCAAGTTCCGTAGTCAGGGTCTCTTGTTTGAGAATACTTTGCCACCTGTCCTGTAGAGTTTCTCTCAAGTGCTCACAAGAACAGCATCCTAATCATTCTTAATTATCTCAGAGTAGTTGAGGGAAAATCAGATTTTCAGAGAATTGGATCCTGGGTAATTTTTGTTTATATAACTTTGCTTCCTAGTTCCTGAAATTGCAGCCTGAAGTAAATGTTTTAAAGTCAGTGCAGCATATAGCATTCCGGTGCTATGTGATTATGGAAGCCTATCTCATTCAGAAGATGAGCATCAGAATTCTGCCTGAGTCTTATGTGGACTAAGTCTAAGCCTGTTCACTTTCTTCTAGCTTTCAGTCTTTGTTAGATAACATGGTGACAAGTATCAGAGGGGTAGCCGTGTTAGTCTGGATCTGTAGCAGCAACGAAGGGTCCTGTGGCACCTTATAGGCTAACAGAAAAGTTTAGAGCATGAGCTTTCGTGAGTTAACTCACTTCTTCAGATGATCTGAAGAAGTGAGTTAACTCACGAAAGCTCATGCTCTAAACTTTTCTGTTAGCCTATAAGGTGCCACAGGACCCTTCGTTGCTGCTACAGATCCAGACTAACACGGCTACCCCTCTGATACTTGACAACATGCAAGGCACTGCATTTAGCCGTATGGAATGGAAATCTATCAATCTCACGAGCAAGCTTGCACAAATCCAGACAGACATCATCTTTCAGCATCTGAAGAAGTGAGTTTAACTCACGAAAGCTCATGCTCTAAACTTTTCTGTTAGTCTATAAGGTGCCACAGGACCCTTCGTTGCTGCAACATGGTGACAGACTACTGAATTTAGGCTTAATGAAAAGGACTTACAAGGAAGAATGGACATCTTGTGTTGATACTGGAACCCAATGTGTCTAGCTTTTCTCCAGCAGCCTTACATACATATTGAATAAGACACGATAGGCTGTATAATCTGTCCTATTAGGAAGTAATTACTCGTTGTTCACCAACTGTATTTTTTGTCTGAGGAATGAAACCACTGCAAGGATTTCCTGTTCATCTTTGTATGGAGCTGCAGGTGACCCAACAATATCTCATAGTAAAAGCAACTAAATTAAGTTAAATCAGAACGGTTACTTCACCTCTGACCTTTGCTTGAAGGTGGAAATCAATCATGGATATCAGTAGTCTCTTTGCTTTACTCAAGCCTGAAATCTGATTGAAGAAATATGAGGAATCCAGATGGTTTCAGACCTGCCCCATCACCAGAAGGTTTGAAACAAGGTGGCAATTAGAGAAACTCTTTTAGAGGTGGTTTTTCCAGTAAGGATCTAATCACAGATTTCTTGAAATGGTCATTGTTTGCCCTCCCATAAGACTTCACAGATGTTTTTCACCAGCCATAGCTGGTACTAGATAGAGCTCCAAAAATCATCAGTACCCATTGCTTCTGGAAATATTTAGACTTGATCGTAAAAATTAAGCAAAGATGTTTACCCTGCCACCCAACTGTGCTTTTCAAATAATTGCACAGTATTTCTACATTTCACTTGTTCTGGGAGATGCTACCTCCTTAGGCAAAAAGATTAATTTGCTTTGATCTCTTAAGGCATAGGAGAACTTGCGTACCTTTTAAAGCTGCTGGTATGTTGTTAGGGCCTAATTCTTGTCACATATACTATAATATAAATTGGGAGTGATTCTGTTGAAACCACTAGGAATCACAGAGATCTAAAAATGATGTAAATTAAATCAGAATTAGGTGCACTTATATTGAACAACTGGCAATCTTAGCATTGCCGAAGGCGGGGGGGAAATTACCAAATATTCATCGGATGTTGCATTGAATAATAGGCAGGCCAGACAGCTATGAGCCAAACAAATGCAAATGAGCTGTAGGAAGTTGAAATACTAGAAGAAAACCTTTTAATGTGGTATGTAGTGTATGTTATGTATATGATTGCTATAGTTTCATGCACTAAATATAAGGAAGGCTCTTTTATTTATCCTATGCTTTATGCAGCTATCCCTGCATTGCTTACCTGTATTCCTTATCATAAGCTGCAATTTGCTTTTCTTCTACCTATCAAAAAAGCCTTGTATGTGGATGATCATGTTTCAGTGTCGTGAGCTGCGTAGCATAGAAACAATGAGGATTTACGTGTACATGATCATTGTCTATTATTATGCAGAATGGTTTATTTGACATCTTGTTAGCTCTTTCCGTCATTGCTGGTGCTTCTAGTCTGCTTTTATCACCTTTGTGTACCATAACTTTGTTCAGGTGAGATCTGATGGCCCCCCACTCTCCCTCCTCTGTACATTCCAGATATCACTCTCTTCTTGAGCTGGGGGAGAAGCGTAAGGATATGCTGGAAAAAAGTTGTAAAAAGTTCATGCTTTTCCGTGAGGCTAATGAGCTGCAGCAGTGGATCAATGAGAAAGAGGCTGCGCTCACCAATGAAGAAGTGGGGGCTGATTTGGAGCAAGTTGAAGTACTGCAAAAGAAATTTGATGATTTTCAGAAGGTAGGTTATTGCGTAGTACGATAATGCCATGTTACCTTGTCAACTTACTGTTCAGATTCCTGATGAGGTTTCTAGGACAATCCCATCAGTTTGGTATAGTTTCACTCAGACACAGTTCAGTGAAGTAGTAACAATGAGGAGTTTTGTGGCACCTTAAGGACTCACAAATTTATTTGGACTTTCTTGGACTGGAACCCGCTTTGTCAGATGCATGATTAGTGCTTAATGATTCTGATTAAATGGGTTCCAGCCCACAAAAGCTTATGCCCAAATAAGTTTGTCTTTAAGGTGCCACAGAATTTCTCACTCCTTTGTTTAAGCTGAGACAGGCTTAACACAGCTCCCCCCCTGAAACTAGATAAGGGAATATTTCCCCCTCCCTTTGTTTGAAGGCAGAGTGATCAGGCACACTGGTTGGTTAGTTTCATTTTTTTTTCTCTGTCCACTGTTGGTGTGTGTGTGTGATGTTGGCTGTTTTGCCTTGCACAAGATGTAAAAGAGCTTTAAAATGTGTTCCCTCTTGCTCTGAGATGTTGTGCTTAGAAGTGACTGACAGAGGCTTTGGATTAATGAGTTACAGTAATGGGGTGACTACAGTAGTGGCTGTATTGCAGGGATTCCCAACCTATCCATTGGGACTCAAACATGAGTCACTGTTAGATTTGTTAAGGGTCGCCAGTAGCTTGGAGCTGCATGTGATCTTAAAGAAGGCATTTGCAGCTCCTTAATGCTGCCACATGCAACAGCTATCTCTATCAATAGAGAAGCATGTTGAATAGTGACAGAGATAGCCATGTTAGTCTGTATTCTATCACAACAAGAAAGCAGTCATATAGCACTTTAAAGACCTAACAAAATAATTCGTTAAGTGATGAGCTTTTGTGGGACAGACCCACTTCTTCAGATTATAGCCTTACCAGAGCAGACTCAAAGCTCTTTAAAGTGCTACATGACTGCTTTTTTGTTTTTAATAGAGAAGCAATTACACATTTATAAACACCTTTGATGTTTGTACCTATCCCAGGCAGGGCACTTAATAGACTCTTGCAGTAGGTGATTTTTGCCCCTCCTTTCCCCCGCTTCTGTTCTATGTAGCTGATTTGTCAGTTTTCATTTTTTGTTTGCATCTCCCCCACAGCCCTTGAGTGTCACTCAGCCAGGCCCTGAGCCCAAGTATGACCCACAGCCTCTGAGTGTTACCCTCCCAGTCTCCTCGGCCTGAATGTGACTCTCTCCAACCCAAGTGTGACTCCCCCAGTCTACCAGCCCATGAGTGTTTTTCCCCTCAGCCTTAATGTGAACCTCCAGCCCCGAGTCTGACCCACCCAGCCCGAATGTGCCGCCCAGCCCCTCCAGCCTCAGACTGTGTCCCTCCCACTGCCCCAGCCCCTCTAGCTTCTGAGTGTGATCATCCCAGCCCGAGTGTGACCCTCCCAGTCCCTCCAACCTCTGAGTGTGGGGTTTAAGCTCCGGAGGGTGGCAGGGAGCAATTTGGGGTTGAGGGTCTTTCCCCTACCACAGCTCAGATCAACTATAATAAAAGCAGTGTTGTTATATTATTATTTATGTATTTTCCATTTTTCTGTGAAATAACTACTATGAATATATAAACATGAGGGGGGTGCAATTTTATATTCTTGCCTCGGGCGCAAAATTAGCTAGTTATGGCACTGCTCCCCTCATGCCCCTCCATTTTTGAATTGCCTTGGAGTCCCCATGTCTTCTGGAATTGTCAAATGGGTCCCCGTCTGGAAAAGGTTGGGAAATGCTGCCATATTCTATTTATAGTTTGAAAGTTTGTCTGAATGGGCCTAACCTTACAGGTGTGAGATGAGTGCCGGTTATCTTGATATTGCTATAATAAACTGACTGCTGAACTTAAAATGTATCACCTTCAAGACTTTGGTGCCAACTCTCTATTATAAGGAACTAGAAAATTGTAAAATACCTTCTATTTTTCTACTTTTAGTAATCTATTTAAGTTGCTAGTGAGCCTGAAAATGTGGAACTGTATCATAAAATCAAATCTTGACTTATGCTTTAGTTTATCCAGTATAATAGCTGATCAATTTTATCTTCTCAGTCATGCAGTTTAGTTTAAAGTTGTAGTTAATGGTTTTAAAGGCTATACCATTATTGTGTAGTAACAACATTTTATTTTATTTTTAAAAGCTTCAGTAGTTCAGCTCTTTAATCCATTTACACTGACCTCTGGGATTTCTTGGTGTAAGACTGTCTATGCATTGTAGCTCCACTGATAACTGGGAAGGTCAAAGGGCTAAATCATTGCAGTTGATAAATTGGATGCCTTTGGATGCCTCTGGCCACCTTATTGTCTTGCGGTTTGTTTATATGAACGCTTGTGCTCTGATGTTTGCTTTTTTGTGCAGGATTTGAAAGCAAATGAATCTCGCCTAAAGGACATAAACAAGGTTGCGAATGACCTGGAATCGGAAGGGCTGATGGCGGAGGAAGTACAGGCAGTACAGCAACAGGTCTGTTTTTCTGCTGCGGTCTGCTTCTATTTTGTAATGACAGCCCGACAGAATGGGTTTTGTGCTTTCTTCTTTTTCTTCCATCCGTCCTCCATTTTTGCAGATGAAGAGCTATTGCTTCTGTTTCACGTCTTATTTTTTCTATATTGCTAATTGTCTAGAAGTGGCATCCTGAAGTGGGTTTGGTCATCAGGTTGACCTTTAGCTCATTTTCTTGTAAGTAATGTTGTAACGTGCATCTAAATATTTAATTATTAAGTACTTGAAAATTCTAAATTGTTTCTGGATTCTCTGTGACTAATAGTGATGCATTTAATCTCTTTGCCCTTATTTTTACATCTTGGATAATACTGATTGACCTTACAGAGCTGAGGATTAGTTGCTTAATTGGATATATTCACTCTATTCATGCAGTTCTTTGCAAATTTAAAATGCAATATAAATGTCCAAATATTAGCTTTCCACATCTGGATTTGCCTGTGTAAATAATTCTACCCAATATCAGCAGTTAAAGCAAAAACACTGAAAACACTTGTTCATTTATAAACCCTGAGCTAATCATCATAAACAACAAGTCTGGGCTCAGCTCCTGTTGGTGTCTGGTGCCTCCCTCACTATTTTATCATCTACCCATTGTGTGCGGGGTCTTCCTCTCCTATTCCAACCATCCATTATGCCAAACCCCAACGTCTTGACTTTTTGTTCATCATTCGTTCTGCAGATGTTCCCATTATATAACTTTCTGCAGTAGGTTCTCTTTCAGCTGTATCTTCCTATATAATTCCTTGTTGGTGACCTTCTGCATCCATCCTATTCTCAGGATCTTTCTGTAACAACCCCTCAGGAAGACCAATCCTTCTCTTGAAATCTTTTGTTATCATCCATGTCTCACATCCGTACAGCATGCTGCTCAATACACACGTTTTCAAGAGGCTCACCTTTGTTTCTGAGCTCTATGCATTGCCTTCAAAGTTGGTTTTGCTATTCTAGTCACTGTTTCCTTCTTACTGTCTAGATCATCCATCATGTTACTCCCTCGATACGTGAACATCTATAGCTTGGTCCCATATACACTGATCTTCTCTTCTGTTTCCTTATCTCCAAATACCATTGTTTTATCAATGTTCATAATTAGTCCGTACTGCTTCCCTTCCTCATTTAGCACCTGCATCATTCTTGCTAGCTTCCCTTTGTTTTCCTTGATGATAACTATATCATCCCGAACTTGAAGTTAATTCCCATCCCCGACACCGATATGCCTTCTACCTTTTTCTTGATCATGTCCGTCACTTTCTCTAGGTGCGTGATGAATATACTCATTGATATCAGATCTCCTTGTCTCATACCTCTACTCATTCTAAACCAACTTCGCAACTCTCCACACATTCTCACTGCTGCCTCTGCATTGTCGTTGATATCCTTCAATAACAGTATGGGTCTGTTATCAACTCTATACAATTCCAACTCTGCCCGTCACTTTCTGATCTATACTGTCAAATGCCTTCTGAAAGTCAGTGAAGGAATTCTAGATGTTCTGGTTCTTTTCATCAAGCTTTCTCCGCTACCAATCTTAGTGCCAGTATCTGCTGTATGGTACTTCTGTCTTCCCTGAATCTTGCTTGCTCGTCCGCTAGATGTTCGTCTATCTGTGATCTCAGTCTCTCCATCAGTATCATCATCAGCACTTTGCCTAGACAACTCATTAGGGGAATAGTTCTGTAGTTCTTGCACTCCAGTGCATTCCTTTCTTGGGTATTGTCACTAGCGCAGATCTTGTCCATTCCTTAGGTGCCTTCCCTTCTTTCCACACTATATTACATAGTCAGTGTATTTCCTGAATTGTACTTTTTCCGCTGTATTTGATCATCTCTCCCATGGTCTTATTTCCAGGGCTCTTGTGGTGGTTGTTTAGTCATTTCACTGCTCTTTCACCTTCGAAATATCGGTCTTGGTGCTTGGCAAGGTATCTCTTTCAGTTGTTTGATCAGTCTCTGAGACACTCGAGTCCAACTGTGCTAATGTATTATCAAGATACATGTATTATCGTTAACTACACTGTGAGTAGGAAAACCCTGACACTCATGCTGCATATTTTCATGTTTTTTTTGGGTGTTGTGGTTTTTTGTTTTGTTTTTGAATGTGTTCTTTTGAGCTGGTAGCGCACAAAAGGTCAATGTAGCAGAATACTTTTGCTTCCTGTTTGTAGATTACATTGTTCATCTCATTTCCTTCCCTTTCCTCAGAAAGAATCAACATCTTTCTGGATTTTCACTTATAAAATAACTTTTTTTTTTTCTTTACCCCTTACAGGAAGTCTATGGCATGCCCAGGGTAAGCATTGTTATGATGTTTGCATGCTGTCAAGCAAAATCTTTAACAGAGAGTTTGGACATGTAGCAGATCCCATGATTGAAATCCCTTTTGGGTCATAGTTCATGTTTCTCAGAACTCTTTCTTGATAATGAGGGCAACACAAAAATTCTCTTAATCACCCTGAATTTGAACGAAGAAGGTATATTTTTAGTATATTCAGCTTCTGATACTTATATCTCAAACCAGTAGCCAACTTAAAGCAGGGCACCACATGTAGCCCTAGAATATATGCATTTAAAAAAAATAAAATAATTGCAAAAGCATTGTGCGCATATAAATATCTTAGCAATTTAATGTTATCTTTGAAAATTTTAATAGGGCCACAGTGTCCAATACTTTCACTACTTGCCCCATGTGGTAAATAGGCAGGGTGACCATCCACCCCATTTTGGCTGTGTGAGCCCCATATTTTGGGTGCCAGGGAAGTGTCCCAATTTATTTTAACAAAGGGTCTAATTGCCCAGTGTTCACAGCTCGCTGCATCTTGCGTAAGCTGGGAGCCAGACTGGAGCAGCTACATCTCCAGCTCCCTGCCACTCAGGGGAGCTAGAAGGTGGACTAGTGCAGTTGCTGCCTGGCTCCCCATCACTAGGGGGAGCCAGGAGGAGCATTGGCATGAGGAAGTCGCCAGTGGGGTCACAGCTTTGTTCCTGGCACCTCAAGGCATGGAGCAATTGGGAGCTACGCCTACCCACTGCAGCCAGAGAGCCACCTCCCAAGCAGGGTGGCATCCCCCACAGGACAGCCACTGCCTGAGTAGGGGGTGACCATCCAAACTATTTTGGACAGCCCCATGCTCTATTTCAGTCTCTAGGAAGATGCCCACCCTCAGGGAGTCCAATATTTAGCCTAGGAGGGGGATAGTGTCACCTTACGAATAGGATGCTGCATTGTGGTGAATGCGTGCGTACCTAACTCATAAGAAATAATTCTTCAAATTCATTACACATGCTCAAGGTGATTGGAACAGATGCTCACCCAAGCGAGACAGCCTGTCAGCCTGAGGAAAACCCCTGCGGGCACTGAGACCACCCGTGCTGAAAGGGAACACTGCAGGGCATGGCATGGATGGGGGTTTGGTCTCACGCCCTCTAATGTGTCAGGGCAGGGCTGGGCCGCTGTGTGTGTGCTACTCACAGGAAACAGCTGGAGTTGCCCCCCCTCCCAGCCACCCTGGGGAGTGGTTGTTACAGGTTATGCGGGATTCAAAGCCTTTCTATAGTTAGCCTTTCTTTGCTGCAGTGAGTCGTGTTTTGCCGCACTTTTGTGTCTGTGATTACTATATCATTTCACAGTTTTACGTATATTCAAAGTCCAGAAGGTATTTGTTTTTCTAATATTATTTAATAGTTTTGTATAATATAATGTGACAGATAGGGAAAGATGACAGTCACAAGTGTGGCGAACTGTAATAGGGTATCAGTTAACTTCCTTGTTTTGTTGTCTTAATGCGTTTAACCATCTCCCTTAAACAGGATGAAACTGATTCCAAGACAGCGTCTCCTTGGAAGGTAGGTCTGATAATTCGATGGCACATCCAACAGATAGGAAAAGTAATGACATTCTTGCACATTACATCATCTCTTGCATCTTTCTAACACACGTTGCTTTCTTCATGAATAATAATGGAGTGCTGTCCTGGTCCCTTCTTGAGGATAAATTGATAAGATTGTTTGGATAGATTTTTAAAATGCACATTATGAATAATCTGTTGATTAGTCAGTAGAAACTAACTGATGTAATTCCACACGTTATGTTAAACTATAAAGCCACAACACAGGTGCTGCTGACTCAGAGGTAATATAAACAAACACCCATAACATTCCTCATATCTCGTCTTCATTACAAGTATGCTCACAATGGTGACCAAGGGAGCAGGTCCTCAGCAAGATAAATCTCATTTTAGAATTCTCGTACTGCACTTAATATATAAAACACAGTAATACAGCTTGAATGCCTCTTGTCCAGCACCCTCAGGACCTGACTGTTGTGGGACGAGAGAATTTGCTGTGCTATGGGAGGTCATTATTGTCCAGCAGCATTATCAACACTTCCACTGGTTACTGGGCTCTTAGAAGACATTTGGGGGGTAAATTATGCTAAATAATAGCAAAGAACACTGAGAGCCAGGACTTGTGGCTGTAAGCAAACTTTACGGGACCACAGGAAACTTGGCCACACCCATAAGTGGTTTTCTGGGTAACAAAAATCATGCCAAATGATAGATGTTGCCAGATGAGAGTTCTGGATTAGAGAGGTTCAGTGGTAGCAAAATAACATTTTTCATTTGATGGTTTTTAAAAGAGGACTGATTTCCACTTCTGTACAGAGATTATTTGCAGTTCAGACCTTTAAGCTGTCATCTACCAACAGGAGCTATATTATCAATCTCACAGTAAAGGATTTAAGATCCCCTTCCATTGTACAGTGTACATAAAGGAATGAATTCAGTGACTAACTATTTCATTAGTACTAGAAGAATGTGGGGCCTGCGGGAATCTCTGTTCAGGAAAGGTTTCAGTCAATTATTTTATCCAGTTTGTTTCCACTGGCCTCAAGGTTTTCTTAACCTTTTATGAATATCTTGATTACTTGCTGGGGTAATTTTTGTAAAAACATCAGTTAAACTTCGATCAGCTGGACACCAGTCATTCTTTGTACAGTAAACCCTTGACTTAATGGACTAATGGGGGGAGAAGTATGTTATTCCCAAAAGCCCATTAAATAAGGGTTTACTCCCTCCCAGGCTTTCCCTTCCCCCACCAAAAAAAAACCCCCGATGACTCACTAGAGCAGCCACTGCCACAGCCCGCTGCACATCTGGAGCTGTGAGACTGTGGCCGGAGGGAACATTGATTGGCCCGCAGGAGCCACCACAGGGTCCTACTAGCAGGGTGGGGCACATATGTGCCCACCATCTGCCTGCATATGTGCCCCACATCTGGTTGGGGAGGCAGCGGCTCCTCCAGGCTGCAGCAGTGGTAAGTCCCTTAACTTTTTTTTTTTTTGGGTGAGGGGGGTGTAGGATTTTATGGACCCCAGTGGACTTTGGGAACAATGCAGTTGTCTGTTGTTCCCAAAGTCCGCTAAATCCAGGTGTGTAAAATCAAGGGTTTTACTTTATTTTTTAAGAGTTTCAATTTGCAAGAGTTGCCTTTCAGGTTCCATATTATCTTTTCAGCTGTCATTAAGGCTGTGACTCCCCCACCCAAGGGAGACTTTCAAGAATATAAGCAGACACTGTTTTAAATTACTTTTCTCTGTAAAACCTTAAACTGTTACAAATAAATTTTAAAACATCTTTTGTCACTTATATGCTGATTGTGTACATCTGGTTCCAAATACAGATGACTGCTAAATTCATAACTTTGAAGTTCTACTGAATTAGATTTTGTAATTTTAGATTGCTTTTTGTGTTTCAATCAGGCAGCAACAAGAGGACCCCTTTCTCCCCCCAAGAAAGGAAGCACAATACTGTGCTGAACCTAAACTACTTAAAAGGGAGGGGAGACAGAGCAGTATTATTGTAATAAGTCATTGTTCATTTCTAAACTTTTGAAAGAAACATGACATTTTGTTCAGTTATCAACATTTGAGAGTTATGAATAACCTCTATTCCTAAAACAAAAAAGCAGTCGTAGCACTTTAAAGACTGACTAAATTTATTAGGTGATCTAGGGCAGATCCACTTCTTCAGAATTGGACATAGTGCTGAAAGTGAACTGGCATGATAAGTGCATAACAGCGATAGAGAAAAATGAAATTAAAACTGACAAATCAGCTAAATATGACAGAAGTTTTTCATAAGTCTGAGGTTCTAGTTTTAAAAAAAAAAATGGTAGGTTGGTATGATATAAGATACTACTTCAAACGCCTTGTCATTCTAATATCTTGGGTCCCACATAAACTGTAGCTATGCCACATATAAAAAAGCAGTCAGTTGTCATCATCTGAGATCACGTTTCAAAATGCTGTAAGAGAAAATTTACACTAAAACCAATTTTAATTGAGAGTTATAAAATCATGAGTATTTCTGTTCATCCTACATTCAACCTGTCTTGCAAGATCTGTGGTTTTGACCAAAACTAAATTGTGTTGGAATGTCTGAGTTTTTGTTTGTTTGGTATGAGATTTGATTGCTAGGGTAGGCATGTAACTGATTTTTTACTATTTCTGCTTGTTGTTTGTAGTCTGCACGTTCGATAGTGCACGCAGTTGCCACATTTAATTCCATCAAGGTAAGAGTCCAGCTGTAGTGTATCTGCTCACTGAAAAGTAATAGCTTTTTTTCATCATCTTTGTTGTTCACCTCTCTGCCTCTGTGTTCTTTTGCCCTTCATGTCCTTTTGAATAAACACGTTAAGATGAATGCTAATTTACAGCAAGTGCTTCTCAAGGACTTCATGCACATATGTACCATAAAGCTACTTGCTTTTTGCGTCTCGGGGGAAATGCAACTTTCTGTATAGTTCCTTGAACCAACTCATTCTTCTGTAGTCAGAGCAACAAATAGAGGTCCAGTGATGTGCGTGTGCAGACAACTTGCAGCTATCCTCAAAGATAACATTGGCCTCTCTCCTAACTCATTTCCCACCACCAACTGTTCTGAGTAGTTTGCTTATGTGCTCTTAAAGTTTTAAGAGTAACATTTTTACGAAGACAACCATAATCTTTAAGTGCCAGTATTTTAACTATTGTCCAGGCGCTGCCAGTGTTCCGCTGAGCCTTTTCAGCATATCTACCAAATGTAACATTTAGGGAGTCAAAATGGAGAGGTAGCAGTGCTGAGAAGCACAAGAGATTGTTGTTTCTACAAAGAAATCTGTTTAATGAAAAAGCTGGGGAACCATGCTTTAAATGTGGTCCTCTTTAAAGAAAAATTGAAGCACTTTTAATACCTTAAGGAGTCAAACTGTACTGGAACAGTGAGCAAAATATTAGAAAATAAATGTTTACTGGGTTTACATTTCAGGTCATGAAGTTTTCTTTTAGCATGACATGGAATAATGAAGTTTTCTTTTTCTAAACAAGAAATAGGTTACATAGTTTTATGTACTTAACATCAGCTCCAGTGCTGAGGCTTCATTTCTACTTTTCACTTTCAGGAACTAAATGAGCAATGGAGATCTTTGCAACAGATGGCAGAGGAGCGAAGCCAACTGCTGGGTAGTGCTCATGAAGTCCAGAGATTTCACAGGTAAGGAACACTCGCTGACTAAGGTACATCACATAATATTTAGTGGGTGTTTTACATGCAGTTTTTGTTTAGTTTAACCTGAAAACATGTAATTTTAAGAGAACAGCCAGCAGCTCATACAGGTTCTTGTCCAGTACCCACTGTCGCTTTCCATTTGTTTCAGTTGAACTAAGTGTGTAGTGATGAGCAGTTCCCTAATCTGTGGTTTGGATTAAAAAAAGTATTTAAAAATTATCAGTCTTCGTTTTATTGCTGACAGAGGCATGTGCTCTGACAGAGGCATTGTGTGTTACAGTAGAAACCCACTGTGGGATTCCACTTAAAACTTTTATTTTCAGATCATTGAGATTCTTTAAGGGGGGGTGCAATAGTTTCATCATGCCGTGTTCTTTCTAGAATTGCTCTCAGCAACTTTTCTCTTCTCCATCCCTTTGCCAGCTGGCTACCCCACACAAGTACAGTGTCTTCCTTCAGTTGTTTGGCATAGCTGACATTAGGCTTCTAAACATGTGAATTTCCCTAGCCACCCACATCTATATTTTCTGCTTCTGTGTTGTCTGCACTTGCTGCCACCAACACTGTTTTTACCTCTTTCGCTAATATGTTAGCCTAGCAAATGCCAGTGTCTGTCCCCACTCTTTTTCACAGCTGTCACTAATTTCTCCTGCTTCATTCATTCATACATGCAGTGTTAGATAGTTAAGATCCTATGATCTTTTAAGAGTAGGTTGGATAAGCACCTGTACATAATGGTCTAGATCAGAGGGGCAGCAAACTATGGCCAATGGCAGCACCCCTGCCTATCTGCTGTTTAAATCTGTCCTTCAGGTTCCCACTGGGGTCTGGGATTTGTCCCATTTTGCATGAGCTGCTGCTTCTGGAAGCAGCAGTATGTTCCCCTTCCACCAGACCCTTACGCATAGGGGCAGCCAGAGGCTTTTCATGCCCTGCTCCCAACCCAGGCACTACCCCTGAAGCTCCCATTGGCACTATAGGAACAGTGCCTGCAGAGAGGTGGAGAGGCCGGTGCTCAGAGCCACCTGGCTGCACCTCTGTATAGGAGCCAGCTGGAAGGGGAACATGCTTCTGTTTTCCAGGAGTTGCTCAAGGAGGTAAGTACAACCTGGGGCCTGTAACCCCGGCACTCCTTCCCAAACTCCCCTCCTGTCTTCTGATCCCTGGGTCCCAGTCCAGACCCCAGAGCCTGCACCTCCAGCTGGAGCCCTCGTGCCCTCCCTGCACTCCAACCCTTCACCCCTGTGTGGGCATTTCTGCCCCCAATCCGGAGCCTTCGCCCACATCCCAAGTGCTCACTCCCTCATGCACCCCAACTCCAATTTTGTGAGCAACTCATGGTCCTCCATGCAATTCAGTATCCTGATGTGGCCCTTGAGCCATCCTGCAGGGGACTTGACTAGATGACCCTTCCAGTCCTGTGAGTCTGTGGAAGTAGACCATCTGGAGTTTGATGAGATTGTAGCATGTTCTTCATTTCAGAGTTTTTCTTTTTTCCTTACACAGAGATGCTGATGAAACAAAGGAATGGATTGAAGAAAAGAATCAGGCATTAAATACAGACAACTATGGACATGATCTGGCTAGTGTGCAGGCCCTGCAGCGCAAGCATGAAGGCTTTGAGAGAGACTTAGCAGCTCTTGGGGACAAGGTCAGACTAAGAGACCAGAGCATATTCCCCTCCCTCCACCCCTTTTTGTTCCACCACTACGTTACTGTAGCAGTAATGCTGGAACTGCAGAAAAGATTCCTGCCTTCCTTCTTACTCCTCCTCCTTTATTGCCAGGTGAACTCTTTAGGTGAGACTGCTGAGCGCCTGATTCAGTCGCACCCAGAGTCTGCTGAAGACCTCCAAGAAAAGTGTACTGAACTGAATCAGGCCTGGAATAGCCTGGGGAAACGTGCAGATCAGCGTAAAGAGAAGCTTGGGGATTCTCATGACCTGCAGCGTTTCCTCAGTGACTTCAGGTAAAAACTAAACAGATCAAATCTCTGGTCCTGCTGTAAGTTTAATGTAAGTACATGTAGGATACAACATGGACTGAATATTTGTTGGAGAAAGGTAACTCATTTCCACAATGAGAGTTATGCAAGCAAAAAAGCCCCCATTTTTTCACTGCTTTTGTGTTTACAGGGACCTCATGTCTTGGATCAATGGAATCCGGGGACTGGTGTCCTCAGATGAACTGGCAAAGGATGTCACTGGAGCTGAGGCTTTATTGGAGAGACACCAGGTATGTGAAAGTCCTCAGCATTTTTTCAACAGATGTGTATGTTCACTTTTAACTGGTAGTAAACTAGTTCAGCAGCTGGCTTTTGGTGACTCCCCATTTATGTTTCCAGAACTAAACTGATAACATCCTTCCTCACAGTTTAGCATTCTTCTTCTAGTTATTAAACCTCTTCTCTTCACCCTCCTTTTCTGTCTCCTCAGGAACATCGCACTGAAATAGATGCCAGGGCTGGCACATTCCAGGCATTTGAGCAGTTCGGGCAGCAGCTATTAGCTCGTGGACACTATGCCAGCCCAGAGATCAAGGAGAAACTGGACATTCTAGATCAAGAACGGGCAGACTTGGAGAAAGCCTGGGTCCAACGTAGAATGATGCTGGACCAGTGTCTAGAATTACAGGTACTTGGCTGTCATTTTTTCATAAGGAAATTTATCTTACTCCCACCATTGGGCAGCACTCACTGGTCTGTCTTCTGCCTGTGTTCTTCTCCTTAGCTGTTTCATCGGGACTGTGAACAAGCAGAAAATTGGATGGCTGCCCGGGAGGCTTTCTTGAACACAGAAGATAAAGGAGACTCTTTAGACAGTGTGGAAGCGCTTATCAAGAAACATGAAGACTTTGATAAAGCAATCAATGTCCAGGTCAGGGATGTATCCAAGGGACAGCTATTAAATTTTGTTTTACATTAATTCCTGAGAGCTTTTTTAAAAGCTCAGCAAGATATAACTGATCTGATGGTGGTGACATGACTTTCAAGTTTAGAAGCCTATAAAGATTTGTCTTTAATATTTAGCATCTTAGAAACTAGTTATAAAGATGAGAAATAGCTGCTATTGCTGCAGATAAGAGGTTTATTGTTCATTCTTTAGGAATGTGATTCCATAAATTATGTATTTATCTAATTAGGGCAGCAAGAATCACAGTACAGCATATTCCTTGTGAAGAGCCGAAGGGATTTAATATTTTATTGGAATTTTTTACAGCAGAAAAGTCAGTGTCTCTCTCCACTTTCTCTAAATCCTTGAAGAGTCCTTTCTGCCCCGAGAGAAGTTGCTCTCTAGTTTTGGCACAGAGGACAAAAAAAACTTGCTTCTCAATGTCCAAGCTGCACGATCTCCCACTGGCTTTTATATAGCATTCTCTTGACCTGACGAAGGGTTGATTTTTTTGAGATACCAGTCTTCTTTTAAAGTGATGCCCTGCTGTAGCTGCTGACACAGCTCTTCACAGGGACTTTTTGGTTTTGCTGAGTTACCTGAATCCACCCAATTTCCATCATTTTGTTTTAAACAGGAAGAGAAAATTGCTGCCCTGCAATCATTTGCTGATCAGCTGATTTCTGCTGACCACTATGCTAAAGGGGTCATTTCTAACAGACGCAATGAGGTTCTGGACAGGTTGGTGTACTATTTTCATTGTTAGATCAGTTGTGGAAAAGAAGTTGTTTAGAGGTAATTTGCAGCTGTTATAATAGTACATAGTCTCCTTCATACCTGTTCTCTCAGATACTGATCTGTATGAACCATATATCTAATTATGTACAGGTGGCGTCGTTTGAAAGCTCAGATGATTGAGAAGAGGTCAAAACTGGGAGAATCCCAGACCCTTCAGCAGTTCAGTCGTGATGTTGATGAAATAGAGGCTTGGATCAGTGAAAAACTCCAAACTGCAAGTGATGAATCCTATAAGGATCCCACAAATATACAGGTGAATAATAATTTGACCAAGAAACTCAACTGGAATGAAAGTTTAATGCCATGTGATATATCCTGTTGCTGTTGGCAGGATATACAAAGTAAAATTCCAGTTTCTTATTAAAGAGAGAACATACTACGTTTGGAATTAAGCTTCCAAAGGAGTGAAAATGTAGATAAAACAATCCTTTCCTTATGGAGACATGCAAAATGCATAGAGGAGGTAGTAATTATTTTTAAATAAGTATAATCAGCATGCTACCTGAAATCATATATATCTCTTGGCAGTTATGCTGCAATGTAAATTTGATAAGACATCCTCTCTTCTTCCCGGGGACTAGATGGTAAAATAAGAATGTATCTTTTTATTTATGCCTCTTACAACCCAGCTCCACTTAACTGTCTTAAGATGCAGATCTTGATTAGTTTTTCATTATTAAAGAAAAAGTTCAAGTGATTTCCTGTATTTTAATACTGATATGTGGATCAGTCTAGTTGCACTGAACTCTTCTCTTCTTAATCTGTTTTATAGCTTTCCAAACTGCTGGTAAGTTGTGTAGTTTGGTTGGAATGCCCATGGTATGTGCTTGTTCCTCTGTATAAATTATATGTGAGCGCAAGATCTGGTTGTGTTCATTCTGTTGCTCCATCCATTTATTCATCTGTCCATTTTTTCCATTTTCTAATGATCATTGACCTTCAAACATATGTTACCATAGGCCTCAGTGTCCTTGGATGTGGCTTTTTTGCTTAGTTTATGCCTCTTAAACACCATTTACTTCTGCATTTATGTTGCAGGTATGTTCTGCATGATCTGTTTAATTTTTGTGGTGCAATACTAATTAGTTCTTGAAGGGGTCGCTCATAAGGAAACAAATGTTGTCAGTCTCTTTTTCAAGCATCTCACTGCTGACCATGTCTTCACCTCATTCCTGCTGAATCACCTGGGGTGATTTAACCTCTAGCTATATGATGTCAATTCCACCAATTTGTGTCTGAAGTCAGTTTCTGATGGAAGGATATCAGTGAATGTGGGAGGTCCACATTACCTACAGGTTTCAGGATAGCAGTGTGGAAGAAGTAGAGGGAAGATTGCAGAATAGAGAGTATGGATGGAAGGCTGATGAGTGGAAGGAATTGTAAGAGGTGAAGGAGGAGGACAGAGCAAAGCAGAGTGGAGGAATGACTAAGTTTGGAGGGAGGGACACAAAGCGAAGGAAGCAGCTTGTATTTCAAGCCGTGGAAGCTTCACTATCTATATACAAAAGTATATGACTGGCCATACTAGGTCAAGTCAAAGATCCATCTAACCCAGTATCCTGTCTTCTGACAGTGGTCAATGTCAGTTGTCCTAGAGGAATGAACAGAGCAAGTAATCCCTCAAGAGATCCCTGTCATCCATTCCCAGCTTCTGACATACTGAGGCTATGGTCTCCATTCCTTCCCATCCTGGCTAATAGCCATTGATGGACCTGTCATCTATGAATTTATCTAGCTTTTTGAACCCTGATAAAATCCTGGCCTTCACAACATCCTCTGGCAAGGAATTCCATAGGTTGACTATGCATTCTGTGAAGAAATACTTCTTTTTTGTTGGCTCTTAAGCCTTCTACTATTAATTTCATTTGGTGACCCTAGTTCTAGTGTTAAGAAAACAAGTAAAAAACATTTCGTTACTTACTTTCTGAAGACCAGTCATGATTTTATAGATCTCTGTCATATTCACACACAGCCGTAGTCTCCTCTTTCTAAGCTGAAAAGAGTCAGTTGTTTTTAGTATTTCCTCACATGGCAGCCATTCCAAACCTTTAATCTTTTTTGTTGCCCTTTTCTGAACTTTTTCCAGTGCTGAGAGATCTTTTTTTTTAGATGAGGTGACTACATATGCCGCAGTAATTAAGATGTGAGCATACCACGGATTTATGTAGAGGCAATAAGATATTCTTATTCTCTCTTCCTTTGTAGTGATGCCTAGTATTCTATTTCCTTTTTCACTGCTTCTGCACATTGAGTGGATGTTTTCAGAGAACCGTCCACAATGACTCCAAGGTGTCTTTTGGTTGGTAATAGCTAGTTTAGTCCCCATCATTTTATACGTATTTTCGGGATTGTTTTCCAATATGCATTACTTTGTATTTATCAGCATTAGAATTCATCTGCCATTTTTTTTCCCCCAGACACGTAGTTTTTTGTGATCCTTTTGAAGCTCTTCACAGGCTGCTTTGGGTTTAACTATCTTTAGCAGTTCAGTATCATCTGCAAATTTTACCACCTCACTCTTTACCCTTTCTTCAAATAATTTATTAATTTAATAGGCTAGTTCACAGTATGGACCCTTGGGGAATGCCGCTAGTTTTCCCTCTCCATTCTGAAAACTGACCATTTATTCGTACCCTTTGTTTCCTATGTTTTAACTCAGCTCAGAAGAGGACCTTTCCTCTTCTCCCATGACTGCTTGCTTAAGAAATTTAGTGAAGAACATTGTCAAAGGCTTCTGGAAATCGAAGTATACTATATCTACTGGATCCCTCTTGTCTGCATGCTTATTGATTTCCCCCCCCCCCCCCCCCCCCCCCCCCCCCCCCCCCAAAAGAATTCCAGTAGATTACTCAGGCAGGATTTCTCTTTGCAGGGATAGTAACTGCTCAGAATCATCTGTCATTTCCCAAGCGTGTGAATTTGTCTTGGTGTGGTAATTGATTGACATTTTGTGCTGTGAGAAGTTACCTCATTTTCCAGCGCAATGAATTTATAGGCTAAGGAATGGGTGTGTTTTAGTTGAACTATATAATCACAGCCTTCAGCAATAGCAGTTTCTGAAATAAGTAGGCCATGCAGAATTTTTCATGGACGCGCAATAGCATTGTTTCTTGTTTTATTTTCATTCTAATAGTCACCTTACATTCCATTCTCTCTCAGGACAATGTATTTTTCCCATGTTTCTAGTGGTACTACCATGTGGAGTTGATTCTTGTAAATACTGTCTTGTCATTCTTGTCCCATTTTTGTTGATGCTTATGGTGGGTAAATTTGAAAGAAAACTGTTCATTAACTATCTTTCTGTGGCTCCTGTTGTTCTCATGGTACCTTCAATTTTTGGTGAAGACAAATCACAACTTCTAGCAAAGTATTTTTACATACTCTTGAGTTGCTAACTATGCTTAACTCATTGTTTTACCCCATAATTTAGTCAGATGATAATGCCGTATTTTATAATATGAGGGCTGTGTAGAAGAGATGCAGGTTGGGATGGGGCCTTTTTCCCTCCTGACCCATGGATTTGGATAGGAAGTCATAAACCTCTAGAACTGATTAGTGGGGAAGCCACCATTTTCAGGGTACACATATACACAATGTTTTTAGAGGAGCTCTGTGATCCAAAAATCCATATTCAGAGACCAGCAAAACTTAATATTAGAAATGTGTTGCAGCCCCCTTTAAAATGTAGGGGATAAATGCTGAAATAGGAACATAAGTGTGAATGTTCATTCATGGGTAGACATGCTGATTTAAAAAACAGCCTAATGCTCATTTACTTAGGCTGAGAGAAGAGACCAAGTAATGAATATGATGTAAACGCCTAGAAAGCAATGTGAATTCTCATGATTTTTTACATAAGGCATTAAGTATTTTCCCAGATTACACTAAACATAAACTCCCTCCCTTCTAACATTGTCTGTCTATGCAGATAATTGCTGCATTCTCTTGTCAACCCATGAGAATAATTTAGGAGCCAATGTTCAGTCTTTAATAGCTTTGTTTTTGCTGCATTCAGAGCAAACACCAGAAACACCAAGCCTTTGAAGCTGAACTTCATGCCAATGCAGACCGGATCCGTGGAGTCATTGACATGGGGAATTCTCTCATTGATCGGGGAGCATGTGCCGGCAGCGAGGATGCAGTGAAGGTATGTATAGAAGAGTTAATGCCTTGTGTTCTTCAACTGATCTGTAGTTACATTTTATTAGAATAAGGAAAACGACTTCCTTTTTAAATCCTTCTTTAACTGTGCGGTATGGAGCATGAGAACTGTTTTGTCCATTCTTGCTCAGGAATGAGTAGTGTTTTCTGATTCTTCTGTCAGAAAGTAAAAGTGAAATAGAAAGGCAGACAACAGACACATTTCTTGGATAACATGAGTAACTTCATCTGTGGTTGTGGAGACAGCTACTAAATGTGCGTTGTGTGTTTCTTTGCTATAATTATTAGAGGTTTTGTTTTGTTCATGTTTATTTTCTCCTTTTTGTAACAGGCACGTTTAGCTGCTCTGGCTGACCAGTGGCAGTTCCTGGTGCAGAAATCAGCAGAGAAGAGCCAGAAGCTGAAAGAAGCGAACAAGCAGCAGAATTTCAATACTGGAATCAAGGATTTTGACTTCTGGCTGTCGGAGGTATCTGACCATCTTGGATTCAAGATTGTAAACTCTGAAGAGACTGCAGTTTCCCTAATACTGTCTCCTTTCGTTGATATGTGATGTGCTCCAAAAAAAACAAAAACAAAAAACTGTGTACCCAATATGCCTGTAAAAATGATTGTTTAGTAGAAAATTCTTGAGAGGTTAAAAAAAAAATGTTTGGGAAATTTCTATGCTTGTCGTTGCCCCCACTGATGTTGGTAGGAAGCACATGCTTTCATAAAACGTCCCATGTCTGAGACAAGCAGGGAAACAAAGTTCAGAAACTTAACTTGCTTTGGGGACAGAAGAGATAACCAGTCGTGCAATATGTAATTGTCTTCTGTTTCCAGGTGGACGCTCTGCTTGCATCTGAAGACTATGGAAAAGACCTTGCATCTGTAAATAACCTGCTGAAGAAACACCAACTCCTGGAAGCTGACATATCTGCTCATGAGGTAAACATCTCCTTTCGTTAACAGAGGAAGAGAAATTTGCTGTGTATATCATGAAAATGAGGAGAAATCTGATTGTTTGATCCTTTGCTGAAGCCACATGCTCAAAAATTGTGATGGTTATTCTTCACACACTCCTTACTTGTGATTCCAGGATCGCCTGAAGGACCTGAATGGTCAGGCTGACAGCTTGATGACCAGCAGCGCCTTTGACACTTCCCAAGTAAAGGAAAAGCGAGATGCTATTAATGGACGTTTCCAGCGGATCAAGAACATGGCAGCTGCTCGCCGTTCAAAACTGAATGAGTCCCACCGCTTGCATCAGTTCTTCCGAGACATGGACGATGAGGAGTCTTGGATCAAGTATGTACTTCAGAAGTTCTAGATGTAGCATCGTCTGAGGTCGTGTCTTTATTTAAAGCCTTGCTATCAACAAATGTATTTAACAGTGTTCACAGAACAGTTTTTACCTTTTTTCAGTGAGGAAGAAGATGATTTCCCCAAAAACCATGTTAATCTATGTCATAGGCTACTTAACCCTCATCAAGTCCGTGCCTCCCTGTCTAGATAATCTGCAGTATGGAATTATAATGCAGCTACAGATACACACATCTTTGCCCACTCTGATTGTGGAAAATGCCAGAAGTGGTTTCAACTCTAGTGTAGGTGTGATCTTCAGGTCTGCAGATACACAATAAACTCTTTCATATCTGGCAGCCCTGGGACTGGGAGGTTGCTGGATAGTCAGATATTCTGGATAATAGAGAGTTATGTCTAGAAACACATAATACTAAAGAAAAACAAGATATTAACAAACAAAAAGTACACTCATCCTTTGCTATAAGAGCACAGTTGGTTCCCAGATTTCTGCTTGTGAGCGAAAACTTGTAAGAGGGACACTAAATTCCCATTGAAACACATGTAAAAGTCTCTGATTCGTTTTGTGCTTGTAACTCAGCGAAGGAGTGGCAGCATGTGGCGCTGCTTTTGAAAGGTAAGTGAACCTTGGGTTTGTGGGGGATTGGGAAGGGTTAAAGGCTGGGGTTAGTTTGGGGTCATGAGCGGGAGGGAGGGTTAAAAACCTGGTGGCAGGTTGGATCCATGGGACAGGCAGAGGGAGTTAAGGCTGCAGTGGGTTGGGTCCGCAGGGGGGTTGGGGGGTGGGGTTCAGGTTGCTGTGGGTTGGGGCCTTGGAGCTGGCAGGGGCTCAGGCTGTGTGGGTGGGGTCTGTGGGGCTGGCAGGTGGTTCAAGCTGCTGCGCTGCGGGTTGGGTCTGTGGAGAGTGGGATAAGGCTCGTATTAGCAGCGGGGAGTTCACTGGTCTAGTGAACAAAGGTAGGTATGTGCGTCCCTCATTTTAGTGAGTATTCATTAGTAAAGTACTCATTTAACAAGGGATGAGTGTGTACAGAATACTTTATCAACAACCATAGTATATTGCACTGTAAACTTATATTGTATTGGCTGTATTTATTTGTATTTACTTTCACTGTATTGTACTTACAGAAAGCGTAACTAAAATTTACTTATGGTTAAAATGCTAGTTGTTTGAGAGTTCTGGATAATAGAATGCCAGATATGAGTTTACTGGATGTGGTCAGGCTTCAGGAAGTATGTTCAGTTCTAGGGGAGAAAATGAGTTTTGACTATAATCCTTAGTAAAAGTCTTGTGAATCCTCCGTGTTTTTTAAACTCTTGCCTCTGTTTTCTTCCAAAAAGGCACTTGTGAGCTTGCTGAAAGCAGATGTTAGTTTTAATATTTTGGGCTGTGATAACAATTAAGGAAAAATTCTTTCCAGAGGTGTCCATGTATATGCTGATGTTACTGATACAGCTGATGTATAATCAAGGAAATAAGAAATGTGCTTCTTTCCACTCCGTCATAATGTGGAGGTTAGCCAAATAAAAATGATCCAGTTTTGAAAATTGTAGCTGTTTTCAAGTTTGTGAAAGGATCTTGCACAATGGAGAATAATCTTTACAAATGCAAATAGTTGATTATCTCTTCGGAGGGAGGGAAAGGATAGTTCTGTACGGGCTGAACCACTCTCATCCTGTACTCTCTCTGGTCTGGTGACATCCTTGCTCCAGCATGATTTTAGTTAGTTATCATGGGTGCGGCCAACTTTCCTGTGGTCTCATATAGTTTGTTTGTAACCACCAGCATTCTGTGCTGTTGTTTGGCTCTACTTTACCCCTAAATGTCTTCTAAGAGCTCAGTAAGCAGTAGAAGTGTTTGTAATGCTACTAGAGAATATTGACCTCCTGTGGTTCAGCAAATAATCTCATTCAGCACCCATCAGGTCCTGCGGGTGCTGAACTAGAGAGGTTCAACCTGTATCTAGAAGTCTGTAGAAGGAGTGTCCTGTCCCCTCTTCGAAACTGTTCTGGCCAAATTGTTGGGAACTGAATTGCTTGACTAATATTTATAAGTCAAGTGCATAGCTTATTGCTTCCAAGGCATTGATGGGGTTGGGTTGTAGGAAACATCCTCATTTATTTGTTTTCAGGTTTTCCGTAGCAGAGGCTGTATCTGTCTAGTTTGATCTTTAAAGGTATAACTTTACTGATTCACCCTTCTATCCCTTTTCATCTCTTGGATTCAGAGAGAAGAAGCTGCTGGTTAGCTCAGAGGACTATGGCAGAGACCTAACTGGAGTGCAGAACCTGAGAAAGAAACACAAACGTCTGGAAGCAGAACTGGCTGCTCACGAACCTGCCATCCAGGTAATAAAAATGAAGTTGGATGAAGAGCTGTTCCATGAGGTACTACTGTGTTGTGTTGTTTCCAACACAAATTATGTAAGTACATTTTTTAGCACTTGCTTGTGTCTGTTCAAGTTAGATGTGCTCACACCACCTGCATGAACGTTGGAAGGCTTTACCCTAGCTGCTACCTGTCTGGTCAACTGTGGAGCTCCCTGGAGTGGCACTCTTCCAGCAGTGCTGGCTGTTGGAACTGTGGCTCAGTATCCTGTTGCTACAGGATGACTCCCTAGCTCTTTCTTATGTAAATAGTTGTAAGTAGCTTTCCTTTAGAATAGTGATTGTAATAGTTAGTGTTAGCAGTTAGCATGTGAGTAAAGGATCTCTCTTCTCTCACCGTGTCCCTTTGGGGACTCATGGCATGAACAAGTCCCAGGGCTTCAAGCAGTGCAGCTTCTGTTTGAAATCTGTGCTCTCAGGCAACCATCGCAACTCCTGGTCATTGTTTGGGGGAAGCTCATCAGGCTGATAAGTGCTGAATTTGCAAGGCTTTTAAGCCTCAGGCTCATAAAGAACATGATTTTTGGCTCCATCAGTTCCTCACTTAACCAGTTCTTCACCCACCATGGCATTAGCCTGCACCAGGTTCTTTGGTGCACAGTGTGCTATCTTTGACCCTGGGCCCAGTTCCAAAGGGCTCCTCTTAGCACCATTGGTCTATGAACCCTCTGTCCTGGTGCTGCTCCTACTCTCTAGTGCAGACCCCAAACATGGCCAAGTTGTTGGCACTGGTACTGACATCTTCAGCCTAAGCAGCACCCGAAAGCGCCAGGACCTAGGACACTGATCTTTCAGCATCCTGCACACTGAGCCCGATTCTCCTAGAGTCACCAAGAGAGCCAGTGCTGGTCAGGCCTTCCTCCACACTGGACACGTATCAGGTAGTACAGGTACTTGTTGAAATGTTGCAGTCCCCAGTGCAGCCTGAGGCCTCTGTCCCTCAGTGAATCTCCAGAGGCAAGCCTGCTGTGATGGGTCCACTGGTCCCAGCACGTGCCTGTCTATGCGGAGTCCTAGCACTGTTTGGAGTCCCAGCGTGACCACTTGCAACCCCATGCAACTGCTCCTGTTTGAGGGCCTCTGTGGCGGGTGTGTCTGGCTTTGCGTCCAGCTCTTTGATGCAGTCTGTCCACCACTTCGACTCTTGTCAGTGTCACTGAGGGTAAATATTCTTCTTCTTCGAGTGTCCCCGTGGGTGCTCCACAATAGGTGTCGGGCTTGCCCGGCGCCGCAGATTGGATCTTCCAAGCAGTTTCTGCCGGACCGCGCATGCGCCGGTGCGCGCCGCTCCCTTGCGCACTCCTGGCCATGTGCGCGATCCGGTCCCCGCCAGTTCCTCTCAACTGCCGTTGGCTGCAGACGGAATCCAACTAGGCTAAGGCCAAGTAGCGTATTCAACGACTTAACTGTTTCTTTTAAAGTTTCTTTCAAGTACTTAGGCTACTGCAAGTTAGCCGGTTGTTATTTTAAAAAAAAAAAAACAAAAAAACACAAAAGCAAACTACAAGCGGGACAGCTTCACCAGTCCCAGTAACAAGCGCCGGAGGCCAGGAGCATAGGGCCATCAGCCCTCCTGCTGCGGCAGGCCATCGGAGGGGGAAAACAGCACAGAGAAGGCGCTAAGTACCCGTTTAACACCTGAAAGAGTCACCAACAATGTCTTCTTCAGGATTTAAAAAATGTGAGTCCTGCCGAGAGGCGATGCCAGCGTCCGATGGGCACAGTCTATGCATAAGGTGCCTTGGGGAGTCCCACGTTGCACAGAAATGCTCCTTCTGTGCTAAACTAACAGCCAGAGCAAGGAGAGACAGGGAGATGCGGCTTAAAATGCTGCTTTTTGACAAGGCCCTCCAGCCAGACGTGCTGGAGTGGCCGCAGCAGGAGGGACCCTCCGGGGCCCATAAAAGGAAGCTACCTCCCTCACCCCATCAGCGCAAAAACGGAGGAAAGCCTCCCCAGCCCGATCCCTGCCGGCAGCAACAGCGAGCGGGACGGGAGGAGCGAGCAGCCCCCAGCTGCAGCAACAGCTGATCGGCGGCGGCACGGAGAGCCACGTGGAAGCGGCTCAGCCTCCGATAATCAGCCAGCCGCCCCGCACCGCAGGCAGGGCGGCAGCTAAACAAGCGCTGGTACCGGCGGCACCGCAGGCAGCGGCACCGACCCCCGGGGAACCGGCGGTGCAGAGCGCGCAGGCACGCAGCCTGCAGGCACCGAGGGACACCGCACGTGCGGCACCGCCTTCGAGCGTGCCCAGCATGGTGCAGACGGGGCCGGCATCCCCCGTGCGTCAGGGGGTGGAGTTACCTCCTCCAGGGAGGGGGAAGGCTGCACACAAGAGGAGGCATCGCAGCCCCTCTCCGGACAGGGCTGTGGAGCTGCTCTCTCACAGCCCTCCGCTTATGCTGCAGACTCCAACCAGAAGGCAGGGGTCCCCCCTAGCCTACCCGGAGCCCCCTTCTCCATTTTTGCAACCAGCCTCACCCTGGCTGGAACCACCTTCACCCTTCCTGGGGTTTGAACCGCTGGACTGTTATGCAAAATCGCTCTCTCCGGTGTCTCGACGATCTCCCTCCCCCAGACGCAGAGGGTATGCACCAAGGGAGTGGTCTAGGTCACCCTCCCAAGAACAGTGCCTATACTGCCATGGTCGCCCCTACCACGCGGGGCATAGACACCATCGGCAATCTACTAGGGAAAGATCCCCACAGACGATCCCGTACCCCCGAGGGCAATCGCGACCGGGGACAGAGACTCAAGCATCTCAGGGGGGGACTGGCTATGGAACCCCGAGACTTTCCCTCCCAAACCTCTAGCGAGAGGGTGTACCATCAACAGCAGGAACCGGAAGGGTCCAGAGAGACGTATCCCAGCGGTTCCTCGCTCTCCTCCCCGGACGAGGCTACGGCCCCGGGGGACGTCCATCCTCCGGACGATCTCAAACAGTTTCAAGAGCTGTTTAAGAGGGTGGCCTTCACGCAAGGCATCCAGACAGCAGAGGTGCAAGAGAAACACCATAAGCTCCTCAAAAATTTGAGACCTCCGGCCTCCTCCAGAGTAGCAATACCACTTGATGAAGCGATCTTAGAGTCCGCCACTACGATATGGCAGACCCCTGCGACTATTCCGCCTGTCCAAAAGAGAGCGGACAAGAAATACTTCGTGCCGGCGAAGGGCATGGAGTTCCTGTTCAGCCACCCACAGCCAAATTCCTTGGTGGTGGAGTCGTCGCAACAAAGATCAAAGACATCTCAATTCAAGACAGGAGGAACAGACGAAGATGCCAAGAAGCTAGAGCTGTTCGGCAGAAAGGTCTACTCCTCCTCCACTTTAACGCTGCACATGGCAAATTACGCAGCGCGCTTAGCGAACCATAATTTCGACAACTATTCCAGGTTAACCTCCCTCATGGACTCGCTTCCAGAGGACAAAAAGCCGGTGCTCAAGGCCATAGTGCAAGAAGGCTACACGGCCTCGAGGACGGGAGTTCAGATCGCCCTGGACGTTGCGAACACAGCAGCACGTTCCACAGCAACGGCAGTGGTGATGCGAAGGGAGTCTTGGCTCCAGACCTCGGGTATACCGAGGGATCTGCAGGCGAAGATAGTTGACCTTCCCTTCGACTCGCAGAAGCTGTTCGCTGAATCAACCGACTCGGTCCTTCATTCAAGTAAAGACTCAAGAGCCACACTCAGGACCGTGGGGATTTACACCCCTCCATACACAAAGAAAAGGTACTACCCTCAACAAAGACGGTACCAGTACCAGCAACAGCGCCCCCAGTACCACAGGGGTTACGAGCAAGGGCGACATCAACAGCACCAGCAGTACAGAACTCCCAGGCGACGTTCACAACAGAGCCGTGCGTCCTCGGGGCGGGGCCAAAGGCCACAAGTTTGACATACAGATCCAGGGCTGCGCCATCACTACCATCGCACAAGGTCATCCGAAGCAACTATTCCACCATCGCCTCCGACCATTCTACGACCAGTGGCAAAGGATCACCACAGACAAATGGGTGCTGGAGATCATAGCCACGGGGTACGCCATCCCCTTCCAGTCGCTCCCACCGTCACGACCTCCACCCAAGCCCCACCTCCAGGAGGCCTCCCATGTAGCGAGGCTCAGGCAGGAGGTGGACCATCTCATGCTCATAGGGGCGGTGGAAAGAGTGCCGGAGCAACTGCAAGGGAAAGGGTTCTACTCCAGGTACTTCCTCACGGAGAAAAAGACAGGAGGCTGGAGGCCCATCTTAGACCTTCGCGGCCTCAACAGGTACCTGCGCAAGCAACGTTTTCGGATGACCACAATCGCCTCCATCCTTACAGCACTAGACGATGGAGACTGGTTCGCAGCCCTCCATTTACAAGACGCGTACTTCCACATAACTATCCATCCGGCTCACCGGCGATTCCTCCGGTTCATGGTAGGCAACGAACACTTCCAATACAAGGTCCTACCGTTTGGCCTCTCCTCGGCCCCCAGAGTCTTCACCAAGACCTTGGCAGTGGTGTCAGCCTACCTGCACAGATAGGGGGTATTTATTTTCCCGTATCTGGACGACTGCCTGCTCAAAGGGGCCTCGAAGGGGGAGGTTTTGCGCATGATACGCGTCACAGCAAACACGTTCTCTGCACTCGGCCTGGTTATCAATCTGTCAAAATCAAAAATAGACCCCACACAGGACATAGAGTTCATAGGGGCTCGTATAAACTCGGTTACAGCGAGAGTATACCTACCAGAGACTCGCTTTCGGGCCATCGGTTCCCTCGTGCAGGTCATCACCTTCAGCCCTACGGTGCCGGTCTTGACGTGCTTGCAGCTGCTGGGCCACATGGCAGCGGCGACGTTCGTAGTACAGAACGCCAGGTTACACATGCGCAGCATGCAGCACTGGCTGGCGAGTGTATACAAACCGGCAGTACACACCGTTCACAGGGTGGTGTCGCCCACAGCCGGAGTGCGCAAATCCCTACAATGGTGGGTAAACCCCAGGAACCTGCTAACAGGGGTACCCTTCCACCAGCCGCAAATATCGGTTTTTCTCACTACAGATGCCTCCCTCATAGGGTGGGGAGCGCACATGGGCGAAGAGGTGACTCAAGGACTGTGGTCACCCACGGAACAATCACTACACATAAATATACTGGAGCTCAGAGCAGTGTTCAACGCCTGCAGACACTTTCGAGACCGCATACAAGGCAAAGTCGTCGGGATCAGTACAGACAATACCTCCACCATGTTTTATATAAACAGGCAAGGAGGAGCTCGATCCCGTGCCTTATGCGCGGAAGCAATCCGCTTATGGAACTGGTGCATCGCCAACAATATAATCTTGAAAGCCTCATACTTGCTGGGTGCGCACAACGTGAAGGCAGACCAGCTGAGCAGGCGTTTTGCACTCTCACACGAGTGGCAGATCCGTCCCGATCTGCTACGGCCGATTTTCCACGCATGGGGTTTTCCCCAAATAGACCTGTTTGCCACTCAGCACAAGAAGTGCCCACGATTCTGCTCCAGGGCAGGACTGGGATGGGGGTCCCTGGGGGACGCGTTCGCGATCCCGTGGAGGGGCCCCCTGCTTTATGCGTTTCCTCCCACAGTGCTGATCCACAAAGTCTTGCAGAAAGCTAGGAGGGAAGGAGCCCGGATGATCCTGATAGTCCCAACGTGGGATCGACAACAATGGTTTCCACCTACTCCTGCGCATGTCGGACCGTCCACCGATGCCTCTTCCGGTGGCGCCGGATCTGCTCACGCAAGCCCAGGGGTCCATAGTGCACCCGCACCCCCAAAGCCTGCGCCTGCAAGCGTGGTTAATCCATGGCTCAGCTCCCTAGAGAGCACATGCACAGTGGAAGTACAGCAAGTCCTAGAAAGTAGCAGGAGGACTTCCACCAGGAAGACCTACAAGCAAAAATGGACTCGCTTCACGGCTTGGTGTTCTACCAAACAGCTGGCCCCCCTTTTGGTGCCTATACCTACAATACTAGAGTATTTACTGGACCTCAAGAGAGGAGGACTCTTGCTATCCTCGTTGAAGGTCCACCTTGCCTCCATCTCGGCGTTCAGACAGGAGGAGGAAGGGCACACGGTGTTCGCCCACCCTATGGTTACCAGGTTCCTCAAAGGGTTGGTAAACCTATACCCCCCTCGGAAACCGATTCCACCTTCGTGGAACTTGGACCTGGTGCTTACCGCGCTAATGGGACCACCGTTCGAGCCCTTGGCCACGGTTCCCCTCCGCCTCCTTACAATAAAGACGACCTTTCTTCTTGCAATTACGTCAGCTCGTAGGGTGAGCGAGCTCGCGGCAGTCATGGCAACGCCACCCTGCACTGTTTTTTCCAAGGAGGCGGTAACCATACGGCTGCATCCAGCCTTTGTTCCCAAAGTTTCTTCCGAGTTTCACATTAACGAACCTATTGTTCTACCCTCGTTTTATCCAAAGCCTCATAACTCCAACGAAGAGGCGCGCCTACACCTCCTGGACGTGAGGAGGGCGCTAGCCTTCTACGTAGACAGGACCAAGTCCTTCCGGAAGACGGATAGACTCCTAGTCTCCCTCGCTCCCAAATCGAAAGGAGAAGGTCTCTCCTCGCAGAGAATCTCAAAGCACATTGTATCCTGCATAAAAATGTGCTACGAGCTCAAAAAGACTCCTTTATCGGCCACTCCCAGGGCTCATTCCACTAGGGCGGTGGCGGCATCAACAGCCTTTTTCAAGGGTGTTGCGTTAAAAGACATTTGCAGAGCGGCGACCTGGTCATCCTACGACACCTTCACCAAACATTACGCCCTTCACAGGGTATTCCAAGAGGATACCCGTCTCTCTGCAGCGGTCCTCTCGGGGGCAAGCTGCACATAATCCAATTACCCACCTCCTATGTTGGGTTACTGCTGGGTAGTCACCTATTGTGGAGCACCCACGGGGACACTCGAAGAAGAAAGACAAGTTACTCACCGTAGTAACGGTGGTTCTTCGAGATGTGTCCCCGTGGGTGCTCCACTACCCACCCATCCTCCCCGCTTCGGATCTCTGTTAGTGTTTTGCAGGGGCACCCGAGGCGGTTGGTCAAGGAACTGGCGGGGACCGGATCGTGCACATGGCCAGGAGCGCGCAAGGGAGTGGTGCGCGCCGGTGCATGCGCGGTCCGGCAGAAACTGCTTGGAAGATACGATCTGCGGCGCCGGGCAAGCCCGACACCTATTGTGGAGCACCCACGGGGACACATCTCGAAGAACCACCGTTACTACGGTGAGTAACTTGTCTATCCCAACACCACTCTAGTTCAGGGTCTCTTACCTGATGTTACTGGTCCTGGTGATCAGTGGCTTTGGTCCCGTTCTCTGGAACGCATGGGCACTTCTCAGCACTGTTCCTGCTCAATGCATAGGTCTGATTTATTCACCTGGAGGCACAGTATTTTCCAGGAGTCCAGAATCAGCTGGTGGGCCACTCAGTTGCCATTTCCTCACTCACATGTGGTCGCTTAATACAGATGTCCTCCACTCTCTTTCCCTAGCTGGACTTCTTCACGTCCTGGTACAACCAAAGTGTCTTCAGTTCTGCTCCTTCCAGGGCCTCAGTCCCAGCTCCTTAACAGACCTGTTCCAGGTGTCACCAGCATGCCTCTGTCCACCTCTGTGCTGTTGGTCTACCTTGTTTCTCTGAAGTAGCAAAGACTTGCTGCTTCTTCACTCAAGGCCTACCTGGTGGCCGTAATAACCTTCCGTCTGGGGGAGCGTGGCATTCCATTGTTCGCTAATCCTGTGGCTGCATGCTTTCTCGAGTGCATCGACCACCTTTACCTGCTGGTTCCTGCCTGGGACTTAAGTCTTTCTGGGTGCTTGTGGGTCCCCATTTCAAGCCCTTGGCCGCATGTTCCCTCCTGTACCTGTCTTGGAAAGTGGCCTTCCTAGTGGCCAATGCTTCTGTAAAAAGGTTGTCTGAGCTCTGGGTCCTTGTGTCAGAGTCCCCATACATGGTTTTCTGTCAGGACAAGGTGCAACTCTGCCCTCATCCAGCTTTCCTTCCAAAAGTGGTCTTTGGCTTTTAAATTGGCCAGGACATTTTCCTTTCTGTTTTCTATCCTAAACCTCATAGCTCCCCACATGAGCAGACACTGCACTCTTGATGTGAGGCAGGCGTTTGCCTTCTACATCCACAGAACCAAGGCCTTCTGCAAGACCTTGCAGCTCTTTGTGGCTATTGCTGATCAGGTCAAAGGGCTCCCGATTCCATTGCAGTGCATTTCTTCCTGGATCATGTCCTGTATACAAATGTGCTATTACCTTGCTAAAGTTGCCCTGCTGCCTATTATGGCACACATTATGCAAGCTCAGGCTTCTTCCACTGCCTTCCTGGGTTGTGTTCCTCTCCAGGAAATCTGCTGAGCTGCGACATGGTCATCTCTGCACACTTTCATGTTACACTGTGCTGTTGTGTAACAATCCAGATGGGATGCAGCCTTTGGGGCCACTGTCCTTGAGCCAGCTACACGTTGACTCCAACCCCTCCTCCTGGGTATGGCTTGTGAATCACCTGACTTGAATAGAAAAGAAATAATGTTCTTTGAGATATGTTGCTCATATCTACTCAATACCATCTTCCTTTCCCACTGTTGGAATAGCTGGCAAGAGGGAACTGAGGGGCACTGGTGCCACTCCAGGAGGCTCCACAGCAAACCCAACAAGTAGCTGTTAAGGTAGAACTTCCCGGCAGTGGTGCAAACTTGAATAGGTAGGAGCGCCACATCTTGAAGAACAACAGTTACAAAGGTGAGTGACCTTTTTTTACAGGCAAACTACGTGGATGAGGGAGAAAAAAACCAGCCATGATAGGAAGTGGCTATGTATAGCCACATTACAGATTTTTAATATTTATAAGAGCTGGATCACAATCTGTGTACTTTTACAATGTTACTTCAGCTCACAAAGAAAATCAGACTTCTTTGGGCTCCTAAAAACGCGGTGACTAAGCAAAGATATGGAACACTTCAGATTAAAGTGACCAGAAGGTCGTCATCCTCCAGACAGTGATACATCTCACCTTGATTCTCACTCCACACAAAACATACAAACTGGAGGAAAGAAGAAAATGGCCCCAAACTGGAACTTGTAAGGAGTGCAAATAAACAGTGAGGAGAAAGCAGCACTGCTGTTGAAAACACTGAGAATACTGATGCATGCTTTGTCTGTTTGACAGGGGGTGTTGGATACTGGTAAGAAACTGTCAGATGACAACACAATTGGAAAAGAGGAGATACAGCAGAGATTATCTCAATTTGTAGAGCACTGGAAGGAGTTAAAGCAGTTGGCTGCAGCTCGGTGAGTACAAATCATTTTTCTATACCAGGAAGTATGAATGAAACATTTGCTACTACTTGTCCCTATATCTTGCAGTCTTTGATTCAGGTTATCAGTAGTATCAGTGCAATAAATACTAAGAGTGCATTCTGGTGAGACCCTGTCCAAGGAGACAGGTGAAGGGAGCTTATTAATTTGTAATGCTCCTCTGTAATAAGTTCAGCTTTTGTGTTTTCCTTTAGTTGAGCACAGTCTAAACTCTGGGGACACTTACTCTGTCTTTGTTTGGATGTTAAAGCCTCGGTATTTCCACCATGCTGTTCTCTCCTGAATATAAGCAAGGGTGGGGGAGTATATAACATCTGGGCTACGTCTACACGTGCAGCCAACATCGAAATAGCTTATTTCGATGTTGCGACATCGAAATAGTCTATTTTGATGAATAACGTCTACACGTCCTCCAGGGCCGGCAACGTCGATGTTCAACTTCGACGTTGCTCAGCCCAACATCGAAATAGGCGCAGCGAGGGAACGTCTACACGTCAAAGTAGCACACATCGAAATAGGGATGCCAGGCACAGCTGCAGACAGGGTCACAGGGCGGACTCAACAGCCAGCCGCTCCCTTAAAGGGCCCCTCCCAGACACAGTTGCACTAAACAACACAAGATACACAGAGCTGACAACTGGTTGCAGACCCTGTGCCTGCAGCATAGATCCCCAGCTGCCGCAGAAGCAGCCAGAAGCCCTGGGCTAAGGGCTGCTGCCCACGGTGACCATAGAGCCCCGCAGGGGCTGGAGAGAGAGCATCTCTCAACCCCCCAGCTGATGGCCGCCATGGAGGACCCGGCAATTTCGACGTTGCGGGACGCGGATCGTCTACACGGTCCCTACTTCGACGTTGAACGTCGAAGTAGGGCTCTATTCCTATCTCCTCATGAGGTTAGCGACTTCGACGTCTCGCCGCCTAACGTCGAAGTTGGTGCCGCTACTTCAAAGTAGCGTGCACGTGTAGACGCAGCTCTGGATACATAAGGACTGTGAAATGGCTTATAAATTTACATTGTAGATTCAGGGTAGATCTTTAGATCTGGTGTCACAGTTTCTGCTTCTGGAGGAAAGAGGTTAGTGTGAAATGAGAACAGTTTAGGGTTGATGTTAGCCAGGGGCAGGCAGAATCCTCACCTGCACCCAAACTCCCTCTCAGACCACACATACCTTCCTGTACCACAGCCCACTACCCAGCGTTCCCTCCTATACCCAACTTTCATTCCAGACCCTCCACTCCCACAATTAATAGCACAGAGAAGTGGTTTTTGGCCATGTGCCAGATCCTTGAAGTTGCTCCCCATCAAAAATTGCCCACCCCTGATGTTAGTGACCAGGTCATACCTTCACCTGTCTTGACCTCTACAATACTTATATTTTGTAGTCTTTCTGCTTCCACATCATAGTTGAATGTATCGAATGTAACCTGTGATTTCCTTTCCCAACTTCCTCTCATTCATCTTACAGTGGTCAACGTCTAGAGGAGTCTCTGGAGTATCAGCAGTTTGTAGCAAATGTGGAAGAAGAGGAAGCCTGGATCAATGAGAAAATGACCCTGGTAGCCAGTGAGGACTATGGAGACACCCTTGCTGCTATTCAGGTAAGTGAAAGCTGTACTGCTCTGGTTCTCTCCTTACCAGCTATTTATAGTTTGTAATGGTTAGAATTTAACACATCCTTTTGTCGTCTTTCATGTCAGACATTTTGTTCATTTTAAAGAAGTATATTATGAAATACTGATTTTTATGTAGAATTATTTCAAAAGAGTTTTCTCTAGTATTTGGAATGATCTTGTGGCTCTTTTACAGGCAGCTCTAATTAAAGCAGGCTGCTTTTATTTGTGCTGGAAAACTGTATTGACGCAAAACAACCCCACATTTCCCTTCATTTTGTTAAGGCTCTAGTGCTACATTTATGCTTAATTTAAATATTGACTGTAAGTATGGGTGTGTTTCAGGATCAGATTCTAAATGCTTTCCAGGTAAATTAGATCTGCATAGCGAGGTCTTTAGTGGGCCTCATTAGAGAAGACCTTATCTCTGCTTGGATGAAGGTGAAAGAAAACTAAATTATGTTTAAGAACTGTATCCAGGAGAATACCTGATCATTCTCTCTCCCTCTCCTCTCCCCGACCCCCAAATATTATCCAGAAAGTGTATATCAGCTAAAACTACTCCTTTGTAAAGGTGAGGAATGCACTGATGCGTTGTAAGCATATAATACTTTTTTGTTTGCTTTTATTTTCATCTGTTTCATAAGTATTCATCTCAAGATGTAAAAATTATATAAGAAGGTGACTTATGAACATGTTTTTCCTGCAGGGCTTGTTGAAAAAGCATGAAGCATTTGAGACTGACTTCACTGTTCACAAGGACAGAGTGAGTGATGTTTGTGCTAATGGAGATGACCTCATTAAGAAGGTGAGTGTAATGTGGTAAGAAAAATACCTTGAACATTTAATGTGTCGGCATGTCTGTTAACAGTGAGCTTGCAGGTATGTTTAAAAAAATTAAAACTAAACATTGTCTGCATATTGTTCTCCATATAGCCACAGTAACGGGCATTTGGCTTGTAATTGATTTTAAAATACTTGAGACACAGCAGCATGATGGACTAATAACAGAATCTCTTTAGTTTTAATTCTAGCTCTGTAAGTCACTTCACTTACTCTTTCCCAGAAACAGCCATCTTAATGGATCATTGCCCATAGGTCCATGGGAGATTGGACCAAGAATTCCTGGGACTTCTATGCTTAGAACTGCTAATGCACCCATTTGTGTATCGTGATTCCACATAAATTGAGTTGGAATTTTCCTAGAAAGACCAAAAATGGCTGTTATCCACCCCCTTGCTTTTGTTTTCTATTTGTGTATTCACTTCCCAAAAAACCTCCATAGTCTAGCAATACACAAACTGGAAGTATATTGTAATTTGCATTCCTGATTTCTTCTACATTTGGTGCATATGTTATGGTATAATGAGGCCATCTCCTTCCCCAAAGGGACAGTCCCTAAATGGTGAACGAAGGTGGTCAGTTCCCTTGTTGTTAGAGCTTGTGGACTTGCCTTGAATTAGTGCAGGATTTATTCTATTTGTCATAAGCTAATGTTTTTTGTTTTTCATTTGTCAAAGCAACCTAAGGGGAGGCAGTACCAAATTCAGCTTTCAGTGCCTTTGAGCATACTAGTTTTAATTGCCTTTGTTATCCTCAGCTTTTTAGTATCCATTTTAGGAATGCTCATACTGATGCCTATATGTTTTAAGTGCATTTCTTACTTGGTGAAAAGGACTAGATTTCCTCAAGTGGTGTGTGAAAACTGCTTAAATTACATGGGAACTAATGTTTGTTTTTTCCTATTCCACAGAACAATCATCACGAGGAGAACATAACTGCAAAGATAAAAGGCCTGAGAGGCAAGGTGTCTGATCTGGAGAAGGCAGCAGCTCAAAGAAAGGCTAAGCTAGATGAGAACTCTGCTTTCCTCCAGTTCAACTGGAAGGCAGACGTAGTGGAGTCTTGGATAGGTATGAGCTGCCTTGAAATATGGGTACTTTCACAAAGATTACTGAAAACACTTTCAGCCCTTCTTGAATGGAGAATGTTTTTTGACTAACTTGGTTTTACCATGCGGGTGGTAGTGTGAAACACTGCTTTGCTGAGCAGTAATATCCCTTACCTCTCAGTCTAAGAATATTTGGATAACCATTTTGGTAATCATAGGGTAGGGGCCTCATGCCCGATTTGGAATGTGAGAAGGAAATGGTGTAAAACTTTCAGACTGCAAGTTAGTGATGCCTTGCTCAAGCATCCTTTCCCAAACTTTAGGAAAAAGGAGCCTAAGTGTTTTACATGTAGTCTGTGCTTCATTGTTCAGGTGAGAAGGAAAACAGTCTGAAGACTGATGACTATGGAAGGGATCTGTCATCTGTGCAAACACTGCTCACCAAACAGGTTAGTGCAAAGTGATTTGAGTCAGAGAAGCAATGGAGTTTAATGTTCCTCAAGACAGATACAAATATTGAAGGGCTTGGCATTTATTTTTTACATTTACCTCAAATAATGTCTACGTCCATGAATACAGTCATTCCACATTAATGTCTTCCTTTTTAATGCTCTAGGAAACTTTCGATGCTGGTCTCCAGGCTTTCCAGCAGGAAGGAATTGCAAACATCACTACATTGAAAGACCAGTTGCTGGCAGCCAAACACATCCAGTCCAAGGCCATCGAGGCCCGGCATGCTTCTTTGATGAAACGCTGGAACCAGCTGCTGGCTAATTCTGCTGCTAGGAAGAAGAAACTGCTGGAGGCCCAGGAGCACTTCAGAAAGGTGAGAGCTCAGACCGTGGAACCATCAATATAACAGCTTCAGGTTGAACCTCTATATTCTTGTACACCAATACCCATGGTCCAGCATGATTTTAGTTAGCTGGATTTCTACTGACCATGAGCGTGGCCAAGTGTGCTGTGATTCCATAAAGTTTATTTACAGCCACCCGTCCTGCCTCTGTGTTCTGTGCTGCTGTTTAGCTGTCATTTCCCTTCCATTTCTTCTAGGAGCCCAGTAAGCTGTGCAACCATTGGTAGTGGTGCTAGACAATATTGATCTACAAGGGTTTGGCAAATTCTTTCATTCGGCATCAGATGGGTCGCAAGGGTGCTGGACTTAGAGAAAGTCAATCTGTAGTCTCTTCTTTTTAATATCTTTGAGTGCTGTAAGGCTTGGTACTTGTGCACAGCATTGATTTAAAATCTTGATATACAAGCTGTGTGAAAACACAGCTAGTTGTTATACATCAAATGTTTTACTGTGAGAAATCTTCATTAAAAAGATGTTCACAGTGGAATTGTTTTAAAGTACCAATCTTATACATTGTGTGCAACTTGTTTATCATAATTGTGTATTTTAGTTAAATATCTAACATGTTGAGGACAGACTTTTTTTTCCTCTCTGTATTCTTTTGCGAAGACCTGAGATAGGAATGCAGTGTTGTTAAGTGGTCACTGCGAGGGGGTGGGAGTCAAGAGTTCTGGGTTCCACTCCAAACTTTGCTATGGGCTGTGTGTTCTTGAACAAATTACTTCCTTAAACCTCTTTGCCTTTTGTTGTTAATAATTTGCCTCCTGGTAGCACACAGACACTTCAGTCAGGATTAGAGCCTAGTATTAGGTGTTATAACGTACTTTGTACAGTACCTCCCTGCCCTGAAGAGTATGTAGTCCAAATACACCAGACAACGTGGACAATGCCCCCATACAAAACTTTGATGAAAAGTGTTTCCCAGTTCCCTGACCTGTCCAGACTGTCTTTTTACGGCTTCACTAGCCACAATGCTCCTCCATTGTTGTCCCCAAAGAGCCCCACCCTTCAGCATGTTCAGCACTGAAAAACAGCCCCTTTCCCTAGATAGAAAAATGGGCAGGGACCTGCTGACTGAAATGTTCGGCTTTTTAAAAAAAAAAAAAATTCTCTGAGATGGCTCCAAGCCTTGGAACATATTGCTGTCTGTCCAGATGCCACTACAGCTGCTTCATTGGAGGACAGAGATGGTTTATATTTCCCAGAAATGTCTGAACTTGTGTTAAGACCTTTGGGTAAGGGTCAGATGAGCATCTGGGACTGTCATGGAGAGGAATAGTATTATCCACATTTCACAGATAATGTTTATAGTTAATTCTCTGCTTTGCAAGAAAGGAGTAACAGGTACAAATTACTATGTAGTATTTATTGCATGTGCTTAATACTAGCTCTTCTTGCTTGACTATATATTCTATTTGTGTTAATGCCTAAGTGAACACCGAGATTGTCTTCTCTCTCTGAGGTTGAGGATCTGTTCCTGACTTTTGCAAAGAAGGCATCTGCCTTTAACAGTTGGTTTGAGAATGCAGAGGAGGACCTGACTGACCCTGTGCGATGCAACTCTCTGGAGGAGATCAAGGCACTGCGAGAGGCTCATGATGCTTTCCGCTCCTCGCTAAGTTCTGCTCAGGCTGACTTCAACCAGCTAGCTGAGCTGGATCGCCAGATCAAGAGCTTCCGTGTAGCCTCCAACCCGTATACTTGGTTCACTATGGAGGCTCTTGAAGAAACCTGGAGGAATCTGCAGAAGATTATCAAGGTATACCGGAACAGGTCTTTTCCCATTGCCAGTCTGCCTCTGAATTCTTCCTTGGACACACACAATTGGTGCTCTTGTTTCCATTTGTAATGTTTTACTGCTAAATATCTCCTTTGGTAATGCAGAAATGTATCTGAAAGGAATTCTGTGGGGCTAGTGCCTCCCAAAATCCTCAATTATTTGTATGTCCTCAGGTTGCTACTTCATGATCATCCCCCTCCTCCCCGTCCATTCTTCCTAAAAGACACGAAAGCCAAATGATGTCCCACTTGAAGCTGTGAGATACTCTGTTCCGTATCAGCTGTTACATTGTAGTATGATTGCAAGGCCCCCTTCAATGCTAGTTCTCAAGACTTCTGTAGGAATATTGGCTATCATAGTTACTAATTAGTGGTGCAGTTGGACAAGAGACCTACAGGCCCTTAGCCTTGGGTTGACATCTGGAATCTTACTGCTGTGCTGGCTTGGTTCACGTATTCCAGTGAAGGTAAAAGTGTCGTGTTGGTTCTCAGTATAAAACGTGACTTCCCTGTTTCTCAGGAACGGGAGTTAGAGCTGCAGAAGGAGCAGCGAAGACAGGAGGAAAATGACAAATTGCGCCAGGAGTTTGCTCAGCATGCTAATGCTTTCCATCAGTGGATTCAGGAGACCAGGTACAGTCTGTCTTAACAGAAGAGCTGTCTTCAGAGAACGTTTCCAAGAGAATCAATGAATCCGGCTGAAAACAGATTAATTATTCTTCACATTGTGTATCTTACCCATAGTTAATTTTTGAGCAGTTGAATTGGGTCTGCTGCTAAGAGGCAGATTTGTTGTATAAATGATCAGCTTCTGAGTTCTGGAGTATGGGGATGGAGCTATCAGCTCATGAGGTGTCTGATTCAGGACCACTGTTAAAAATGTCTGCTCCTGAATTCACTTTCCCAGGGTAACTCTATGTAAAGACAAGCCCTAATAAGTATCTAGTAGCTCCAAAGCTGGACTCTAAATACCTAAAACAGAACTGATGAAAATGTCAATGCTGCCCTTTTGCCACATTAAATGGAGAAAATTCTGTTGCTCTGTGTTTTACCTTGAGATTATTCCCTACAGTAATTTTTTGAGTATTTTGTACAGTGCAGATTTAAATGTATGTGGGTGTGGGGTGATTCCACTATTTCCCACAGTTGTGAAGGTTATTTTGCAAGCTCCTATCCAGTATACTGGTAACATGCACGATTATGAAGAGACAGCAAGGGTCTTCTAGAAGAATTTGTTTCAGAATTGCAAGGAGATCAGTATAGTACTTTTTACAGCACAACTGTGTCTGGCTTAAGTATATTCAAATACATCACCATCAAATTTTGTCAATAATAGTAAATGGTGGGCATTGATAGAGAAGAAGTCAGTTAGGCTGGGGGTGCTTTTCACGTAATCCTTTGGATAGTAAATCTGCATTTGTAGAACATCATATCACCTAGATGGTTTGCAAAACGTCTGAAGTATACATATGATTTAAATTTGTTAATGTGTGTTTGCCTCCCTCTCCCTCTGTTCTGCTTCCTGATACTTGGACCCTCCTGCTCTACAGGACTTATCTGCTCGATGGGTTAGTATTGAATTTTATTTCCCAAAAGTTTGATGTGGGGTCTTCTGCTGTCCCGTGTGATTTCTCCTGTCACTGCTTTGCTTGTGAAAGTTTTATTAAAAGTCATTCTGTTTGGGTAATGCCAGCCAGACCTGGGATGTGCGTGAAATACTTCGCTTCCTCCTATCCCCCAAGCAAGAATGTCTCTCACATAGAGAGACAAGTAACAGGACATTAATTTGGATAAATATAAACATACGCAAAGGAATGAGTGTCATCTTCCCTGGTTCAGAATAGAAAAGAATCAATGGACTCGCTGTGACCCATTACATTAAGAAGTTACCACTTGTCAATTTGTATCAGTTGGTGTGGGGGAGAGTTCCACATATCATCAGATAATCGCTAGCCTTTTGTCTTCATTAGCCAGCACTCTCCTTTTTCCAGCAGTGAGAAGCACGCTTGGTAGGATACGAACATATTCTTATAATACCCTCTGAACATTCAAAGCTGCTGAATGGCTTTGAGTGGTATTGCTAACTATATATAATCTTATAAAAAGAGTGTGATAAAGGGAGTGGAATAGCCCAGGCTTGCATTTTGTGGGCATTGAGCAAAATGTTCATAGACTTCTATTAAAGGTTGTAATTAATTAGCATCACTACCATTTATTTTAAAAAAAAAATACATGTTAAAAGACAGTTACCTGTTCTGTAATTGTTGTTTTTGAAGATGTTGCTCATGTCCATTCCAAGTTGTGTAGGCGCAGGCGCATGTTGCGTTGCAGGAAGCTTTTTGCCTTAACCGGTAGCCATAGGGTTGGTGCAACACCCCCTGGAGCGCCACCAGTATGGCGACCAATATATGCCCTGCCTGACCCAACCCCCCACCGCCGTTTCTCCTTGCCGGTTGCTCCAGTGGGGGGAAGTCAGGAGTGTTCTGGAATGGACATGAGCAACACATTTCAAAGAACACCAGTTACAGAACAGGTAACTGTCTTTTCTTCTTTGAGTGATTGCTCATGTCCTTTCCAAGATGGGTGAGTACAAGCCAGTGCATAGGAGATGGGGTTGGAGCCCTGAACAGACTGCAGGACAGCCCTGCCCACTGCAGCGTCTTGCTGTGCACGCTGTGTCGAAGTGTAATGTGCTGTAAACATATGAATTGAGGACCAGATGGCTGCCCTACAGATGTCCTGAATAGGCACCTGCACCAAATACGCCGCAGGTGATGCCTGCGCTCTCATGGAATGTGCCCTGAGTGGCAGGGGAGGAATCCTCGTGGTCTTGTAACACTCCTTGATGCACGTCACTATGCAGGAGGAAATCGGCTGGGAGGAGATCAGAAGGCCCTTCATCCTATTAACAACTGCCGCAAAGGGTTGCTGTGTTCTTCTAAAGGGCTTAGGCCTATCCATATAGAAGGCCAGTGTCCTCCTAACGTCCAAGGTATGCAAACATTGCTTCCTCAGGGAGTCATGGGGCTTTGGGTAAAATACTGGTAGGGAAATGTCTTGGTTAACATGAAATGTTGAGACCACCTTAGGTAAAAGCACGGGGTGAGGTCTCAGGCTAACCTTATCCTGGTGAAACACTGTGTCCACTGAAAGTGCCCTCAACTCAGACACCCTCCAGGGTCAGGTGATTGCCACCAAAAATGCTGTTTTGTAACTCAGAAACAGCAGGGAGCAGTGCCTGCGACAGCTATGGTGCAACCTTCTTGAGCTCCCGCTCAGTCCAGAGCTCGAGTAGGTGTCTGACTGAGACACCGATTCAGAGGCAGATGACAACAGCAGGGCTATTGGAGTCAATGCCAATGTCATGCACGCCGAGGATGGTGCCAGAGAATAGGGCATGTGAAACTGGCCCACAGTCTGTTGAGTCAGCACTGAATACCGTGTTGGTATCAGTGTTTACATGACCAAAAGGAGTTGGTGCCGGTGTCACGTCCATGAGCCCTGATCACTCTGTTTCAGTGCTACAGCGCCTGTCCTCCACAGCTGGAGACAGACCTGGCACCGTCATCTATAGCAGTCCTTGTGCTGCTCAAAATGCCTCTGATGTTGAGGGCAAGTCCAGCTCTTGCAGGCTTCTGCTCTGCAACAGCTTCAACGGATGCACCTCTTTGCCCTTCAGCAGTGTGTGTTGGAGCCTTGGACTTGAGGCCACCCCGCTTCTTCAGTGAGCGATGCCTCTCGTGCCGCCGCCTCTTCATCGGCACCAGAGATCGACTCCCATGGCACTGAGACCAGGCAACTGTGCCTGAACCTGCTGTCAGTGCCGGGAGGCCTTAGGCGGCACTGTGGTTGATGGCACCGGTGCACTTGGCACCAAGGAGGGTCCACTCTCCACTCCTGCAGGAGACCCTTGAGGCTTAAGAACCACCTCCATTAAGAGGACTTTAAGGCATTGGGCCCTATCTTTTAAAATTCTGGGTTAAAGGTGTTACAAATAGGACAGCAGTCACTCAGGAGTCCTTCCCCCAAGCAAATCGAACAGGCTGAATGGGGGGTAACTTTTGGGCATGCGTTTCACATTTTGAACAAGTCTTAAGCCTGGGGAGCTAGGTATTCCTGTGCCAAGGGGGACGGAAAGCCCCGCCGCAACTGTTATTTAAAACACCAAGACTAATTATCAAGTACAAAACTATTTACACTTCTCTAAGACATATTTACACTACAATAGGCTAGTAGCTAAAGAATTGAGCAGAGAAAGCAATAGCTCCAGTGACCAGCAGCAGGGCGAGAAGGAACTGAGCGGGGGTAGGTGGGGGTTCGGGCGGTGCATATGTTGGTCACCGTGCCACTCCAGTGGGTACCACACCGACCCTGTGGCTACTGGCTAGGGCAAAAGGCTTCTGGTGACTGGGTGTGCACCCACACACACCCAACTTGGAATGGAGATGAGTAATCACTCAAAGAATCGCAGTTCTGTGTCTAATGCAACTGTGTTAGCTGTATTGTCGTCCTTTTTGATTCCAATGCACAACTGTGCTCCAGAAATTAAACTTAACTTTTTATTTAAAAAAAAAAAAGAATTAAAAAGTTTTTTAGCCTTAAGGTTGCAGGGGGAACAAAATGCAAATGTGACCCTAAACAAATTCACTGATGTCTGCTTGAGTCTGTTGAAAGCCTGAAATGTAAAATACCCATTCATCTCCGTGGTAATGTAATTACTTCATTGCTTATACCTTTTCTACTAAAATGAGGTTGCTGTATCTCTTGTGTTGGGGCACAGTGACTGATCGTGAGATACCTATTTGCTGAGGTGTGAAATAGAGTATTTAATTACTTTTCCATTTGCCCAGAAAAAGAAGGGGAAGGAGATGCGTCTTCTCCCCACTATCAAAGATTTTAAATTGTCTTCTGGTTGTCATCCTTAACTTGACTCCAGTGACTTCTTTAGATGCCAAAACAGATTGTTACCCCCTGCTCATATACCAAAAACCTCAAGCTTTCCTTGTGACAGTTTCTGTATGCAGTTACTGTGTGTGTGCTTTTTTTCTGGCATTAAAACAATCTGCAGCACAATGAACACTTTTTAAAATTTGGTGCAGTGTAAAATGAATTTCAAATAAATAAGGAATGCTATACAAAAGAAAAGGGAGTCACAGTTAGCGTGCTACTTAGAACAGCCTTGTTCATATTATGTGGGCTTATTTTTGTAACTTTTTTACTCTGAAGTGATGAGAGCATCTGGTCTAACGGTATCTTCCCTAAGTAAGAGAGAGAACACCTTAGATTGTGCAGTAGTTGCTTAGTGGAACCCAATAGATTTGGCTGGTGTAGGTGCTGGATTCTTTGCTGTTTTTATGAAGTATTTGCAGAGACAAGTTCTGTTGTCCCAGAACATGCTAATAAATAGGGGAGACCATTACTAAATAAACCGGGTTAGTGCTCACAGCTGTTATGCTTACATTCTATTATCTAATTATTAACAGTGTAGTGAGTTACATTTTTGACCTTTCAAAAATAAGGCTGACGTTCAGAGGGAGTGTATCTGCATCAGTATCTACCAACTCGTGCATAAATTTGGTAAATACTGATACAAATATACTCCATCTGAGGGGCGTTCTCTTTTCTGTGGTAACCCTAGAAGTGCTGAGGGAAGTTACCTTTAGCAAAAGAAGATGAAAACAGCAGATAATTAGAATGGGCATTGTGTTTTCTTTCATTCTCCACTAGAAGACATAATATCCTCATATAGCAGAGTCTGCTTGTTAGCAAACTCTCAGTTGCCAGCAAAAAAAAGCTGCTATTATTCAGCAGTTGCTAATAAGCCAAGGCATGTTTGCAGGACTGCAGCCAGGGAAAGAAGTGCTGGGACAGGGCTGCAGTGGGGGAGTACAGACAGTAGTTCATATGCCAGGACTTTTAGAATTTGCCAGAATGCTGGGGACCCAGAAAGCTCCGCTGTCTCTCTCCCTGCATTCTGGGGGTCGAGGCTCAGTCTCCAATCTTTCCTTTCCTGATTGCAGCCTCCTGACAGGGCACAGGGAGAAGGTATCATACAGTTCCAGTATGCAGGCTGCAGTTCTTCCTTACTACTTCCCTACCCAGAGCCTCCTCTCCCAGTCTGCAACTACTTACCTCCTGAGCAGTCCCTGTGCACATAAAGATTGTGAGGATGTAGCCACAGAAGAAAGTACTGAGAAGTAGCTTTAGTCAGATTTGTGAAGGTGCAATGATGTAGGGCATGTCCTAGCACTGCCTTACTTGATTTCAGCTCCACAAATCCACCAGCTGGTCCTCAGCATGTTCCAGGGCTCCATTCTCTGGCTGCAACCTTCCAATCCTGTTTGTAGCTGAGGCCTTCCAAAAATATTAATAAGCCGCATATCTGTGGCAAAATCTGTATCAAGTTAACATTAATCCCAAGGGGATGGAATTGGTTCCCCAGAAAAGTTTGCTATTATTACAGAGGTTACTGTTAAGCAGAATCTATTATGTGTGGAACTTTCAAGGTCAACGTAGTTGCCCTGCTCTCATCTGTTAGCACAGATGCTTGCACAGGTTGATGTTTTTTAAATCAGGTTTGTACCTCAAATTAATTCCCAGATTCTATTCATTTTTCCTCAGCAACTTTGTGGTATTTATTAAAATAAGTGGAATTTTTTGATGCACAATAGCGTCTGCCATTGAGTCTGGTACTTCAAGAAGTTTGATGTTCTCTGTGAGGTGGTGCTGTCTTGGAGTTTTGCTGTGGAGTTGTGGTCTGTTCTTTCATCTGTCTTTTATCAGTTTGCTTTTTGGAATTCATTTGGTTTCTTTTCTTTGAAATAGCATAGCATATCGTCGTGTCATTCGTGTCTATCAGTATGAAGTTGGGGATGATCTGTCTGGAAGGTTTTTCCTCTTATTTTCTTATCTCACTGTTATTAAAATGCACACTTAATTTAAAAAGCTTGTGTTCTTTCCAACTAACTTTCACTCTGGTGAGGTGCTTGGGGGTTTGTTTCCCTGCTGTTTTTTTTAACCTTTCCATTGTTGGGTCACAGCTTCCTGCCAAGTGTTCTGAGCTTGTGCTTCATTCTCTTTACACATGCTTTGATTCTGAGCTTTAACCCCTTGGTGGTGAGAGATGCCTAGATGTGTGGCATAATTTCACTGCTACAGAGTGATTCAGCACTTGAAAGCCCTTTCCAACAAGTTTTGAGCCCCATGGGAGGAAAGGGTCTGAGGGGGCAAGGGAAGACAGTCTCGGCACCAGGAATTTAAATTCCATGGGGGCACAACACAGTAGAGCTCACCTGCACAATGTCCAATTTGCTGTTTGTACACAGGTCATCTGTTGTGAACTCTCACTATCAGTGTTGCAGGAGGCTTTTAAAACTGCTGCCTTAATGTTGCTTAGAATCTAAGAAACAAAACCACCTTCAGGGACTTTATGCAGTTGGTATTTGTGAAATGAATTTAGGGAGTCCATAACTACAAAAAGTGTTCTTTATAAACCAGTGTTTGGAATTCACTTAGAATGGTGACTGTCATTTAATTTCAAAAAATCAAATGATTATCATGTCATGGTGGCTCTGAACCATTAGGATGGTAGAAATATTCATATGTGGGGCCACAGTCTGAGAATAAGGAAAGCAATATTCAACCAGTTGTAATAAAGTTATGGAGTTTTTCTGTTGTGAAAAGGTGATTGTCTTACATAAGGTTGGCTTTAAATTAAATGCCAGTGATTCTCAAAAGGTTTTTCACACTTGCTTTCTGTGTAAAGCCTCCATAGAGCTCCTGTCTATTGGGCAAACAAAGCCTGTCTCCAGTGAATCACTTGTAGTTTGTGTGTGTGTATCGGGCACAGTCAGGGCGTTTGCACTTGGTTTCTAATTTCACCTTAGGTCCAGTAAGAAGGTGAGTGCTCTGGATTTGGCATGAAGTGTTTTCAGTGGCTACTTCTATCATCTAGCCTGTGAAATTGGGCTTGAAATTAACTATATAAAGCAATTTCTAAAAGCTTCTGTTTTATATAGGGTCAGTCTGATTTAAAAGCTTATGGCCAGAAGCGTGACAGAAACAGTTTTGTTATAAAGTTTATTGAAAAATTATTTTTCCTGAACAGGATGGCATTAATTTCAAGTCCTCCTTCCCCACCCCCACCTTTCTTGTATGTTGTATGCCTCTCGCTCACTGTGATACTTTGTTTAGGTCCTGTATGGTGGAGGAATCTGGAACCCTGGAATCACAGCTGGAAGCTACTAAAGTAAGTAGACCTTCTCTGTTAAGACTTCTGCTCCATATTGATGTTCATCAGTGATGGGGGAGCAAAAAAATCATATATTATTTTTCCTTTGTCTGTCTGGGCAGGTTATACCATGTTTCTCTACACACCCACCCCCACTCCTGCCCCCCTGCACTGTGCCGCCCCAGTCCCTCCCACAGCTGGTGCAAAGCCTGGCCCAGCACCTGGGCACAGGGCCCTCCCCCAGTCAGTGTGGTGCCCGGTCCATACACTTTGAATGTGTATTACAAGTTTCTGTCTAGAACTTTTCTTGAAGCACAACTTCCACTTGCAAAAGGAGCTGCAACAGGGCCTCTACTCCCTTCATTGATTGACATGCAGGTCTTAAAGCTATAAATTTGAGGTGAGCAGACGCCAGTGTGATTATTTAATCTAACTTCTGGCACTGCACAAGCCGAAAGAAAATCCCAAATATCCCTTTTGTTATAGTATTTTTAAAGCTGTCTGGGCAGAGCTGCCAGTCTCTGAAACCTTTCCTTGCTATGTTCTGTTTTGAGAACTAGGCTGTTGATGCTGTGATATTTACAGACAGGCCCCAACTTACGAACGGGTTACATTTCGAACACCTGGTCGTAACTTGATTTGGTCATAAGTCAGAAATACCCTCATACTGTAATCCCTTGAGGTACGTTCCACACAACCCTCACTTACTTTGAATTTCATGTAAGCTGGGGAGCTCTTACTTTGGGGCCCTGGGAGGGGGCAAGGGACTTAAGCCTGGGGTGGGTTAGGGGAGCAGGAGTGGTGGGAGGGTGCAGTTGAGCTGGGGCTTGCCTGGGGGTTGGAACCAGGGCTGTGTGGGTGGTAGGTAGTGGGGTTGGGGCTGGAGCGCTGGGGGTTGGGAGCTGGAGCCTCACATGCACGGGAGTGTGAGCCGGGGCCATGGGAAATTGGGCGGTTGAATGGGGTGAACTGGGGCAGGGGAGAGACCCATGCACCTGTAGTGGCTGATAGCTGGAGCCCCATGTGCACTGGTGGCTGACAGCCTAGTGCCTGTTGAGGTCAGGGGGGTTGAGCCAGGCAGACAGGATTGAATGGGGGTGAACCAGGGCAGGGGTGGGTTGAGCTGGCAGTGGGGGTAAAGCCCCTGTGCGCACAGGCAGTGACTGACAGCCAGAGGCCCAAACTCAGGGGAGGGAGGGTGAACAGGAGCCACGGGAGGGAGGGAGGGAGGGATTGAGCCAGATGGGGGGGCTGGGGTTGGAGCTGTGCTGCGGGGGCAGGAGTCAGAGCCCCATGCATGGGGGGAGGTGAGTTGCCACTGTGGAGTGGTTGAGTCAGGCAGGGGAGGGGTTCAGTGGGGTGTGGGGTGCTTGAGTGGGGGGCAGGTTGGAGCCCCATGTGTGCTGAGCCAGCCACATGGGGGGTATGATCTGGGGCAGCATGAGTTGGGGCTGAAGTCTTGGTGTGTGGGGGAGTTGGGGCATGAGGGTTGGAGGGGAGCCTCCTGCTAGGGGAGGTGAGCTGGAGGTTGGTTGCATGTTGATGTGTTCGTAAGTCAAGGACTGCCTGTACAGTTGAAAATGCTATTTTTTGGGAACATTAGGCCATCTTAGAAATCCATCTGAGTTATATGTGATGAAGCTCCTTGTTCAGTGATATATTTTGTAACACTAGACAACAGCTGCATCATAGCTTTTGCCCCCTTCTTCAATGTTACAAGCCTGGGTTCTCCACCAGTAAAGGTTTGGTACACTGCATATGCTCAGTTTTCTTTTCTTTGCAAATAGCGTAAGCACCAGGAGATTCGTGCAATGAGGAGTCAGCTAAAGAAGATTGAGGACCTTGGAGCAGCTATGGAAGAAGCACTTATTTTGGACAATAAATATACAGAACATAGCACTGTAGGGTTGGCACAGCAGTGGGACCAGCTTGACCAACTAGGGATGAGGATGCAGCACAACCTGGAACAGCAGATACAAGCTAGGTACAGTTTTTATTTCTTTGGGAAAATGAAACTACATTTCACGGAATAAAAAGGATTAGGAAGAGCGTGTCCAAAGAACCCATACAAACCAAGTACAGTTCAGGTAGGATAAACCACTTCTTGTTTCTGTGTTCTGAGTAGTGTGTATTTGAATGTTCTTCTTTTTTTAGACATCAGTTTGAGAAATAGTTCTAGGTATAGCTAGCCATGGTGACTCCTCAGCAAAGTGAGTGGCAATTGAATCAGGTGCATGCTCTCTCTGCTCAAGATGATAGCAAGCAGAAAACCAAACAGCCTAAAAGTAGGCTGGCATTAGATTAGCCTGTGGCTTACTACTGCAGTTTCATGGTCAGTTCACCAGCTTTTCTTCTTCCTCTTTTAGAAACACAACTGGAGTCACTGAGGAGGCCCTGAAGGAATTCAGCATGATGTTCAAGTGAGTATGCACATAGCAACTTGGAAAATTGGTCTTAAAGGAATTTTTTATATCCTTGGTCAATGATACAGATTCTCTGGCCAGTTCTGAGAATTGGCCCAGCACAACAGGCAGGGCTGGGCAAAATACAGCCTCTGGGCGGGATCCAGCCTGCAGACATAGCAGTCAGCTTTAGGCAGGCTCACTGCCTGCCGTGCTCCCACATGCTGCTCAGAAAGCGGCTGAGAGCATGGAGAAAAGATGGAGAGAGAGAAGGTTCACATGCTTCCCCAGCCCCTGCACAAGACTATGGCCAGAAACTAGCTGATGGAAGCTTCCTATTTGAAACACCCCTCCCTTTCTTCTGAAGCTTCTAGCTGTATTTAAAGCACATGGCTGGGTAGGCAAAGAGCCTGCCTGAGATGCAGCTGGGCTACTGCCCAGCAGTCACCTAGGTAGTCTCCTGTCAGAGCCTGCTTCTGCACTCCAGATCCTCTTCTGCCCCCAAACCCCACATAACCTAAACCCTCTGCCCCTCTCACCTGTATAACCTCCCAGATCCTCCACCCCAGTCCCTTACCCCAAGTTCCCTTCTGCATCAAACCTCTATCCCAGACCCTGCACCTGCTCCATTAATATCATGAAAGAGTGCAACCCTTGACCACTTTCCAAATTCTTGCAGTGGACCCCCATCAAAAATTATTGCCCACCGAGGTAGTAACTGGAATAATTCTTCACTAAGGGTATGTAGTCAGTTCAGGATCCTTCTGAAACACACCAGTGAATCTTTGGTGTCTGTGTTAAATATGAAGTTGCTTATTTATTGCAAACAGCATGTTCAGTACATCAGGCTAAAGTGTATTTTCTCCATTTAACTGGTTAAATTAGACAGTGATCTTCATTTCAAGTGTCATATTTTCTATTCCAGACACTTTGACAAAGATAAATCTGGTCGACTGAATCACCAGGAGTTTAAGTCATGCTTACGCTCTCTGGGCTATGACCTGCCTATGGTAGAGGAAGGAGAACCAGATCCAGAATTTGAAGCTATTCTTGACACTGTAGATCCCAACAGGTATACAGACTGAAGAAAATCTATTATTGAATTGTTCTACTGCTAAATGCTTTTTTCAGAAGTCTGTTAACAGGCTATCAGTCTAGCCTTTGCCCATTATTGCAGGTTCTCCATATTGTGTAAACAGACACCACCTAAAGTAGCAGTGACTAAACTGCAGGTAACTGTTGCAATCTGTATATCTTTTTCAAACAGTCCTCTCAGAAGAGGCTTGGCTTTTCAGACATTTGGCCCATCCACATGGGGTCAGATGTCAGGAAAAGCCCCTCTGCCCAGACATTCCTTGTGGCATGAGGTATACAAAGGATGTCAGCAGAATGCATCTGATTTTCCAAGAGTGCTCTTGGAAAAGTGGACGCGTTGTATTGGACACAGCAGACTTGCTGGATAGTCTCCTGACAGAAGCCTGCAGTCTAGACATAGTCTAAATGTGAGCAGAAAGGACCACTAAATCATTCAGTCCAACTTCTTATGTTACAAGCCATTACATTTCACCTGGTGACTGATTAAAGCATATGTGCATGTGAAGAAATTGTCATGGTCCTTAGCTTCTTGGTTAACACATGCTGGGAAAGTAAGGAGAGACCTGCCTGCTTTCATGGGCTGCTACTCAATTGCATCAAGTAGAGTTCTTCTGAAGCAGGTCTTTTTACAGGCTCTGGTTTTTTTGGCAGGGATGGACATGTGTCTCTGCAGGAATACATGGCATTTATGATCAGCAGGGAAACTGAGAATGTGAAATCCAGTGAGGAGATAGAAAGTGCTTTCCGTGCCCTTAGTTCAGAGGGCAAGCCCTATGTGACCAAGGAGGAACTCTATCAAGTAAGTGTCAGTTGTACAACTTTGCTTGCCTCATGACAGCAGCAATTAACACTAAAAAGACAGTAAACTCTTGATTTAACAGACTAATGTGGGGAGAGGTATCCATTAAAGCTGAAAGTCTGTTAGAGGGTTTAATGCCAACTCACCCCTGCCAGGCTTCCCCGTCTCCAAGTGACTCAAAGGAGCTGCCGCCACAGGAGGAGCCCCCAGCTGGAATTGACAACCCCATCATTGTGGCTGGCATTTTCCCATAGTGGCTGGGACCCTGCCTCCGCACAGCTGAAAGAGCTGCTGTTATGCACTCCTCCCAGCAGGGGTGGGGCACATATGAGTGCCATCTGCATGGAGCATGGCACTCCAGCTGTGGTCCAGCCTGTTGTGGAGGGTTCAGCTGTGGCAGACCCAATAAGTCTCTCACTTTTTTGTGGCAGCTTTAGGATTTTATGGACCCTAAGTAAGCAGGCTTTGGGAACAACAGTGGGTGTGGGGACTGGTGGATGTCCATTGTTCCTGAGGTCTTTAAAAAAACAAGGTTTACTATACTGTCCATGCCTTTCCCATGATGCAGTTAAGCTACTTACTGTGCATATATTGGAATTAGTATGTTCAAGACCCACATGAGGGTGGAGCCCAAAGCACTGACATTCTTTTCTTTCCTGGGTACAGGTCCTACTAGTAAAAAGCCAAAATTAGTACTTTCCCAAATGCATCGAAACTCTGTTATTGCTTAAAAACTTAATAATGCCCTATTCAGTCTAAAAGCTGCTGAAAGCTGGAGGAAAGGACAGATCCAGAAAGATATGTCACCAAGTAATAAGTTTTCCATTACAGATCCTTTCTGGGGAAGGGAGATATCTGATAAGTGGAAGTTATTACCTCTTTTTGTCAGGCGAGGAGAGGGCCGTGTCTTTAAACACAGCATAACTAATCAAGAGTTAAAAACTCTTGAGTCTCAGTCCTAGCACTGTGTGACTTCCCTATCTGTAATTGTAAATACCATGGAAAACAGTTTAGTCTTCATGGCTGAGTTGCTACTCACCACCCTTTCTTCAATTTTGTCTTTCAGAACCTCACCCGGGAACAGGCAGATTACTGCATCTCTCACATGAAGCCCTACATGGATAGTAAAGGCAGAGAACTTCCTTCTGCTTATGACTACATAGAATTTACCCGTTCACTCTTTGTGAATTGATATAAAAACACTAACCTGAAAAAAATACACAGAACATACTTGTGTTTGCCAATTGTATCTGCATGCATCTCCATCTTTGTGTCTACAATAAACAAAATGCTACTTTCTGATGTAACCTAAATACTGCTTAGCTTCAGACTCTTAGAATTACAAGAATACTGCAGTGTGCTTCAATAAAAGTTACTAGTCCAAACTGCAGCAAAAATTTCAACTTGCATTTAATCATTTTGATATTTAAGTACCAATTTCAATTGTGACCTCAACCCCTACTGGAATGTCTTATTTACTAGAGGGTGTCCCTTTAAAGAGGGTCAGAGTGACTAGTACATACCTTGCTCTCCATTACAAATATCACATGGTTTACAGACCCCATATGGGTAGAAAAAAGCAACATTTGTATCACGCTAAAGCATCTGGTTAACAGATGACACTGGCCTGTTAAGTGTCTCAATCAGGGATCTCATTTGCCAGCTGCTCAAGGCGATTCATTTCTCTTGGTCCCTCTTGAATAAAGTCTGAACTCAGCTTCCAGATCTTCAGCATGCCACTAGCATCCCCTGCTGCCAGAAGGTGTGTTTGCATGACGTTAAACTCTATGCAGTACACAGGAGTCTGCACTGAAGCTTGCTTTATAGAAACTGTAGGCTTCTGGGAACTCTTTCCAAAATCAAACAGCTGAACTTCTCCTTTAAAACAAATAATCCACATCAGTCTTCACATTGGTGTGAGTAATAGACAACATACTGTTAATCCAAACTTTCACTACAACCTGGCAGCACTCCAGCAATATGGGTTAAAGTCCTCCCATTGCAGTATCCATATTAAGCAGTGCTACACTGAAGGACTAGTGTAGATCTGCTCACTAGTCAGGGCAGGTAGAAACCATCTGCTAGCAGAAGTTATGCTGCAGCCCTGTCAACCTTTAAATGCCAGGGCCAATTCAGGACTAGCCAGTTCCTAAAGAGTCATAGTGCAAACTACTAGTGCTACAAAGGTGAGTGCTTTTTAAACACCTGAATGTTGGAAACCATTTTAGCCATGGCATAGTACAAATTTCCCATATCTACACAAGTCTGTAGCCAGACAGACTTAGACAAAGGAAAAGATACAACAATGTAGTTGCTAAGATCTGTTACTCTAGAAACCACTGGATTATACCACACCTGACATCTTAGAACCCCCAGCTTTCAAACAAATGAAGTTAAATCCATCTGGGAAGTGCTGAGCAGTAAGCTTTTACATAGCACTAGCATTAGGAGAATCCAAGCCTGTCTAAGAACAAGAAAATAAGGGGGCATCTACCTTCTCCAGTGGCAGCTGCAAAGACCAGGGGTCGTACTGGAGACCAGCGCACACTAAACAGGTACTTCTTTGATAACTGGAGAGAAATAAGAGGTTGTGCCTGCAACATGGAGTGCAAGTGAACATGTCCATCAGTGCTGCCACTCAGAAAGAGATTCCTGGAGAAAACAAAACACTTCTTAGGGCATGGGTTTCCCAAAGTGGGGGGGTATGAAGAAATTCCAGGGGGGCGTATGAGGTGACCTAGCCCCCCCGGATCATTCCCCCACATGAAAAAAGCCATCCTTTGCTTCTAGCTCTCAGACCCTGCCATTTTACATGGGTGAGCCCATGCAGCCACTATAAAAAGCAAGTAGCCAGCCAAAAGACCCACAAAGAGCTAGCTGCCACCTGCAAAGGTGAGTGAGTGGGGGTTGGGGAGGGGTGGGGGACGATGATGGGGTTATGTGGGGAGCTGGAGGTGCCTGGCTTTGGGGAAGGGGAGGAGCTTGGGTGGCTGGCTCCAACATTATGGGGCTCGGGGTGGGTGGGCAGCTGTCCCCGGCAGTACAGGGCCCTGTCAGCTGGCAGGAGGGTGGACAGCTGGCTGTGGCAGCGTGGGGCTCAATGGGCAGCTCTGGCAGCAACAGGGCTCAGGCAGCTGGGGCTACACCAGACACCCACAAGGGACCAAGAAAAACTAGCTGTACTTATTTTTCATTTTAAATAACTTTTATATCAAGTTTGTGTTTATTTTAAATCACAAATAGATTTTTTTCTTAGAAGGGGGATTGGGTGATGGTAAAGAAGAGGTGAGGGGGCATGAAGGCTTCTCAAAAATTAAAAGGGGGGGGGGGGGGGGCATGATGCCAAAAAGTTTGGGAACCACTGCCTTAGGGGATCAGTATTAAGAGCATAAAGCAGAGTTCATGTAAGCAGCCTGACAGCTGATGTAAGTTACCTGTGTTACTACACAACTCTGTGGCTTCTTTATGTACAGCCATTTAAACGGAATGGTATCAAGATTCTTCGTTATTTACAGTAAGTTTTTTTTGGGGGGTTGTTACCTATTATGAACTGCAGTCATAGGAAGCACTGCAATCTTAGGCCCTGTACGTAGTCTTCAGAGAACTTGTATTAAAAGACCAGGCTACAGAAGGTTAGCATAATCTGGTCATTCTCTCACAGATTACATACAGTGCCAAAGCTATTCATGTTTCAGGAAGACAGATGAAATGGTTTGTCATTGAGTGGTGCACCTACAATCTGGGTGTATATTTTCAAATTTTAACTTAGATGGCTACTACTGAAAGTCAAGATGGGATTTTTGATGTAGAAACAGGCCTTCCCCTAAAATTGCTGTTAAATTCTGGGATGAGTTAGCCTGAACAGAGTAAAGTGGAAATAAGTTTAGGTGCATTGTAAACCAGTATAATGCTATGGGCTTCAATGATGCTGTTCCTAAACAAGGAACATTTCCTTGAAGCTAACAGTGTTCCCCCCCACAAAATACCTGTCCAATGTGACAAATACAGTAGGGCTTTGATCCTTCCTAACCCTAGGCCACTCAGAAAAACCACCAAGATGGTAGTGTACCCAATTAATATTTGGTGCCAATGCAGCCTACCCATTACTTGCCTGTGGAAAGGTGAGCAGCTTACACTGTACACAGGTCCACCATGAGGAGCAAAAGCAAACTGTGCAGGTGCCTTGAGAGGAATAGAGCTACCTGTCCTAGAGACAGCAGTGGTCTCTACTGCAGTGGAGCACTTGAGAGAATATCCACCTTCCACACCAATGATAAACACACAGGGATCAAAGTGGGAGAAAGAGAGCGAGGTCACACCCACAGCTGACTCTCCACGTGCATGCTAGGGGAAAGGGACAAACTGTCCATGAGACACGAGAATTCAGAAATTTTACATGAACACTGTAATAATCATAGCCTGCATGACCTGCAACAATAATTAAATGTTCTTTTTACTCAACTAGAGTCCTCTAAAAATTCAGGTTCAGGATGAACTTAAAAGCTTACAGCTCTGGTTGGTTAGATTTTGTTTAGGACAAGGCTGCAGCAACTAGAACGTCTAACTGGCTATTTTCTAAGTTAATCTTGTGTGTTGGTAATGGGGAAGCTCAAGTTTACTGTGCTTTTTTATAAATGGGTTTCACTTTATTTCTGTTCCCTTCCCCATCAAGTGCAAGCTACAGCCGCCTAACTGTGCTCTTTCAGAACCCAGGCTATGCTAATTCACACCCAGCCCTTTAAAAGGTTGTGCCAAGTCACTGTTCTCAGGAATAACTGAACTAACCTTCTTAAGTTTCAGACTCCAAGGGATCTGTTGAGTTACTAAGGCAAATCCTTCAGCTAACTTCAGCTGACCATCTCTTTGTGTCTGCCACACAAGGATCTTTCCATCTGTGGATACACTCAGAATCTGGAAGTGGTGGCTGTGCTTTGACTCCTGTAACCAGTCAACCTGTTCCCAACACAAGAAAGCTGTGAAAAAGGGCCTCACTAAACCCCAAGTCCAGTGACTCCACATTCAAAAACACTATAAATCTCAGGACAAATAACACCACACTCCTAGCAACCCATTTGCATAAGGATTTGCTGTATTCCATGGTGCTGAAGTTAAATTCATCTAGCAATGATAATGTAAAGACTTCAGTGCAACTGTGCAAATACTAATCTTGTAGAAGATGCTCAGGAAATAAAAGGGATGAAATACCAGGATTGTGATTCCAGCCCAATGAACAGCCCACTGAAGTGTGGCCTTCCCCACTATTACTTACCTGATAGACTGGATCTGTATGAGTGTCATCTGTCATCCCTGTCCTCCCAATCAAGGGATCATCTATGCTGCTTGTGTCCCATAACAAGACCTCCCCACTGTAAAGGCCACCTGAAGATGACAAAGGATCAAGAGAACAAACAATGGCTAAGGAAAGTCACAGTAACCAGTTACTGACTGTAACAAATGATGTCTTAACAGATGTATAATTTAGAGAACATTCAGCCATGGGTTCAAAAGGTGACTAAGTATAGCTAACCCAAACAGATTAAAAAAAAAAACAGGATTTCTCAGAAAGTGGAACACATTCCATAAACCCTTCAGAAACCCTCTATTTGCATTGTGTACCAATAGTGATCTAGCATCAACTAACATCATAATCCAGAGACAGATCTCAGGTGAACTGTCAGTTTAAATCACCAGCTAATTTCAAATGTATGATCTATGACACAGGATAGAAAGTTGTCAAGTAGGCCTTCTCCAAAGATAGCAGTTGTACCCACATCAACTCACAGCAGAAAGTGATCCAGTTGGAGTTCTCTTGAGTGGAGACTGGACGGCCATTCATCTTGTCCATGGTTGCAATGAAGGGCTGTGCTTGACTTACAAAAGGACTTAGTACGCTCCAGGTAAAATGCAAAGGCATGTCAGCTGCCTCTCAGTAATCCTGTGCATTTTAGGACAGGACACCAAGAGGAACTAAAACGTATGAGGTTGTAACTTCACTTTGCCCTTTCAGAACACAGTATATGATGGATCCAAGGTCAGGGCTTTGATCTCTGATACTCGTTCAGCTGATTTAACTGCCACAAAGGTGGTGGCCTTCCATGATAGAGGGGAAAGGGAAGAAGAACCCAAGGATTCGAGGGACCAACACGTGAGACTGGAAAGAATCAGTCTGAGATCCCATCGAGGGACAGGATCCTTAACAGAAGGGAAGAGACTCTCAAGGCCCTTCAAAACCTAACACCTCATTCAGGAATACTGATCTACCCTGGATGGGCGGATGAAGGAGAGGATGGCAAGTATTTGAACCCTTATAGGAAAAAGGGCCTTGGTGTTCCAGTTTTCCAAGAAACCGGGATTCAGTAGCACCTCCATGGAAGAAGGAACAAAGGGTGGTGCAAACGAGGAAGAAACAGGGCTCTTGATTCTTCCTCTAGCCACCTTCAGATATGGATCTGACACTAGAGATACCAAAGAACCTGTGGGGAGGTAAGGCAAAAACCTCTGCAGGGATCCTATAGGAGTGCTAGGAGGAGAAAAACATAGACCGTTCTGTTCTCTTGACTGATGACGAGGCCAGCGAAACCTGCCTTTTTCTCAAGGTGCCCTGCTTCTCGTTCAGATATGAAGACTTGATCAGAAGCCTCACAGTGAACCTCAGATAACACTGTTAACACTATTCCACAGAACTGATAACATAAGTAAAACCAAAGCAGAAGCTGAAGTCAGACTCAAAGAAGACAGCAGCAGATTTAACTCCACACCCATGCTCCTGGCTCTTATGGCTGACCCCAGAAACAACCTTGACTTCTGGAGCCACAGGTGGTCTGTAAGAATAGAATGGATCCACTAAGACAGCCAGAGCTGACAGTGTGGCCCTTGGTTCTGACACAGGCATTTGCAACGTTCTGATTAATGTAACAGTGAAAATCGTAGCTTTCAATTGCTTAAATATACTAGAAGTCACAGGACACAACAGTGTCCCTCAAACCTTCATTCAGATGATTGACTGGATCCCAAAGGCTTAGCCTCAAAAGCCTCCTTCAGAAGAAGCACTGCCAGTCTGCTCTGCCTCACTTGCAAGCTCCAGGGTATAAAGTTTTGGCAGGTAGAATACTCAAAAACGCTTGAGGCACCTGATGTGGCCATCTGATTCCAGAAAGGCAGTAGAGCATGAAGCACAGCTCTTGAGTCTTGGCTTCTTCTTTCTCTTCAGTTCCACCACCACCCAGAAATGAAACACTATTTAATTGTACTAATAAACAATAAAACACAAAATAATGTTCAGCTCTGGAGTTTTTTCTCCTTGAACAGTTCAAAGCAGTTTACTGTCATACAGGCTCATGGCTGGCTGCAACTGACGTGGCAGAAGATGTTGCATTCCCTGATACAACCCCACTTTCAGAAACCTCTGGAAAGAGGGGTTACAAGAGGTTGCAAGAGCACTCTAACAGACAACGCGATGGGAAGATTCTACTATTACAGTATTGTCTACCTGGTAATGCCCACATGGGAATATGCAGCCATCTTGCAGAAGAACCAATACTTCTGCCAGGACTGATTTTGTCCTCCTTCCCTATCTCCCAGGTTCCCCACATTCGCAGTAGGCATTTCTTGGTGCTCCAACAGAGAGTATAAAATAAGCAAAACCTACTAAGAGAAGGGGAGGTTGCAGAAAAACAAGGGCAGGTCCTGATTCCTAGTGCCTTGAAGCAAAGAACAATCAACATTTGGAAGCCTTCCCTTGCCTTGAGGCTTAGAAAGTGGCTGAGGAAGTAAACTGCCATTCCTCTTGGGAGGAGTGCCAGGTTGTGCTGAAGAGAAAATTAGTAGTATTAGTTAAAGTAGATAAAGAAACAATTAAAAATAAAATTCAAAACTAGAAAAGTCTACCAACGATCAACGAAGGCTGTGATGGATGAAAAGCCAGGCACATGACTGAACTGGGAACATCCACTACTAGATCTGGATGCTTTGGATTTAACCCCCTTCTGTCCAGATTCCAGGTACAGACATAAGATTTTTCTGTACTCCAGTCCCCATCATCCAGTCTGGAAGAGAAAAGAAATCAAGTGGGAAGCTACACGTCTTCCAGACACTGTCACACAGAGACACTCAGTCAAGCAGCATTCCAGCTGCATTTCCATTTCCATTCACATGTGCTCTCTGGGACTACAAAAGGCTTTGTTTTGAGGATGCTGTAGTTACAATGCATCTCTGAAGAATGCTAGTTTTTGTGAATACATGCTGGTGCACTCCAGTTTGAGGAGCGTGTTAGAAATTAGTTCTTTGATACAAACTTTTTATTACAGGCAAGACCTACTAACTATACTAATAAGGGAAAAGCCTGGAATCCACACTGGGGAAAATTACCTCACAGCCAACATTCAAAGAGAGCATGCAACATTTCCTCCTTTTTAAGTTGCCAAAAGCAACTGTTCAACAGAGAGGATGAAAAGCCAACGTTTCATCCCAACAAGGAACTCAGGGTTTAAAGTTGCTTTAGAGAGGGAGCATATCGTTGCTACTCAGCAAAGACCACAGCAGCTGAATAAGAACTGATAGGGGCTGAAATACTACTCAGTCCTGCTACTCAGACCAGGAGAAAGTAGCTATCGAGTGCTCCTTCAGTGTTGGCATGAAGGGCTCTGACAGGGATGTACTATGTCTTCAACCCGTCCCAAAGATACAGTGAGGCATTTATTTAATTAGCCACATATGTGATAACACTTTTGAAGTCAAACAAGCATGGTTTCATTCACACCCATCGGCTCCTCCACATATGGAAGATAACATTACACAAGTCAGGTCACTGACATCTCTCAAGGCCTAAACGCAATTTCATTTCCATCATGTTTACTTGCCCCAGTTAAGCTGTCCTCATGTTTTGTTTAATCTTGTTGCTCTTAAATTAAGGAAATAAACCTCTCAAAGCAAAGTTTTACTTCCCTTTTGCTTTGTAGCTATTATTTACTTTTGTATTTTTAAGCATGCAACCCTTGTTTGTTAGGATAAGTGCCAATCCATAGCAATTACTGCCATGTGCAAAGACCCCAGAGCTTGAAATACCATGAAACACCAATGTTTACCATATTGCACTTGCACATCCCAATCAACTCCACAATGATGTGATCTACTTTCTGAAACAATGGGTTTCCCAGAGTAAAGTACAGGGAACTGTGTGTGGGAAAGTAAATCAGACAAGCAACTTCAACAATTACTAGTTTTCCTTGCACCAGCAGCAGGACTACTTGCCTTGCTGGTGCTATTATAACAGCAATCTCTGTCCATAGTGAAACAAAAAGCAGTCAAGTAGCACTTTAAAGACTAGCAAAATAGTTTATTAGGTGAGCTTTCGTGGGACAGACCCACTTCTTCAGACCATAGCCAGACCAGAGCTGTTCTGGTCTGGCTATGGTCTGAAGAAGTGGGTCTGTCCCACGAAAGCTCACCTAATAAACTATTTTGCTAGTCTTTAAAGTGCTACTTGACTGCTTTTTGTTTTGATAGTGTATAGACTGGCACGGCTTACTCTCTATTACTATTCTGTCCATAGTGGTGATACTAGAGCAAACTAAAGTGGAGGTTAGCCTTGCTAGAAGTAAATCTAATTAAAATAATATCTGGCACGTGGGTACAGTGATGATAGCATTTGGGTGTACGGGTACCTGGAACATTCTGCATGGGATAGGAGCCCTCATAATGGGTAGCAATAAATTTTCTCATGAAGGCAAGTATGCACATCCTATTATCCCACACATATATGCATACGGCTGACACATAAAAACTTATACCACCGCTTTATATTATTCAACAGAATCTGCTTAAGACTAAAACATTGAAAAAAATATAGATTAGTTTTTGCGATTGGAGATAGTGGATAAAGAGGTATGGGAGAGGACATCTGAACTAAATTAGAACTGCCCTTGGGTTCTGATTTTTCTGAATATCAATTAAATATCTTTTTTCAACATTTATGGCTTATGCTCTTGAATGTAGGTCAGTCTGAAATGTCTTGAACTACTCTCACTTGTGCTGTGGATCAACTCAGGCGCTCACCTGCCATATGAACATGCAACAACTGATCCAGTGGCATTCCAGGAGATGCTAGTCACCTGCAATTTCTGATCCTGAGCCTCTGGATACGACAAGCTATGCAAACAGGACACCTGGAAAAGATAAAATCCAAATACTGAGCCAACAACCTGTGGAGACGCAGAAAATTAGGAACCTAAACTGAAACGTGATTCTTTCATCTGCTCAGACCAATATCCTGCTCAGGAGTCAGAGACTTCTGCTCTGTCTTTACAGCAGTGGAGTCTTGGGAGAGACAAACTGTGTTTTATAGATAAAGGTAAGACAGAAGTATGACTCCTGTTGAGAACACCACACACAAAACTCCGTATGTTCTCACCCAATCAAATGTTTCTCCATAATATCCTCTCATAGTGGGTCCCATGCTATCATCTTCAGATCAACTACAGAAATACTAAGCAGCCCACTCCACAATTCCGGGGGTTTAAGAGCCACACTGTGTTTTCAAGCCATCATCTGATAAGAGGTAACAATAAACATGCACGAATAGCTACCAGGTGCCCAGGCTCCCAAATACTTGCACACTGGATAATTGTCATGTGAACTGTTAAGAGCTGCCAAACCATAAGCACTACAATGACTTTCAAATGCTGCCAGGCAATTGTTAATATCCTGTTTCCTGAAGAATATGGCAGGAAGGTCTAAATGAGCAGAGAATGTAAACTGTATTGGTTGCTGAGATGAGGAAACTAACCTATTCCAGTTGTAAGCTTCCTTTTGATTAAGTCAGTAGTAAGATGAGTGCCTGAAACATAAGTCCATGTATCACAGGCCTGCAGCGAGGCCTAAGGTAGGGATGTAAAATCCCCTTTAATTCATTAACTGGTTAAATGTTAAATTGACTTGGTTAACTGATTTAAACCATAGAGATGGCTGAGGTTAACCCTCAATGGTTAACCATAACCATTTATGGTGATGCTTACCAGTTAACTGGTTAAATGTTTCCATCCCTGGAAGTGTTCCCTCTAATTTTTCCCATCCATGGGTGGCACAAATTTTATGTGCACCATAGTATATGCAGATGTGCACCACTAAAAAAACATACTGCTCATTTTGGGTGGCTGCGGGCGCTCTGCTAATCAGCTGGACAGCCGCCCAAGTACTCAGCTTACAGGGAACACTGATCCCCAGCCTGAGGCGAGTCCAACAATAGTCAAGACTTCACTAACATAAAGCAAACTGAAGCGGTGAGCAAGATCTATGTGCTATAGATTTGATGAAGTGGGCCTGACCCATGAAAGCTCATCACCTAATAAATCATTTTGTTAGTTTTTAAAGTGCTACATGACTGCTGTTTTGTTCTGTGAGTAAGAGTCAAGCTCGGCTAACAGAATTTGGTATGAACCACGTTAGTGATGTAAAACACTAAAAGGTATTAGGCACAGCCTGGAAGCACATTTCAGAGGGATGTTAACAGAACACCTTATGAAGAAACATCTTGGTACCAACACACTCCCCACAAATAACAGACATACCAACCCAGGTTCAGGGCATGGTCTAAGATGACAGCATAACAGATAGTGATATAATCCCCATACACAAAATAACAGGTTGTATATAGGAATATGAGAGGGTGGCAACCTGACACATCAGCAGTGATGTATAACTTGTTTGTACGTATGTGTAAAATGTACCCCAAAAATGTTGTCTTTGGCTGGCCTAATTGGCAACAAAGGATTCTATTGTTGACTGAGCTGGTCCATTGTTGGGAATACACATGCGCAGTTGTTCAGTAGAGTCTACTGACAACTATTAATGTACTCAGTTTGACAATAAACCTGGCCTGGTGCCTTTGATCTTTATCTGACTGTATGGTCTTAGGGGGCTCGCCTGGAGTCTGCTGTGATGCCTACTTGTTGCAAAGCCAACATGACACGCAGGAGGAGCACACATACACAGACTAATGGTTATTTTCACTGGATAGAGCAAGAGGTCTGTGAGGACACCATACCAGTGACTTCTGACAATTATATTACCCCTGTTGCTACTCAGAAGACTTGATTACCTAACTAGACTGGGTTGAAGGCAAAAGGAGAGAGAGTACTTATTTTCTTGTCAGTAGAGTCTAGTAATGACAATCTCAGCACCAGGTAACAGTCAAATTTTGCACAGTTGTTGCGATGAGCACTGCCTAATATGATCATATTGCTCTGAATTCTATCAACTTACCATTTCATTCTGATCTATCCAGTTCACCTCAAAGCCATCGAAGGCATGACTTCTCCAGTTTTTATTCAGCTCTTTGATAACAACATCCTCCACCCCCTGAAGGAATGAGAGCAGGCCAGTATAATCTACACGAGCTTCCTGTTGGTGATCCAAGTATTGAATAGTCTCCTCACCCTGATCAGTTTGCAAGCCAGCATCTTGGCTGGAATGGGATTGTACTGCAGCCTCCACCATTGAGATCTCCCCAGTCTGGCAGCTTTTCTGTTAGAAGAAGAACAATGTTCTACAACTGAAACACAATGAAAGATGGGCACACAGAGCCTCCTTTAGGATAGAGTAGTGCCTAGATTTACGTGAGGGTTGTGTTCCCACACACCCTCATGTACCTGGAATTTTGCATAAGTCAGGGATGGCTTTTTTCCCTGGTGGAATGCACATTCAGCAGCCGGGGAAGCAGCAGGAGCACTAGAGCTCCTTTTGAAAGGTAAGTCCTGGGGTGGAGGGCTGCTGAGGAGGGTTAAACCTGGTGGTGGGTTGGTGCCATGGGAAGGAGGCAGGGGTTTAAGCCTGGGGTGGGTTAGGCCTGTAGGGGGTAGAGCTAGAGCCATGCAAGGGGGTGGTGAGCTGGGTCACACATAGGGGGTTTAAACCAGGGCTGGGGAGGTTGAGCCGGAGCTGCGTGGGAGGGGGGGCAGCTGAACTGGGGCCACATGTGGGGGGGTTGGAAACAGGGCTGGGGGGTGTCGAACCAGAGGTGGGTGCGGGGCTGAGCTGGAGCCATGCGTAGGCAGTGAGCAGGGCTGGGGGAGGGGGTTGACCCAGGGCCGGTGGGAGAGGGATTTTGAGTTGCACTTAACTCGCGTTAATGTGAGTTAAGCGCATCTCGAAGTCATGCATTTTGAGGCTTTGTCATACTTCCCTTGTGTCACTCAATATACTGATTCAAATGCAACCATGCCTTCCTGGCTAACTGGTACCTTGTATGTGCAGTGGAGTCTCGCAAGCACAAACAGTTCTCAGGCAAGTTTCACAAAGAGAAGTTACGCTAGCCAGTCTCAGCACACCTTTAACAGGTCACTTTATGGATCAATCCTGGATTTAGTCTCAGAGAAGCAGAGGTCACTTGTCCTTGACTTCCTTTAAATCAACAAGGTGATAATGCAGATGCCAACCTTCTATTAAGTAACTGTATACTCAAGAGAAAAGGTAAGAAAGGAAAGTCCCAGAATTATGGGAGTGGAAACGTAAGGCCCAATTTTAACTGATATACAAGGCACTAGAGCCCATGCTATGTACTGTGTTACTAGGGTAAAAAATTTAGCTCTCTTTGGCATATTAGGCACATGAATGGACATAAATACCTCTCATTCTTGCTCCTCCAGTGCAGCATATTTGCATAAAAACAGCCACATGGGCCATTTAGGTCAGTATCTTGCCATCCAAACCTGAGAAATGCCAGATGCTTCACAAGGAATGAACAGACCAGGGCAATTATCAAGTGATCCAGCCCCTGTTGTCCAATCCCAAATTCCAAAAGTCAGAAGTTTAGGGATACCCAGAGCACAGGGTTGTGCCCCTGACAATCTTGGCTAATAGCCTTTGATGGAGCTATCCTCCATGAAATGATCTCTTCTTCCTGTGCAAAGTATCAAATTACTTCTATTACCATGTTCTTCAATGCAATTTGTCAAAATCCTGGTTTGTTTTATGATAAAGCTTGGAACTTTAAAGTCTTTAAAACCACTAAACAAAACTCCTCCATGTTTTTTGTTTAAAAATTTGGCTCTCTATATGTCCAGTAGAGTGAAGTACAGAAGAGTGAATTCTTGTTTTAATTAATATGAATTAAAACAAACAAAGATTAAATCCAAAAACAACGGTTATTTGGTCAAAGTAATCGGTGTTCATGACTTTCTGAATTTTTTCCTCAGTACTTTGGTGAGATTGCGGTTTTTTTGGCACAACATAGAAACAGCCTGAATGATGACTAACCAGACACCAGCAACGTGCTCTCTCTAGGCATTTATTCTATGCTTATCGCTGTGATGTACCTCTCAGCATTGTACAAGACATACAGCACGTCAGCCTTTGCCTGGATCCTTTTAACATCTCATCCAGGGTCTCCAACCGCAATCTTTTAGACGTGTGCTGAGCCAATCAGCACCCCCCCAACCTTTTTTCCCATTTAGCACCATTTATCCACACCTCCGCTATCGAGAGTTGTGCTTAATCTCAACAGCTCGTCAGTTTTCAGGAGAATGTTAAAAATTGTCTCAGACTTCGCCAAGGTCCAGGCCCCCCGCCCCGGTCTCTCACCGCCTCGCATCGGGTCCCCTGGTCCCTTCGCCACAGCGACTCCACATCGGCACCGCGCGCGCGCCCGTCCCCGAACATCCCAGCGACGGGGGAGGGGAACGAGAAAGCGGGAGAGGGTGTATCTCTAGAAGCACAGAAGCCTGGCGTTCCAGCCCCGAGGGGTCCCCGTCGACGACTCTACGGCCGCCATCTTCCCAAGCCAGCCAGGCGGTTCCCATGGAGACCAGAAAGGCGCTGTAGAATGACATCATCAGAGGAGACAAGTCCACCGTGCCACCCCGAGGCGGGGCTATGGCTGCCATCTTGGTTAAGGGCACGGAACTTTCCCACAGCGGTGCTGACTTCGAAAGAAGGTATGAAATCCTCGCGTCTAACGGCCTAGCCCAATCCGCCATCTTTGCCCAGAGCAGAGTTTCTGTACGGCGCGTTTACTGAGCCCGTCGTCCTTCCCCCACCTTCATTCGTTTCGGAGGTATTTATCGCAGCTGAGCCCCCCCCCCACCAGGACCCAGTCCCGGCGGGGGGGCGCCCTGGTTGGTCATAGAAACAGAATAGGCTGAGGGGGAGGGTGCCAGGAAGAAAGATGGCCGTAGAGGAGAGGCGAGAAAAAAGTGACCAGGGCTAGCAACCCAGCAACCTGCCTTTGGCAATGCCATTCTGTGCCGCCTCAAACCCTGCGGGGGAAGGGCCGTCCCCCAGTCCCACGAGGAAAGCGTCCCCAGAAAGGAGAGGAACCAAGGGCAAGCCCCAGAATCCATCCTACCGGCCTTCAGGACAGGCACGGGACTGAACTTACGGGAGGGGTCTGCATTGTAAGAAGCTCCCCTCCTCCAGCCTTTCTCCATGTTTGAGGAGAAATCTGATACTCTAGGACGAAAGGCAATAAACTTTTGACTTTTATACTCCGTAATACCGATCCCTTATGTTCCGCCGCAGCCAAAGGCACTAACAGTATGTCATCAAATGCAGCAGAGCAGAAACCTTAGTGGAATTTGGAGATATGCCCAGACCTCCAGTGTCTGCTCCCCTTTTTTGAATGAATTATTAATATTCGTTAGAAACATTTCTAGTTACACAGTCTTGATGGATGTATATAATGTAGACGTTAGCAAAGAAGTAAGGGGAAATCAATTCTGTATGTAACAAAGGCTATTTAAAGTACACTCCTAGCTTTTTGGAATCTCACTGTCTGAACTGCCAGAGTTAGAAGGTCTTTGTCCTAGGGAGAGGTCTAAACCAGAAAGTTGTACCCAGGCCCACCGATGGGGGCAGAGTATGAGAAGGGAGCAATAAGCCCAGGGCCCAGAGCTGCTACTGCAATAGCCCTGGGCCCTTTACATTGCTCCTGGAGTGCTGTGCAACATGGTCTGGGCAGTGCTGAGGGCTGGAGAGGAGAGGCTGAGGCATGAGTTGGCTGCCCTCCCTGCTTACATAGGGCCTCACCTCGATCAGGGGCCTAGTAAGGCTGTCAGCCCCACTGGTTGTACCATTCTATTTCAGTAAAATTAAGCTTTATACCATCCTAGTGTAGCTGCAACTTCATCAATATAAAGTCCACACTGCTTAGGCTTGGTCTACGCTATCTGGAGCCATTGATGAAAGTTATGCAACTTCAGCTATAAAAATAATATAGCTAACATCGACATACTTAAAGCTACTTACCACGGTGTCTTCATTGCTGATGCTCTCCCACTGACTCTGGCTGCCCTTTTCATTCCAGTGGAGTACCAGAGACAATGGGAGAATGGTGCCTCTTGAGCCTTATATATGTGGAAACAGCTTTATGCTAGTATTATTATTTCTATGTGAGAAGAGGAATAAACTATACTTGCATAACTGTGTCCACAAGGGCTTACACAAGTATAACTATATCAATACAACCTTAAAGTGTAAACCATGTCTTTTTAACTTAATGCTGAACACGTGGGATAAGTTCATCGCTGGCATAAACAAACTTAAATCAATTCATATGTTTCAACTACTATATCTTTGGTAGTTGTAGCCCCTAGTATTGACATAAACTGCACTTCTATTACTATTGCTTGTTTCACTTGGTTTTACCATACCAATATAATTGCAGCTACACTAGGAATGCTTTGCCAGTTATTCCTACACAGGTTGTCCCTCCTTTGTCCAGTATGGTTGGGACCAGACTGATCCCAAACAAGAGAATTTGCGGATTCAGGGGATTTCCCTGTCACTGGCTGCCAAGCCACCACCCCCCAACCCTCGGGACTACTCACCCATCTGCTGCTGGGCTGATGCCCAGACCTGAGCTGCAGCTGTGAGTCTCACTCATGCTGCCCCCCCGGCCCGGTGGGGCTCCCGGGGTATGCTAGCTCCAGCCCCACGGGGCAGCAGAGTGCATGGCTCCAGCCCACACAGTTGCGTTTGTAGGGCTGCCAAGGATGCCTGCTCCAGCCCGCCCAGGAGCTTGCCCTCCTGTCAGGCTCTCTGGTCCAGGAACATCCCTGGTCCTGAAGGATGAAAGATGCTGCTGGACCACAAAATTCTATTTGCAGGTGGTGCAACCTGTATCAGTAAAACAGCAGTAATGTTGCACAGCTGCAGTGTTGTATGTGCAGAGGTGCCCCTCCCCTAGTGCAGACATAGCTTCAGAATGGACAAAATGCCCTACCATCAACAGAGCTGCACCCAGTTATACCATAACTCAATTTGTTTTACTTTCCCAATTTAACAAGAAATTATCATCAAATAACGATACTTTATAATACTTTACCCTTTCCTAACCTTTCATTTGAAAAATAACAACAAAGTAAGCTTTCCAATACAGTTATGAGGTACAGGTTAAACCTCCCCAAACTGGAATTCTCTCATCCAGCAACATCCATTGTCCAGCAGGACCACAGTTGTTACTGGACCAGAGATGCTGGGTTGGGAGGTAAGGGGAGCCTGGTCACCTTGGGCAGGGGAGCCCAGCGGGGTTTGCATCCCCAGCCAGAAGCGACGGCTGGCCAGAGCTGGCTGCCATGGGGCCAAGGCCATGCAGACAGCCCGGCTGGGGTCTCCCCAGCTACCCATGGGGCTGGGCCACACTGGCAGGCTTGCCAGGACTGCACTCCGCACCCATGGGGCTGGAATGTGCAGGCAGCCTGGCTGAGAATGCACCTGATGCCTACAGCGCTGGGGTCTTGCAGGCAGCCTGACTGGGGCAGCCTGCAAAGGCCAGTGCAGAACCGACTTATGGGCTGGGGCCTGGGCAGTGTCTGGCACCCCAGCCAGGGTTAGAGCTGGCCTCTGCAGGGCCCCGGACACACACATGGTTCTGGGGCCGTGCTGGCAGCCGTCAGGGCACAGCTGGTGCCCACATGGCCAGAGCCACCCGTGGCCAGACCAGCATCAGCCCAGCAGGGGCCAAGGTCTGTCAAGAGGTAAGGGAGCCCAGAGGCTGGAGGTGGGGTGGGGGGAAGGGAAGAGGAGCAGGCAGTCCGAATGAAGGAGGTGCAACCCGTAGAAAGAAATATTACACTAATTTTACCGGTAGTAAAACTGAAGCAGAGAGAGATTAAGTAACTTGTCCAGCAGCCAAAGAAATCAGCGGCAGAACTAAAACAGAAGTCTTCCTATACTCAGCTCTGTGACTTCTACTATCCAGCTCCTCTGCTACTCCTGGTTCAGTAGGCCTTCATGAAACTAATTAGCAGATCTGTACAAAAACAACATCTAGCTCTTACATAGTGCTTTTCTTCAAAAGATCTTTACAAAGGATGTAAATGTTACACATATGTAAGCAGTGTAACCCAAACCCTATTAGGGCCGTGTCTACACGAGCCCCAAACTTCGAAATGGCCACGCAAATGGCCATTTCGAAGTTTACTAATGAAGCGCTGAAATGCATGAGCTGATGGGAATAAGGGGACTTCGAAGTAGGCGGGGTCCTTTCGAAAAGGAGCCCCGGCTGGACGAGACGCGCGGCGGCAAGCCGCGTCAATTTCGAAGTGCCGCTGCCGCCCGCGTGCTAATGAAGCGCTGAATATGCATTTCAGCGCTTCATTAGTAAACTTCGAAATGGCCATTTGCGTGGCCATTTCAGAGTTTGGGGCTCGTGTAGACGTAGCCTAGTTGCCGCAAATGGCAACTAATACAGTATTGATAACAAAAAGATCATTCCTAGTTCACTAAGCCATTATTATTGTCTATAAACATATTTAAATCTTGCATATGCTATTGACATAAATCTAATGAGCTGTAAACTCAGATAAAGTTGTATTATATTTGATGACTGCATGGAAACTATGATGACGAGTACAATATAATAACCTATATAGAAAAAATATCTGCAACAGCTGTTCAAGTATCTTCACAGAGAGAAAATGCCAGGTACTAAATGGCTTTTAATCCAGTTGAGAAAGGCATAATAGGAACCAACAGCCAAGAAGCTGAAACCAGATAAATGCAACTAGATGCACCTTTTTAACAGTGAGGATGATTAACCATTGTAAGTGGTGGATTTTTCATCTCCTGAAGTCTTCAAAAGATGACTTTCTGGCAAACTTTATGACCCTCTGAACTCACATGTGAATGTTTACTTACCCTGAGCCCCAATAGTTTTCATGAAAAGAAGATGCTGCACCTCGTGAGACTATAACAACACTTCATATTTAAATAATAAGGTTGACTCTCTCTAGTCTGGCAACTTTGGGACCTGACTGGTGCCAAACCAGAAAATTTGCAGAACCACAGGAGATCAATATGGTCTAGCAGCATTATCAACAGTTCCAGTATTTAGTGGGCTCTTAGAAGACTGTTAGGGGTAAATTAGAGTAAACAACTGTACAGAACACTGGTGGTTGTAAACTTTGGGAAACTTGGACACACCCATGATAAGTGGACATCCTGCTAACAAATCATGCTGGATCAGAAAGTGCTGGATTAGAGAGGTTCAACCTGTACTTTGCATCTGCAGATTTCCTCTAGCTTTATTACAAAGATTAATATGATGCTTATTTTACAAATAAGGAAACTGAAGCAAAGAGTAGTTAATCAACTGTCCCAAGATCACAAAACAAGTCCTGTAACAGCAACGAAGGGTTCTGTGGCACCTTATAGACTAACAGAAAAGTTTTGAGCATGAGCTTTCGTGAGCACAGACTCACTTCATCAGATGCATCTGATGAAGTGAGTCTGTGCTCACGAAAGCTCATGCTCAAAACTTTTCTGTTAGTCTATAAGGTGCCACAGGACCCTTCGTTGCTGTTACAGATCCAAACTAACACGGCTACCCCTCCGATACAAAACAAGTCCTGTTATTCTGTAGCAATACATATTGCGTTACCAATGCAAGGATCTCTAAATAGATTGCAATAGGCTAATAGAATGAAAGTATCCTTCATCTTTATTGTCTCCCGAATTTAACACTTCTAAAACCTTCAAAACTTCTCTTTTCGATTTTCAGCAGGACAGTTTTAACTATGATCTTAGCAATATTTTCCTCCCTTCATTCTCTTTTCTGCTCTGTTGATACTTGATGTTTTAGGCATTCATTTGTACAGCAATTATAAAAGACTTACAGCACAAGAGGAATAATAGGTGCAATCCACTGTTTTTCTCGTAGCAGGACTCTAGTTCCTTGTCTGAAGAAAATATGTAGTGTTCCACCTCACAATGAATTTATTCAGGACCCAGACTTCTGTCTCATAAAACAGCACTCTGTTCTTTTTATTGCTGAAATCCTAGCATCACACTTGCTGGTAAATGCTTATGTCTCCGGACATCAGCAGACTCTACTGCTTGAAGATGTTTAATAGAATTGAGAGTTTGTGTCTCCCAATGACTGAGATAAAAGTAAATTTCCCTATTCAAACTCAACCACTCCCCAGTGTATGCAAAGTGGGTGTTGTTTACAGGTTTCCCAAAATGCAGTAAATATTAAGTACAAAAAGGAAAGCACTTCTGACTCTCACAGTTTATTGTAGGTTAGACGTTACTGAACATTTGAACCTTACTGGAAACAAGAATTTCAGAAAAGTTCTCAGGAGTATTTAAGCCAAATGTTTATTACTTAAAAGAGAACCTGCTCCAGTCGTTGCTAAATTACCTTTAATCAGCATGATTTCCACATATAAAATATTAGTTTATTAATAAATATAGAGTATCAAATGTTTTACAATGATTGATCCAGACAACTTCCCGGCCAAAATAACTGCTAGCATTTACTGTACTTAATATGTTCAAAGTACTTTTAAAACATTAATTAATTGACAGAAGACAATTTGAAATAAAATATCGTTCTCCTAGATTAGTGAGGGAGATGATAAAGTTAAACAAGATGCAAGTTTTCAAAACAGCAATATTTTCAACAAGTACTATGTGAAGTTAGTGTAACAATAATATACATTCCCTGGTAATGTGCTGCACATCTGGACTCCTGTAAGTATGAAGAGTGACCGAACAGCAAAAGGAGGAGACAAGTGTCCTTTTAGAGAGGGATGTTTATGTTCCTGTGTTGCTGGAAATGCAATGTGTCTGATTTGCTTGAAAGTTTCAACGTATCAACTGTGTTTGAACAGAGTAACCAGTATTTCTTTTCTCAGTTGCGTCTGAGGCCACAAGTGGCAACATCAAAAACATAGAATTTTCTCTGTTTTGATATGTTAATGTTGAACTGAAAGTGGGATGGAAATTAAGGGTGTTTTAGGAGGGAGGATTTTCATCCAGACTTCTGTTAACATATTGCTAACAGGTAACAACAAAAGTGGCTTTTTACTTCCTGATTTATTTTTATTCTGTTTTGTACTTCACAAAACATGACACTAGACAGTTTGCTTTGCTTAAAGATACTAACCAAATAGGAATAAGGGGATTTCAAAGTGTGCGGGGTCCTTTCAAAAAGAACCCCATGTAGACAAGCCATACGCAATTGAAAGAGGCATTTTGAAGTGCTGTGGCCGCTATTATACTAATGAGGTACTGCATATTCATTTCAGTGCCTCATTAGCATATCCCAAAGTGTCATTAACATTCCCCTTTTGAAAGGGGGGTGCTAGTGTAGACACAGCCTTAATGGAGCAGATCAGCAACAGGAAACAGACAAAACAAGAGCAGAATAGAAACAGAGCATGGAATGTAGAGGCATAAAAGAATGAGGAAGGGAACATGAGGGAGTTGCAATGAGGGGTCTTTAGGTCAGGTACCATCTCTTTGTTATATCTTTGCTTAGCAAAGAGGGGCCCTGATCTCAAAGCATTATTGCAATACAAATAATAATTCTGGATGGGAGAGCAGCATGAAAGAGACAGCATAGATATCAATGGGGAAAGAGGAGAATCATGACTCTCATTGTTGCTAATCTTTCAGGTTTTATTACATGATTTTCTGTATGAGGTACTAGCAGATTTAAATGTTGTTGCTCGGCTCTTTAACTCAGGTTTTGTTTTTTAAATTAAAAGAAAATGTACATGCTTTATTTAAATGATTGTACTTTTCAAAAATACAGTATTTTTTAATTAAATTAATTGTTTAATTTGGGTTTCTTGAAAAAAGGGATTGTTAACATTTGTCCATATATTAGTATTTTTAAATGGGAATTCCATAAAGTGTATTTTTTCTTCATTCCTTTAAACTCTTAAAATTAACTGTGTTTTAACCAAAAAGCGATGTAGTCAATTTGATTTCCAGGAACATTTTCTTCTAGTTTTCAAACCTTAAGAATTGCATTAGCTGTATCAAAATAGAGCACTACTCCAAATTTCTATTCTACCTCTTTTCTGAGGCTGAAGAATTAAGTATATTACTATTTCATTATTATTCTCTAGGGCACTAGCACTTGATTGGCATTTCAATGACAGTCTGGTAGTTTTGTTATTATTACTCAGGTCTAGAGTTATAACTTCATTTCCAGAGAACTTTGCAGCATGTAAATACCACTTCAGCTGGGTGTACACTTACCTTGAATATTGACAGCTGCTATGCAATTTCAGGTACACCAATTGCGTACCAAAAATCAATTTTGCAGCTGTCAATATTCGTCCCTGTCCTCACTGCAGAATGCTGACGGGAACGCTCCTCCCATCGGCATTCCTTAATCCTTGTGACTTGCAAGGATTCCCGGGGTGGACATCGATCCTAGAATATGCTGTTTCACGTATGCGCAAAATGGTACCCCAGAAGATTGAACCTAAGCATTTACTCTTCTGCGGCAAGTGTTGACCCAGCCTCCGTGAATCATTGGGTTTTCTAGATCTCGGTAAAGGTCCTTGAAGGGAACTATGCTAGGTTCTGAATGCATGTCAGTGAAGTCTTCCTAGTCCAAAAAGACTCTCCTCAGATGTAGACCCTCCTTCTACCTTCTCTGATCTACTGTGCTGATCCCTTCCAGGGTCCTTAGGCTGTGCTTCAAAGTGTTGAATTCCACACATTCAAATGGAGTCATATCAAACTAAAGGAGAGATCATTCTACAAATTGGGAGGGTGTGGGGCCCTTACTTGATGAGGGAGGTAACCTTGTGGCAGATGATGTGGGAAAAGCTGAAGTACTCAGTGCTTTTTTTGCCTCTTTCTTCACTGACAAGGTCAACTCCCAGACTACAGCAATATGGGAAGGAACAGGTTGAGAGCTATTTAGAAAAGATAGCACTTTAGAGACTAAGGAATTTGTTAGAGGATCTGTTGAGATTAGGTGTCAGGATTCCTCCATCCAGTCCCACAACTGGACTGAACACATACCTACTCTGTGACTTACTTCACTCATTAATAAAATAATTTAGTGTTTTCCTCACAAGGGTGTCCTAGAGTTTGTAAAGTTACTTTGATGTCCTAAGATGTACAGAATCATAAGTGCAAGGTATTTATCACATAACATTGTACATGTAAAATCTTTATCTTATATATTGAATAATTTTCCCTTATTTAGTCCTGCTTTACCCTTTTCCCAATGCACCTATCCAAAGCTTGAAAAAACAAAAACAAATGGTGCTGGATAGAAATTAAAGAATTGTAAATAAAGTGTTCACTCCTCAGTGAGTGATGCTATGGGTGTTTATTTTTAATCTGATATTTCTTTGGTAGAAACAAGAGAATACCCCTCCACAGAATGCAAATATCAATAGAATTTTTTCTCTCTCTCTCTCTTTAACAAGGGAAGTCTTTCATGATTCCCAAGAAAACAGCTGCCCCTATGTATCATGTGGGGGGAGAGAGAAATGTAATACAAAAGTACGATGTTCTTTTCTTCTTCATTGCTGTGCTCTAGGACCCCGGATCAAATTCTGAGGTTTTACTCAATCCTTATTCAGAAATCAGTGGGAGTTTTCCTGAATAAAAGCTGAATAAGAGCTTCAGGATGTGGCCAGAACAAAATCCTGGAAATTAAACATTCCCAGTTCTCACTTGAATAGAAGTCAGAGTATTCTCCTAATTTTCCCGTGGGAGAGAGAGCAAGTCATTTGAAAGTCTCTGTGAAAACCCACATAAGGGCTTACTATGGTTCAGTTCAATGCTTCTGGTTTCTCCCTTTCATAAGCACTAATTTAGCTAATATATTTTTAACAAAATTATGTGTGAGCAGAACATCAGCTGATACAAGTGTGTCTAGAGCTTCCTTTTCATTTCAGCATGTTTTACAAGTTTCTAACATTCTACTTTCCAACTGATTTGATTCAACATTTCAACTTTGAGGGGTTTAGTCCTGAAATTAATCGAACACCAGATCTCCCTCGGTAATGACAATTTATGCAGTTGGAATTCAAAAACTCTCCGTCAGACGCTATGTCTGCATGGGCAGCCTCTGTCAACAGAGGTCACTGCTGACATACAAGCCTCGGCAGTACCTCTGTCAAAACATAGGCTGAGTCTACACGGTGCTCCCCCCAGCATCGCGTCGGGCAGAGCTATGCAAAATGAGCTTCTTGGGATTGCAAACGGTGTGCATTTGCATACTCACAAAGCTAATTGCCACAGCCCAGCAAGAGTTCAGCATCAGCAAAAGGGGTGCTGGCACTGCAGAGGCCATGTGGACATGCGGATGTGCCTCTGCCAGCTTAATCCCTCCCCCTCACCCCCCGTTGCCAGTTCCTTATGCCTCAAACGTTCAGCATAGTTACAAGAGGGTAAGTTATTTCACTAGAGCCATGCTGAAATAACTCCTAGGGTGAACAATGACATTCCACTTTGGAAGACCTGTCACTGGTCGGTTCCTTCAGCTATTTCTCTCAAAAGTCTATTTGTTATCAGTACTCATGTTGGAAGTAAAGTAGTTACTATACAGCACTGAAGAAATCAGGAACAACAAATTACAACCTTCAGAAGAATCCAGGTAAACACCATGTTCTCCAGCCCTTTACTAGGAGCCTGTTGCATTGCCCTTAAAGTTAACGAACACTTTTCCATTGCTATTAATAGGAGCTGAATCAGGCCTTTAATCTTCTATGAAACTAAAAATTATGCGACACTGCTGAGGATGCAAATACTTCCAGTTGTCTAAAGTCATCAAATCAGTGATGAAGTCAGAAATCTCCTTCTGCAAGTGAAATCAGTGCAAGTGCTGAAGAACCAAAAGAACTATAGTTATACTGGTCAATATTGTATATTGTGACACATTAAAACCTTTATATTTCAGGCCCAGAATAAAAATTACACATTACATGCAGAAGAGAGAAAGACAAGTATCAGAGGGGTAGCCATGTCTGTATCCACAAAAACACTGAGAAGTCCTGTGGCACCTTATAGACAGACAGATTTATCGGAGCATATGCTTTCATGGGCAAAGACCCACTTTGTCAGATGCATCTTTGGGTCTTTGCCCATGAAAGGATATGCTCCAATAAATCTGTTAGTCTATAAGAGAAAGACAATGTCCACATCTGCAAGTGGTAGAGCCACATGTGGACTGGATGATAGAATTTAAATAGTTCTGCATCAGGAAACTAACTGCAACTGGATCGTAGTACTGGTTGTAACAACAGCTTCTGTGAAAATGCCTGTGTGCCAGTACATAGCAAATGCCTATTATATGTAGCAGGATACCATCTGAAATAAGAAACAGAGCAACCCCACTGCCCTAGATATAAAAGGCACAAGATTAATAAAAGCAGTGATAAGGGAAGCTCTTCCACTCCAGTGTCTCCCATTCTCACTGTATACAGCTGGGGGGAGGCATCACAATTTTTATAGCACGTGCCACAATTTAGAGAAGTTTCCTCCTGGAGCATCTTCCCCCATTCTCTGTCGCAAAGCACTCTTCCTCTTATTTGCAATCGGACAAAATCTTTGCAGCAACACAACTGCTTACAAAATAAAGTAACACAAGAAAAACAGGGTAAACATGTCAAAGTACTTAAGCGATTTATTTACAAGCCTAAGTCCCATGTTCAGAAGTATTTCAGGCATGTAGCAGCCTAAATCCCATTGCCCTTCGGTGTCCCTGAGGTACTTTTGAAAACTATATTCTTACTATATTTTAGCTGTCTCAATGTGATACAGCAGCTGGAAAGAAGGAAAATCAGTACCAAGAGCTCACACAACTCTCTAAAGACAACAAGCAAACGCTCCACAGACTAGTGTCAAAGCTGCAGTCATAAGGAATTTTATAGATCAGGTTTAGTTAGTTATGCTTAATGAGGGAAAAAAAGGATGTTTGCCAAATCATTTTGCTATATATGATGTTGACAGTCTCTGCTGAATAAATCACCGGGCCACTACTCTGCTTCAAAGACTCTTGTCATCTCACAAGTATTTACATCCATGGGCTTGGATGCAACAACTGCAAAGACACATGCAAGATTCTTCGATCATTATCTAACCATTCAAGTGTATGGCTACTGGATAAACAATTGGAAGAGAAGCATTTGCCTGTTTAACATATGTGCCAAGCTGTCTTTCCAGGGTCATGGAGACTCCTTGAGCTGTCAAACAGATTACATGCAGCAAAACAGCTGGAGCATCTCTGCTGGCTACTCATACTATATACTGATAATCACAGACTTCTGCCTTGCAGCAGCTTTACATGCAATCTTATAGGCCTTTGCTAAGGTTCTGGAGCCTTTATCTCCTGGTCTTCTAAACAATTAAAAATACTTACTATTTTCTAACAATTTTTTTCTTGTGCAGCAAGTGAGATCTTTGGTCCTGATATAGAGCCTGATTCTGAAAATGCTTAGTGAAGAATGGATACCCACCATTAAACCAGTATCCAGGGCTGACTCTAGGATGGGTGCACTTCAGTGGGGGTGAAATGAACCTTTTGTATAGTTGTTCCATAAACTTATTTAAAGCACTCTGAGATTCTTCAGTATGAAGTTCGATAAAGACAAGTGTAAAGGAAAAAAAAGAAAAAGAAAAAAAATCAAATGCACAAATACAAAATGGGGTGTAACTAGCTAGGTGGCCCTACTGTAGAAAGGCATCAGGGGTCATACTGAATCACAAATTGAACATGAGCCAATAATGTTACGCAATTGCAAAACAAAGGCTAGCATAATTTTGGGTATTAAAGATGCTGTTGAATGGAAGACATTGGAGGCAATTGTTCCAGCCCAGTCTGCACTGACGACGCCTCAGCTTAAGTATCATGTCCCATTTTATGTGCCATACTTTTAGAAAGATGTGGAAAAATTGGAGAGAGTCCAGAGAAGAGCAACAAGTATGATAATAGGTTTAGAAAACCTGATTTATTAGACAAGAT